>NC_090940.1:220336513-220961513 GCF_040938575.1 Ambystoma mexicanum
TTTATTTTAGAAGCAGCAAACTGGCCATCAGGCAAGACTATTGACATCGGAGAGAAAGAAGCACTCCAGAAGCAGTTGCTGAGTCTTTACCGACCCAGGTTCGAAGCTGCGGCAGCAACCAAAGCTCCATGCTGATCGGCGTACCACACATCGGGAGAGGAACACTGAGGAGCAAGCAAGCCAGTAGAACAGACACTATGTGGCAGCACAGTCAGCCGTGTAACATTCACAGGCTTTGCAGCAATGCAGCACAGTGAACAGCTGAGACCACCATAGGGGCCCAGCCCCCCACCTGACATGCACTTACCTTCGGGGTGCCAAATCCCAGGTGCTCTGAAAAGAACTAGAATCGCCAGTTACCGGGGCAACCATCGAGGGGCGGTGAGCCTGCACCGAGAAAGTGGGCAAGGCTTAGCCTCTTTTATAAAATACCTCCCTACACATTGTAAGGCTGTAGAAGGAGAAATTACTCAGCGTAATGATCCTTCTATGGATTCCTCTCCCGCAGATTCCTCATAATGATAGATATCGATGATCCAGCTCTGCTGTTCGGAAACATTTCGACAGGAGGCGTAGTGGACCTCGACTCGGCCGTCGATCAGTCTTGTCCGGCTCTCGATCGTCGGCTACGGAAGTGACATTAGGTCGTTGTATATATAGCACGTCAATACGACCCCTTGCTTCAGTTCCTCCATTCCCCCCTCGCGCCTGAAAGTTGCAGAAGAAAAAAACACAGGAGGAGGTTAAACAGCAGTTAAAACATTAAGAAGGACAGCCAACAGGGTGATCCCCCACAACAATGATTGGGGAAAAAAAATATATATATATATAAGTATATATATGTTTTTTAACCAATGAGACAGAAGAACAAGTTACTTACCATATCTGGTAATGTTCTTTCGATGGGATGTTCCTTCGACGTATTCCACATCTATGACAGGTAATGTCCAGTGCTTTGCTGCTTCGTAAAAATTTTCGGCAGAGGCCGTCCTGCGTCAATGACGTTGATCCATTGTCCCCCGAGGGCCTCCGTCGAGGGTCAACATCACCGGATGTTATATATAGGATGCACGCCGCCCATAGCCTCAGTTATAGTTTTTTCCCAGAAAGTGTGGCACCAATCTCCTGCCAGTATGACTGCAGAAAGCCTTGTGGAAACGTAAGCTGCAATCGCATAAGAAATTCAGTAGAGGGGCAGGCTGGGAGGGCGATATGGAATACGTCGGAGGAACATCCCATCGAAAGAACGTTACCAGATATGGTAAGTAACTTGTTCCTCGAGGGGATTTGGTCCTCCGACGTATTCCACATCTATGACAGACTCCCAAAGCAGTAACAACTTATGGGGGTAGGAAAATAACTTACAATTTTAGAATGCCCAATCAAATGGCTGAATAAAGGACTGCCTTACCAAAGGCCAAATCCTGCCCATGGATGGAGTCCAAGGAATAGTGTCTCACAAAAGTATGGAGAGAGGCCCATGTGGCTACTTCGCAATATTGCGAATAGGAACACCCCTCTGTAGAGCAGTGGAGGCAGCCACACCCCTAGTAGAGTGAGCCTTTAAGTCTACTGGAGGGTCCTTTCCCGCCAAACAGTAACACTCCGAGATCGTCAAAATGATCCATCTAGACAAGGTCCGTTTGGAACCAGCCTGGCCCAAGCGCCTTCCAGCATAACCAAAAAAGAGCTGACCGTCCACTCTGACCCGGGACATCCGTGAGAGATAGAAACTCAAAGCTCTTCTAGGATCCAACCTATGGAGCCTCTCCTCTTCTTTACCAGGATGTGGAGGAGGATAAAATGCTGGAAGAACAACCTTCTGGCTTAAATGAAATTCCGACACCACCTTCGGAAGAAAAGAAGGCCGCACCCGCAGGACAAACCTGTCCTTATGGAACACAGTAAAGGGTGGCTTGGCGGAAAGTGTCTGCAACTCACCCACTCTGCATGCGGAAGTAACCGCCCCTAAAAACACAGTTTTAAAGGACAACAGTCGCAACAGACAAGAATGTAATGGCTCAAACAGAGCTCCCATTAGGAACTTTAAACCAAATTCAAATCCCATCCAGGCACCTGGAAAGGCGACGGTGGAAACACGTTAGCCCTTTTAGAAACTGAGAAGTCGAAGGGATCTTAAAATAAGAACATTCCTCAGACGAACGCTTAAATATGGACAGCGCCGCCAGGTAACCCTTAATGGTACCCACTTGCAGGCCCTTGTGGGCTAAATAAAGCAAAAAAGACAAAACCAAAGGAATGGAACATTGGAAAGGATCCACATTCTGTACCCTGCACTAGTCACAGAACTTTCACCAAAGGCAACGGTACAGGGATTTCGTTGCGGGCCTTCTGGCCGAAAGGAACACCTCCATCACGTCTTCGGCGAGGTCCCAATCCTTATACCTCAACCTTTCAGGTACCAAGCATGAAGGCTGAGAGACTTGATCTCTGGATGGAGAACCCGACCCCCCTCCCGTGAAAGCAGATCGTCTCGGTAGGGAAGACGGTGTGGAGGGCAGATGGACATGTCTAGAAGGTCCGGGTACCACGCTCTCCTGGCCCATGCCGGAGCAATGTGGATCATTCGGGAACCGAACCTCCATGACCTCCGCAACACTTGCGGAATGACGGGGACTGGAGGAAACGCGTACAACAGTGGGAAGGACCACTCCACTACGAACGCATCCCCTAAGGCTCCTCTTGGAGGAAATTCCCACGAGCAGAATTTCTTGCACTTCCGGTTGACACTGGTGACAAAGAGATCCACTTATGGGGTTCCCCAAAGTGCGAAGATCTCCAAAAGAACTTCCTGAGCCAGCTCCCAGTTGTGAGAGACCGTGCTCTGCCTGCTCAGAGCATCCGCCATCGCGTTTTCGTCTCAGGCCAGATGAACTGCCGAGAGCGAAATTTCCTGCTGGATGGCCCAGAACCAGAGCTGCATTCCCTCCCTGCACAACGTGAGTGACCCTGCCCCCCCTTTTTTGTTGAGGTAGTGCATGGCCACTATTGTCCGTCATAATCAGGACTTTCTTCCCTCGCACAGACGGCAGAAAAGCCAACTACATTACCAAAGCGTCCAAGGTTTTGGCTCACCATCCCTCAACGAACAGAGATGCATTATCCAATGGGATCAGAAGAAGGGGAGGAGTTCTCAAAGAGGCTTGGGGAAAGAATTTTGAGTTTCCCTGCTCCTGCTCGGATGAGTGCAACGCCTGTGGATGAGGCTTAGTCGAAGCAAATGGAGTTCCCCCAATGGGGCAAGGAAGCAAAAAGCCTAAATCTTCTGACCCTGGTGCCCAATGAAAAAAGGACACTAGAAAGAACCACTTTCTGAACCGCTTATCCAATGGATTTTACAGTAACCTTAAAGTCTTTAATCTTTTCAAGGGAGGCATGGGCTTCGACCCTAAACAGATTAATGCCATCAAAAGGCATATCCAGTAGTTGGGACTGAACGTCAGGGGCCAATCCTGATGGCTTTATCCATGAGACTCTCAGAAGCATTGACGTCTTGTCCATAGACCAGCTAATGCAGTCCGCTGCATCCAACCAGGTTGCAATGTATGACACACTGCCTCTTTACCGTCCGGCACCATGTCGAGAAAGCTATCTCTAATGTCGACTTTCACCAGCTGCGCACTAGCTAGCGTGCGAGGTATCAACCACAAAATGTGTGTAGACTTAGCAAGCGCATTGGAGGCATTCGTAGCATTCAGGCCATTCTCCCAGGAGCAAAAACACCTTCCCCGGGGTATCAACTTTCTTGCTGTCTCTGTCAGGAGGCAAGGTCAGAAAAGATGTGGCCAACTTCACATTTTCTTTCACTTTCTTTACTACCAAATGCTCCAGGGTAGTATGACTCAAAATGAAAGCCTGATGTGCCTGTTTGTACTTCTTTTTCCGTACCTTGTAGACTCGTAGGGGTGGAACAAGGAGTCTGTCAAAACAAGATTGGATCAGCTATTGCTGCATTGAACAGTAAAGAACAAATCACTTACCCCTTGGTAATGTTCTGTGTGATGGATGTTCCACTCACAGATTCCTCATCTATGAAAGCTATCCTCCAGCGCAGTTGTTCTTTGGAAGTCTAAGAAACCTGTTTGTTTTCTGGGGAGAACATGTCCTCAATGCTATTAACAAGTCCGTTTTGCCCCTGATGGTTTAGTTTTATGTGATGCCCCTGGCGGTTCATCCAACCGGGAATTGAGTGCCTCTGTGCTTGCCGCGCACGGTCACAGCTTCTCCCTGTCACTCTCTCTCACTTGCTGGTTCTCCTGGCGTCTCCATGCAATGGAGTGCAAGTCGCTCGGCAGACTTCCAGCTTTTCTGGAGGCATGGGTGCTGTTGCAGCTACTCGGTCAATCTGATTCTCTGGCCCTGCAATGGATCTGCAACAGGAAGAGAAAGTCTGTTGGTTACTTGATGTACGAGGTAGAACATGAGACGTGGTTCAGCACACAAGCATTTGGGCACAAGGGGAGAATCAGGGACTTGAGCCCTTCCATCTGTTATCACCTTGGTTCCCTTCCTCCCTTTCTGACAAGGTCAGTTCCAGGATCTTGTCACACAGGATGAGGATTAGCTCTCTTCAGTGGCTGCTCTATTGCCAGTCTCCCGAGTTTCAAGGTACCATGTCAGATCTGTTGCAAGTTTCGAAAAGGGAATCTTGGGATTCGACCTGGTGTGTTACTTTGGCAAATTTGGCCTCAACTGACACTGGTCACTGATTAGTCTTTGAAACGCTGGGGGACTCACCTGTGGGACCGGATGGTGGGTGGTCTATGGTCATGCGCAGACTTTCAGGAACACTTCAATTTGCTGGTATTGAACATGAGCAAATGTAGGTAATACCATAACGGCAGAACTCTGACATGACAGCAACTCCTCTGGCCTATATAGAGAATGTCTAAGTGGATAACTTGAGCAGAATGATTTTGGCCTCCCACGAGTGGAGGCTCTGCCAGGAGATTCTGGCGGAGATGATCTTGCATTGGGGGTCTCCTCAGATGGCTCTCCTTGCTTCCAGTATGAACAGAAAGTGTAATAGTTCTGCTCCTAAGAGACCCTGTCCAAGACTTAAAACCTGTGCACTGGACCACTGGCAATGGAGCAGCCACTGAAGCAACCTAATGCATGGTCAGGCCTTCGGCAATAGGAGAATTCATGAAGCCATGAGACTCAAAAATCTCAGAAAAGCTGAGACCAGAACATGTTCCTAAGATTAGAGGGCTTGAACCTTCTAAAAGATGTTTGCCACTCGATCTTTGGGAAAGTCCTGCCCAGGCTAGTGTCAAGGAATTGGGATGGCAAATCTCAAGACTTCTTGAAGGTCATGGAGAAGCCCAAACTGTGAAATAGGCTACAATGCGATACAGATGTGCTGATGCCTAGCATTGGGATTGGGCTCAGACGAGCCATTGGTTCAGTTAAGGAAACACGGGACTGCTCTCCCTACGGAGTCAAGCAGCAACCACTTTCAGCAGCTTGGCGAAGAATGTGGGTGCTGAAGAAAGACTGAATAGCAGGAACTTGAATTGGCAGTGACAGGGCTCTACTATGAATCTCATGTATTTCCTGTGCCTCCAATGGATCAGAATGCAGAAATAAGCATCCTGAAGATCCAGAAAGACCAACCAGTCCTGCAGATAGAAGGTCTGGAGCATCTGGGCTAGTGTTATCATACTGAACTTTCAAGCCCCCATCTTTTGGAACCAGAAAGTAAACTGAATAATAGTCCTTGCCTAGTTCCAAGTGTGGAACATGTTCTATTGAAGCTCTTTTCCAGAAACTGACCGGCCGCCTACAAAAGAGGAAAGGGGAACAGGAGGCAAGGGGGGCTAGTGGGAGGATGGTCTGGATGGCACTGAATGAATGGGAGGCAGTATTGTTGTTGGACAACCTGCAGGGCCAAGGTGATGTGGTGCAAAACCATTTTTCGTTGAACAGGGACATCCCCTCTCCCACAGGAGAATGATGGAGGAAATCGCCCTCACAAAGCTTTGGTACCTGGGGCACCAGAGGGCACCGTTTAGGATTGGCGTAAATGCCTGGGGGTTCCCCTGCCTGTCCCTCTAGGGAAAAGGAGCAAATACTGTTTGCCTGTGGACACCTGACCTCTGCCGCAGGGTGAGGAGAGACCAGAGTACGTCACTCCCTTCCTCTACCTGTGGGTGCCAGAGATTGTTGCACCGCAAGGATGTGAGGCGTGACCTAGTCTTAGATGACTGGAACCTCTGAAGGGAGCCATCAGCCTTACCAAAGAGGCTGCGTTAGGCGAAGAGCCTATACAGGAGCTCGGAATGCATGTCCTGGGGGTGCTGGACGAATCCAAGATTCTTATTCAGGAGTGCCTTCTTATGATGTGCTCGTGGCCATTGTCCCTGGCACACAGTTTGCTGTGTCTAGGTCAGACTGCAGCATCTGCCGGGAGCCATCCTGTCATCCTGGATAAGAGAGTCGAAACCCTCTCTCAATTCACCTTTCAGTAGGTATTCTGCCACACTTGAGACTGCAGACCAGAGTCTAAAGGAGAACTTGGCCATGGCGCTGGAGGCGTTCATAGCCCTCAAAGCGAGGCTGCCTGAGGCATAGATGTTCTTAGCCCAAGCGTCCATAATATTGCTATCTGTGTCTGGGGGTAGAGAGGGGAAGGTGGACGCCTTTAGATTGGCCATTGCTGCCTGTACCACCAAGCTTTCCAGGAAGGCATGGGTGGACAAGTAAGCCGGGTCAGACGGTGCTGGGCAGTGCTTCTTTGCCAGGTTCCTGTCACCAGTAGGGACTGTAGCTGGCTTTTTCTAGGCTTCCAACACTGGGGCTTCTACAGCTAGGGTGAAGGGAAGGAGCATCTACTTATCTGACCCTTTCCCAAAAAGTCCACCAGCTGAACTGTTCCTTAGTCCGGGATGGTGTTGATAAGTTAAGCGTGTCAACTATCTTTGCAATCAAGCGCTGGAAAGCCATTTGTGGCTTTCAAGTCATTGACCTTGTCAGAAGGGGCTAAGAACTTCTCCTCGTGGCAGCTGGAACCTGGAAGGAGGAATCCAGAGCAGTCCTAACCCGAATGGCGCCTAAGAGGGACCAATTTCTGTAACCTCCCTTGTGCTAGTAAGTGTTTTGGAAGACCATCATCTCCAGCCTTACCTCGTTACCAAAAATGCATGCCGGTTTCCTTCTTTTATTTTAGAAGCAGCAAACTGGCCATCAGGCAAGACTATTGACATCGGAGAGAAAGAAGCACTCCAGAAGCAGTTGCTGAGTCTTTACCGACCCAGGTTCGAAGCTGCGGCAGCAACCAAAGCTCCATGCTGATCGGCGTACCACACATCGGGAGAGGAACACTGAGGAGCAAGCAAGCCAGTAGAACAGACACTATGTGGCAGCACAGTCAGCCGTGTAACATTCACAGGCTTTGCAGCAATGCAGCACAGTGAACAGCTGAGACCACCATAGGGGCCCAGCCCCCCACCTGACATGCACTTACCTTCGGGGTGCCAAATCCCAGGTGCTCTGACAAGAACTAGAATCGCCAGTTACCGGGGCAACCATCGAGGGGCGGTGAGCCTGCACCGAGAAAGTGGGCAAGGCTTAGCCTCTTTTATAAAATACCTCCCTACACATTGTAAGGCTGTAGAAGGGGAAATTACTCAGCGTAATGATCCTTCTATGGATTCCTCTCCCGCAGATTCCTCATAATGATAGATATCCATGATCCAGCTCTGCTGTTCGGAAACATTTCGACAGGAGGCGTAGTGGACCTCGACTCGGCCGTCGATCAGTCTTGTCCGGCTCTCGATCGTCGGCTACGGAAGTGACATTAGGTCGTTGTATATATAGCACGTCAATACGACCCCTTGCTTCAGTTCCTCCATTCCCCCCTCGCGCCTGAAAGTTGCAGAAGAAAAAAACACAGGAGGAGGTTAAACAGCAGTTAAAACATTAAGAAGGACAGCCAACAGGGTGATCCCCCACAACGATTGGGGAAAAAATATATATATATATATAAGTATATATATGTTTTTTAACCAATGAGACAGAAGAACAAGTTACTTACCATATCTGGTAATGTTCTTTCGATGGGATGTTCCTTCGACGTATTCCACATCTATGACAGGTAATGTCCAGTGCTTTGCTGCTTCGTAAAAATTTTCGGCAGAGGCCGTCCTGCGTCAATGACGTTGATCCATTGTCCCCCGAGGGCCTCCGTCGAGGGTCAACATCACCGGATGTTATATATAGGATGCACGCCGCCCATAGCCTCAGTTATAGTTTTTTCCCAGAAAGTGTGGCACCAATCTCCTGCCAGTATGACTGCAGAAAGCCTTGTGGAAACGTAAGCTGCAATCGCATAAGAAATTCAGTAGAGGGGCAGGCTGGGAGGGCGATATGGAATACGTCGGAGGAACATCCCATCGAAAGAACGTTACCAGATATGGTAAGTAACTTGTTCCTCGAGGGGATTTGGTCCTCCGACGTATTCCACATCTATGACAGACTCCCAAAGCAGTAACAACTTATGGGGGTAGGAAAATAACTTACAATTTTAGAATGCCCAATCAAATGGCTGAATAAAGGACTGCCTTACCAAAGGCCAAATCCTGCCCATGGATGGAGTCCAAGGAATAGTGTCTCACAAAAGTATGGAGAGAGGCCCATGTGGCTACTTCGCAATATTGCGAATAGGAACACCCCTCTGTAGAGCAGTGGAGGCAGCCACACCCCTAGTAGAGTGAGCCTTTAAGTCTACTGGAGGGTCCTTTCCCGCCAAACAGTAACACTCCGAGATCGTCAAAATGATCCATCTAGACGAGGTCCGTTTGGAACCAGCCTGGCCCAAGCGCCTTCCAGCATAACCAAAAAAGAGCTGATCGTCCACTCTGACCCGGGACATCCGTGAGAGATAGAAACTCAAAGCTCTTCTAGGATCCAACCTATGGAGCCTCTCCTCTTCCTTACCAGGATGTGGAGGAGGATAAAATGCTGGAAGAACAACCTTCTGGCTTAAATGAAATTCCGACACCACCTTCGGAAGAAAAGAAGGCCGCACCCGCAGGACAAACCTGTCCTTATGGAACACAGTAAAGGGTGGCTTGGCGGAAAGTGTCTGCAACTCACCCACTCTGCATGCGGAAGTAACCGCCCCTAAAAACACAGTTTTAAAGGACAACAGTCGCAACAGACAAGAATGTAATGGCTCAAACAGAGCTCCCATTAGGAACTTTAAACCAAATTCAAATCCCATCCAGGCACCTGGAAAGGCGACGGTGGAAACACGTTAGCCCTTTTAGAAACTGAGAAGTCGAAGGGATCTTAAAATAAGAACATTCCTCAGACGAACGCTTAAATATGGACAGCGCCGCCAGGTAACCCTTAATGGTACCCACTTGCAGGCCCTTGTGGGCTAAATAAAGCAAAAAAGACAAAACCAAAGGAATGGAACATTGGAAAGGATCCACATTCTGTACCCTGCACTAGTCACAGAACTTTCACCAAAGGCAACGGTACAGGGATTTCGTTGCGGGCCTTCTGGCCGAAAGGAACACCTCCATCACGTCTTCGGCGAGGTCCCAATCCTTATACCTCAACCTTTCAGGTACCAAGCATGAAGGCTGAGAGACTTGATCTCTGGATGGAGAACCCGACCCCCCTCCCGTGAAAGCAGATCGTCTCGGTAGGGAAGACGGTGTGGAGGGCAGATGGACATGTCTAGAAGGTCCGGGTACCACGCTCTCCTGGCCCATGCCGGAGCAATGTGGATCATTCGGGAACCGAACCTCCATGACCTCCGCAACACTTGCGGAATGACGGGGACTGGAGGAAACGCGTACAACAGTGGGAAGGACCACTCCACTACGAACGCATCCCCTAAGGCTCCTCTTGGAGGAAATTCCCACGAGCAGAATTTCTTGCACTTCCGGTTGACACTGGTGACAAAGAGATCCACTTATTGGGTTCCCCAAAGGGCGAAGATCTCCAAAAGAACTTCCTGAGCCAGCTCCCAGTTGTGAGAGACCGTGCTCTGCCTGCTCAGAGCATCCGCCATCGCGTTTTCGTCTCAGGCCAGATGAACTGCCGAGAGCGAAATTTCCTGCTGGATGGCCCAGAACCAGAGCTGCATTCCCTCCCTGCACAACGTGAGTGACCCTGCCCCCCCTTTTTTGTTGAGGTAGTGCATGGCCACTATTGTCCGTCATAATCAGGACTTTCTTCCCTCGCACAGACGGCAGAAAAGCCATCAGGGCTAGCCTGACGGCCCTCAGCTCTAACAGATTGATGTGGAGTCTGGACTCTGACGGTGACCAACTTCCGCTAGCTGTCAACTCGTTGGCATGAGCTCCCCAACCTATGAGGGATGCGTCCGCCACGATCGTCACCTACGGCCATGGCTGCCAAAATGGTGCTCCCTTCATCAGATTGCCTTCGTCGGCCCACCATAGAAGATCCTGGGCGACCGAGGTCGGAATCTGAACGGGATCTGACATCCTGCTGGAGAACTGCGACCACTGCATCTTGAGAGCCCACTGCAGAGATCTCATCCGCAGCCTGGCCTCTGGCACCAGAAAAATGCAGGATGTTATGAGGCCGAGCAACCTCAAGAATTCGAACGCCGGGAGACTCTGAGCATGCTGAAACTTGTCCACCATCTGCAGAATGTGATGAGCCCTCACCTGGGGAGGCGAACACTGCCCCAGGGATGTGTCGAGCACAGCTCCAATGTACTGGAGCCTCTGGGTAGGTGTCAAATGGGACTTCTTTAAATTGAGGGAGAAGCCCAGCTTGTGAAGGAAGTGGCAGGTGACAGACAGATGATCCAGGGCTTGCTCGGGAGAGCGCGCCCTGATCAACAAATCGTCCAGGTAGGGGTAGAAGTGAATCCCCCCCTTTCCTGAGATATGCTGCCACCACCACCATTAGCCTTCTGAAGACCCTCGGGCGGAGGTCAATCCAAACGGCAGGACCCGAAACTGAAAATGCGAGTCGCCAACCGCGAACCTCAGGTACTTCCTGTTCTTGGGATGAATCGGCACATGAAAGTAAGAATCCTTGAGGTCCAGGGACACCAACCAATCCTGAAGTTGAAGGGCCTGGAGGACTTGAGAAAGAGTTACCATCTTGAACTTGTCCTTCCTGAGGAGCTTGTTCAACCAACGCAAGTCCATGATGGGTCTCAATCCCCCGTCTTTTTTCGGGATCAAAAAATAAGGGGAATACCATCACTTGTTCCTCTGCGCTACAGGCACCAGTTCTATAGCGCCTTTCTCCAGCAGGGATAGGATTTCCTGTGCAAGGAGCGGATCTGGACGCTTCAAAGCGAGCTTCCCCGGTGGATTGCCGTGAGGCCTCTGACAGAAGGGAAGACAGTAGCCGTGGGCAATGATCTCCAGAACCCACACATCTGAAGTAATGGCCCGCCATTCTCCAAGATGCTGCGCAAGTCTGCCCCCAACCAGCGAACCATGGGCCTCATGACCGAGCGGACACGGCTGTGGCAGTGCCTGAGGGCAAAGAGGCAACTGCCTGAGCGGCTTTGGCACCTCGAGTACCTTGCTTTCCACCCCGGGTAATCCTACGGTGGCCCCTTTGACTGGCAGCTCCTCTCAATCTACCAAAGGAAGAGTAGTACCGAAAAGAACCTCCCCTCCATTGCTGTCCCCTAGGACGAAAAGGCGGAGATTGACGTACTGCAGCGCTCAAAGACTTTGCTGCAGCTTTGGAGGTCTGCAACCTCTCAAGGTTCTCGACAGCCTTGCTGCCAAACAGATGAACACCATCAAAGGGCATGTTCAGAAGATGGGATTGCACATCAGGAGCAAACCCCCACTTCCGCAACCACGCAAACCTGCATATCACGGTGCTCGCAGCCATGGACCGGCTGACACAGTCTGCCATGTCCAAACCCGACTGAACAGACTCACATATGGCATCCGTGTCGTCTCGCCCAGCCATAAAAGCGCTTATCGTCCCTATCAGGAGGGATGGTAGGGTACGCAGCCTGCTTTGAGGAGGCTGTAGCCGCCTGCACCACCAAACTATCCGGAGTAGGGTGTGTCGATAAGTAGCAGGGGTCACCACTGGATGGGCGGTATTTTTTCGGAATTGACTTATTAACTGCCGGTAGACTCGCCCGAGCAGACAAAGCTACCGCCACCCTTCTTTGCAAAGCCACATGAAACGGCAACACCGGGTCAGTTGATGGAACTTGTTCCAGGATGTCCGTCAAACCATCCTGAGCAAAATCAATAGGTGGAGCAGACCACCCCAAGTATTCTGTCACCCTTGACATGAGACGCTGATAGGAGGAATCCGCATGCGCCCCAGGCTCAGGTCGGCCAAACTCCACCTCCGGAGAGGTGTTAAGGCCACTAGCGTCATGCAATGACTGACGGAGTTCCTCCATCTGACTATGCCCAGACAAAAGATCATCAGGGACATCAGGAGGCACAACCATCTCCTCATCCGACAGTTCCTCAACCTCTGAAATATCTTGTAAAGGTTGGAAAAACTCCAATCTAGGAGTAGGAACAGAATAGGGCTCAAAAACAGGCCTCACAGACTTACTGAGAGCCTTCCTCAGAGGTTCCACAGCCCTCCTCCACAAACGGCGTTGAGGGCACTGAGGGAATCGGCGTCTACGTGGACCGAGTGTTAGGCAGAAACCTGTGCAGTTCCCTAGTGTTAGGCAGAAACCTGTGCAGTTCCCTTAGGGACCACTGCAAAAGATTTAAGACTACAGGTGTTGGCAGTAAACCCACTTGGTAGCAGTCTGTACCACCCAGATTTACCTGGTAGCTGTGGCTGAGCAGTCAGACTTCCCTCAAGAAGAGTTAGGCAGTATGTAAAGTATACTCAATAGGCACTCAAATACAATAATACAAGCAAACACCGACCAGAGCTTTGGTATCAAAGTATATAATTATTTATTTGAAAACACACAGTTGAAACACTCCAGCACTCTTATTGTAAAATATTCTAAACACAGTTACCATTATGATATATACACCCCTTTTTCCCTATTAGGAAATCACAGTAAAACACCACTTATTTTCATACAGAGGTGAGCGCTTAACTAGATTGCACTCTAATAAGTTTGTGAAAAGGGGAGGGAAAAAGACATAAAAAGAAGAGGTACACCACTCTACGATTCCAGAACACTGTTAGCAAGGCAGAGAGCAAAAAGTCACTGGTGAGCCAAAGTCCAAAGGCGGGGCCCACTCTTAGAGAGAGCAGAGCACAAATGCGCCCAAGATCACACAGTTACACTAGGCTTAGAAAGTCTTGCAGAGGGTTCAGAAAAGCATTTAGAGAGGCTTAGAAAAGTTTAGCCAAGGTGTCCCAGGCTAACCCAGGTTCGAAAGCCGGGGGCTAAATCTACCCCGTACAGTCGGTAGCAAGGGAAGCCAGGCGGGACACGGTACCTTAAGTGGGAAGGATCAGCCAGCGGTGGCTGTTGTTCCTGGTAGTGGGTGCAAGTTGTGTCGTCGTCCAGGGGAAGAGAAGATCTCGACTTGGAGGAAAGATGAAGGTCGTTGCACTACCAGGGCAGAAACCAGCCGCTGAGTTTTCCGGTTAAAGGTGGTACCTTGGTTTCGCGGTCGTGGTAAAACGTGGTATCCCGGTTACCGGGGTGCTTGGCACTGGCAAGGCGGCCACGAGATACGTCGGGAAACGAAAAGACGGTGTAACTGGTTATCCCCACCAGTTAAAGGAAGAAGACTCTCCGGCGGGAGATCTCCTCTGTCGTTGGGAAAAAGTGGTGAGACGGTCCAACAGGGCTCCACCGGTCGTGGTGTTGTGGCAGGTCGGCTCAGCTTCTCCCTCGTCGGATTCTTAGGTCCTGTGGCGACTTCTGAAGTTCCAGTCCCCGAAGCCCTGCTTTTATGCCGCAAACCCCCATTCACTCAGCCTAGCTGTCACTCAAACATGCTAAGTGGTGAGCCGGTCGGCTCACCACTTGGGCCAATCAGGATGGAGTGCGACTTGAGTTGCCTAGGCAACTCAGTCCAGGGTGCCTAAATTTCCCTCCACCCCTCCTAAGTACCCCAGACAGAGTCGCACTACTTTGGAGGGCTTCTGTGGAGAAGCCTGCCAAAAAGTGGAACAAAGGGCTCGACTTGGGTTGGAGTCACAGAAGAGAACACAAACGCCATTTTAGAATCAAGTTTTGGCAAAAAATACCAACCGGAGAATTAATATTAATTAAATAAACCGGCAGTATGTTCGAGGCTACCGTAAATAATTAAATAAAGATAGTAGCCTAAAACAATGGGAAATCCCATAGGAAAATATTTGCGGTTGAATATAAAAAGTAGTATCCACTGCCACCAGCCAAAATTCGATCAGGGGGGGCGGAGACGTGCCCCCTCGACTAACAGACCCCGGGGCAATTGAATTGCCCCAGCCAGTACGTCCACAATATGATGGTTTGTACTGGTTCTGTTCAGAATTTAAGACTAGTAAAGTCAATGGTGACTTTACATGCCCTGGGAGACAGTAGTCAGTCCCAGGGCATGGAGTCTATACTGGGGGGTCACTATGACACCCCAGTGTCACGGCACTGAGGGTGCTGTGTAACACACATCACAAAAAACACATGAAGCCCTATGGAGTAAAAGACCCCATAGCCCATTAAACACATCTAGATTCAAAGAAACACACTCAAATCATGCCCAAGAGTGAGGGTAAAAGAGTCTCACTCTTGGCAGGAGAAAAAAATAAACCCCAAAAATCCAGCAAAGCTGCTGGGGGACTCACTAGGTTAGGAAATTCAGCCTAAACAGAGAAATCTCCCTAACACCGAGGCGCCAACGGCCTTGACAACTTCTTCGAGGGTGGAGCCCCGAGAGTGTCCCTTGACAGACACGGCGCCAATGGCGTTGACGACTTCTTCGAAGGCTTCACAGGTTCCGACGGTCTCGATGGCGTCGAGGACCGGGACCTGGATCTGGCACGGCTATGGCGATCTCCCTTGTCCGAACGGGACCTCGACAGCTCCTGCTGATCGCGCTGACCGCCCGAGCCCGAAGGCATGCGAGTGGTGGACAGAGCCCATTCCTTGCCGGCTTCTTTCGAAGGCGCGGACGAAACTGTACCTTGCGACTCGAAAATCACTAACATCTGCCGGCGGAATGATTCCCATTCGGCCGGCAACGAAGACTTGGTGGGACAAATCAATCGTCTGGCGGAGTCCTCCTCTGACGAGGACGGGGAAGGCGACCGGTGAAGGTGCTTCCTAGAATGCCTCGATGAGGCAGAGGAATGGTGGGAACCACTCCTAGACCAAGACCCCCTGGATTTTCGCTGACATGGAGAGTCGCCCCTCGCGTCATCAGTCGAAAGCCCAGTGGATTTCGAATTATGGGGCTTAGACACCCTACCTACCTTCAATTTCTTCTTATGTTCCCGCAAGGCATTAGACTTTAGGGACTGGCAAACCTCGCAGTCGTCTGTGGCGTGGCTTTTGCCGAGGCACCAGAGGCAGATGTCGTGCGGGTCCGTGATGGACACCTTCGAACCGCAGTCCTGACATTTTTTAAAGCCCGACTTCGGGGTAGTAGAAGAAGATGAAGACATCGATCGAAGAGAAGAATCAAGCGCGCCGAGATTCCGAAGCAAACACGTTTGCGGAAAAAACAGAACGGAGGCTATAGGCGCCATGCGTCCTATATATAACATCCGGTGACGTCGACCCTCGACGGAGGCCCTCGTGGGACAACTGATCGATATCATCGACGCAGGACGCCCTCTGCCGAAAATTTTCAGAAGCAGCACAGCTGTGGAAATTACCTGTCATAGATGTGGAATACGTCGGAGGACACAATCCCCTCGAAGTGGTCATCCCAGAGCCATCACCAGATGCCTTCTCGTTTGGACAGAAGCGACAACCACAGAACTTTCTGAGCGGTGCTGGATGGGAGGGTCGGTGAGGAATCTGCGGGAGAAGAATCCATAGAATGATCATTGCAGTGAGTAATTTCTCCTTCAATGGATTGCTTTTCTCCTGTAGATTCCTCACCATGATAGACTCCCCAAGCAGTTAGGATAACAGAGGAGGGCGGAGAGATTTAAACCAGTAGATTCTGTAGAACCGCCCTACTAAACCTTGCATCGGCTTCCTGTGCAACATTCAAGGCATAGTGCTTGGTGAAAGTATGTAAGGATGACCAAGGTGCCGCTCAAGGTTGCCAGTCAAAGGATCGACAGTGAAAGGGTCGACAGGTCAAAGAATGGACACCAAAGGGTCGACAGGTCAAAGGATCGAAATGTTTTTTTTTTTTCCACATATTTTTTTTTTTTGGGGGGAGGTCCCCCGCAACCCTCTTTTTGCTAAAAAACACTTTTTTCCTTAAACGAAAACCTAAAAAAATATATATAATAAAAATTAAAAAAATTCGATCCTTTGACCTGTCGACCCTTTGGTGTCGATCCTTTGACTAGACACCGCCGCTCGGCATATATCCCTAACTCGGAACCCTCTCTGGAGAGCTGTAGAAGCTGAAACTCCTCTCATTGAGTGGGCGCTGATGCCCGCTGGAAGCTCCTTGCCTGCCGAATGGTAACACTCGGATATGCACAAAATAACTGAATGTGTCAGGATTTGTTTAGTGATGGAAAGACCTTTTCTAGACAAGGAATGGACCACAAAAAACTGGTCTGATTTCCTAAACTCAGATCTGTAAGCAACATAGAAGTTTATCGCTCTCTTGGGATCAAGGCGGTGGAACCGCTCTTCCTCCTTTGAGGGATGTGGCAGAGGCAGAGGGTAAAAGATGGGTAAATCAGTAGACTGTGATGGATGAAACTCTGAAACCACCTTAGGAAGGAATATGGGTCTGACTTTAAGAGAGGCTTTCTCACAAAAGAACTTCAGAAAGGGAGGCTTGCAGCACAAGGCTTGCAGTTCGCTAACCCTCCTGGCAGATGTGATCGCAAACAAAAAAGGCTGTTTTTAGGGATAACAGCCACAAAGAACATGAGTGCATTGGCCCAAACGAAGACGTCATCAAGTAAGTAAAAACCAGATTAAGATCCCAATCTGGGACAGCAAATGGGGTTGGTGGAAACTTGTTGAGAAGGTCCTTCAGGAACTGGGCCATGACTGGAACAGTAAAAAAAGGAACCTTGGTCTGAGGACCCTTTGAACACAGACTGGGCCGGCAAATGCCCTTTGACTGTGGCAACCTGAAGAGGCCAGTGACAGAACAGAAGGAACCCCATCATTGTAGTGGTAGGGCAAGAGATAGGGTCAAACTCAGGGTCCCTGCACCACGTCTCAAATCTTCTTCACTTGCAAGAATACAGAGATCTTATAGACGGTCTGCGTGCAGCTAGCAACAGCTCAAGTACCTCCTCTGAGAGGCCCCAGTCATCATACCTCATCCTCACAAGAGCCATGCATGTAGGTTGAGGGAATCTGGGGTCGGGTGGAGCACTCGATCCTTCAACTGGGCCAGGAGATCCGGACGCCGAGGCAACCAGAGAGGCAGACAGATGGTCAGATCCAAGAGATCGGATTACCACGTTATCCTTGCCCAATCCGGGGCGATCAAGATCATGGTCACTCGAAATCTCCTCAACCTCCTGTGAACCCAAGGGATGACAGGGATCGGCGGGGGAAGGCGTAGTGGAGACGGAATTTCCAATCCACCAGAAACGCATCCCCAGAGCACCAGTTGATGGGAATTTCCTTGAGCAAAACTGTTTGCACTTCCTGTTGGACTCTGTGGTAAAAATATCCACTGCTGGGGAACCCCAGAGATCAAAGACCTCCTCTAGGACCTCCTGACACACTTCCCCACTAGAGCGAGACCGTGCTCTGCCTGCTCAGAGCATCTGCCAAGGTGTTCTCTGTCCCCGCCAGATTAACAGCCTAGACTGAGATTTGGTTCTCCCATAACTAGAACCACAGCTGTATCGCCTCTGTGGAAAGGGGTCGGGAGTGCACACCACCCTGCTTGTTGAGGTAATGCATGTCCACTGTGTTGTCTGGCAGGTTGAGGACATGCTTCCCTCAGAGACGGGGCAAAGGCCCTCAGGGCTAACCTGAAGGCCTGTAATTCCAGCGGCTTGATGTGCCACCCGGCTTCTGATGGAGACCAGAGGCCGCTCACCTGCAAATCCTTGCAGTGGGTGCCCCAACCCTTCAGAGATGCATCCGTGACCACTCGGGCATAAGGACAAGGAGGCCAGAAGGGTTTCCTCGCCAAGAGATTGCTGCGTGTGTTCCACCAGCCAGGTTCGCGGACTACCTGGCTGGACACAGAGTTGATCCTGGAGTGCTACCAGATACTGAGACCACTGGTTCCTAAGGAGCCACTTAAGGGATCTCATACGCAGCCTGGCCTCTGGCACTAGAAAAATACAGGAAGCCATGAGATCCAAAAGGCGGAGGAAAGAAGCTGCTGGAAGGGTGGCTTAGTTCTCAAACAAATGCACCATCTGGGCTATGTTGCCGACACTCTCTCCTCAGGAGGAAAAGCGTTCTCTACCAGAGTGTCTAGGACTGCTCTGATTAACTGGAGATGCTGAACTGGTGTCAAATGGGACTTCTACAAGTTGAGGGAGAAGCCCAACCTGTGCCATAGTAGGCAGTTGTCTTCCAGATGAGACAAGACCTGTCCTGCTGACTTTCCCTGGATCAGCCAGTCGTCAAGGTATGGGAATACATGGACCCCAGATATCTTTAGGTGAGCCGCGACTACCGCCATAAGCTTGGTGAAGACACTCAGAGCGGAGGTCAACCAAAGGGCAGCACCTTGAACTGATAGTGCTTGTCCCCTATGAGGAACCTTAGGAACTTAATGTGCTTTTGGTGTATCAGTACATGGAAATAAGCGTCCTGCAGGTCTATCGACACCAGCCAGTCCTGAAATTCAAGAGCGTGGAGAATTTCTTTAAACATCACCATCCTGAATGAGTCTTTCCTCAGAAACTTATTTAGAGCCCTGAGGTCCAGAATGAGACAGAGACCTCCTCCCTTCTTGGGTACTAGGAAATACTGAGAATACCAACCCGATCCTCTCAGTTCGGAAGGTACCTCTTTCACGGCACCCTTTGACAACAGGGCTCTCAGTTCTTCCTGGAGCTCCTGTGCCGATTGGATTGGGGGAGGTGGGGGTCTGTCCGTTGGTCTCTTTAGACAAGGCAAACAATAACCCCACTGAATCAACTGCAGGGCCCAGGCATCAGAGATTATCTCCTGCCACTGAGACCAATGACCTGCCACCCGTCCACCAACCGGTGCATTGTGGGAGGGGAAATCAAAACGGCCTAGAGGGTGCAGGCATCCCCTCTGCTGTTGCTGCTTGTTGGCCTCTAGAGTCCCCTCTGCCCCTTCCGGGACGCAAGATGCGCCTCTGCCCCTGCCCAGTTTGTGTGAGCTGCGCTTTCCTGCAATAGGGTACGTAATGCCTATAGCCATTGCCTTGGGAGGCAAAGCTGGAGGCAGGCTTGGCCGGCTTTGCCGCTAGGCCAAGTGATTTAGCAGCCAACTTGGATTCCTTAAACTTTTCCAAGGATTTGTCAGCTTTCTGACTGAAAAGTATGTCTCCATCAAAGGGTATATCCACCAACCTATTCTGAACATTTTGGGGAGAAACCAGGCTTTTTCAGGTAGGCCTGCCGCCTCCTTTCCACTGATGAACCCATTGATCGGCCAATGCAGTCTGCTACGTACAGCCAGTTTGCAATGACTGCTTGGCTACCTCCTTCACATCCCCCACCAGCTGTAAAAAATCAGTCCTGCATAGCACCCTCGGGGACGTATTCAGCAGCATGTTCCACAGCTTTCCATAAACCGAAGGAATACTTTGCAAATCCACAGGCAATGTTTGTAGCTTTGAGCGCCATGCTGCCAGAGGTGAACACCCTTCCTGGCAAATGCATCTGTTTTCTTACCCTCTCTGTCTGTAGGCAGATTGAAGGTGGATGTCGATGGCCTGGTGGAAATAGTGGCAGTCTGTATAACCAGCCCTTTCGGAGAAGGTTGTGTGGCGAGTAAAGAAGAGTATCCTCTTGCCGGCCTATACTTCCTCGTAAAATTGGTATTTACAGGGGGGAATTGTACAACGGTGCTGCCATAAGGAGGATAAAGGGTCAGCAATGGCTGGGTTAAATGGTATGTTATGCTCAACTGTGGGACCCTCGTCCAGAATATCAGTGAGCTCATACCCTGGGAGAGATGTGGTAGACACCTTCAACTCAAGGGTGTCGACAATCTTGACAACCAGAGCCCTGAACTTAACGTTAACATGGGTATAGGGCTGGTTTTGTTGCAATCAATTCAAGGTCTGGAGAGGTATCCAAGCCACTAGCGTCCTGTGAACCTTGTGCCAGTGCCAATAGATCGGCTTCACCGGCTCCCGTGTAAACAGGGTCAACCTGATCATTGGCGTCACCTGAAGATGGACTGCATCAAGTCAAAGAACCCTGATCTCGATAATGGCACAAACGAACCATCGCCGAGTGTCGGCACTGAGGGCTTGATCGCCGACGGAACAGGCTTCGAAGTCAAAGTAGCTTTGGATGCCGATGGGTCTCTTGGTGCAGAGGGACGCTCGGACGACCGATGGACGCCTTGGGCCTCGGCCTTCTGGCAATTTCTGCCTATTAGGTGCGACGCCCGAAGGCGTTTTCGACTTTGATGATGTCGATGGAGTGGCTGGTTTGGGGTCGGGAGCACAGAGCGCCGCTTTTGTCGCCAAAGCTTGCTGGTCGGGGGCCAGAGCCGCACCTACAGTAGCTTACCTCTTAAATATTTCGAGCATAGAAACTTTCCCAAGTGGTCGGCCCCGCAGAGGGCTTACCTTGTTCCGACGACGGGCTGGACTTGCGTCGAGGGAGGTGGTGCCACTTCTTCTTCCGCGAGGAAGACGATGAGGAATGGCTCCTGGAATGGGACACTTTCTTGGTCTTCTTGCAATGTGGTTCCTTCCCCTTATCGGGGGTGGGCTCCTAATCCTCGGCCTCCGAAGATATGACGAGCGATCGCGCCAGAGTCTTGCCGCACGGTCGGCTCAAGGCCAGTTTCACAGCCCCCTCACATAGGGATTTCAGCTGCATTTTTGTGCACAATGCGCAGGCCTAAGTGTCGTGACTAATACCTAGACACCACAGACAGACGTCGTGGGTGTCGCAATCGTGGCATCATTTGAAGCCTGAAACGTGGTGAGACGACATCGCATTGAGGTTTTCATAGAAAACGTACAATTTGTACAACAAAAAAATGTTGAGTAAACTCAAGTTGTGTTCACGACGCAGCGTGCAAGCGCGCAGAAAAAAGGAACTGAAGTATGGGGCATAGTGATGTGCTATATATACGACGGCTGACGTTACTTCCAGAGCTGACGATCAAGAGCCGGACAAGACTGCCGATGTCCACAACGACCCCTGTAAAAAAGCAGAGCTGGATGATGGATAACAATCAAGATGATGAATCTGCAGAAGAAAAGCAATCCATTGAAACACTGAAATATTCAATAAAGACCCAAAATACAAAAAAAGTATGAACAACAGAAATGACTTTCAGGAAGACATTTAAAATAAAAATATTGGGACAGAATAAAAGATGTTTGACTGTTATTCCATTTAATAAATAGAGGGCCTCATTACGAGCTAGCTGGTCCGGATTTAACGGTGCCAGTAAAACCGTACTGGTACAGTTTTCCAGACCGGCTAACTCCGAGTTTTGTGGCTGTGTGGTGTTACACCCGCCAGGTCTGACCTGGCGGGCGTAACGCCACCGGCCGCACACGGACGTGGAAACACTGGTACCATTACCGCATGAGCCAGTGTTTCCACTGCCCCCATTTCCATGGAGTTCTATGCGACTCCATGGGAATGGGGAGTAACGGAATGCCCGCTCCGGAATTACCGGACCACCGGGGCTGTAATGCCCCGATGATTCTGGCAAGTCCGGAGCCGGTAAATCCCCACAAGTCCGGCGGCAGCCTGCCGGTTTTACCGGTAATGAGGCCCAGAGTGTTTAATACAAGCAAGACAAAGGATTATGGTCTACAAAAGTAAATTCTGGATATACGATAGAAAGAAGATAATAGTTTCTATGCATTTTGATAATGTACAATACTAATTTGGAGGCATATGAAAACAAAACATACCTTTATTAACATGAATTTCTGCATTGGCTCATACCACTGAAGCAATAGAATTCCAGACTGCAAAGCACCACATAGGTACTTATGTCCTGTGTATGGGTTTCTCACTGAAAGTAAACAAAATGCACACTTAATATTTGTTGTATATGATATAGAATTCATTAGAAAAACAAATGACCTACCCAGGGGAGTATCCAGCATTGCAAACTCCTGGACAGTGCTCTTGGGGGGGGGGGTAGCGATGCGTGGCATAAATCAACATAGCAAGCATGTGGGGGGTAGAGACGAGTCACAAAAAAAGCCTTGCAGCTTTTTCCCCCAAATACAATGCACAGTATTCCATACAGTATCATTTGCACCCCCAATCAACTTTTTGGGTAACATTAGTGGCAGATGGCATTTTAACACATACACATAACAAAAAATAAAATAAAACTGCAGGACCATTACAGATGCAGGAAACTCATCTATTATAGCTCTGTCCAGACTCTGTGTGGAAAATAGATGCAGATCTCCTAATTTGCATATGGATTGCACCAACAGAAGTGACTTCACAGAAAAGGACATTACCAGGAGCATCACCAGTCTTTGATACTTGGAGGCACCATGTAAGTGATTTTAGAATAAATTGCCATAAGTAAGCCAAGTGTGGTGCAAAATACATAAGGAACAAGTTACTTACCTGTAACTGTTGTTCTCCAGCATGGGCCTGGCATGGATTCACATGCTTATGAATATTCCCCGTCGTCAGGCTGGGATTCCTCGGTAAAGAAAAAATCAGTTTCAGTTTTGTTTCTGAACGGTCTTTCTCCTAATAACCAATCACTGTTCTCTGGGTCATACTGCCCCCAGCCAATGACTGCCCTCTACCTAAGCCCCTCCTCTGGCAGCCATCTTCGGATTTGGTAGCACGTAAAGTGGCAGTATGACCAAGTGAAGAGCCGCAAAGGGGTAGGAGGGAGGGTTCGTATGTGAATCCATGCCAGACCCATTCTGGAGAACAGTTACAGGTAAGTAACTTGTTCCTGCTCCAGCATGGGGTTTGGCATGGATTTACATGCTCATGAATACAAGAATACATAGCAGTACACACATGCACAACCACAGGAAGTGGCAAGGTTCAACATTAAGCATTTCATCAACTCAACATTAAGCATCTCTTACCTCCTCACCAGGCCCACCTTCAGGCGAACAGGTTGCGCAGCACTGCCTGGCCGACTTTGGACTCCTCCCTGGAATCCCAGTAAACGCAGTAGAATCTCGTGAAGGTGTGCTCTTCCCTTCCAGCCAGTTGGTGAGGCGGATACGCCGATCTTTCATAGTCCGTTCCGACATGTTCTTGCAAAACGCACAGTCCTTCTCCACGTGCGTTTTGTCTTCGTGAAGGCAGCAGAGGCACCTGGAATGCTCATCCTCCTTGAAGACATTCTGCAATCCGCATACAGGGCAGCTCCTGAACAGCTTGGATCCGGGCGTCGTGTTTCCTTTGTCCTGGGCCATGTCCACGCGGGGTAGGCCACAAAGATCTTCCGGAATCCACCAAGAAGTGAAACTCGACGGAAACTCCGCCCTTGAGGGGCATAGAAAATTCCAAAACGGGTCCCCGTTGATCGGAAGTAGAAACGGTGGAGCTTGAGGCTCGATTGACCGAAAAAAAAAAGAGATTAAACTCTTTGAAAAATCGCAAAACGCAGTAAAAGCTCAAGAGCTATAGCATGAGGACTCCCAACACTTGAACATGCAGTAAAAATCTGAAGATGGCTGCCAGAGGAGGGGCTTAGGTAGAGGGCAGTCGTTGGCTGGGGGCAGTATGACCCAGAGACCAGCGATTGGTTATTAGGATAAAGACAGCTCAGAAACGAAACTGAAACTGATTTTTTTCTTTACCGAGGATTCCCAGCCTGACGACGGGGAATATTCATGAGCATGTGAATCCATGCTAGACCTCATGCTGGAGAAATCGCACTATTGTTATATATGGAGCAACACTATAGTCATTAGGCTTGTTTTTATAATAGCATGATATATTAACATATGCTATGAAGTGAATCACTTATGGAGTTGCAGATAAGACGCAGTGAGATTAAATGATTTTCCCAGGATCACACATTTTGATTATTTGATTGTCCACATCCCGTTTTCACGGGATGTGGACAATTTAAGCAACAAAACACATCTTTCCAGGTTTAGTTGATATATATATTAAGATTTTGTCTTGCATTTCATGTGCTTAAATAATACTTTATTTATAGAAATGCCCTGGGATCAAACAACATTACATAATAAACTATCTTTTCATAATAAACTAACTTTACACTATATACATCATCATAGAAATATGCTGGGCAATAAGAGTATGGCTTTTGTTTCGTTCTACCCATCCTGCATGCAAAGTCACAATAGCATAATGCAGATTAATGTGAGCCTAACAAATCCCCATTTGGGTTTTAAAGCCATAGTCATTATGTCATAAAGCATGCTGCATTACGCATCTTCGTCACTTCTGAAAACCCCCATTCACGTTTCGTAAGGGACAAAAGTCCCTGCTAATAGTTCCCCCTGCCCACTATCAATGTGTAATGGGCCCCATGTTAATGCTCTGTTGATAGAACAAGGTGTCCGTTCTCTGGGATAGCTGCTTTGCTTCCTGGAGCTGGAATTTACACACAAACGTGTGAACCCTGGAAAGGTCAAAATGACAGGGTGGGTCCTGCGTTCTGCAGACCCCCTCACAGGCAGCCCGATGCTAAAGCAGGACTTTTGCTGTGCCGCTGAAGGTGTCTGCAGTTCATGGGACCAACCTGTCATTTCAGGACATTTTCCTGCCAGTGGACACCTCTCCTGTTCGGCACCTCATTGTCAATGAGGGTGCGGAACGGGAGAGGTGTACCACTGCCAAATATCCCGGTCTGGCTCTTAAAAGAGCCACTGGCAGGGCAAGCTGCCTCCCCCACCCGGTACGGCACTGGATTTACCTTCGGTAATGCTCTTTCTGATGGATTAGTCTTTCTTGACACAGATTCCTAATTTTAGATATATTCCCCAGTGCCAGAACACAGAACACCATAATGCGCAAACTATACACATAAGGGATAGGCTGGTGGGGTGATGGGGGGGGGGGGGGGTTGGGGTGACAAGGAAACTTCGAAGGAAGGACCATTACTGACAGTAAATAATTTGTCTTATAATGGATTTCTTCCTTTAAAAGGTTCACATTATATGTAGGCTTCCAAAGCAGTACCAGGGAAGGGAGGAGAGCGAGAACCATGACTTAAACCAGGAAAGCGTGAAGAACTGCTTGACCAAAATGGGTATTCTAATCAAATAAAGAGCTAAAGCCACAGCCTTTAAAAATATTGGAGGGAAACCCATGTAGCGGCCTGACAGATAATGAGAAAAGGGACAGCGGCTCTAGAGTAAACATGGCTGCTAGGAGGACAATTCACCAAATAATGGGCCTCATTACAAGGACTGCGGTAACCAGCCGGTGCTGGCGGCGGGTTTCTGGCGTCCCAATAACACCAAATTCACCGCCTGACTTCCCAGTGCCACAAGTCATTACAAGTCCCGGCGGAGCAGGAAGTCAGGTGGCGTATTTGGTAAGTCCCCATTCCTGTGGAGTCCCATAGGACTCCAATGGAATGGGTTCATGGAAGCACCAGCACCGTTGTCAACGGTTGTCAATGGTGCTTCTGTGACAACTCTGCGGGCGGGTGCGGTTGTGCCCGGCAGAGGCGTAATGGCCCCCGCCCGTAGAGTCTGAGTGTGCTGGTCCAGAAAGTGTGCTGGTACGTTGCTACCGCAACCCTTAATTCCAGACTGCCACCATACTCATAATGAGGCCCAATGTCTGCTTGGAATCAGTTCTTCTTACCAGAGCCCCAGCAAAAGGAACAAACATTAGATCAACACTTTAACTTCTCTCCTCCGAGAAACACTGTAGCTGAGAGCCCTCTGCTGGTTCGCTCCCTAAACCTAAGAGGGTTGAGGCAGAAGAAAGAAGACCGGCAAGTGGATCTTCTGGGAAAGGTGACAGTCTGAAGCATCCTTTGGCAGAAAAGTGGGTCTCACACACAACATAACCATGTATGGTTCCTTCATTGACAGAGCCAGAAGGTCACACACCCATCTAGCTGAAGCGATAGCAATCAAGAAAATCCCTTCATGTATAAGTCTAAAAGAGTATTAACGCATAGGCTCAAAGAGAGCTGCCATGAGGAAAGTCCAAACAAGATTCAAATCCCAGGCAGGAACAATAAACTGGAGCAGTGAAAATTATTTCTCTGGCCTCTCAAAAATAGCGTAATGATTGACAAAAAAGAATAAGCTCTGCACGGCGGTTCTCTTTTAGACCTAAATGGGTGCAAAATACCCCTTTACAATGCCAGCTTGTAGGCCACGCTAAGCCAGAAAAAGCAGAAAATCAAGAACCAAAGTGGTTGAGCAGTCCAGGGCATTCAGAAGTACATCCAGGATATCATCAGATAAATCCAACACCCTATAGTTCAGCCACTCAGCAGCTAAGCATGAAGGTGGAGGCTGCTGACATTTGGGTGCAAAACCTGTCCTGCTGACTGGGACAGGTGATTCACACGACGCGCGAAGGCATAAAAGGCAGATGGCAATGTTCAAAAGTTCAGAGCACCACATCCTCCAAGCCCTATCTGGGGCAATCAAAATCATGGTAGACCCAAACCGTGCAGCCTGCTGAGAAAGCCATATTGCTGATCAAGGAGAGCGGGATATTTATTTTTTTAAACGGAAACTGTGGCAGAAGTTGCACTCCTCAATGGGAGGCGGAAGTCACGTCACAGTGTAGCAGCCGTGCAGAGGAACAGCAGGTAAGTGAGGAGCAGGAGGTACGTTTTAAGGGTAGGGGGATAATGGTCCGGGGTCAAGTAAGTGATTATTTCGGTACGGCATTTCGAATTTGTGATTTTTCGAATTCAAAATTCTTGTTAACTAAATAATTACTTACATGACCCCGGCAAACCTGTGGTTGAAGTTTCTCTCTACAATCAATGCATCCACCAATGACCCTCTCAGAGGAAATTTCCTGAAATAGAGCCCCTCACAATTCCTGTTCACACTGTTGGTGAATAGGTCCACTTGAGGAGCCCTGCAGAGGCTTGAAAATCTCACCCTGCACACCTCCTGGGAAGGGTCCCATTTGTGGGAGACCGAAACCTGACAGCTCAAGGCATCCAACACAAAGTTCTACGTCCAGGTATGATGTGCTTCTGGCAGAGAAGTTGTTCCCTGGGGCTTAGAATCGCTGTTGCATCGCCTTCTGCAAAGCGGGAGTGACCACACACCACCTCTCTTACTGAGGTAAGGCAACGCCGTGGTGTGGTCAATCAAGATCAGGACATACTATCCTTGCACAGAGGGCAGGGGAGCTATCAAGGCCAACCTGATTGCTTTCAGCCCTAGCAGACTAATGTGCTATTTCGCCTCTGGTGCGGACCATTAGTAGGCTCACCAGAAGTTTGTTCAGGTGAATGCCCCAACTCTTTAGGCTAGCGTCCTGACCATTGTCAGTTAAGGCCAAGGTTGTCTTAGAGGCTATTTCCACAGAATATTATCTTGACGGACTCACCACAGATGAGCTAGAGCCATCATACTGCCTGGGAACACTAACAAATTAGCCACAGAAGGGACTTTTGTACGCAAGAGCGTCTCAGGTACCACAAATCTGCAGGGTGCCATGAGTCAAATGAGTCGAACAATGGCTGCGGCAGGGACCAGAGCCGGAGACTGAAATAGGTGGTGTTCGCTACTTTGTCCACTGAGTCCAACACTACTCCCAGGAAATGGATCAACATTGAAGATATGGTTTAGGACTTTTTATTCAAAGAAAAACCAAAGCCGTACAAAAATCAGCAAGTTTAGTGCAGGGCAGCCGTCAACAGATCTGCGATGCAGGCTCGGATCAGTCAGTCATCTAGACTGGGAAATACATAAATATGCTCTCCCCTGAGACAAAGAGACACCACAGCCAACAACTTAGTGAAGGCCATCTGGATGAAGTAAGTTTGAAAGACAGGACTTTGACTTGGTAACAGGTGTTCCCAACAATGAACATCATGTATCTTCTGTGCTTTGTATGCATCAGCAAAAATTGTTTCAGAGAAGCGCACACCTGTTCTTAGGGTTAATGTCCACAAATTCTTTAGTATTGAGGCAAATATCGGTTGCAGGGGAGAAAAATATAACTTTGGCACATGAGTTACCAATGGAAAAAGAATAAGGTAAGTGTCCTTAAGTGTTGGACACTCGGGTCCCTGGCTCACCTTATATACTGTAAACACAGTCAAATGTTATGACTATTCAGCAGTTATCAAGTGGGTCAATTTACAAAATAGTCTAGAATAGACAAATTCCTGGTTCTGTTTTCCAGGAATGGATACTGTATTACTTTTCAGCATTAAGAAGTTAATTAATCAATCAATCATAAAAACAAGAAGCTCTGCATGTTTCGTGGACCTGGTCCCTTCATCAGGAGCAACATTTCTTAGGAATCCTGTGCTTCAGTGATTCTTCAGAATTCAAAACCCATCTATAAAACAAAAGAGAGAGTCCTTTCACTGAGTTTTAAGGAGCATAGAGTGGTATAAGATACAAGTGCAGCTTTGTGATGCTATCCCACCTCGATGAAAGCAAGGTGGCATCAACAGGTGTTCATTAATTTCTCATGTGTTGGCTTGTGAGACTCCACCTGGTATAATAATTGAGGGAGATCATACTGATACTACCACAATTATTATAATTGAGAGTATTAAAGTAATACAATATCCATTCCTGGAAAACAGAAACAAGAATATGTCTATTGTAGACTATTTCATAAATTGACCGACTTGATAACTACTATTGAACATGTGTGTCAGACAGTTAAGGACACTTTCCTTATTCTTTGTATGCATTGGCACATGTAACTATGCATTCAGAAGGTTCAGTGACACCAACTACTGCTGCTATTTGAGGGCCTGCAGGATTTGGGAAAGGGTGACCATTTTGCATCAGCCCTTGCATAGGAATTGTTTCAAATGCTGCATATTCAAGTATAGGGAATAACAACCCCTGCCTTTCTCCACTGCGGGTATAAGACACATGTCCCGATGAGGAGAAGGAGGTTGGTCTGGATGCTGTTGCAGGAAAGTAACACAGTAACCCTGCAATCTGACCTGGCGGCCCAGGCATTTGAAGTAGTACATTGCCATTCTCTGACATGCAGAAACAACCTTTCTCCAACCCAACTGGTGATGGATGTGAAAAGTCCTCACTCCGGCTGAGGTAGTGGCTTGCATAGCGGTACGAAAGATCTAGATTCTGTGACCACATGTACCCCTGCTCTGGCAGTGAAATTAGTTCTTTGTTTTCCTGACAGAGGTTGCTTGATTCAGTGCACATAGGAGGTGTAGTAACAAATTCCTCAACAACAACCTAAAAAAACGAAGAAGGTAAGGCGCTTTGTCTAAATGGGCATCTCGCTGAGGGGAGCGCCCATGGATTGGGGAGCTTGTGTTCAACTGGGGAGCTTTTGTTCAACTGAAGCAAGAGCTAGATCTAGATCTATTTGGAGGGTGTTTGATACATATTTAAGATTATAATAGTTTGCATTATTTTTACATATTTAAGATTATAATAGTTTGCATTATTTTTCCTTGTCTATGGAAACTTGATACTCTAAGATCTGTCAGAAAGAGTGCCTGCATACACAATGTTCAAAGGGGTCAACATAAGTGTAGGGAGTCACTATTCTTTTAAGAATGGCTATTGAATTAATGCAAAAAAAGAGAGAAAGTGTCCCTGGCAATTCAAAACCTCATGACAACCGGAGTACCTCTCCCACGATTCACCCCCACAAAACATTATAACTGGGAACAGGTTGTTTCTTTAGGTCTGGTGGCAAAGAATACTGTGTGGGTGCTGACGGTGTGAAAGAGTCTGTCCGTCTACCTGCTCCAAACCAGATTCATGAGTGCAGCCAAAGACCCACTAGTTCGGCAAGTGTGACTTTGGTGAAGGCTTTATTTCTTTACCCCCAGCCTTGCCTCAGTTAACATGTTATCCGTAGAAGGTACCAGTGACTAGCCCTTCCATTTCTACATTTCCGTTCTTTCTATCCTAGCAAAGGGATCTGATTTGTGTGTGTATATAAAACACGTCTCATCCCTGTTGCATGGGGCATAGTTATAGATCGATAGTCATGAATGGCAGGTCTAATAGTTTGGTGAAGCCTAGGTAATCCTTATTTTACCTCTGTGAAATTGGGAAAAGGACAGTCAAAGCAAGTGTTCCTTCCCCCTAAGGCATGTCCAACTAATTTTATGAATACAAATCATTCCCCCAAAACATTTACATTTCTAGATAAACGGCAGTATTCTACCCACAGCGACATAATGTAGAAGTTCGTTGAGTAAGGTTAATTTGATCTTGATAGGACTGTTTGATGAAGAGGAACTTTAGAGAGCATGGGATCAAAGGTTCGCCAAAAGCAGCTGGATTCCTTTTTTGTCTGGTACGCAGAGGCCAATAAAGGGTGTTCTGAATCCAAGATCAGAGCCCTGAAATATGTTCAAGGGAAAATTCAAAAGCAGTTAAAAGACTTGCTGGCAAAAGCAGAGCTGGCAGATTTGGTTGTCCCTAAAAACAGAAAATGTTACAGTAGATCCAGCACTTCAAAGGGTACTCCAAGTGAAAGAAACTTAAGAAAATACTTTAGAGTTTTATAATCCTGTAATATTTAACCCTGTATGTGATCAGGCACCAGATCTACCCCAAGCAGCTGCATCAGCTCTGCCATCTACACCGGGTGGTCAGGTTCAATGTCAAGAGCCCAGATTTATTGCTCAGTGAATGCCGGAATATAGACAATCCACTCCTATAGGTCACTGCAAGCCTCTACAGCACGATCGCTTTCAGCTACTGATTCGATGTGTGATTGATGCCAATTTCAAAGCTTGTCGTACATCAACTGCAGCTAATTACTATGAAACCTGTGCAGGGTTCCCTAATACATCCTCTTAAGCTAACGCAGCAGCATTCCTTCGAGGCAGTTTCCAACGTGAAGCGCCACTAATCAATTTAATATTGTGTAAAGATTTCCTAGAATTCATGAAGATCCTGTTAAGTTTCAAGAAGAGTTAAATGTTAGTGCTCATTGTTATAACCCTACTTGTGCAGATTTCAATCAATTGTTAAGAGCTGCTATTCCTCATGATATGTTCACCTTATTGAAGCAACTGGTCACTGCAGACCCCTCTGACCTCCCCCACAACAGCCTCTGCCCCCCCGCACCACCTAACAGCCCCATCCCTGACCCCCGAGAGGCTTTAAAAGAGTTTAATAGCAGGCAACTTCACAAAATTATAGAAATCTGTTCCAATGAGACAGATTAGACAGGATGACTGCTTGTTTGCACACAGAGTAAGAGGGAGAACCTGCTGATTATCTCAAAAGGCTGAAACAATGATCAGTATTCAGAGATCTCCAGTGCAGCAACAAATGCACAGGAAGCTATGGTTTCTGCTTTTGTACTGAGGAGCTAGCCCAAGATTGCGGAATTAATTAAGGAAGTGCTTGTTTCCTGAGGAGGCACGAATTTGACTGAGGTGTTATCAGCTGCAAAGTCTTTTCACGAAATCAGAGATAGAAACTACTTAGGCTATATTAATAGCATTCCAAATCCAGCAGCTTTGGCCTACGTAATGGAGAGGGGGCACTGAGCCGTACCTAGTTTTCGGAGCATGTAGGAGTCGTCCTTGTTAATATTAGGTGAGGATGAGCTCAGATGTTGAATGTGCACAACGATCACTGTACTGATTATAAATAATTTGGACATTGGAAGTCTAAGTGCCCAAATTGACCAGCTAAGCAGTGAGCAAGACCAAAGCAGCTGCACTCCTTTTTTGCAGTCACTTCAACCACCTCCACCGCTAGATAGGGGCAGTAATATTGTTGCACCACTGTTTCCACTTGATCCTTTTGCTCCTTATGAAAACTGTGCTGCTAGTGGGATGAGCATTTCTTATTCGGTTGATACTGGAACGCCTCACTCAACTTTGAGAGACTCTGAATTTTCACATGTCCCCTGTTCAGATGAGGTAGTAAATGCAGTGAATATTGGTCATTGACCCATACCTCATCCAGTTACACAACCTATAACTGTCACTATGGGTCCAATCTCTATGAGCATTATACATTCTTATTAAGCCCTTCTACAATCGTGAATTTATTGGGATTGGGTTTATTTTGTAAAATGAGTTGAACCATTTATTGTTTCCCTGATGGTATTTATTTGGATATCCCGATACATAGGAAAAAAACGACCTGCAGAATGACACTCTATTGTTGCAACAGGGATTGCTGGAATGTGATTCTTCACAATTATGGTCCATTCATGCAAATTAAGTTGGCCGAATATTGAATATGGAACCAGTGACATTACTCTGAACCCACCCAAACCTCTTCCGTGCATGTAACAATACCCCATTTCAAAAGAAGGAGAAGAGGGAATAAAACCTACTATTGAGTGACTGCTTAAGCATGAAATTATTGTACACACCTGTTGTCCTTGTAATAATACTCCTGAGAAACCTGGAAAGTAATATTATAGGCCCTCAATTTTTTTTCCTCAGACTTCAGAGGTTTTTATTAAGAAAGGGCAGACTTTCCACAATACCAGAAGAGTTATAAATGTTATTTCCTACGCCAGGCATCATATTTTCTGTGCTACACTAGGCCTCAATGCCGAGAAACTGTTTGATTACATTGAAAAGTTATTTGTCAAAATGGTGCTCAGAAAATGTGGATCCGACCCAAACATTTCCAAAGTCATTTTTGCTATCATACAGTCCCCAGTGACATCCATTTTCATTTTTGAATATAGTTTTCTTTATTTTCTATTTTCACAGATATATCACATTACAATATTGACTCTCATATCGCATCATGCAGACAAATCAGTCCCCCTAACCTCCTCCCACATCCCTTCCCATAACTAACTTAACAAATTTACAACAAACCCAGCTTGTATTTATCAGAGGTTCACAAGTACTTCCCTATCTATTCGTTCCAGTCTAACTCTCCCCACAATATGGATGTCTTTTGCTCCCAATTTCTCTTCTCCTCCATCTCCCGCTCAGTAGCGGGAAGTCAGGGGGGGTTTGTCGTCCAGGCAGCTAAATAATGTGTGCATCAGGGCGTTCCAGGTCACCATGTTCTCAAGGTTCTCACCCCTTCCATTATGAACAGCATTACACCAGACCATAGCTTCAGCCATGGCCCATCTTCTGAAATCACTTCATCATCCTTCTATTCTTATGATATGATAATGATGTAATACATCATTTATAAGGCGCCTGTACACACGTGTTTCTAGGCGCAACAAGACAAGGGAGGGAAGACAAAGGGAGGATAAGACAAACAGACTTACAAAACAAACTATCTTTTTTACCTTTACTGCTCATTAACTAACGTTTTTTTCATTGAATATATATATGGGTTACATTACTCACTGTAATGCTATCTCTGGTGCTTTTATCTGCTTAGATTCACATGCTCTACATAGTCCGACATCTAGTGGTAGTCGCAGAGAATTACAAGATTTGTTTTAGTAACTCAAAAACGGACGTTGACAGGCCATGTTAGTAATACTATCCCTAGTGTGACGTGTACTGTACCCATTGTCCTTCAAGCGTCAAGGTCCTTCAGATTGTTTGTTTCTGACATGAGGTTGCATGAAGTGTAGCCTGAGTACAGATGTGATAAAGCAGAAACAGTGATAACCCAGAAAAACATCTATGCGCCTTCTACTCCAATAGGGGAGGAAGGGTTGGTGCATGCGAATCTAAGCGGATAGAAGCACCAGAAATATGATTATGGTGAGTAATGTATCTCTTCTGGAGCTTGTGGAACTGCATAGATCTCATGCTCTGCATAGATTAGCGAGCAGTAGCTGAAGAATGAGGTGGTAAATTAGATGGTACAGCGGCAAATAGATGTTTTTAGAACCGCCTGTCCCACCAGTGAATCTGCTTTAGATTGTCAATGCAATAATGCTGTGTGAAAGTATGGATGGAACTCCATGTAGCAGCTTTGCAAATGGCGTCTAGAGGGACGTTTGCAATGAAGGCTAAGGTAGCTCCTGTACCTCTGGTAGAGTGAGCCCTGGGAGTGAAAGGTAAAGCTCCTTTGGACAGGGAATAGCCGAGCTATATGCACTTGACTATCCATTTGGAGATGGCGCTTTTTGATACGTGATCAACTTCTATCCCAGATGCTATGGAAACAAAGAGTTCGTCTGTTTTTGTTAGAGGTTTAGGTTTTGTTCGCATAGTACAAGACTGCCCTTCGTACATCAAGTGTATGGAGGCTCCTTTCAGCTGAATTGGATGGAATTTGAAAAAAGGTAGTTCTATGCCTTGATTAACATGGAATTTTGAGATGAACTTAGGTGAAAACCTAGGGTGTGTTCTGAGGACAACATTGTCCTTGTTGATTATGAAAAAAGTGTCTTAGATGGTTCTATGTTCATTCATCGGCCGTTTATTTTTTTCAAAGCACTTTTTGCTGAAAAAAATATCACTTTTTTTATTTATTTGGGAGATGCACCCCCCACGACTTACCCTCCCCTATTATTTATTCCCTATACACCCTACCCTTTATATGCTCCCACCTTATTTTTAAATGGTTTTTCCGGCAAAACATTTTCGGCAAAAAGTGCTGTGAATAAAAAAACGAGCGATGAATCAACTTTGCACCGTCCGGACAAAGCCTTATAGAGGTGATAGCTACTAGGAATGCATTTTTGTACTTCAGATGTTTTAGGCTGATCTTGTGCACAGGCTCAAAGGGTGGACCCATGAGCTTTGAGAGCACAACATTAAGATCCCAACCCGGAAGAAGGTTGGAAATTGGGGGAGTATAGCCTCTTTGCCCCTTCCATGAATGCTTTAATGAAAGGAACTTTCCACCAGGAAACCTTGTTTTGTGAAGTGGTGTGAGCTGATAGGGCTGCCAGATGGAGTTAAATACTAGACCAGTGTCTAGTAGGTAAAGCATGTAATGTAGAATGTTAATTGGGGAACATTCTGTTACGTTTAGTGTTTGTGATCTGCACTTAAAGAAATTGCAGTGTCTGGTGTTGGGTTTTCGCGCCTCCTTTAGGATATCCATACACCTTTGTGGAACATTGAAGCAGCCAAACTCAATGACTTCAGGAGCCAAGCTGCCAAGTTCATAGATTGAGGGCGCGGGTGGAGTGACGCTCCCTTGATATATGATATGATATGGCATCTATAACACGCCTATACACAAGTGTTTCAAGGCGCGACGAGGCAAGGGGGGGGGAACAGAGGGAAGACAAAGACAATGATCTTACTAGGCCAGGTGACATTGAGATTGCGCAAGTTCAGGGGATGGGGGAAAGGGAGAAGTGCGGGGGGGAAGGTGCAGTTCAATACATAGGGTAAACAGTAAAAATAAATAAAATAAATAGGAACAATAGGTAAAAAGTGCGGCCAGCAAGTGCAGGGATAAGTGCAGACATCAAGTGTCAAGAGCTGGTAGGGGACTGTACGGATACAGAAACAGCCCCCAGAAACAACTCCCAAGTGCAGGTGTTGCCCGGGAGGCAGTGCAGGAGTGCAACTGGCGGGGGAGGGGACCTGGGCCCGAGATCAGAGGGTAGCAAAATGACAGGGGAAGATTCAGTCAGGAGTTCAGCAGGGGAGAGGAGGAGAGAAAGCAGAAGCAAAGAGGAAGGTCTTGAGGTGCTTCCGGAACTGGAGATGGCTCTCCTCAAGTTTCAGGGAGGCTGTTCAAGAGGGAGGCACCAGCCGAAGATAGAGATCTACCACCAACTCGCTGATTGGAGAAGCAACTGACCCTGAGGGAGTTGGAGGCGGAAGAGCGAAGGGTTCGAGAAGGAAGATAGTTAGGAAGAGAGAGTTGAATGTATAGAGGCCCCAGGACATTGCAGAGGGTTTTGAACGTAATCCTTGCAGCCGCTGGGAGCCAGTGCAGAGCTTTCAGTGCTGGAGAGATACGATCCCTGGGCTTGAGGCCAAGGACAAGTCTCGCAGTCCTGCTCTGGATGAGTTGCACAGGGTGGAGAGTAGAAGCAGGCAGATTTATAAAGAGGCTGTTACAGAAGTCCAGCCTAGATTGAACCAGAGCTCTGGAGACAGTGTGCTTCTGGGGGAAGGAGAGGAAAGGAAGAATACCTCTGAGAAGGTGCAGCTGGTAGTGTGACTTCTTAGAGACGTCAGAGATGTGAGGAGAGAAGGAGAGTGTGGAGTCAAAGAGGGCCAAGAGAGGCCGGCCAGAAAGCGACAGGAAAGGAGGGAGCAGGTGGGCCGATGAGGTGAATCTCATTCTTGCTGGCATTAAGGCAGAGAACATTGGTGGCATACCACTCCTGGATAGCAGACAGTCAGAGATGAGAGAAGGAGAAGAGGTGGCGGAAGGGAGCCTGAAAATAAGCTGAGTGTCATCCGCATAGCACTGAAAGTTGGGGCAGAGAGCAGCAATGCGGTGGGCAAGAAGTGGCAGGTATTGGTTGGACAGCCAAGGATAGAGGTTAGACCCCTGGGGAACACCACAGGTAGAGATAGAGGAGAGGAAGGACTCAAGTTGGAACTGGGAGGGTCGATCAGAGAGGAAAGAGGTTGGACCTGGGAGGGTCAATCGGAGAGGAAAGAGGTCAACCAAGCCAGGGCCTGATCGGTGATACTCAGGCCTTGTATTGTGCTAGCATGTTGTACGGGCACAGGAACTTGATTGGGTCGCACACCGCTAGTTTGAGCAGATGTGGAAACCAAGGTTGTCTCACCCACATAGGAGCAACGAGGATTAGAGTTACTTGTTGCTTGTGTATCTTGTGCACTCTTTTGCTCAGAAGTGATATCGGCGGGAAAAGCATAAGCACATTTCCCTGATCAGTTCATCCACAGGGCGTTCCCCTTGTACCCTGGTTGGGGAAACCTGGACCCGAAGTCAGGGCACTGTGCGTTTAGGCTTGTGGCAAACAAATCTAAAGTGGGATGACCCCATTGATAGAATATTCTGTCTAGGATATCCTTGTTGAGTTGCCAGTCGTGTTTTTCTGGTAGAGGGTACCTGCTTATTTAGTCTGCCAGAGAATTGAGTTCCCCTGGAACATGTTGGGATGTTAGGTACATGTTCCGCTTGAGTGCCCACTTTCATATTTTCTGGGATAGCTTGGACAGACTTTGAAGGTGTGTACCTCCCTGCTTGGTTATATAGAGCATGGCAGTGGTGCAGTCTGACGGTTGTAGGTCAAAGGATCGACAACCAAAGGGTCGAATGGTCAAAGGATCGACACCAAAGGACTGAATTTGTTTTACATTTTTTGTTTTTTTTTGGGGGGTGGGTGTGGTTGGTCGGTGGGTCACCCCCCCACCCCTGTTTTTGTGGTAAAAACCACCTTTTTTTCACTAAACAAAACCCCACAAAAAATGTATAATTTAAAAAAAAATTCGATCCTTTGGTTTTCGATCCTTTGGTGTCGATCCTTTGACCATTCGACCCTTTGGATTCGATCGATTTGACCAGACACCCAGTCTGACCTGTAAGATGTTGCTGAAAGGCCTGAAGAGCCTTGAGGACTGCCAACAGTTCCAGGAAGTTGATGTGTCTTTGGGCTGTGGCACGTGTCCACTGGACGTGGGCTGTGTGGTGAAGGAAGTGAGGCCCCCCTATCCGGCGAGTGAGCCGTCTGTAGTTAGGATCGCTTGTGCTGGTGAAACACGGAAGGGTTTTCCTTTCAGAATGTTGTTCCTGGACGACCAGCGAAGAGCCTGTATAAGGGTTAATGAAACAACCACTAGATCGTCCCACTGACCTCTTGCCTGAGACCATTGTTTCACTAACCATTCCTGCATTGGGCGCATGTGCAGGCACGCGTGTGTAACCAAATGAATGCATGAGGCCATCCTCCCACGCAAGCGCATTGCTTGCATACAGTTATCTGGTGACCGGTCTTGTAGTGAGGTACTTGTAACAGCATGTTTTGTACTCTCTCGTTTGACGGGAAAACCAGCTCCTCTTTTGTTTTTAGAATAGCCTGAAGAAATTGTTTTAATTTGGCTGGGGACTAGGCTGGACTTCTTTTTGTTGATGGAGAAAGCCAGATTGAAAAGAAGGTCTATTGTCTTTTGTGTATTTAGTCTGCAAATTTGCGAAGATTCCCCGGTAATTAGCCAGTCGTCCAGATAAGGATATACTGGGATTGACTTTCTACGAAGTGTAAGGAACTCATGGTGGCAACTTTAAAGACAGACACAAGTGATCACAATTCAAGGGTGTTTATTGAACTTTATAAGGGGTGAGGTAAACCCCTAATCTAAACCTAAATCTAAGATGGGAGCAAGCTACGACAATCAAATAATAATAAAGCAGTCCTAGTGGCGTCTTGCCAAAATAAAAAGGACCTACACAAAAAAAAGCTACCGACAATCCTTGCTACTAAGTCACAAAATGAGTGTGGGTTAATGTTCATCAGAAAAGAAGAACAAGTTACTTTCTTACCTGGTAACGTTCTTTCGATGGGATGGTCCGACGACGTATTCCATATCTATGACATGTAATCACCACAGCTGTGCTGCTTCGGAAACTTTTTTCGGCGTCTGCGTCCTGCGTCGATGACGTCGATGCGCCGTTGTCGAGGATCTCCTCCGACGTCCAACGTCATCCGATGTGATAAGTAGGACGCAAGACGCCCGTAGCCTCAGTTGTAGTTTTTTCCCCCAGAACGTGTGACATTAGTCAACTGCCAGTCAGACACAAAGCCTTGCGGAACGTAAGCTGCAATCGCAAAAAAAATTTTGCGGCGGGGAAGGCAGGGCGGGAGCGATATGGAATACATCGTCGGACCATCCCATCGAAAGAACGTTACCAGGTAAGAAAGTAACTTGTTCTTCGAGGGGATTGGGTCCTCCGACGTATTCCATATCTATGACAGACTCCCAAAGCAGTACCAGAGCAAGGAGGAGGGAAAGAATTTAGAATCAAAATTTAGAATAGCCAATCAAATAGCAGAGCAAAGGACCGCCTTGCCAAAGGCCAGATCCTGTCCTCGGATGGAATCGAGGGAATAGTGACATACAAATGTATGTACTGAAGCCCAGGTGGCTGCATCACAAATGTTGCAAATAGGAACACCCCTCTGCAGGGCAGTAGATGCAGCCATACCCCTGGTAGAATTGGCCCGCAAGCCAGCCGGTGGGTCCTTACCCGCCAAGCGGTAACACTCCGAGATGGCTAAAATAATCCAGCGAGACAAAGTCTGTTTCGTCACAGCTTGCCCCAAACGCTTGCCAGCGTAACCAATAAAGAGTTGATCGTCCACTCTGACCCGGGACATGCGCGAAACATAAAAGCTTAAAGCTCTCCTAGGATCAAGCCTATGGAGCCTCTCCTCTTCCTTACCAGGATGCAGAGGAGGATAGAATGCCGGAAGAACAACCTTCTGGGCCAAATGAAATTCCGTCACTACCTTCGGAAGAAAAGAAGGACAAACGCTAAGGACAACCCTGTCCTTGTGAAATACAGTGAAGGGTGGCTTAACTGAAAGTGCCTGTAACTCACTCACTCTGCGAGCGGAAGTAACCGCAACTAAAAACACAGTTTTCAGAGTTAACAGCCTCAAAGGGCAAGAATGTAAAGGCTCAAACGGAGCACCCATAAGAAACTTAAGAACAAGGTTTAAATCCCAACCGGGCACCAGGAAAGGTGACGGAGGGAACACATTAGTGAGCCCTTTCAGAAACTGTGAAATTAAAGGGATTTTAAAGTAAGAACACTCTTCAGACGAGCGCTTAAAGATGGACAGTGCCGCCAGGTAACCTTTAATGGTACCCACTTGCAAGCCCCTGTGGGCCAAAGAAAGTAAAAAGGACAGAACCATGGGGATGTCACATGCAAAAGGATCCACATCCTGAACTCTGCACCAGTCGCAGAACTTACGCCAACGGCAACGGTACAGAGACTTTGTTGCAGGCCTTCGGGGCTGAAAGCAACACCTCCATCACGTCTTCAGGGAGGTCCCAATCCTTATACCTCAACCTTTCAGAAGCCAAGCGTGAAGGTTGAGGGATCTGACCTCTGGATGGAGAACCTGACCCCCCTCCCGTGAGAGCAGATCGTCTCGGTAGGGAAGACGACGTGGAGGGCAGATGGACAAGTCGAGAAGGTCCGGCTACCACGTCCTCCGAGCCCACGCCGGAGCAATGAGGATCATCCGGGAACTGAACTTCCGTAACCTCTGCAGCACTTGCGGGATGACGGGGACTGGAGGAAACGCGTAAAACAGCGGGAATGACCACTCCACCACAAACGCGTCTCCTAAGGCTCCTTTTGGAGGAAATTCCCGCAAGCAAAACCTTTCGCACTTCCGGTTGACACTGGAGGCGAAGAGATCCACTTGAGGGGTCCCCCAAAGGGCGAAGATCTCCAGGAGAATCTCCTGAGCCAACTCCCACTCGTGAGAGATCGCGCTCTGCCTGCTCAGAGCGTCCGCCGTCACGTTTTCGTCTCCGGCCAGATGAACTGCCGAGATCGAAACTTCCTGCTGGATGGCCCAGAACTCGAGCTGCATTGCCTCCCTGCACAGAGGAAGTGACCTTGCCCCCCCCCTTTTTGTTGAGGTAGTGCATGGCCACTGTATTGTCCGTCAGGATCAGGACACTCTTTCCTCGCACAGTCGGCAGAAAAGCCTTCAGGGCTAGCCTGACAGCCCTCAGCTCCAACAGATTGATATGGAGTCTGGACTCCGACGGAGACCAACGACCACTGACTGTCAGCCCGTTGGCATGAGCTCCCCATCCCGTGAGGGATGCATCCATCACGATCGTCACCTCCGGCCAGGGAAGCCAAAATGGAGCCCCCTTCATCAAGTTGCCTTTGACGGCCCACCACAGACGGTCCCGGGCGACTGAGGGCAGCACCTGAACCGGGTCCGACATCCTGCCGGAGGACTGCAACCATTGCGTCTTGAGTGCCCACTGCAAAGATCTCATCCGCAGGCGACCCTCTGGCACCAGAAGAATGCAGGATGCCATGAGGCCGAGGAACCTCAAGAACTCGAACGCTGGGAGCGTCTGAGCATGCTGAAACTTGTGCACCATCTGCTGAATGTGAAGAGCCCTCACCTGGGGAGGAAAACACTGCCCCAGGGAAGTGTCGAGCACTGCTCCGATGTACTGGAGCCGCTGTGTTGGCGTCAAATGGGACTTCTTTAAATTGAGGGAGAAGTCCAGCCTGTGAAGGGAGTGGCAGGTGACGGACAGATGATCCAGGACTTGCTCGGGAGAGCTCCCCCTGATCAACCAATCGTCCAGGTAGGGGTAGACGTGAATCCCCCCTTGCCTGAGATGCGCTGCCACCACCACCATGAGCTTGGTGAAAACCCTCGGGGCGGAGGTCAATCCGAACAGCAGGACCCGAAACTGAAAGTGCGAGTCGCCAACCGCAAACCTCAGGTACTTCTTGTGCTTGGGATGGATCGGCACATGGAAGTAAGCATCCTTGAGGTCGAGTGACACCAACCAGTCCTGAAGATGAAGGGCCTGGAGGACTTCAGAGAGAGTAACCATCTTGAACTTGTCCTTCCTGAGGAGTTTGTTCAAACCGCGCAAGTCCATGATGGGTCTCAATCCCCCGTCTTTCTTCGAAATCAAAAAATAAGGGGAATACCATCCCTTGTTCCTCTCCGCTACAGGCTCCAGTTCTATGGCGCCTTTCCCCAGCAGGGCTTGAATTTCCTGCGCAAGGAGCGGATCCGGACTCTGCAAAGAGAGGTTCCCCGGTGGATTGTCGCGAGGCCTGTGCCGAAAGGGAAGACAGTAGCCGTGGGTTATGATCTCCAGAACCCACACATCTGAAGTAATGGCTTGCCACTCTACAAGATGCTGCGCCAGCCTTCCCCCAACCGGCGAACCATGGGACATGGCCTCATGACTGAGTGGGAGCGGCTGCGGCGTTACCTGAGGGCAAAGAGGCAACTGCCCGAGCGGCCTTGGCACCACGGGTACCCTGTCGTCCACCTCTGGTACCCCTGCGTTGGCCTCTTTGACTGCCAGCTCCTCTCGCTTTACTGAAGGACGAGTAATAGCGAAAGGAACCACCCCTCCACTGCTGTCCCCTAGGACGAAAAGGCAGAGGTTGGCGAACTGCAGCGCCCAACGACTTCGCTGCAGCTTTTGAGGTCTGCAACCTCTCAAGGCTCTCGTCAGCCTTGCTGCCAAAAAGGTGTTCACTGTCAAAGGGCATGTTGAGGAGCCGGGACTGCACATCAGGAGCAAACCCAGACTTCCGCAACCACACAAACCTGCGTATCACGGTGCTCGCTGCCATGGACCTACTGACGCATTCAGCTAAGTCCAAACCCGACTGAACGGACTCACACATGGCATCCTTACCATCCTGGACCATAGCAAGGAAACCATCCCGTTCGTCCCCTTCGGGAATATGTTCAGCCGCTAACGCAACACAGTTCCACAGAGTGTGTGTGAAACGAGACAAGGCACAAATGGAGTTGGCCGCCTGAAGCGCCATACCACCAGAAGAAAACACTTTCTTCGCCCAGCCATCAAAACGTTTGTCGTCCCTATCAGTAGGGATGGTAGGGTATGACGCCTGCTTTGCCGGGGCCGTGGCCGCCTGTACCACCAAACTCTCCGGAGTGGGGTGCCTGGTCAAGTAGCAGGGGTCGCTACTGGCTGGACGGTATTTTCGCGACAAGGATCTGCCCACCGCTGGGAGACTCTCCGGAGCAGTCAAAGCCGCCGCCACCCTTCTCTGTAAAGCCATATGGAACGGCAGTACCGGGTCAGTTGGGGGACCAACATCAAGGATGTCCGTCAGATCATCCTGCACAAACTCCCCTGGGGGAGCAGACCATCCCAAGTACTCAGAAACCCTAGCCATAAGGCGCCGGTACGAGGAATCGGCATGAGAGCCAGGCTCAGGCCTACAAAACTCCACCTCCGGAGAGGTGTCCAGTCCACTGGCATCATGCAGTGACTGCCTCAAATCGTCAAACTGACTATGGCCCGAGACAATTTCATCCAGAACCTGACTAGGAACCAGGCCATCAGAATCCTCATCCGCCTCTGAAATATATTCCAGGTGGTGAAAAGAAGGCACCCGAGAGTGCTTGCTCTGAACCAGAGCCTTCCTAGGGGGTTCCCCCGTGCCACGGGGTACCTCCGACACGAAAGGCGTCGATGGCGTCAAGCGAATCGGCGCCGACGTCGAGAGAACAGGCATCGGCGCCGAGAGGCTCGGCGTCGAGGAAATCGGCGTCAACGTCAGATGCAGCGCCGCCAGCATCGGCAGCGTCGACACAGCCCTCGAAGCCAGAGCCCCGAGCGTGTCCCTTGACGACCTGAGCGTCGACGGCTTCGATGACTTCCTCGGAGCCGGAGCCTCGAGAAAGCCTGTCGACGCCCTCGACGCCTCAGACGTCGATGTCTTCCTCGAAGACCTCACAGGTGCACACTGTCTCGAACGCGTCGAGGAACGGGACCTGGAACGGGTACGTTGAGAACGAGTCTCCTTGTCCGAACGGGACCTCTCCCGTGACTCGTGCCGACCACTCTTGCGAGCGGTGTCTCTCGACCTCTCACGACCGACCCCACTCGGGGGCGCGGACGGCTTAGTACCCTGCGACTCAAGAATCGCCAGCATTTTCTTCCCGAAGGAAGCCCATTCCTCTGGCGTCGCATGGCTGGTGGGGTAAGCGACGTGCCGGGCAGAGTCCTCCGAAGAGGACCTGGAAGACGACCGGTGTCGGCGCTTCCGAGAATGCCTCGAAGTGGCTGAGGAGTGGCGAGACCGACTCCTAGAAGGAGACCCACAAGACTTCCGACGATGACGTGGAGAGTCACCCCTCGAATCATCCGTTGAAAGCCCCGCAGACTTCGACTTCTGGGGCTTGGACACCCGACCTACTGACAACTTCTTCTTACGTTCGCGTAAGGCTTTGGACGTGAGCGACTGGCAGTCGATACAGTCATCCGTGTCGTGGGCCTCCCCGAGGCACCAGAGGCAGGCGTCGTGCGAGTCCGTCACCGACATCTTGGACCCACACTCCCCGCACTTCTTGAAACCCGGACGCGGGGTCGAAGACGAAGTAGAAGACATCTTCACACAAAGGATTTTCACAAAACGAACAGGTTCGAAGAACCGAGAAGAACAGAACTCCAAAGAGTCGAGGCGTTAACTGAGATTCACGAAGCAACACGTTCGCGGAAAAAACAGAACTGAGGCTACGGGCGTCGTGCGTCCTACTTATCACATCGGATGACGTCGGACGTCAGAGGAGGTCCTTGACGATGGCGCATCGACATCATCGATGCAGGACGCAGACGCCGAAAAAAGTTTCCGAAGCAGCACAGCTGTGGTGATTACATGTCATAGATATGGAATACGTCGGAGGACCCAATCCCCTCGAAAGTAGTGTTCACAAAATGATGTCAGGATGGTATGGCTGGGTCTCCCTTCCCCACTTTTTTAGCAGGGGACAAGGCATGACTTCTGAGCACAGCACACTCCTGGGCCTCCCCAGCAAGAGTAACAATTCCAGTTCAACGATACCAGAACCTTCAGGGGCCAAGACTCTTTTCTACAAAGTCTCTTGCCTTAGAAGGCCTTGATGGATCAAAACAACAAACAAACAAAAGTTCCTTCAGTAATCTTGCACCTTGGGCGATTGCTCTTCGCCCCTTGGATCTCCGGGCTCAGATCCTCCTTGCAACTTGGGCCTCCCTCCGTTGGGTTCACTACAGCCTTTCAAATGCAACTTGCAATGTTCAAAAGTCTTAATGTCTTTTTAAACGGTTTAAAGTCATAACATCGAAAACCAAAAAATCGAAAGCCAAATCTCGAAAAAAAAGTCGAATTATTTTTTATGATGTTTTTTATTCGAAATGGGGGGGTACCTCGCAACCCCCCCTTTTTTTTAACCTTTTTTTTTTACATGCTAGAGCCAAAAAATAAATGTAAATAAAAAAATAAATGATTCGACTTTTTTTTCGGCGTTTTTTTTCTCGAGATTATGACTGCACACCTTTTTAAACAACTTCCTACTGTGGACAACCCTCGGCCGGGTTCACTCTTGCCGCACAATGTTCTTGCAGGCATCTCTATGTCGGGTTCACATCTGCCGCTCTGTTTACTTTGCTTTATCACGATACAGATTTACTTGTCATAGTTTTTTCCTTTGGCAATGAGTCAGAGACTTTCTAGTATACAAGGGATTTGACGTGACCCTTATAGGACCACTCCCACACCTCACACCACCCTTTCCTAGGGCCTACTGGTACTTGCAGTTTCAATACACAAGGGCCAGCAAGAGTTCTTCGACTGAGCACTCCTACAATGCCTGACCATTCTGCAGCTGGCCCTTGTCTGGGCTTTCTGAAAAGTTGAAACACCCAAGTTCTTTGTTCTCAAGTTCTTGCATTCATCTAATGTTTCTACTTGCAACCTTGGGCTCAAACACAGTTCAGTTTCTTATCGGCATGTCCAGACCCGACTGAACGGACTCACACATGGCATCCTTGCCATCCTGCACAATAGCAAGAAAACCATCCCCGTTCCTCCCTTTCGGGAAAATGATCAGCCGCTAACGAAATACAGTTCCACAGAGTGTGCGTGAAACGTGACAAGGCACACACTGAGTTGGCTGCCTATAAAGCCATATCCCCTGAAAAAAACACTTTTTTCGCCCAGCCATCAAAACGCTTGTCGTCCCTATCAGGAGGGATGGTAGGGTACGACGCCTGCTTTGCTGGGGCCGTAGCCGCCTGCACCACCAAACTCTCCGGAGTGGGGTGCGTGGTCAAGTAGCAGGGGTCGCTACTGGCTGGACGGTAATTTCGCGGTAAAGTCTTGCTCACTGCCGGGAGACTCTCCGCAGCAGTCCAAGACGCTACCGCCCTTCTTTGCAAGGCCATATGGAATGGCAGTACCGGGTCAGTCGGTGGACCTTGGTCGAGGATATCCGTTAGGTCATCCTGCAGAAAATCCACTGGTGGCGCAGACCACCCCAAGTATTCAGTTAACCTCGACATAAGGCGCAGGTACGAGGACTCGGCATGGTTGCCAGGCTCAGGCCTACAGAACTCCACCTACGGAGAGGTGTCCAGACCACTGGCGTCGTGCAACGACTGACGCAGGTCTTCAATCTGGCTATGACCACACAAAATCTCGTCAGGTACCTCCTCAGGAACCATACCTTCCTCAGACCCTTCATCCACCTCAGAAATATAATCCAGAGGCTGGAATGAGGGCATAGAAAAAGGGACAAAGACATTCTTAGCCTTGGCCAGAGCCTTTCTAGGGAGTTGCACCGTGCCACGGTGTACCTCCGACAAAACAGCCTCGAAAGGCGTCGAGGGAATCGGCGTCGACGTCAAGCGTGGTGCTGATGGCGTCTACACAGTTCTCGAGGGCGAAACCCCGAGCGTGTCCTTCGACAGCCTGGGTGCCGAAGGCGTCCACGGCTTCCTCGGAGGCGGAGCCTCGAGAGAGTCCCTCAACGACCTTGGCGTCGAAGGCATCGATGTCTTCTTCAAAGACCACACAGGCTCCGTCGGTCTAGAGGGCGTCGAGGACCGGGACCTGGAGCGGGCATGTCTAGAGCGACCATCCTTGTCCGACCGGGACCTCGAAGGCACCCGGTGATCGCGACGACCAGTCGAGCCCGAAGGCGTGCGAGTGGTGTCTCTAGCACAGTCACGGCCGGCGTCTTACGACGGCGCGGACAGAACGGAGCCCTGTGACTGAAAAATCGCCATCATCTTCTGCCGAAATGAATCCCATTCGGCAGGAGTGGAATGCTTGTTGGGACAAGCAACCCGCCGACGGGCGGAGTCCTCGGACTAGGACGGGGAAGGCGACCGGTGACAGCGCTTCTGTGAGTGCCTCGACGAAGCAGATGAATGACGGGACCTACTCCGGGACCGAGACCCCCCCCCCGGACCGACGACGACGATGCGGAGAGTCACCCCTCGAATCGTCAGTCGAAAGCCCAGTGGATCTCGACTTCCGAGGATTGGCCACCTTACCAACAGAAAGCTTCTTCTTACGCTCCCGCAAGGTCTTCGACGTAAGCGACTGGCAGTCTACACAATTATCCGTGTCGTGGTCTGCACCGAGGCACCAGAGGCAGGCATCGTGTGAGTCCGTCAAAGACATCTTGGACCCGCATTCCCGACACTTCTTAAAACCCGGCCGCAGGGTAGAAGACGACGAAGACATCCTGGATCTTCACAAACTAACAGGTTCAAGGAACCGAAAGAACAGAACTCAGAAAGATCGAGGTGCGCTGAGATCGCCGAAACGAACACGTTCGCAGAAAAAACGGAACTGAGGCTACGGGCATTGTGCGTCCTACTTATAACATCTGGTGACGTCGGCTCGACGGAGGCCCTCGAGGACAGCGTATCAACGTCATTGATGCAGGACGCAGAAAGATTTTCCGAAGCAGCACAGCTGTGGTGATTACTGTCATAGATATGGAATACGTCAGAGGACCCAATCCCCTCGAAACAAGGTTTACCAAAGTCAAGAGGAGATGGAAACAAGCTAAGACAAAGCCAAGAGGGCCTGTATGAAAGAATGCATTGGGGTGGCCTCCAAGGCAGGGGAAGGAACAGGAGGGCCGCGGAGACCCCACTGTAAAACCACAAGGAAAGCTAAAGCATTGGGGTGGCCTCCAGGCGGGGTAAGGACCCAGGAAGGCTGCAGAGACCCACCGTGAAGAATTAAGGAAAGCATTGATGTTACAGAAGCACGTGTAAACTGTATGGGAAACACTGAAGTGGTCATGAATGGAAGTGTGCAGTATCGAAAGTCTTCAGAGTGACGTACGATGCGAGTGAAGCTCGGATCCAGGTGAGGGAAGCCTCTTAAGCCATTGTGACATTGTATTTCTTCTTTGTGAAAACCTCAAACTAAGATCCGGACTCAGGCCAGGGAAACCTGAGGGGTCAATTATGAAAGAATATTGTTGCTTTATTCAAAGTCATGAGAGACCCGGACTTGGGTGAGGGAAACCTGAGGGTCCGTTGTAAAAGAACGTTATATCAAAACATTGATAAATTTATGTTGAACCAAGGCGAGGGAAGCTAACAAACATTGAACTATTGAACCCAGGCCAAGAGGGCCTGACACTGTGGTGTGAACTGTCTGAACTGTATTCAAGTTACTTCAAAGTTTGCGAAACCAGTGAACTGTGTAAGCCAGCCATCAAGCAAGAACTCCTTTGGATCCCCCTGTGATTTGAACATGGGGAAGGGAGTTATAATCCAGTTACATTGCTATATTAACTTTATTTGATTCACCTTTTCGTTTTTCATTGCATACCCCTTCACCCAGTTATTGTATAAGAATCAGGGCAAGGGTAGGTTTATTAGATAGTCCTTTATTTTGACTAAAAGGCTGACTAGGATGTATTAAAGCAATATGCCCCTCGCGGCAGGGGCATTACCAACTCAGGTAATGCCCCGGGGCATTACCAAAGTCAGTAATGCCCCCGCCGCAAGGGGCATATAGCTATAAGTACCCCGGCCCACAAAAACTGCGTGACCGGGGCACTAAAAGCTTTTTTTGTCCCAAAACGCTGCAGCGTTTCGGGAAATAAAAAATACAAAAAAAAAGAGAGAAGACAAAGAAAATGGCCGCCGGGAAAGGGAAAACGGAGTCCGTTTTCCATTTCCATGGCGGCCATCGGAAGTGGGTGCGTTGTAAACAGAAGCGTTTCCAGAGAGTCCGCTCCCGAAAAAGAATATAAGAGCGGTTGGGAGGGCGGAAGGGAAAAAAAATGAAAGAAAAAAAAATACGTTCCTGCGTCCCCGGCGTGGGACGATGGAAGCCTCCAGCCGTGTGGAGGCGCGGAGTGGGGATGGCTCCGCTCCGAGTGGCCACACTGCTGGAGGCTGCCATCGTCCCCCGCTGGGGACGCAGGAGCAAGAAGGTAAGTGGGGTGGGAAGGGCAGGGAGGAGAGAGGGAAGGGAAAGAAAAAAAAGAAAAAAAGCTTACCTGAGTCCCCGGCAGGGGGCGAAGGCAGCCTCTCAGTCGTGGGGAGGCTCGGAGCTGGGATGGCCCTCATTGGCCTCCTCATTGCACGCCCCCCGCCGAGGACTAGGCGGCTGGAATCCCAGCCCAGAATCGAAGGATTCTCGGCCGGTTAAGGACCCGGCGAGATCCAATCAGAATGCATGTTGCAAAACGGTCAAAAACAGCTCCTATGATACCGTTGGGGCAAGATAGGAAGATTCCAACCCTATTGGAAACTTTAATAAAGCTCTGTTGAACTTGCCTATTTTGTGTCAGTGTCTAACTTGTGATACCATGGCTACCTCACATCTCCTAGAATACCACTGAACTAACTGGAAGGATTGAAATCCTCTTTAGTCAAGTCACATCATTTCCCACTTGTTTTTTTTTTTAAGGCAATCTGGTGAAAACCTATAAAAGCAGCTGTAAAGTAGGCAGGGTAACACAGCTGGGATTGTTGGGGTATTTTGTGCTGTCCATTCCCGTTTTCAACTCTCAGTGCTGCTATGAAAACATTTACAGAACTAACTTCATCTGAGATTTGAATCCTGCACCTGATTTCCACGACAGCCCCTAATGGGAATACGTTTCTGAATATCAGATGAAGCTGGGGAATATATCCAAGATGAAGAATCTGTGGGGGGAAAGGCTATTAGAAAAAAAGCAACACATCTCAGTAATAGGGTTATGATGTACACATGCTGCCTACATAATACTTACAAATTCTGCTCAGCAAAGGAACAATAATGCTCTTGACAGCTGCATCGTTAGTTGAATCTCAATTTGTAAATGCTCTTAAAAGAGGAACTGTGCGGAGAATGTAAAATGTTATCTGTGTTATATATATTATGCATTATTTATTTAACATATTCCAGGGCACTGCCAAAGCCAATAGGAGCCAAACTTATCATTGATTTGGCATCAAAGGTTAGCTGCCAGCAGAGGCTGTGTTAACCAGTTAGGGGGGGTGTATTGCTCGTTGAGAGTGCACGGACAGTCATTAATCACCAGTGCAATTACGGAGCCAATACTTTAAACGCAGGTAGACGCAATAACTAGCAACCACACACACTCTTAGAAAATAATGAGCACTCATACGGCTATTTATTCAAAGCTTGGAAGCAACAAGTGATAACATAGAAATAAATCACAGAAGAAACAGAGTTCAAAAGAAAATACATCACCGTGGGCGTAACTGGATCGCTCATCTCGCCAGAAGCGGCTGAAAGACCCCAATGACAGCCAGGCCGAGAGCACAACAGCCTACAGGTATGCCGGACGAAAGCGTCCTCCCTCCGGCTGAGGTCTCACCTGACCGCTAAGTCGTTCCGCATATATGCACTCCTCAAAAAGGGGTGGCAATTTCTCGAAACTTCTGGCAACGCACTTGCGCATTGATGAGCAGCCATGGGTTGCCAGCTGGGTCAACCGACAGTAACCTCAAGGAGCAAAGTGCTTCCCTCCTCTAAAAACAAGCACCACGGAAAACAGTCCCATAACTCATAACAAGACATAACAAAGCTAGCTTTCTCAGCAGAAATGTCCTTGACTGCATACCAAGTTTGGAAAGCATGTTTTCTTCAGCATTGTGAATCTAGCTCTCAGCAAAATGAGTACAGCTTTTCACTGCGGCATGAAGTAAATATCCATCATGGCTCTGAGTGCTCCCAGAATACACTGCGCACCAGCGCCATGTTTTAGCTCAAGCATAACAATTCCACCCTTGGATATTTATCTTCCATAGCCCAGTGGCAGAGGAGCCTGTCTCTGAAACCGACGAAATATTAAAACTAAGTTGGGAATGCATTGAATACAACAACAACAAGCTATTATGATAGCTAATATAATGCAAATACAAGCAAAAGCGTAACGCAGTGTACCCCCAACATCAGGAATCCATGAAAATAACCAATCCCACCAATTCCCAGTATGATCTTGGGACACTTGAGAAATGAGATCCCTCAAACCTCGAAAATGACTTTCAATGGACCGTGAATGGTCATTTAGATTGAAACAACACATAACTTCAACTGCGATACAACCTAAATTATGCTTTAGCAATAGATAATCAACAGCAGCTCTGTTTTGCAAAGTTGCTTTTCTAATAACTTTGCTATCAAGGAGTAACTGTCATGATGCCTACCCCCTGGGCATCCGGATTGAGTCCATCAACCCCGGGAGAAGGCATCCAGATACTCATTAAAACCCCAACAGCCCTGGCTGGGGGATGTTTGGATTCAGTCCTGGCGCCTTAGGCGCCAGGCTCATCATAGAAATTAGTCCTGGCGCCATAGGCGCAAGGCTCATAGACTTTACTTACCTTATGCAGACCATGCTGCAAATGAGTCCAAGCTAACGTGAGGCCTGGATGGGACTATTTTATTACAGGGACTATTGGGGAACTTCTTACCTGGGACTACTTTGCAGGCTATTTAAACCATGCCCGAACAGCAGCTCATGCTTCGTGTTATTCTGCATCCAGCAGCGTAACACTCACCGTGTCTGCAAGTCAGCATCCAGTCTTCTGCCATGCCCGCCTTGAATCCGGAGCTCCTAGACAAAAGGAAAAGAAAGGAGAAGAGGTTAGATCATGGACATTATTTGATTCCTTACCTGATTCCGGACCCAGCACATCTCCGAGCCTGGAAAGGACATTATTTCAGCACGCGTCGCTTCGCCAGCAGCAGCGCCGCGTTATACTCACCAGTCCACCGCATCTTTCAACTCGGCGCTGCCTCCATCATTTTCTTCGTCGAAACCCAGCACCTAGGGGGAAAACAAAAGGAATAACAAGGTGAGCTGAGAAAACCGACAAAGACAATCTCTTTGCCACCATAGGCTTACCTGGAGGTATTATCATTTAATGCGCCACATCTTTCTATGCCGCACCTATAAAGGGAGAGAAAACAGCAAGTTAAACTCATGCAACTTTTACCGGACAGTGTTTGGTAATACAGACTCTTACCTGAACGCCATCAGCTGCCTCCAGGCAATATTCTTTTGGACCCAGCTGCAACCTAACGAGGGAATGGAACAAGAGTGAACTTCGGACATATTGAACTCTTTGAACTTTAGACACTGGAGTCAATATTCCTCCGGAACTCCTCCAGTACCTTCAAACAAGTGAAGTAACTGGTATCTACGCGCCCCTGCATGCCATGCAGGATGGAGAGCTCATCATTTAAAAACATAAGGTGAGGTTACCAAGAGGGGATATCGGAGGTGGTTAGTGGGGAGAATGAGAACAGTTGGGGGGGCCATCACTAAAGTCCACGGGTGGCTAAATCCCTTTCTCCACTTGCAGGAGAATACTTCTACGAGTCCAGCAGACAAGATTAGGCGGGCCAGTCCAGACTGTCACCTCTTCACTACGCATCACGTTGGTGTAGACCACAGCTGTCCGGGTCCGATCGACGCCCCTGTGGGAACCAGGTGAGCGTAACAGTAACTCTTCTAATGCCTGAGAAGTATGATTAAGTCCTTTGACTACTAAACATGCTAATTTGATCAACGATTTGTAACCCCCAGCAGCTAAACCCCAAACTCCCACTAATGAAAGGGTTAATGCTAAAACCTCAGCTTCTGATAGCAAATGCACATGTGAATCACAATCGGGGGATAGACCCACAGATTCAAAAGTTGACCTTTTGCCTCGAGATATCGCTGGGTGTAAAGGGAACATCATTAGTCCTAATCGAGTTAAGGCACATGGACCTCCGGAAATGTTAGCTGGAATATAAGTGTATGTGATGTTGCCACATGAAAAGAGCCATCCTGTTGGAAGTTTCACATGATTCAGATGACTGGCAGCTATCACTGTATGATTACAAGACAGTGTTATTCACGCTGGTACATGTGCGTGGAACTCGCGAACACAATTGTTGCTCGAACACAGTGTGATTTTGCTAGTTGGTTAAATTGAGCTGTTGGCATTTGCCAATTTCTTTTGCATTGCATGTCATAAGGTAGCACACATCGCCTTGGGTGATATTATAGGTTATAATACGTGTCAAATTTCTCCATTTGCGATCTGTTTCCTGGCAAAACCTGCAGTACTCAGACGGAAAAAGATTGCCTGATATCAGAATCTTGAACCAAAGAATCATTGTGCGTGATGCCGAAAATATGCTTTAGAACCGGAACTGGCATCGGCACTGCTACTAAGCACGTAGTCAATAAGGCTTCAGCATTGGGCACGTCAGTAAGGCAAAAGTGCGTAATGTTGTGCCAGGTATAGCCACATATTCTCCGTTTGGGTGATTATGGGAGAATGTTTTCACCGTCCTGCAGATGCCTCTCGCATGACTGGCATCAATGTTGTTTTCACTTGCGCCTGACGTGTTTGCCGCATTTCACAAATCCATGTCTTCGGGCTGGCTGGCTTTTCGGCATCGGTATAAGGCTGCTTTTGGACATCTTTACTCATCATCATCAGTTTCCGCTTGATCGCTGGCACAGATGTGACATTTTTCGTTGGTAGCAGCATGCCGTTTAACTCTCCCAAACGGAGTCCATTTAGTCCCACAATTACACCAGCCAGACACAGTATCTACAAGGCAAACCCAGAAAAGAGATATCAGTGTTGTACATCACTCTCTCAGGTAACATTTGTCTGCGTGCACATATTGCCATTTCTTTCTACCGGGCTCCATTACTAAAACTACTTGGTCTTTGCCTGATGCAATGACATCTGTGGGCACTGGTGGGCCACTTGGCCTTTCCACCCACACCTTCGCACCCGGTACCATACTGTCTGAAGAGCCAAAACCACGATCCCCACAAGTAGTTAACACTGTAGGAGGCTCCCCCTTCTCAATCATGGACAACTTAACAGGGATAATAATCAATTGGGCCACCCGATCACCCTTGTGGATCGGTAACAACGGGTCCCCACTATTCATGAGGATGACTTTGATCTAGCCTTGGTAATCGGCATCAATTACCCCTCCCAACACTTGAACTCCCTTCAATACTAGGCCAGGCCAGATCTGGGGGCAATCCATCCCATATGCTCTGAGGGAATTTGTACTCCAATCCCTGTTTCAATTACAACAATCCCTTTTGGGTCTAATCTGATTTCCTCATGGGAATGCAAGTCTACCCCTGCTGACTCTGGAGTCGCCCTAGGGAGCTAAAGAACCTGGGGTAATTTCCCAGTACAATAGGGTTTCTCTGACTGAATTGGGTTGAATCTGTAAAGCAGGAGTCATTAGCCGCATCAAAGGAGTTTCATGCTCATTCACAGGCCTATTCATGCTCATTCACAGGCCTATTGTTTAACACTTGCACCGCATCAAACACACGATCACGCCAGCCTGCCAAATTGCCATCTCCAGATTTGCGCAGCTGTTCTTTCAACAACCCATTAATTCGTTCAATCAGCCCTGAAGCGGCAGGGTAATAAGGCACATGGTAGAGCCATTCAATGCTCTTTTCCTGACAATATTCCTGTAATAATTTGCCTTTGAAGTGTGACCCATTGTCACTTTGTATCTGCAAAGGCACTCCGTAATGCAATATGATCTGATCTAACAACCTAATGGTGTTCAGTTGTGTGGCACGCTTGCACGGCAAAACCATCATATATCCTGAGTATGTATCCACAATAGTGCATGCATACTGACAACCTTTACTGATTGGCAGGGGACCGATATAATCAATCTGCCAAATTTGACCTGGTAGTTTTCCTCTTCGCAATGTACCCCCAACTATCTGAGGGATAGGCCTATGCTGTTGGTGTTGGCACACTGGACATTGCAAAAGGATTGTTTTCACTACCTCTAAAGGAATACTGATTCCTCGAGCTTGTGCCCACCTAGTAGTAGCATTTTCTCCAAGCTGCCCACATTTCTGGTGAGCCCACTTGGCCAAACCCCCCAAATAGTCTTACTGAGCCTCTGCATCCACAGATGAAATCTTGGTGTGTTCATCTGCAACAGAATTAAACCAACGTTCTAATGAGTCTGTGACACAATGCGCGTCCACATGATACACAGTGACTTCACTTTGTGATAACATTTCTGCAATATCTTGCCACAGTTCCTTTCACCACAACTCTTTTGAATGAATCTTCCACCCATTATTTTGCCAGGTTGGCAACCACACCGCCAGCCCATTCGCCACTGACCATGAATCCGTATACACATGACATCGACCAGGGGTCTCTTGTTTCAATGCCTGGTAAACTGCGTAAAGCTCTGCAAACTGACTGCTCTTCCCTTTCCCTGACGTTGTCAAAATCTTTTTAGTCTTGGGATTGTACGACACTGCTTTCCAGTATCGCTCAGTTCCCACATATCGGGCTGAACCATCCGTGAACCAGGCACGCTCTGTCTGCTCCACGGTCAAATTGTCGTACGGTACTCCCCATTTCACGGAGACTCGCGGTTTTCAGGCACTTCCGGTGGTATGTAATATGAGGGCGGTATGTTGGCTACTTGCTCATGTAATTTCGCAACTCCACCCTTCCCTGATTTGGCTCTGTCTTGAATGTACCATTTCAATTTAATTATGCTGGCTTCTTGAGCATGCCCTATTCTATGTGTTTTAGGAGAGCTCAGTACCCATTGCATAATTGGTATTTCTGGCCTCATCAATACATCATGGCCCATCGTCATCTGCTCGTTATTAACAAGGGCCAAATAACATGCCAGCAACTGCTCCTCAAATGGAGTGTATGAGTTACCAGCATCGGCACCTGTGTGTAGAGTGCCCTCAAAGTTCTACTGCTGTCACTTAGCTGACAGGAGCCCCCCCCCCCAGTGCCATTGAAGCACTATAGCACAGGGTCATTGCCCTGACACAGCTGACGCAGGGGGAATCGATGGGCCTGCTCAGTGGAACCGTGACCCATACCCTAACTGAGCACCGGCAGGCCCTATTGGAAGCGGGGTCAGCGGCCACTTTATTGACCCAAAACTCCTAGACCAGCGACTTTCGTTGGGACTGGGACAGCAAGGAGCATTGGCCACGCGAAGGGCCATAGTGCAGGGATTGGTCTGGGTGCAAGGGGTCCACATGCAGCTGGCCAGCATTCCCGTCCCGCTGGGTAGCTAATGATGGAGAGGTGATCTATCAGTGGCACTGGATCCTGACTTGGAGCACTAAAATCTGAAATAGCACTTCAGCGCTGGAGTAGCAGTCTCTAAGAGGTGCGCCATTGGGTGTATAAGTGAAGAGACTCGGAGGATCTTGAAGGACACGATGAGAAGCATGGCAAAGAGTGGGAAAAACACAAAGCAAGTCAACATTTCCACATTGATGAATCAGCCTACCTCTGAAAAGGGGAAACAATGAGATCAAGCAGGTAGTACTCACGCTGTATCAGTGGGTGCATCAGGCAGTCCCCAAACTATGCAAGCAGTAACAAAAGCAGATTTCCAGGACTTCTTGTCAGCCATGATGAAAGAATTTCAAAAAGGGACTGAGGAAATAATGAACAAAATGTCCACTCTGGACAGGAGAGTTACAACAGTTGAAAGTAGGACAGCGGATATGGAAAATAGATTATGTGAGCAGGCGTTTAAAATCAAAAAAACAAGGCAGCCAGGGGCCAAACAGGAAGATGCCGAAAACTGCTCCAGATGAAATAACATATGTCTTCGGGGTATCCCAGCCTCGATCACTGACGCCGAGCTGCAGGGTTATGTAAAAGACCTGTTCAGATTTATTATTACGCTTCCGGATGATGCAAGTCCACCGCACCAGAGCTCGACAGGACCTCCCTGCTCCCCCGGATGTTTTGGCAAGGAGTCACTTCTTCAAGGTGAAGGAGGAAATAATGAGAGAGGCTAGAAACATCAAACAAATCCAATTCAGAGGAGCTAATATTCTTCTTTATCAGTACCTAGCGAACATCACTCTCCTGAAAAGGAAATCCCTGAAACACCAAACTGAGGGGCTCAGGGAATGAAAGATCCCTTACCGGTGGGGCTTCCCAACCTCTCTAAAATTTTCCTCGGACGGTCAGCAGAAACAGATTTACACTTCGAGGTAAGTGGAGAAGTTTATGGGTAGGGTAACGGATAGCGGTGAATCGGAAAGGGACTCAGCCGTGAGGGAACCGGAGGGGAAGTCAACATCTGGCGCCTGGACAAGAGTGAACCGCAGACGCCGCATGCGGGGGCCCTCCTCGGAAAAGCAACAAGAACCCGGTCTGAAGGCAGAGTGAGAAGCAGGCGCCTACAAAGTAAGCTCACTTGGGTGGCCCGCTCGCTAAAAACTCACCTTTACCATTTGCAAGCACACCAAGTCGGTGTAGCTCTGGGGTGTGGCTGCGGCACCTACGGGGGCCCTGTGTGCCAGGGGGGATTTTATGGGGAATGGGCTCTACCCCGGAACTGGATCGCCAAGGTTACAATTACATAGTCAACTAAACATGTATCTTGGTAAACAATGAAACTCTTTTTCTAATTGTGAAGCTGAGTCGTTGAGATACACCAGGGCCTGTTGGCCTATAGTTTGGTCAGTGATGGGAGAGGCCGGACAACCCCCATCGGTTGAGGCTGCTTCCAGTTTATATTATGGGAGGGAGGGGCGTGGGGATGGTGGTGGGTAGGGGGACGAAGGCGAATGGGGGTTCAGTTATTTCCAGGATGGCTCAGAAGTCTGAAGATGACAAAACATCAACTCATAGGGAGAGTTCACACACACAGGGGCAGCAGGGCCTGATTTATTACACATACAGGGGATTCAGTGCAGACTCATTTAGAGTGGTCAACCTCACTCAAGAGTATGGGGGACTAACGGGGAAAGCGAAATCCGCACGATTACATGGAATGTTCAGGGGCTTAACTTCCCGACCAAAAGGAAATCTGTAGAGGGTAGGCTGCACCAACTCTGGGGTGACATTGTGTGCCTGCAGGAGACTAACTTGCTCCAGGCTGATGAGCGACGAGTCACATTTAAGAGATTTAAGAGCTCCTATTTTGCCACATCGGGGGAAAAAGAGGCGAGTGGCATCCATTTCAGTGAGAAGGTTCTCTTAACTCAAGTCACAGTGAAAAGGGATCCCCAAGGTAGGTTCATTATGGTGAAGGGCTATTTTGCGGATCAGTTACTTACCATAGTATCGGTCTATTGTCCGAATGACACTCAAGAGAAATTCGTTCTGGACCTTATTCCGATAATTTTAGCATTCATAGAAGGCCACCTCTTAATTAGTGGAGATTTCAATGTGGTCCCAGATCCACAAATCGACAAGTCACTTCCCCCCACCACAGCAGACTTATCTCGCTCACGGGGTCTCGCCAGGTTCCTTAGGGAAACGGAGACAGTGATGTCTGGCGATTGGCAAATGCAGGAGTAGCGGACTACTCGTTCTACTTATATGCACATAGAGGCTTCTCGAGAATCGACCTGATTCTGATGCCAGGATTCCTCTTCCCATGCTTGGAGGAAGTGCGTATCCAGACACGACTCCTATCGGACCACGCCCCTGTCACGGCATACATACGAATACAAGGGTCCCCAGCCCCCCCAAAAGAAATATTGGAAATTATAAGACCCCTCCTTGGTGGATGTGGGTATTAAAAATTAAGTGAGCAAGGCTTTAACGCACTACTTTAGGGAAACTACCACTAGGGACTCCCCCATTAGTGTGATTTGGGATGCTATGAAACCAGTGATTCGGGTGACTATTATAGGGTAGCACGTCTCTAGGGCTTCAAACTAGAGACGGTAGTCGCAGACCTGGAAAAAAGCTATAAAAAACTCTGAACCAGGAAACTGGAGAGGGATCTCAAAAGAGCCAGAACAGCCCTAGAAAGGCACTGGGTGGATAAATCAGACAAGACCCTGGTGTATGCCAACTAGTCTTACTGTATTAAAGGGAATGAAGCCAACCATATTCTGGCATATAAATTAAAGAAAGTGCGCAAAAGAAACATCTCAACTGTAAAAGCGGAGGACAGCTTGACGAGGTTAAGGAGGTGGAGAAAATGGCGTTAATGGTTGGGCACCACATAGAGGTCATGGCAGGTCACCCTATAGCACTCAATAGCCAGAAACATTATTTACACACTGTGGCTAACCCAACCCCTCTAGTTCAATTTGACTCACTGGAGCTGCCAATTGCAGTGGAGGAAACTAGGGAGGCGATTAAAACCCTAAAAAACTCAGCCCCGGGGCCTGATGGCTTCTCAGCTAAATTCTATAAAACCTACTCACGCATCCTGTTCCCCAAGCTCACGGCTTTATATAACTAATTTCTCTCCACTAAGAGTATCTCTCCTTCCATGTCAGAATCACTAACAATCCTGGTCCCTAAACCAGGCAAAGACCTGGAGTTGTGCTCCTCCTACAGATCTATCACCTTTATGAATAATGACGGAAAGATTTTCTCTAAAATACTGGCCACTTGATTGAGCAAGGTCTTCCCAAAATTAATAGAACCAGATCAGACGGGTTTCATCCCTGGCAGGAGCACCCAGGATAATATTAGACGAATAATTGACCTGATAGAATCGGCTTATAGGAAGGTGGAGGAGATGGAGGTTCTCTCGCTTGATGCCCATAAAGCTTTTGATTTGTTGGATTGGGGCTACATTGAACAAACTCTCTCCCACTTTGGGTTCAGCCCTAACTTTATAGCATCAGTGATGTCGTTATTACCAGAAGCCCTCTACACAATTAAGAATAAACAGCACCAGATCAGACATTATAACCATATATAGAGGCACTCTCTCTTTTTGCCCTGTCAATGGAGCCATTTGCCTGTAAAATCCGGTGAAACCTGGACATACAGGGCCTGGTAGTGGGAAAGCAAGAACATAAAATAGCTATGTATGCCGACGACGTACTGCTCACAGTAACGCAAATGGAAAAATGTGGCAAGAACTTGAGACTTTTGGTGAGATTGCTGGTTTTAAAGTAAACTATACTAAACCTGTGGCTTTAGCTATAAATATGTCGTGCAGACGAAGGGATTCTCTGGTCTCACTAATACTAATCCCGTGGGCGGAAGTATCTTTTGGTTACCTAGGAGTACAGATCCCCCAAGAAATTCAACCTGGAGCAATCCTGATTTTACCCAAGGTTCCCCCTCCCCGCAGCTTTGCGGCCTGGCGGCTTGGTGGTCTCAAGAGGGTAGGGGATTTCGTACAAAATGGATCCGCCCTCACGTTTGTGGAGTGTAAAACAAAATTTCATGTTTCAGAATCTGAGAGGTTTCATTCCGCACAATTAAGGCACTGGATTTCACATTGTGTAGGGACAGTTGGGAGGGAGCTCACTGCGCTGGAGAGGACCTTAACAGCAACCGCACCCAGGGGGAGAATCTCCACATTGTATCGATTATTAGATAAAACGGATGTTACTATGAAGGAAAAATACATGCTTAGTTGGGAAAGAGACTGGGGTCGCACACTAGAGATCGAATATATTGGGGAATAATATGGACAAGGCTGCACAAGAGCATCGAATGCATAACAAAAAGGGAGGGCGGATACAAGGTATGCTACCAGTACTATGTAACCCCTGACCTACTAAATAAAAGCAACCCCACTATTCCCTCCAGTTGCTGGAGAGGATGCTCGGACAGGGGATCTCTGTTCCACTTACTATGGCGCTGCCCTAATGCAGCCAAATTTTGGCAAATAGTCTTGGAGCAAATTAAACTCATCACAGGCCTGGGCATCCCGTGGGATCCTGGAATAGTGTTATTGGGAGACAACAAGGATGGGGCATTCCTGCCAACAGGGCAGATAGCAAAACAAATTACTGATCTTCTCACAGCGGCCAAGATCTCTGTGGCCAGGTTATGGAAGCACCCAGAGGGACCATCTCTGTATATGTGGTGGACTAAATGTTGGCACACTGTGGTGTCAGAACAAATCACGGCCATGCCCCTGGGAAATATCACTAGCTTCTGGAACACCTGGACTCCATTTATGGAATATGCAGAGAAATACCCTGGTCTAACCCGACGCCCGGCCATGGCACAGTGGTTGACATAGACTACAAGAGTGAAGGGGCTAATGGATCCTATTATAATGGCCAACGAGCCAATAATAAACAAATGCTTCCATGAGTGGGTTGAATTGAATGACCACCCTGCTCTCTTGTGATGTTGATGATGATGCTGTGTGTCTTCCTGGAAAAAATGTTTAATAAAATGTTTTGTTAAGAAAAAAAAAAACAAAAGCATCCCAACGGTTCTTGTTATATCTGAAGAAGCCGAAGGGCAAGCCGTTTGTGAATTAAAATCAATGTGCCCCTGGGTGCCCCTAGAGAAACCCACATGTGCTGCTGTTTTCTAGTTCGTTCTTTTGAAGAGGCGGCACTCAGACCTGGCCAAGTGTGAAGAGGACTACATCTAGGAGTGAATTGATTAAGAAATTGTAGCACTAGCCTGCATTTAATGCTAGAGCACAGCACATTCACATTCCAGGTCGGAAAGGAGACCTACCCATCAGATGTTATCGACCCCATGAAAATGCATTTACTGTAGTACAACCCCTTGCCCGCTTCCTGCAACCCGTGAGCTGGATGGCAGAAGCGAGTGTCACCTTATGTGATGCCTGTGTATGTGCCCAAATTGCAACAAATAACCCAAAACCTACCCCAATGAACCACACTCTGTACTGGACCCCAACCCTAATTCCCCAAATCCCCTGTACCCCATATTCCATGCCAACCTGAAGTACCTGTCGCCGGAACATTACAATTGACTGGTTACTATTAACAGTCAAGTAGGGGGAGTAGGTCTACCTTCAAGGCATGTCAGTTGAACTCTGCCTTTACATGTAAAAGGTCAACCACGCACTATGTTTCCAAACCCTTGGGGAAAGGGTTAAGGAGTTTACATCGCAACAAGGGCTCATCAACTCTCGTCCATAGACGCTCGTGCATCCTCGTCCAATGAAGTAGGATTACGTTCTCTGGGCCTAGCTGGTCGTGCAAGCTTTCTCTGTTCTTGCAGTGGTGGAAGATTATCCTATAGCCCTTCAGGATACCTTGTGCCTGCAACCTCTTCTTGATCGAGTCAAAGGATTGTCTGGCTCGGTGCACCTCTCTGGTGTAGTCTAGAAAGAAAGCAGTTTTGGAGCTGCTGTAGGTGATTGGCCCATTCACGTGTGCCATTCGTGGTAGCACATTGCGGTCACAGTAATTCAGTAAATTTGCAATCACTGTGCGCAGTGATGCATCTGGTACAGGCCATCCCATGGGCATCCTATGCGCCCGCTCAGTTGAGAAAAAATTGGAGAGCATCCTGGGCGCAAGAAGGCCTGCAAGCCATTGTTCTAGAAAAAGCTCCATGGTAGGTCCCTCTGATTTCTGTGGGAACCCAAGAATGCAAATTTTGTTACGCTGGGACCGGCCTTCGCTATCATCCACCTGGCTTTTCCTTACCTGAACTTTTTGCGAGACTGTTGTCATTTGGCACTCCAGTGTCTTAAGGGCATCTTCCGAGTCTGATGCGCATTGTTTGGCTTCTCCCATTTGTGAAGACAGCTTATGTAGATCATGACGCAGTAAGGATACCTCTGAACTCTATCCATCTATCTTCCCTTCCACTGACGATCTTGAGCCCGCAATGGCACGCATCACATCCCTGAGAGGGAAGGAGTCTCTACCTGTCTCCACCTTTCCCCACCGCATCGCAGAGAGCTTGTGCTCTGGAAGCGGTCAGAGTATTGACAGTGTATTGCTCCATTTTACTCTGCGTACCGTTTTTCTTGTGCTTACCTTTCACCACGGTCAGTGATGGATTGCCGCCGGGGGAAAGGGCTCTTGGCTCCAGTCCACTTGGTGTAGGTAGTTTAGAATGCCAGTGCTGTGACCCCCATAATAACGAGATGTGCCTGGCTCCAAGCTTCTCAACAGACCCCCAGGGATACCGCCTGTGTTCAAGTGGTAGGTAGCTGCAGCTCGATCTGGGTATGTGTCTTCTGAGGTTGATTTATGCTCTTGCCGTTTTCACACAACATCGCATTACTCTCTATATGAGGAGGGCGTTCCCAGCCATCCTCTGCCCAGCCTCCACCACCGGCGACCCGTGAATACTGCTTTATCTGTTCGCCCTGCTGCAGGAGATCTCTCCGCCACGTAGGAAATATCCAGAGGGTAGGCCTCTCCATCAGCTAAGTCGCCTCCAATAGAAGGTGGGGCGCCGCCGTAGCCAAGGTTGCATTCAGCAGCAGGAGCATGGGCAAGCTTCTCCCTTTGTCCCCACTATGCCTCCTCAAATCAGAATAGTTCTGGCACCCTGTTTGCGGAGTCCCAAGACTGGGATCCGCACTGCAGGCCCAACGTTAATCAAGGGTGTGTGCGCCCCAGCGTTCTCAATTCTAGCCAGGAGAACTTCACTCTGGCAGGCTACAGGGGGAGGTGCCTCTACGCACCCATCCGGCACACTGCAGGCCCCCTAGAAACCCATTCCGGTGTACTAGGAGCGGCCCCACTGCTGATCCTGGACCATTGAGTCGCTGTCACAGCAGGGTTAATATCAGGATTGCACAGACCCTCAGTGAGCGGCAGCGGCCGTTCGTCAATATGGGCTTGTTCTCCGGCACCATCCTCCACACCTCCCGTTCCCTTGTTCTCCCTTTTTCTTCGGGACACGGACAGGATATTCGGAGGTCGTTCCATTGCCCTCCAAGTTCGGAATCACAGGCAAATATGATGGTTAAATAGAATAGAAACTATAGGATTCTGTGATCCGCAGCGGAGTCGACAGGGTTCAGGTTTCCATGCTCCGGTAGTTGGTCTTGCCCCCCCGTAATTACGGTCTGTAGCAGATGTGCTATCGGCAATCCACTGCGGACCGCTCTCACCTGCAGATCCCTGCAGTGTGTGCCCCCTCCCTTCAGGGATGAATCTGTGAATGCCACGGTGGCGCAAAAGGGTTCCCCTGCCATCATACTCTCCCTGCTGGCCCACCATGAGAGGTCGTTGGCCACAAACCTTAAGGATTTCCTTCATGGTATCTAATTACTGGGTCCACTGATACCTTAAAAGCCATTGAAGTGATCGCATCCGCAATCTAGTATCTGGTACCAGGAAAAGTACAGGAAGTCATGAGGCCTAAAAGTCAGAGGAAGGCAGCCGCTGGAAGGCTGTCGTGGTTCTGGAAAAGCTTGATCATCTGCCTGACACTGGAGACACTGTCCTTGGGAGGGAAAGCCTTCTGTGATGAATCCTGTGGAGTCATCACTGAACCCCATCCTGAGATCTGCTCCCATGTGGCCAAGGGGCGGCAGCCGCTCTGTTAGGAAAGATTTCCCTTAGGTGCAATTTTCCCTCCATTTGTGAACTCTCCAAACTTTTTATTTTTGTTTGGAGTACCTAACCTGACTTATCAGTGAAGCACAGCCTTCAGCTGGGCTCCCCTGGGATTTCCCTCATTTGTTATGGGTAGACTGACACGTCCTTCAGGCTGTCAGTACTAGGAAACTATGTTTCCCTTAATCTTTTACTTTTTTGCCATTCCTTGGTAACTTTTTTATCTATGTGCCAAGTACCTCACAGTACCGCGCATAAGGGTCCATTTGTTTTATGGTTATAGCCACCCTCTAAGTATTTGTTGGTGTTTGTACAAGTGTGCCTAGGACGGTCTGGTGGCAGCAGCTTCCTTTTAAAGTATTTTTACTTCGTTTTTATGGACCATACCGCGTTTGACCCAAGAATGTGGCCAGTGCCGGAAATGGCAGTGCGCAAAGTCTTTTGTTTTGTTCTTTTGCCATTTTGTCCCTTTGCCTTCCCCCAGGTCGAGAGACACGGATATTCCTTACTTGGCCAAGCAGCCTCCCGCGAAAACCGCAACTTTCGCGGGCTCCTGCATGCCACATGTGCAAGTGCCCATGAAGCGGGTTGGGACCGTCTGGTCCCAATACACACTACTGGTGCCAGTATGTCTGACAGGCCTGAATGACGAACGACTGTGGGCCACATTTGGCCCACGTCTGGCGTGCATGAATAGAGCTGATCTTCCATTGACTATCTGAGATTTGAGCCCAAACCGAATCTTGGTTAAGAGAAGGGGCTCTGCATCCATTCCAGGTCAATCTACTGAGGTTCACACCTCACCTCATAAGGAGCCAAGTATCCTTAACAAATAAGCAGACCCAAGGAACCGCTGGTGACGTGCTTGGAATGTTTGGCACCTTGAATCTGTGGTTGTCCCTTCGGACCCCTGTTTCTTCATCGTACCGAGAAGGCCTGCAAGGGCGCTTTGCCCCTTTGGACTAGTGGGAACAACTACTTTCGGCTTCTCCTACTTACCCTTGAAAAGAGCCTCTTCGAAAGTGTTGCTGGGCCATCCAGTGAACTGACCAGCTCAAACCCAGGGCATGGCACAGGAACGCCGCTGTCGCGAGTGGAGAATCGAGAATCGAGTGCGCCACGCTGCAAGCATTTGCGGTCCCTGCGTCGCCCGCTGTGCTGACCATCGCTGAAAGGGCCTGCAGTTCTTGCCTACCGTGTCCAGACTTGCTGCAACGGAAATATCCTTCCTTTGAGGGCTGAGAAAAAGCAAACGTCCCGTCACGGACGATCGTCCCGTACTGCAGCTGCTGAGAGACGGGGCGTCCTGAAACTGCAGGGTTAACATCAGTGGGCTAGACTGCCAAAGTTTGGTCCGGACTGTCTCAAGGGTCGGTGAGTACTTTCCTAACTTACCAGTGGCCCTCTGGGGTGTCCAGTTAAAGGATCAAATACAAAAGGCTTGTATGCAAAAGGTGAGTCAATAGGATCGAAAACAAAAGGTTTGAATTTTTTTTTAAATTATATATTTTTTTGGGCCCCCCCCAAAAAAAAGTTTTAAAAAATTTAAAAAAATGTCGAACCTTTTGTTTTCGGTCCTTTTGATTCGACCCTTTTGTCATTCGATACTTTTGATTCGATACTTTGACCTATAACCGCCCTCTGGCACATCCATTCACTTTTACGCATGAGTGTCCCTCAAAAGATACTCACTTTTAACGTGCGCTCCCTGGCTATTCCCGAACTCAGAAAGTCACTATCTGAAAGAGTAGACCCTCTTCTAGGAATAGGAGCTTATTCTTCATCGCCTCAAGCCCCATCCTGAACAGCTACAGTCCCCTGAAGAGAACCCGCTTTTTAGTTTAGGCACGACCAAACGTTGTTAACGCACAACTGTACTTTGAGCACTAGGCTCCTCTCTTCGTAGGGCTGGACTACATAAATTAGGGATTGTTGACGAAGGACTGCCTAAACTGATATCTGTTTTGATTTAACCCCATTGTGTTACAGGTCGTGGTTATTTTCTCACCATCATCAGTCTTAGGCTAATAGCATTATTGTATATATGTTAGATAGTATATGATTGTGTGTGGTATCGTTTCTTCATAACTGTGGTTTAACTGTGTTTTGATTATAAGGCCTATAATAAATGTATTTTTGATACATCTGTGTAAGGGTAATCTGTGGAGTTTTACTGTGCGCGCTCATTGTTGGCTTCCGATCACTCTCATCCCTCTTGAGACTTAGTCTTGACCGACTGCCAAGCTACCATGGATTGCTCTGGTTTGTCCAGAAGGTTCTCCTGTCCACTAAACTAGTGTGGCCTCCTAAACTTCTAACCAGCAGGTCACAGTTTAGAAATCCATCTTAACATCTACCTGAGCCTAACCCTGGTGGTGCTGCTCTGAGGGACAATCACATGGGAGGAGATGGCTATAGGGAAGAAACGCAATATGCTTCACTTATAAATCAGGAAGTATCTTAAAATTCCTGAATCCATAATTGATGATTTTCATTTTATAAATCCCTCCCATTTTAGGACCCAAAGAACTCTTCAGCAAAACATAAGCAGAATATCATTCATACCTCAAATACACATAATTCACATCTTGTTACTGAGATGTTTTTGGTTTTAACAAAATTCTATGCACTACAACTCCCACAACGCCGCAAGTACTGAGACGGGGAAGAGGAAGAAGGAGTTAGTAGGCATTGAAAGAAACCGCAAGTCAAATATGCAGGCTAGTTGTGTGGAGATCAGCTGCACGGGACATTTAAAAATGGCTTGCACTTTCGACGTCGGAGAGCAGAGCAGGCGAAGCGGGAAGCAGAACCGTGAGCTATGGCAGATGCACGGGAACAAACCGTGCAGCAGAAGGCAGTGGCTTTCAAGCTGCCTTTTGTCAGCCTTCCTTACTGGAGTGGGGGGGGGGGGAGACCCAGGGAAGCATGGCAGGCCCCATGGAAGAGCCACACCAGAGCCGGCAGCAGTGGAGACGCTGTACCAAGAGCGGTTGTGCTGGAAAACAGCAGCTTCACCGGCAAGGGAATGTGGAGCCGGTAGGGAAGCTGAAATCCAATCTGCAAAGCGGGAGACGCCATTCTCGAATAAGGACTTTGCAACAGCCATATGTCATGGGTTTGAAAATACAGGTAAATTGGCCCAGCGATAGTGGGATCCTTAGGGTTTACCGACAGGCACAGAAACAATTGAAAGTTCATTTTGAATATTGCCCAAGTAAAGCAGAAAGACTGAATTTGCACAAATCCTTATGCATGAAATGTAAAGATGGGGTAAATTGGAGCAAAGATTATTACAAGCAGATAAATGTCATGACAAATGACAGCCCATTGACTCATTATCGGCCTTACTTGTTACTCCTGCAGCTTTACTTTGTTTTACTCAATGAGGGACTGGATACAGTTCAAGAGGCAAGGTAGGCTTTATAGTTATTGTCTACCCGCTTTCGAATCAGGGTGGTCTAGACTGGAAAGTCTATTATATAATAGTGACACGGTATAGACAAGTGTTAAGGATGATGGTTGGTCCCCCACATTTATTCACAATTGAGACATTAACACAGTATACCATAGGATTTAGTCTGTACACCCCCTGGCATGTTAACCAAGTGGAATTTGGAAGAAGTACACTAAATACCATCATGGTCAAATGTAATGACATGTATATAAGAAAAATTATGTGTAATACACTGGGATATTTATGTTTGTATCTGCAGAATTTTGCTCCTAAAGAAGGGGAAGACATCCACTAAACGTGTAGAGCATCTTTAACTGAATATTAAAGAATAAAGAAGTTTGGATGAATTCAACAGAAGTTGTGAACCTTACATGTTGTTATAAATCTTAATTTTTGCTATTTGAATTAAGTAATCGGCTCATCGATCATTATTAAGGTGTGTAGGGGACGGGAGCGTCCATAGATTGGATACCATTTGTTTTATAGTTTGTTATGGCTTCTTACCAGAGCTGGTATTCCTCCCCTGCACCTATACATTCATTAAAAGAATTGAGCACTTAAATGACTTTTCTAGAGATTTATTAGGTGTGCACTGATTTTGATATAGTATAAATAAAACACATCGGGCAGTGAGCCCTTTGGGGGAACAGGTACCTGGCAGGAGAGTATCCAGGGGATCCGCAAGGCCCATGGGGCGGGGGAGATACCTTGCAAGGGAGTACACCAGGTAATCCTTGTAAATTATATGAAAGGAAAAGACAAAGGCATTGTGAATAGATACCTGGCAGGAGAGCATACCAAGGGATTTAAAGAATCTGCTGAAGGGTTTCTGGCAGGGGAGTATAACAGGAGATCATCATTGAATCATTTGCCTTATAAAATAAAAAACATTTCCAACACTGCAAAGTTGCTATATGAAAGACACTTTTTGCCATCCTTGAATTGTTTGCTGTATAAAAGACACTGTTGCCAGCTTTAAAAGTTGTTCTATGGAAAAGACATTCCTACACTCCTTAAGGGAACACTTTTTGGAAAAGACACTTTTGCCATCCTTGGAGTGTTTGTTGTACAAAAGAGAACATTGGTTGGAAAAGACAATTTCACAATCCTTTCTGAGAATAACCCAGGGGAAGGGAACTATCCTTTGGATCCAAAGATGTATCCTTGGAGGAAATCATTTTGTTGGATTTCTCCATTTGTTTTATATTTGAGCACTTATTTTTTAGCTAAAACTAGATCGGAGACAATTTACCTTCATACTTGTTTCATTTCTAGTGTGATGGTCAGATATATTTTGGACACAGACAGTTTACTTAATTTTGATGACAAGGCACAGACTGGTCCTCAGTTATAGTTTCCTAGGTAGCGAAAGTCTTTAGGATAGGGGCAGAAAGGCCTTTATCCAACCCTTTTCTTTTCATAAAGATTGGTGATGTTGAGAACATTACCAATTTGTGTCCGCCTCTCACTTCTGACCCCTCACACTTCCCCACCCATGTATCCAGGACTGCTCCGATGAATTGGAGTCTCTGTGTTGGTGTCACATGGGATTTCTGGAAGTTCAGGGAGAAACCCAAACTGTGAAGCATGGAACAGTTTTCATCAAGCTGATTTGATACCTTCTCTGGAAACATTCCTTAGATCAACCAGTCGTCCAGGTACGTGAATACGTGGATGCCGGATCCCTGAGGTGCCGCTACACTGTCATCAGCCTGGTGAAGACCCTGGGCGTGTAATTTAAGCCAAAGGGGAGCACCTTGAACTGATAGTGAGTGTCCTCAATGACAAATCTCAGAAAACGTCTGTGCTTTCGATGGATCGGCACATGGAAGTAAGTGTCTTGAAGATCCAACACCACCAAACAGTCTTGGAGCTGTAGAGCCTGAAGCATTCACTTCAATGTCACCATCCTGAACATGTCCTTCCTTAGGAAATTATTCAAGGCGCTGAGCTCCAGGATGAGACGGATTTCTTCTTTTTTTTGGGGTGCTATAAAGTAAGGAGAATACCAACCCGATCCTCTCTCCTCAAGTGGTACCTCTTTCAATGCACCCTTTAACAAAGGGGCTCTCAGTTCTTCCTGGAGCTCCTTCTCTGGATGCTTGGGAGGTGGTCTGTCTGGGTGCCCTTTTAGGAAATGCAGGCAGAATCCATACCAGGCATCTGATGTTATCGCCTTCCACCTCTCGTGCTCGGAGATCCTCCCTCCAACCAGTCAAACATGTGAGAAGAACTCAAAGCGGCTAAACGGGCGGGGCCGCCTCTGCAGCTGCTGCTGAAGTTTGTTGGTCCTTAGGAGCCACTCGTCTCTATACGTGGCATGGAAATTACCTCTGACCCTGCTTGGTCTGCAGCAGCTGAGTTTTCCTTCCCAAAGGAATGTGCCGCCTGTAGCACCTGCCTTGAAAGGCAACACTGAAGGACTGCTTGGCAGGCTGCTGCACAGCTAACCCTAGAGATTTAGCAGACAGTTTCGATTCTTTAAACTTCTTGAGCGATTAATTTGCCTTTACCCCAAAGAGATGCTCACGATCAAAAGTCATATCCAAGTGTTTGGCTTACAGATTGGGCAAGAAATCAGAACTGTGGCGGTACGCTGTCCTCTTCAGCACTTTGGATGTTCCCACAGCCTGGTCTATGCAGTCTGCAGTGTCTGGACCCACCTGCAGGGCCTGACAGGCCACCTCCTTGCCATTGTTCACCATGCGTAAAATGCCATTACTCACCTCCCCTTCTGGGAGATGATCAGTTGCCTCAGCATTTGCCTCTACGGTATGCATGAATATTTAGCGAATGCCACAATAGCATTGATAACTTTAAGAGCCATGCTCCCTGATGCAAAAACCTTCTTAACTAGGACATCAGTCTTTTTGGATTCTCTGTCTGTATGCAAGTTTGAGGTGGATGTAGCCGGTTGTTAAGGTAACACTGCAGCTTGAACCACCAACCCTTCCAGGATAGACTGCGCAGAAAGGAAAGACAAGTCTCTCTGGCTGGTTTATATTTCTTCGTTGGCTCAGGGTCTACGGCTGGGGTGGAACAAGGCTTCTGCCACAATGCAGCCATTGGGTCATATCTAGACCGTTTCTGCCTGCAGACCTTTATCTAGGATGTCCGCAAGGTTAATGGAGATGAGTGGCTTGACCGGTATATCTAGCCCAAATGACAGGATTACCTTGCCACTGTTCTCTTGCACTGCGAGTTTGGATGTCTGTAAGTGGATGCCTGCTGCAGGTCAAGGTCAGGTGAGGTGTCAATCCCAATTGCCCCTCTTAGGCTTTCTGCCAGGGCCAATAAGTAGGCCTGGTCGGTGAAATAGTCGCCCCCACAACTCCTTCGCTCATTGGCTCTATTCCAAACGGGACCGGGTCCCCTTCTCTGTCAAATATTGATGTCATGGAGTGAAAAAACTCTGACCTTGGCTCTGGGGCAAACGGACAGATGACCATTGGCAACGACCATGGCAGCCCGACTTCAACAAAGCCTCTCAACGCCAACGACTCGAGGGTCTTTGGCACCACTATCGGCATCGTGATCGTCGAGCTGGAGGGCGTAGGACCTGGTGCCCAAGCAGCCAGTGGCTATGAGGCCGGAGCTGTACAGGCCAGGACATTTTGTAAGAGTTGCAGCATTTGATCTTTTAACACCTCCCACTCTTCTCTCTGGGCACCTGTTGAGTGGAAGGACTTACCACGCTCGTCCAACTAACCAGAGTCTACGCTGACGTCGCCTCTTCTTCTTGTGGAAGAGGATGACGAATGGTGCAACCCGCTTTGACAATGCAAGCTTTTTTTCAGTGCCTGTCCTTTTCAGTCCTGGGGCCTTGAGTGTCTAGCCCAACAACCTCAAGTTCGATCGCACCAATGGCTTTGACAGACGCCATCCGAGTGCCAATTTCGTGGACCAGTCCCTTTGGATTAATTTGCTGACAGGAACCGCACTGCTTGACGTCGTGTTCCTTCTCGAGAAGACATGCAGATGCTGTGTGGGTCCAAGATGGACATCTTCGAAGTGCAGTCCTGAGGCTTCAGGGCCTGACATATTGGCATAGAATGAAAAATAATTTATCTCACTGAAGATAATTGTTCTGAAAACAGCGTACTGAGCACGTGAAAAAAAGCATCTGAGGTACAGGGGTGTAGTGCCACAATATATGTACTGCCGACGTTATATCCGGTGTTGAGGAGTGGTTTGGCCCAGTCAAAATGGAGTCAACGTCGAGCCACACTAGGCCCCCTTGTCGAAAAGTTTCCAAGCAGTTGACGCTGGAAGGGATACCTATCAGATGATGAGGAATCTGAGAATGCAATGCATGTAATGCACATTTTATTTTAATTTTCTTTTTTTTTTTAAACAATAGTAAAACAACATTGTTATTCAAAAAAGCCCACCAGCTCGCTAAACTAAATTAAAATTCTATCAATATGAGGAAAAAGGGGTCCATGCTACCTTGACTCTATGCGCTGAAGTTAATGAGGTTGCATTTACTCGGTTGGCATTGTCCAAGGTCAACCACGCTCACTCTCCACTTGCCCTTCTATTGTGCCTACTTCTCCTCCTCCTCTTGACTCCTCCCACCACTTCTTTCCATCCTATGTTTCAATCCGCTTTCTTCCGACATCCACTCTTTGATGTTAACTGTCCTCCTTTCCTACCCACTCTAGTCCTAGCATATCTATCCCTCTACTACTACTATTCCACCTTTCACTACTACCCCCTCCTCTCACTGCCGGTACTCTGCCTCTCACTGCTACTACTAAACTCTGCCGCTTGCTACTACTCTCAAGCATCTACTCTGATCCTCCCACTACAACCACTCACCTCCTCCCATACCACTAGACAAACACCCTCCTTTTACCAAATAAAATTCACTTCACATTCAATCCTTACACTACTTCTTATCCACTTGCCCCACGTACACGCTCACTCACACTGCAGCACCCTTGCACTCACTCTGCCAATACCTGACCTTTCTGCACCAAACACCACCACATTCCATCACTCCTTCCTTCATGCTGGTCTCTTGATCCACCTCCATAGCTGGCCACAGTCGGATAACCCACAAGCCCTATTTCCTGTTCCTCCTTTAAATCTTGCTCCGCTGCCTGTTATTAGTCTGAACTTCCTGGCCAATCAATTATGTCTTTCCTTAGTGGGGCATGTATGTGGAACTGAATCTCCATAAGAAGGGGCTAAGTCTTGCCTCCTTACGTTACCGTTTGAGATGCAGGTTCTGTGTCAATGTTAATTTTGTTCATATGGGCGAGTCCCAGGTATCGCCCACCCCTTCTGTATTACTTGGTCTAGGGTGGTTTGATGAGTCCTTGGTTGCCAGCAGGCTATACCAGTCCGATTGTCATCCCAGCTGCTTTGTGTGGCTACTTGGTGTCGCAGAGTCTCCATTCATAATTCTGCAGTTATTCTTGCATATGTGGTTTCGGTACCCAGCAGGGCTTTTCGACATGGGGATAAGCTGTGAAGAGCATTCCTTACGCCGCTTGGATACCTATACATGCTTCTTCTTTCAAATTTTTTGTTGCTGAAAACAAAGAACAGACTGGCGAGTCTTTACATTTTGAGCCATGGCAAAAGTGAGGGTCTGCTTACAGAAATAAGAGCACAAGGGAAAAGGGTAAAGATTGGGTCCCTGCCACTGGACATCCACCTCAGGGCTAGGACTTACTCTGGATTTTCTTGTGGCAGGCCTACCCCTCTTGACAAGGCTAGGAAACTGGCTGTGTTACACTTGATGTAGATATACATTCTGGTGAACTGGATTGCGCCTGGCACACCATAGGTTGAAGCATGGTTAATGACTTGCTGACTTATAACGAATCAGAGGCTGTGGTCCGGCCAATCGCTTCACAATGACAAATTATACCTGACATAGACAAATATTCCTCTGTAAACTAATTTATTAAGTGACACAAATGAATGAGTCTCAGTTATGACAACCTAGATGTAAATCATCCATTATTGAGATTTTGCACTAGACATGAGGTGGTTATGCTAAAATGTAGAACAAGGTTTGCAACACACTAAATTCTCAGAAGGCATATATTCCTTTCTAATATGATCGCATGTTGTTTAAAGAACTGCCAGCTTAATAGGAACGCTAAAAAGATATCAGTAGATGTTAAGTTATTGAAGAACTGATAAAGCAGATTCAGTTATTAGATGCTATAAATGCTTTTATAGGTATTGCTGACAAAGTGCAGAAGTCCTAAGAAAATAGTGAAAGGTTTCTATGAGGACACAACAAAAGCAAAGAATCTGCAGACGAAAGGGGGTATCCTTCACCAACACCTTTATTGTCAGACCAGCATGACATCTTTCAGGAACAATTATCGAAAAACACTTGTAATGGTTCATGAAGAATAAGGTTTCACTTACTACTAAATTTGTTTCTACTTCTTCACTGTAACTACAAGGTTTTGAACTAGGTACTCTAAATGTGATTTAAAACATTTTCCAAAATTAAAGGCAATATATTTGTCATTTCAATTAACACAAATCAATAGGAAGAGAAACATTTAATAAAAGAAACTGCTTACCGATGCAGCATCTATGGCAGCCTTTTGTATCCGGAATTTTTGTTGTTAAAGCAAACCTTCTGTAAATGAAACAAATAAAACGGCAATGTTCAGACCATTAACTGTGATAGAATTCTAGTGTAACAAATGAATTTGTGTGTGCATACCTTAGTCCCCTCTTTGGAAATAGAGAGGAGAAAGGCGTGTGTAGTATCTTGAAGATGCCTGGACATTATCATGTGAAGGGAGTGAACGCAAAGGTAAGGAGTTCATTAGGAGCTACGTTGGAGTGAAAAACAAAAGGCGATGAAAGAAAAAAGGTGGGCTTCACAAGAACCGGAAAAAAGGGAAGAAATACAGGGTTTAACAAGCATTGGAAATTACAACAGTTTTGTCTTGTGTGTGGGAATGGGATAGACCTTTGCCAGGCACTGCAGTAACGGCATTAACTGATCATTAACAGTAGCATCTGCAAAATGACACAAGAACCTTGGTACAAATTAGAGCAGCCCTGGAAAATGCTCATCTATGTTTAAGATCTCTTTATTAAACTTAATTTAAGAAAACTAAACACACTAGTTAACCTTAAGTATACAGTATGATGTGCTTAAACAAGAACAGTTTACAATTCGAGGAAAATATGACTCTTTCGGCTGTGCACTGTGTGACAGGATCAGGGCCTTTTTGACCCACAGCGCACCAAAGGAGAACACAACTAAGGAGACTGCAGTGACCTGCTCCTGAGGAAGACGGAAACTAATGTACCTCTGTGTCACATCACTGCATCTTTGACTCTGGGTGGCGCAGTCTGCAGAAGCATTGGGCATTGTGAATCATCACCAGAAGCCTGTGAATCGTTATTTAATATTTCCTTTCACAAATCTGTAAAAAAAGCATAGACTTCCATTCCCATAAGGCACCTGCAAAACAGCTAGACAACCCGGCAGCCCAATCCGGTAACTGTAATGGAATTGGAGTTCCATGCAAACTGGTTTCACTGTGACTGGAAGCAGATAGACTAATTTCGCTGGACTGCAAAATTCAAAACGCCATGGCAATTATTGTGCTTTTGGTGCTATACGAAAATTCCTTGAGTTTGTCAGCACTGGGATTTCCATTAACACCTGTGACTACTTGTGTGCAGCTCAATCATGCAGCTCCACCCAGGCTTTGCTCCCTGCTAGCACTGCTTATATAAGCTGCCAAGCCCTCAAGTGCCCTTTTCTTGCAAAGCATTCTGAACCTTGTGCAGATGCGCCCCATTTGGAATCTCTGTCTGCCTTACTGACTATTCTGGTTTAAACTTTGCCTGTGACTATTCCCTGCTCCAATTCTTAAAGGCTTTACTTGCAGGCTCAATCCTGCACCCTCTACCTGCTGCTAGAGTGTTTTCTTGTTCCCTTTGTGCTGTGGCCCTGCAGCAATTAACCAGTCTCTTGTCCTGATGTCCTGCAGCACCCAGCCCCAGCCCTTGTACTGTGTCCCTGCAGTGTTCAGCCTCTTTTACTTGCACTGTTTCCATTCAGTCTCCTACTCTGCTCCCTCCTCTGCCCTTCCATTGCTTTCAAGTCGATTCAGTCTCAAGCTTTACCCCATTAGTCAGTCTCTGTTTATCTTGCATCTGTTCGTACCTTTTCCCCTTAATTCTAGTCCTGTATTGAACAGCCTTGCCGTGCAGTTTATGTGTTTCCAATCCAACTTTCCTGCCTGATTCTGTTACATAGATTCAGTTCCGTTGTTCGATTGCCCTGCTCAGTTACCTTGTGCCAGTTTCCTGCTCTGTTTCCTTGTACACGTTCTGCTCTATTACCCTGTACCAGTTCCCTGCTCCATCACCAAGTACCAGTACCCTCATTCATTATTATGTAATAGTACCTTGCCTCTGTTAACTTGTACCAGTTCCTTGCCCCCGTTACTTTGTACCTATTTCTTGCCTCTGTTACCTTGTACCAGCTCCTTGCCTATGGTACCTTGTGCCAGCTCCTTGCCTCTGTTACCTTGTACCAGCTCCTGGCCTCTGTTACCTTGTACCAGCTCCTGGCCTCTGTTACCTTGTACCAGCTCCTGGCCTCTGTTACCTTGTCCCAGCTCCTGGCCTCTGTTACCTTGTCCCAGCTCCTGGCCTCTGTTACCTTGTCCCAGCTCCTGGCCTCTGTTACCTTGTACCAGCTCCTGGCCTCTGTTACCTTGTACCAGCTCCTGGCCTCTGTTACCTTGTACCAGCTCCTTGCCTCTGTTACCTTGTACCAGCTCCTTGCCTCTGTTACCAGTTGCGTGAGTGCCACAGTTTTCTGCATTCATCTTCCTGCTTTCCTGTTCTGAACTTTTGTTTCCCTTTTGGGGACTCTTAGTGCCTGGTAAGTGTTTTATGGTGTCCGCCCGTGCCTCTGTGAATTCCTTTGTTCAGATATTGGCTCCTATACTCTAGGAGGCAAACTCTGCCCCTTTATTTGGCTTGTTTTACCTGTAGTCTATAGCGTATTTTATATAAAAGTGTGTTGCATTCTGTTCCAACAGAAGGCATCCACTGTATGTTTTGATTGGAGCCATACAGGCTTGTCTCGTCTAAATACACTCCTTGTTTGTGCCTTATGGTCCATATACAGAAGCCAGTATTGCTGCCCCTTCCATAGGCTTGCAGGGTATAGTGCCTGTAGGAGTAACTTGCAGAGGCATTGAGCCAAAGGGGGCTATGGACTATGAGTACTCCTTTCACTACAGTGAGTAACTTTAATTACTAATACGTTCCATCCCCTTCCCTCCATCCTTGTGGGTGATTCCACCGAACAAGATCATAGGGCCAAGCTGTGACAACCTGCCTCATTAATAGGACTAAGCAAAAAGGTTCTTCAGAACCCCCTGACTGAATGCTGCATCGCGCCTGGAGCTGGTATACAGGGAATAGTGCATACAAAAGGCTGACGGAGTGGCCCAAGTAGCTGCCTTGCTGATGACATTCCAAGAAGCATGACTCTGAAACACGACGGCCGTGGCCTTAGCCCATACCGCACGGGCATGAATCCCCTCTGGGGCGGGTTTGCCCGTGGCTGTATACCCCTTTGAGATGGCTTGGATCATCCAATGGGCAATAGAAGCTTTGGAAGCATGGGTGCCGGGGGACGGGACCCCAAAGGCAACGCCTCAGACTTACTGAAGGATTTTGTCCATGAAAAATGGAAGTTGAGGACTCTCCTGAGGTCCAAGTGTTAGGCAGAATCCTGTGCAGTTCCCTTGGGGAACACTGCAAAAAGATTAAGACTACAGGAGTAAGCAGTAAACCCGATTGGTAGCAGTCTGTACCACCCAGATTTACCTGGTAGCTGTGGCTGAGCAGTCAGACGTCTCTCAAGAAGAGTTAGGCAGTATACAGAGGATACACAATCGGGCCAAAAACACAGTAGAGCAAGCAAACACTGACCAGAGCTTGTTATCAAAAGTAAATAATTATTTAACACACACTTTAGAAACTACACTAGCACTATACATCAAAAGCAAGTTCCAACACAATCAGAAAAGTATTCACACCTCCCTTAGCAATTACTAGACAAGTCTAAGGAACAAGTTACTTACCTGTAACTGTTGTTCTCCAGCATGGGTCTGGCATGGATTCACATGCTCATGAATATTCCCCGTCGTCAGGCTGTGAATCCTCGGTAAAGAAAAAATCAGTATAAGTTTCGTTTCTGATCTGTCTTTCTTAGTAGTAACCAATCACTGGTCTCTGGGTCATACTGCCCCCAGCCAATGACTGCCCTCTCCCTAAGCCCCGCCCCTGGCAGCCATCCTCAGATTTGGTAGCAAGTAAAGTGGCAGTATGACCAAGTGAAGAGCCGCAGAGGGGAAGGAGGGAGGGTTCACATGTGAATCCATGCCAGACCCATGCTGGAGAACAACAGTTCCAGGGAAGTAACTTGTTCCTTCTCCAGCATGGGGTTGGCCTGGATTCACATGCTCATGAATATAAGAATACATAGCAGTACACACATGCACAACCACAGGAGGTGGCAAGGCTCAACATTAAGCATTACATAAAACTCAACATTAAGCATCTCTTTCCTCCTCACCAGGCTCACCTTAAGCAAACAGGTTGCGCAGCACTGCCTGGCCGACTATGGACTCCTCCCTGGAATCCTGGTTGACGCAGTAGAATCTTGTGAAGGTGGGAGTCGACCTCCACGTAGCAGCCTTGCAGATGTCCAGCAGGGGCACACCAGACAAGAACGCCGTGGTAGCAGCAATCGCTCTGGTCGAATGGGCTCTCGGACGGCCGGGCAGCGGTCAGTTTGCCAACCGATGACAGTGCATGATGCAGCCGGAGAGCCATCTGGAAATGGAAGCCTTCGAGAGAGCCTTCCCTTGGTTCACAGGTCCAAACTTCACAAACAGCTGTGATGTCTTCCGAAAACTCTTCGTTCGGTCCACGTAGAACTTCAGCGCTCTAGCTACATCCAGCGAGTGCAACGTCCTCTTGGCCGGCGACAAAGGCGACGGGGGGAAAAAAACTGGTAACACCAAGGGCTCGTTGAGATGGAAGTCCGACGGCACCTTGGGCATAAAGGAGGGGTGCATCCTCAGCATCACCCTCGTCTCGTGGAAAGTCAAGTATGCAGGCTTGCAGGAAAGGGCCTGAATCTCTCCCACGTGTCGTGCAGAGGTGATGGCCACAAGGAACTCTGTCTTCCACGACAGGAACTTCAACGGAGCCGAATGCAAAGGCTCGAATGGCGGGCCCATGAGCCTGATCAGCACCACGTTGAGCTCCCATGCCGGGGCTGGAGCCTTCACCGGCGGGAACGATCAGAACAGTCCTTTCATAAACTCCTTCACCAGGCGATGAGACTACAGGGACGACCATCCTGCAGTTCTGGTGTATCGGGAAATCGCTGCCAGATGTATCTTGATGGAAGCGTGAGCTAGTCCAGCTTTGGCAAGCGACAGTAAGTACGGTAGCACTTGGGGGGCTGTGATCCGTAGAGGGTTAATCTTCTGTGCACGGCACCAGACAGAGAACCTCTTCCATTTGTGTCCATAGCACTTGAGAGTTGAGGACGCCCTGGCCTTTGCAAGAACCTCTCTGCTGTCAGCCGGGATATCGTACCCTCCAAACTCTAGTGCTGCAGGAGCCAGGCCTGCAAGTTCAGCGACTCCGGGTCGTGATGAAGAATGGCGCCTCCTTCTCTGGAGAGAAGATCTGCGTCCGTCGACAGTTTGACTGGCAGGGACGCCGACAAGCCCAGAAGGTCCGGGAACCATATCTGTCTCGGCCACTTCGGTGCGACGAGGATCATCCTGCACTGGGACCTCTTGAGTTGGTTGATGAGCCTGAGCGGCAACGGCGGGAACGCATACAGGAACAGGCCGTCCCAGGGGAACGAGAAAGCATCGCCCATGCTCCTCGGCTGGGGGAACCTCTGGCACTTGGAGTTTGTCGCTGTCGCGAACAGGTCGATTTGGGGTTTGCACTATTGCCAGAAGAGATGATCCACTTGATCCTGGCGTAATTCCCACTCGTGGCACGAGCGCAGCTCCCTGCTGAGTGAGTCGGCGATGGTGTTTTTTATCCCTGCTAGATGAAAAGGCACCAGGAACATCCCCTGGGCAACGGCCCAGTGCCACAGATCCTGGGCTTCCTTGGACAGGGCTGGGGATCTGGTTCCTCCCTGCTTCCGTAGAACATCGTGGTGGTGTTGTCGGTGAATATCCTCACCACCTTGCCCTTGAGGGACGGGAGGAATTACTTGAGGGCCCAGAACACTGCTCAGAGCTCCAGTATGTTGATGTGGAACAGCCTCTCCTCCAGCCACAGGCCTCTCACATGAAGATCTCCGGTGTGCGCTCCCCACCCCTCCAGGGAGGCATCCGTCGTCACCGTCACCTGGTATGCTGGGGTCTGGAAGTCCGTGTCCGTGGTGAGATGTGTGTGGGTGCCCCACCATCAAATTGCATGGCGGAATGCTTCGTTGAGCGAGATCTTGTCCTCGAAGCTGTCCGTCACTTGCGTCCAATGGTCGTCGAGGAACTCCTGCAGAGGACGCATCCGAAGCCTGCACAGGCGCACCAGATAGATACAAGAGGACATCATCCTGAGAAGGGACTATATGGACCTCATTCTGGCCATGTCCGTGGCCAGCAGACGCTGTACCTTGCCCAGGATGGCCTGCGTTCTTTCCTCCGACGGCGAGGCCAACTGCACTGCTGTATCGAGCTTGGCTCCCAGAAACAGCGCGACCTGCGACGGGACCAGGTGGGATTTGGGGAAGTTGACGGAGAATCCCAGGTCCGTGAGCAGCCGGATGGTCTTTGCTGTCTGTTCTACGGTGAGTTCCCTTGTCCCTGCTCGGATGACCCAGTCATCGCCAGCTAGGCACTTGGTGAACACCCTGGGCGCCGACTTCAATCCGAATGGGAGGGCCTTGAACTGGTAGTGCCGCCCCTGGACTACGAACCTGAGAAACTTTCGATGTCCTTTTTTTTCGGATGGGGATGTGAAAGTACGTGTTAGGCAGAAACCTGTGCAGTTCCCTTAGGGACCACTGCAAAAGGCTTAAGACTACAGGTGTTGGCAGTAAACCCAATTGGTAGTAGTCTGTACCACCCAGATTTACCTGGTAGCTGTGGCTGAGCAGCCAGACTTCTCTCAAGAGGAGTTATCTTGTATACTCTATTTACTGTCTAAGTACTAAAATACAGCAGCACAAGCAAACACTGACCAGAGCTTTGGTATCAAGTATATAATTATTTATTTAAAGACACACTTAGAAACACTCTAGCACTATTATTGTAAGCAAGTTCAAAAACACAGTCACTATTAATATATATACATCCCTTATTCCTTATTAGACAAGTCTTAGTCACCACTTATTTCCAGACAGAGGTGAGCGCTTAACTAAAGATGCCACTCCAATAAGTTAAGAAAAAGGGAGGGAAAAGGCAGAAATTAGGAACAGCACACAACACAATACTTTGGAAGCACTCAGCAAGGCAGGAAAGTCAAAGTCTACTTGTGAGCAAAAAGTTCAGAGGCCAGGCACCCTCTTGGAGAGAGTAGAACACCAATGCACTCAAGATCAGACAGTTTAAAGGGCTTGGAAAGTCTTGCAGAGAGTTTAAAAAGGAATTAGTTCATCTCAGAAAAGTTCAGTTAGCCAGCCTAGGGCCAACCCAAGTGGTAAGATGAGGATTTACGAGACACCCCACACAGACCATTGCGAGGGAGGCCAGGCGGAAACACAGTACCTTGAAAGTGGAGAGGATCCTCCAACGGGGGCAGTTGTTCCTGGCAGTGGGTACAAGTCACGGTGTCGTCCAGAGGAAGAGAAGATCTCGACGTGGAGGAAAGCTGAAGGTCGTTGCACTGCCAGGGAAGAAACCAGCCACGGAGTTCTCCGGTTTAAAAGGTACTACCCTTTTATTCGCGGTAGTGGTAAAACGTGGTATCCCGGTTGCCGGGGTGCTTGGCACAGGCAAGGCGGCCACGAGATGAACCGGGAAGGCGAAAAGGCGGGCAAACTGGTTATCCCCACCAGTCAAAGGAAGAAGACTCTTCGGGATGAAGATCTCCTCTGTCGTTGGAAGAAGTGGTGAGTCGGTTCAGCAGGGCTCCACCGGTGGTGTCGTCGTTGCAGGTCGGCTCAGCTTCTCCCTCTTCGGATTCTTTGGTCCTGTGGCAACGTCTGAAGTCCCAGTCCCCAAAGCCCTGCTTTTATGCAGAAAACCCCCATTCATCAGTCCTAGCTGTCACTCAAACATGCCAAGTGGTGAGCCGGGCGGCTCACCACTGGGCCAATCACACAAGAGTGCGACTTGAGTTGCCGAGGCAACTCAGTCCAGGGTGCCTAAACCCCCTCCCACGCCCCCAGTGGTACCCAGACAGAGTGGCACCATTTTGGAGGGCTTCTGTGCAGAAGCCCGCCAAAAATGGAACAAAGGGCTCAACTTCGGGTTGGAGTCACAGAAGCGAACACAAACGCCATTTTGGAACCGAGTTCTGGCAAAAAATACCAACCGGTGCATTAATATTAAATAAATAAACCAACAGTATGTTTGAGGCTATGTTAAAAAGTATTAGCCTCGAACAATGGGAAAATCCCATAGGGATATATTCACGGTCGAATATAAAAAGTAGTATCCACTGCCACCAGCCAAAACTCGCTCAGGGGGGACTGGACAGTGCCCCCTCGAACAACAGACCCAGGGGCAATCGAATTGCCCCTACCAGTACACCCACAATATAATGGTTTGTACTGGTTCTGTTCACAATTTAGGACTAGTAAAGCCAATGGTGACTTTACATGCCCTGGGAGACAGTAGTCAGTCCCAGGGTACTGAGTCTATGTTTGGGGGTCACTATGACACCCCTGTGTTACGGCACGGAAGGTGCTGTGTAGCACACATACCAAGAACACATGAAGCCCTATGGAGTAAAAGACCCCATAGCCCATAAAACACATTACAAAGTCAAAGGATATCTCAAATCATGTCTAAGAGTGGGAGGAAAAGAGTCTCACTCTTAGCAGGAGAAAAAAATAAACCCCAAAAATCCAGCATAGCTGCTGGGGGCCTCACTAGGTTTGGGAAATTAGCCTTAACAGAGAATTCTCCCTAACACTACGCATCCTCCAAATCCAACGACAATAGGAAATTGCCTTCGTCCAGCTGGAGGGTGACCATCCGGAACTTCTGTGCCTTGATGTATTTGTTTAGCCGACGCAAGTCCAGGATGGGACAGCAACCTCCTGTCTTCTTTCTGACGAGGAAGTATCTTGAGTACACTCCGGAGCCCCACAGCCTCTTTGGGACGAGCTTGATGGCTCCTTTCTTGAGCATCGCCCTTACCTCTAACAGTAGTTGAGGGACGTGGTTCTCCTTCCTGGCCACGGGAGGAATTCGGGGGCACTTTTTTAGAAATTCCAGAGTGTGCCCGTGGGCCAGGGCATCCAGCACCCAACAGACGGTGGAGATGGACTTCCACACGCTGACGAACTTTGAAAGGCGGCCTCCCACTGGGGTGCTTCGGTGGGGGGCCGACGCGACGGCCGGTTCAGTCTTGCTTGGAAGCAGCCTTGCCGCCCTGGCCTCCCTGGCGACGACGGCAAGATCCACCAGACTTGCCTCGTCCCCTGTAGGCTTCTTGTGATGAGGAGCAGGCCGCCTGACGGTAGGGCGAGGAGCCGCCGCCGAATCCTTTGGAGGCACCTTGCTTGCCTCCGGAGTTCCGAAAGGGCGGCCGCCGTTGCTGCAGAACTCCCAAGGCCCGAGCCGTCTCCGTGTCGGTCTTGATGGCCTGCAGCGACTCATCCACAGTCTTTCCAAACAGATTGTTCCCGCCGAAGGGCATGTCCAAAACCTTGGCTTGCACGTCCTGGCGGAAATCCGTCACCTTGAGCCACCCCCACCGTCAAAGGCAAACGTCATTGCCCAACTGGCGGAAACCGGTGTCGGCAATGTCCGTGGCCACAGTTATGGCGTGGTCCGACGCCACCTCACCCTACTGTAGGATCGCCAGGGCTTCTGCCCTCTTGTCGTCCGGGAGAAAGTCCAACAGGGGGGCGATCTTGTACCACAATTCCCTGTCGTAGAGGGCCACAATCGCCGTCGAGATGACTCGTCCCACGGCGTCCAGCTTCTTTCCCTTGCCGTCTGGTGGGGAAGTAGAGGATGAAGCCGATGCCCCCCCTTTCTTCTTGGCCGCTGCTGAGACGACCAAATCTGGGGTGTCGTGGACGGGTTCTTGAGGAGGGCAAGCCCCTCGTCCCAGATGTCATCCAGCAATGGCACCTTGAGGACCGTCTTCTTCTTGGCCTTGTGCCATTGGTAGAGGAAGCCTCCCTTCTTCTTCTCCTCAGGGCAGAGTTGAAAAAAGCTTGGATGCCTTGGCAATCATGGCGTGGAAGGAGCCAATCTCGTCGGGCAGGGACGCCCGAGGAATCGGAGACAGGAGGCCAGTCCCATCGTCACTGCTGTCGTCATCCGTCCCCGTCGTCCCTCGGGATCGGGGAAGGCGATAAAGGCTGAGAAGGCTGTGTGGGCTGAAGGGGCTCTGGATGAATTCTCCTCCTCTTGTTCGGAGGGCTTCCCGACGGACCCCGTACAGCTGGGTCGTCTGTCGGGAGTAGGGGCAGTCTCGCCCTTATCTCCATGCATAAGGCCTGGATTGCCGTCAAAATGGCCGCCGAGTTGTCATGAGGCTCAGGTTGCGACGGGCATGCCGGGAGCAACGTTTGTTCCTCCACGGGAACTTCGTCATCGTTGCCACCCTCACTCTCGTCGTCTCCCTCCTCGGGATTCCTCCCGTGGGGCTGGGCCTCTTCCAAATTCTCGGCCAGTTCCTCCTCAGAGGTTGTGTCTGTCCACCACCCCCCCCCCCTTTCCCCTCCGGGGTCTTCACGGGGATCTTCTCGATGAGCTTAAAAGAGGATTCCCTCCGCGGAGGCAGGGGAACTCTTAGGTCCCGAGGTTGCCTCCACTGGGATAGCCTCCACAGGCTTTGCCAGGGCCGCAGCAACTCCCTCGATAGAGGCCTTAGCCGTGTGTATCAAGGCCTTTGCCGCTTTGGGCGCGCTTGAGGCCTTCACCTTAGGGGGAGGGTCACTGCCTCGCTCCCCCTCGGCCGGTTTCTCCGAGATCGACCGGGGCCTCTCCAGAAGCTTAGCCAGGTTCTCAGATTTCCTCTTCCCCGAGTTAGAGCGTTGGCTTGCGGTTGATGGCGTCGGTGAAGGTGCGCCCTGCCTGGCAGCCGAGGAGCCCGACCGTTCGACGCTCCGGTGCCCGCAGACTTGCGGTGCTTTGCCTTCTGTTGGGCCCCCGTCGCCGGGGCGCCCTCACAGGACTTAGAAGACCGCTCAGACTTCTTCTTCTTCTCACCGGCTGGGCTCTTGCCTTCCAGCCAGTTGAAAAGACGGGTCCTGCGATCCCTCATTGTCCGATCCGTCATGTTAAAGCAAAATGCACAGTCCTTCTCCACGTGCGTTTTGTCCTCGTGGAGGCAGTAAAGGCATTTCGAATGCTCGTCCTCCTTGAACACATTTTGTAGGTTGCATCCAGGGCAGATCCTGAACAGTTTGCCAGGAGTCGAGCTTCCCTTTTCCTGTTCTTCTCGTCCACGAGGTAGGCCTCAGAAACTTCGGGAATCCTCCAAGAAGCGTAACTCGACGAAAATTTCCCCCTTGAGGGGCGTAGATAAATCCCAAACCGGTCCCTGTTTATCGGAAGTAGAAACGGTGGAGCTTGAGGCTCGATTAAACAGAAAAAATGAGATAAATCTCTTTGAAAAAGCGCAAAACGCAATAAAAGCTCGAGAGGTATGGCACGAGGACTCCCAACACTTGAACGTGCAGTAAAAATCTGAGGGTGGCTGCCAGGGGCGGGGTTTAGGGAGAGGGCAGTCATTGGCTGGGGGCAGTATGACCCAGAGACCAGTGATTGGTTACTACTAAGAAAGACAGATCAGAAACGAAACTGATACTGATTTTTTCTTTACCGAGGATTCCCAGCCTGACGACGGGGAATATTCATGAGCATGTGAATCCATGCCAGACCCCATGATGGAGAAATTAAAACATCACTTTTTGTCAAAACAGACGTGAGCGCGTAACTTAGATGGCACTCCAATAATTAGGTTAAAGGCAGAGAAAAAGGCAGGTCATAAAAATAAAACAGTTCCCAACACTTTTAAGAGCCAAAAACAAGTTACTGAAGGCAGATTAGACTCTAGAGCCAAAGTTCATAGACCAGGCCCACTTTGAATGGAGCAAGGCGAAATGTGCCCAAGATCACACAGTTTAGAAATGCATTCAAGTCTTTGTAGAAATGTTCAAAAGAGGCTGGGGTGATTCAAAACATGAAGTTAGAAGGTCTGGGGGCCAACCCAGTTGGAAAGCCAAGGATTTAAGGGTCACCTTTAGCAATCCAAAGAAAGGGAGGCCAGGTGGAACACCGTACCTTTAAGAGTGAGGAAGCTTCAGCTGTGGCAGTTGTTCCTGGCAGCGGGTGCAGTTCGTTGTTTCGACCAGGGGAAGGGGGAAGAGAAGATCTCGTCGAGGAGGAAACTTGGAGTCGTTGCACTGCCCAGGGAAGAAACAAGCCACGGAGTTTGTCGGTTAAAAGGTGCGTTCATTTTATTCGCGGTCATAGTGGTGAAGCTTGGCTATCCGGCCGCCGGGGTGCTTGGCACAGGCGATTCAACCAAGAGACATCCTGGAAGGCGAAATGGCGAACTGGTTGATCCCACCAGCTCAGAGGGAGAAGACACTTCCAGCAGAAGATCTCCTCTTGTCGTCGGGAAAGTGGTGAGGTTGTTGCAGCAGGGCTCCACCGGTGGTGTCGTGGTTGCAGATGGCTCAGCTTCTTCCCTCTTCGAATTTCATAGGTCCTGTGGCGACTTCTCAAGTTCCAGTCCCCAAAGCCCTGCTTTTATGCAGAAAAACCCCCATTCAACAGCCTAGCTGTCGCTCAAACATGCTAAGTGGTGAGCCGGGCGGCTCACCACTGGCCCAATCAGAACAGAGTGCGACTTGGGTTGCTAAGGCAACGCAGTCCAGGGTACCAATTCCCCCACCCACACATCCTGTGGAACCCAGACAGAGTGGCACCAATTGGAGGGCTTCTGTGGAGAAGCCCGCCAAAAAGTGGAAAAAAGGGCCCGACCTTGGTTGAAGTTACAGAGACGGCACGAACGCCATTTTAGAAGAGAGTTCTGGCAAAAAGACCCAACCGGTGACTTTATATTAAATAAATAAACCGGCGGTATCTTTAACATTGCACTAAAAAGTGGTGCGTTTAAAATCAATGGGAAAATCCCATAGGAAATATTCAGGTGGACTATTTTGCGTGGTAACCACTGCCACCAGCCAGAAACTTGACAAGGGGGGACTGGACGGTGCCCCCTTGGAAACAGACACAGGGGCAATCGAATTAACCCCTTAGAGTACTTCCACAATATGATGGTTTGTACTGGTTCTGTTCACAATTTTGGACTAGTAAAGCCAATGGTGACTTTACATGCCCTGGGAGACAGTAGTCAGTCCCAGGGTATGGAGTCTATGTTTGGGGGTCACCATGACACCCCTGTGGTACTGCACTGAGGGTGCTGTGTAACACAAACAAAAAACAGATGATACCCTATGGAGTAAAAGACCCCATAGCCCATAAGCACACAATAAGTCAGAGACATACCTCAAATCATGCCTAAGAGTGGGAGAAAAAGAGTCTCACTCTTAACAGGAGAAAAAAACAAACCCCAAAAATCCAGCAAAGCTGCTGGGGGACTCACTAGGTTTGGGAAATTAGCCTTATAAGAGAATTCTCCCTAACACCAAGGAATGCAGAGCCCTTTCTGCCTCCGACTGTGGGTTCGGAAAGACAACCGGCAGGCAGAACTCTGGGTTCAAATGGAATGGAGAGACCACACTGGGGAAAAAATGTGGATGAGTGCACAAGATGACCTTGTCGCTATGAAACGTGGTGAAGGACTCGCACGATGACGACGCGTGTATCTCACTGACCCTGCGCGCAGAGGTGAGTGCCACCAACAGTACTGTGTTCAGTGTCACCAGCCGGATGTCCACAGAGGCCATTGGCTCAAAGGTCTTGCATTGCAAGGTGGCCAGAATGACACTGAGGTCCCAGACCGGATGAGGCCTATGCACCAGAGGAAAAAGCCTGGATAATCCATTGAGGTGGGCCTTAACCACTAAGTTGGCTGCTGAAAAAACATGCTCTGCGGAATTCTTATAGGCCCCAATGACCACCAAATAAGTGCGTCAGGTATCGACCTGAATGCCAGAATAAGCCAGATGTGCGGAGAACGCCAGCATGCTGTCAAGGGAGCAGGAGATGGGGTCCAGCCCCCTGTCGCGTGCCCAGTGGCAAAACCTAGTCCACCTGCGCTTATACTGGGATCGAGTAGATGGCCTCCTGTATGATGTCCCAGTTTATCATCTGAAAATTGAGCATGCTGCAGTCTCAGCTGGTCAGGAACCAGGCCGCTAGGGCCAGCCTGGGTGGTAGCGGGTGCTCCACTGCCCTGCCCTACTGCGAAAGGATCCCCCTTGCTGAGGATTGGGAGATGGAGGCCCATGGGGGCACAACTGCAGCAGATCCGAGAACCACGCTCTGGAGGTAAGGCTGCAGCCTAATGACGACTGGACTTTGTGGAGGGTGTGGTGGAGCAATGGGGGAGGAGGGAACACGCAACACCTGCGGCCGTGCCAGCAGATCTGGAAGTCATCTCCCAGAGAACCATGACCTCGAACAAGCCCATGAAGCAAACCAGAGGCACTTGGAATTCTGAGGAGATGCAAATAAGTCCAGATCCGGAAACCCCCATCTCTGGAACATGCGCAACATGGAGTTGATGTGTAACTCCCACTCGTAGGCGTTGAACCCTAACCAGCTCAGCTGGTCTGCTTCTGCGTTGCTGTCACTCGGGAGGTGGACCGCAGAAATCCAAATCCCCTCCGTCAGGGCCCATTCCCAGATCGAAACCGCCTTCATGCACAGGAGGGGGGAATGGGTGCCACCCTGATTGTTCAGGTAAAACATTGTTGTGGAATTGTCCGTCCGGACCAGAATTGCATTGTCCCTGATGAGGGACAGAAAAGTTTTGAGTACCAGGCCCACTGCCCTGAGCTCGAGCAGATTGATATGCTAGAGGTCTTCCGCTCTGGACCATGCGCCATGAATGGAGTAGCTTTCCAGAGAAGCCCCCAACCCGTAAGGAGAGGAATCTGTTGTCACCACCAGGGTGTGCTCTGACCGGGTAAAGGGGGCTCCCACTGCCACACTGCAGTTCATCAGCCACCAGCGAAGATCTGTGAGGAGGAGGAGGGGTACTGGGATCCTGTCCGACTGAGACCCTGCCTCCTGGTCCCAATTGGCTGTCAGGTGGAGCTGGAGGCGCCTCATCTTAAGGCGGGCATGTTGCACCGTGAGCATGCAAGATGCCATCAGTCCCAGAAGGTGCTGGAACTACCATGCTGAGATTGTCGAGATGGCTAGAAAGTGCCCCACCGCATTGCTGAGGGAGACAAGACTCTTGGGAGTGAGGAACACCCGCCTCGCCGCTGTGTCCCAGAGCACTCTCAGGAAGACCGGCTCCTGGGCGGGAGCCAGCTATGACTTCTGCCTGTTGAGGGAAAACCCCAGGGTTCCATGTGTTAATATCCCAGCAAAAATATTGCGATACAAAAATATCGCCATATTATTTGCGGCGATATTGACCCATGGACCCTGCGGGGGACACCCGCACAACCCCTGCATTATTTTAAAATGTGAGGGGGACACCACAAAATATCCTCCCCAAAAATATCGCTTATGGCGAGACACGGCCATAAGTACGGAGATATTTTTGGTGGGGATATTTTGTAGGGATACCAACCCCAGCTGGGGCAGAACATCTGCTAGTTGTTGACAGGTGTGCACTGCACCCTCAGGGGAGCTGGCCCTGACCAGACAGTCATCCAGATACGTGTGATGGCCCTTCAGGCAGAGGAGACCAGGCAGTGCATTCATCAGTTTCAGAACCACACGAGGGGCTGAATTGAGGCCAAACAGTAGCACCTTGTACTGCAAGTGATGCAACATAATCGTGTACCGCTCAAACTTCTGATGCGGCTGGTAAATGGGGACATGAAGATACGCATCCTTGAGGTCGAGGGAACACATCCAGTCCCCTGTGCTCGGGGATCCCGCTATGAAGCGGTTGAGCAGTAAAGACAAATTGAGAAATGACAGGTCCAGGGCTACCCTCAGGTCAGCCTGGTTGTTCTTGGGTACTGCAAAAATCCTGGCGTAGAAACATGAGTCCCTGTCTGATTGAGGAAACGGTTCCACCACCTGCATCTCCAATAGAGAAAGGATTTCCTGTAAAAGGATGGGACCCTATGGACCCTATCTGACGTGGAGGAGGAGAGGATGGTAGAGGAAGAGGAAGAATGAAGCCTGTGGAGACTATAGAAATGATCCATGGACTCTTGAAAATACACTTCTAGCTGTCCTGGAAAGAGCCAGCCGGCACTCTGTGTTTCACTACCATGATGCCACTGATTCTTGGCGTCGCATGCAGGGGCAGAGAAGTGCGGGTGGAAAAACCTACACAAAGTCCTCTGCTGCTTCCTCCTGTTGTCACTGGGCGACTTGCCAGGCCTCAGCGTGCTGCGGTCACAGAACCCCTTGAAGCCAGTGAAAACGCAGGGATTAAATAAAGTCCTGCCTTGAGACCGAGGTAAGGACTTCTGTCAGAATGGCCAACGACTTGCTGGTTTGCGTAGAGGTTTTCTTCTTTGTCAACCCATCATCGGTCGATGAATGAAATAGGTCCACGCCTTTAAAGGGCAGATCTAGAATCCGCTGCTGCACATCACAGAAATTTAGTGGCATGCAATCACGCTGTCCTTCTCATCTCGACACTCCGGCACAGCCGCCTGCTGGCTGCGTCTATGTGGGAGACCGAAGACTCCATAAAAAGGTCCTGTGCAACAGCCCCAGCAACTGCCAGACGAGCCTCGAAGGGAGCTTGCTTCTCCAGAGGGAGGTCAGGAAGATACTTCCCGAGCTCCCGCCACAGCTTCTGGTTTGCCGCGACTAAAAGGGCTTTGGCATTGGCTTGTCACAGATGTAGTCGCAATATGACATAACAGCGTTTGCCTAACTATTCAAGGACCTTGTCTACCTTGGATAAAAAACTGGAAGTGGCCCCGAAGGAGGAAGACGACGCAGACAATGATTTAGGATAGAGCAAGGCTGCAGCCACCACTGAAGAATGGGGCTGATGATGGGAGGCCAGGAGCACTGGCTCCCCGTTCATCAGCCTGAACCTGCTGTCCAACTTCTTGTTCATCGGGGCATTGGCCCTGGGCTTCTCTCAGACCTTCTTTGCCACCTGCAGGACATCTTTTTGGAGAGGGATCCCAGGGCGGACCGTGGTGGGCTGCTAGCACTCCCGACTCCTGGGGTGCTTCCTCAGTCAGAGGGACCCCCAAGAACTCCACCAGGCCCTAAAGGCGGTCATGAAAGGCCTGAACAGATGCCAAGAGTTCATTGCCCCCGTAGCTTTTTAGTTTGGGCTACTAGGTGATGCTGAAAAAACAGGTAACATAAAAGGTTTGTTGAGGTGGAATTCCGACCGAACCTTCGGCATGAAAGAGGGGTGCATCGCAGCACCACCCTCGATTCGTGGAAAGTCAGGTATGGCTGTTTGTAGGATAGGGCCTGTATCTCACCCACCCTCCTGGTGGAGGTGATGGACACAAGAAAAAACATTTTCCACGAGAGGAACTTGAGAGGGGCCTGATGCATTGGCTCAAAGGGTCCCACATGAGCCTCGTCAGAACCACGTTGAGTTTCCACGCTGAGGCAGGAGCCTTCACCAGCTGGAAAGAACAGAAAAGTCCTTTGAGGAATTCCTTGACGAGTCGATGAGACCAAAGTGAAGACCTTCCGGGAGACCTGGTGTAGCAGAAGATAGCCTTGATCGAGGCGTGCGCAAGTCCGGCCTTGGCCAAGGATAGCAAATATGAAAGAATCTGCAGGGCCATGACACTCGGAGGGGTAATAGTCTGCGAACAGCACCATGTAGCGAAATGCTTCCACTTGTGACCATAGCACTTCAAAGTCGACAACGGCCTGGCCTTAGCGAGGCCCTCCCTGCAGTCTGCAGGCAACTCATATCCTCCAAACCCTAAGCCTTCAGGTGACAAGCCCTCCAGTTGAGCGATCCTGGGTCATGATGCAGGACTGCGCCCCATTCTCTGGTGAGAAGATCCGGGACCTCTGGTAGCTTAATCTGAGGCGACGCGGACAGGCTGAGAAGGTCCAGATACCAAATCTGCCTCGGCCACGCCGCGGCAATGAGTATCATCCTGCACTAACAATGTCTGAGTGTATTGATGACTTGTAGCAGGAGAGGCAATGGAGCAAACACGTACAGAAACATCCCTTCCCACAGATAGGAAAACGCATCTCCCAGGCACAGTTGGTGGAATCTGCTGGCAAACTTCAGGCATTTGGAGTTTGCGGCTGTCGCAAACAGATTGATCTGGGGCATGCCCCACTTGGCGAAGATGTGGACCACCTGGTCCTGCCAACTCGGTCCTGCCCCTGAGCCCCTTGACTTGGGAGTCGGTAGTCTTGACGGCCTCAGGTCTGCCCACGCATCACCCCAGAATAACCCCTGGGCCTGACGGCGTGGGAGCCAGTAGCCTTAGAGGCCTCGGGACTGCCAGAAACTGAATCCAAGGAAACCTTGCCTGTGGGAACCCCTGGGAAGGAGTTGCCACATCGAGGAGCCGTGCTAAACAGAGGGCATACCTTGGCTTGACGAGAGGCCCTGGAGACAAAGTCCTTAAAGTACACCGGACAAGAAGTGTGGCAGATCGCCCTACAACGCGTCGATCAGTTCTTCAATGCCTGGAGCCCGAGAGCGCTGCAAGCTGGTCACGTATCCCAGCAGTGGTCAGGCACCAAGCACTCAAGGCAAAGTGCATGGTGGTCCGAGGCCGGGAATGAGCAGTCGCATGAGGCACATCTCGTGAATCCTCCTGCAGCCGACATGCGCCGGGGAGGAGTGGCACCAAAGGGAGGTTAATGAGATTGAAAAACAAAACAGCAGGGAGCAAGCAGAACAGTAAAAAAAAGTCTCTGCGCCCAGGTCTGAAACTGTCTGTGCGGAAAAAGGGACTCAGGTGAGGCTCCGGAGGGCGGGGCATCGGGGAAAGGGCTTTTCCTACACCCAGTGCCGTGCGCTATTCTAAATTTAAAGAAGCAGCTCAATTTTTGCTGCCAAAGGTTCCGGTACCGTCCCCATGTTGGGGGACGCACACAAGGATGGAGGGAAGAGGTGTACGAGTACCACTGGCATCCTCTAATCTCTTAGTAAATCTACCTCAAAATTGTAACTTTGGAACTGATGACTTTAGGGAACGAAACCCCAAACCATCTCAGGGTTGGACTCGTTAAGTGTTAGGGAAACTTATGTAGTTGTCCTAAAAGTGTCTTTACTAAATGTCATGCATCAGAGTACTCACCCGTTTAAAACTGGTTATTAAATCATATGCTTTCTTTCTTCTCCTAAGGGTAAATGTATATTTCTGTTTTATAGTGTGTGTGACAATATTTACCTAGATGTTTTACTTGCCGAGTGTGTATCTTAAAGGACTAAAAAAGCATTGTATATTTTAGTACTTACCTGTTAAATGGAATTATGCCTGTGCTGTTCTGTATGGAGTCATGGTAGTCCTATCCCACTCTTACAGCTCTCCTGAGACTAAGCCTTGCTGTTCTGCTTACTTACCTTGATTGGGTTGTGCTATTCTCAGTGTCTCAAGGTTCACCATAATAGGTTGGCATCACAAAATCCACCGCAGGGTTCATTGGGGAAATCCATCCTTTCCTTCAGTTACAATCAGGCAGAACAAGACATCAAGTTATGGCAGAGGGGTGTTGCATATCTCTCCCACCCAGGATCACCGAGCAAAGAAACCATCTTTACAAAAGCTTCACAAAATGCCTCTAAGATTACAAAAAAGGCTGCAATGCCTAGGAGGAGTTTAGGGGGGATAGATTGGCAAATCAATGTACCAATGGAAAACATATCTGCCTCACAAAGCCTGATACAAGACCTGTCTTTGGGTCTCTTGTTTACCTTTTGTTAAAGAGGCCAGTGAGTAAGATAGTAAATCAGGGCAGACCTGCTGTCCTTTATTCCCTTTCTCCTCAGTGGATTCTTCTCACTGTGCATGCAGCACTCAGTGGTTAGGGTAACACTCCCAGTTGTCTGGCCATTGGCTGCATCCCACTGACAAGTTTCAACTACAAAACATGGACTCAGAGAATGCTATAATTGCACTGTTTCTTAACAGGTTGCTGAGTTAGGTTTACTCTGCAGATTTATTTTCTCTCATCAAGCGGCTCTGACGAATCTCAGGTATTCTTCCCTTGTCCCCAAAGCTCCCCCTGTGAAGCTAGGGAGGTGAGCCAGCTCCACAAGACCCTCACTAGGGGTCGAGGCAAGTGAGACCTCACCGGGAGAGACTCCCCCTTTGGGATCAAGGACTCAAGTTCCAATGAGGAACTCCCTAAGGCAACCACCATAGCTGAATATATGGGACTATCTTTTATGAAGAGTAGTATGGAAAGTTTATGTTTGGCTGCAGACAATGTGAAAAGAAACATATGCGGAAGAAAAATGGAAGATGTCTCTTTAACCAAAGATTTGTATTTAACTGCAACGAGTCAGAGCAGAAAGAGAGAAGGGGAGTCATTATGTGCATGAAGAAACCTCTCCGAGTGCTTAGGACAAGAATGAAAATATAAAATTGAATGATTGTAACTGTAAGAACATGAGAGAGTAAATAACTAACAAACTAGTTGGGGGAAGACCGGTGGCACTTGAAAAGACGCGTCCTAGTCTTGAGGACGAGACATCATTGAAGAACGTAGTTTACAAGGGATGTAACCCATATATAAAATACAAGATTTCACCAACCCAGGTGGGGAGCTAACAGAGACTGGGAACTAAAACCAGGCGAGGAAGGGCAACTACCCTATGTGGGCAGAATTGAAGGATGGAGAAAGTACAACCCAGAACACATAATGAGAAAGAAGAGATAAAGCTTGCCAGTGAACAAGATAAAAGAGTAGATTGCCTCAGAGAGGGACACATTTGCAAAGAACAAAGAGATTGGGAAGAACTGAGAAACTGGAGGGTATCCTCAATCCTACTCACCCTGGATCCTCTTCTCAGGTAGGCCATCGTTTTTGGATCCTGACTCTGGGGGTGGAGAAACGACCTTTGTCACTGGGTTCAACACAAAACATCAAAAGCTAGTGTTACCACAACTCCATTTCAACATGAAGGATCCCGACTCCAGGGAGAATGCCTCCACAAGATCATTGGCCATCATTGCCAGTTTTTTTATAAATAAAGACAAGCCATAATTTTGCCATCAGCTGTTCCTTTGACAGGGTGCCTCTGTCCTTCCAGTTTTGGGCCAAGGCTACTGTCCACGCTCTCAGCATTGATTCTACTAGTTTCAGGAGTCTGACCTCACCATTATTGTCAGGGGCACCCAGCATGATCTGGAGTGGGTTCAGGTCCGGGGAAATTCCTACCGTGTCTCTGATCCAGCTAAATACTTCGGCCCAATATATTCTCTCCTTTGGACATTCCCACTGCATGTGGAACCATGACTACACCTGGCCACATTCCCTAGGACAGAGGATCCCAGGAACATCTGACAATCTTAGGGGAGGTAAGTGTCAGCAGTGAAGAAGCTTAAAGTTGTGTTCCATCAGAAGTAAAGATGGCGGCCCGGTGGAGGAGGACGTGTGTAAGCGTCTCTCCTGACCGGACAGCATACAGAAAGCATATCAAAGAAGCAACGTGGAGCAAAATACGAACCTCTGCCACTCAAGAAGGGACATTGCATCCACCTTTGCGTATCCTGCAGCTAAAGGAGCAGGAAGCTGCCAAAAATAATGTACACAGGGGCACGAAGGAGGTGTTAGCAACCCAGAGCCAAGCCCGTGCCAAGAGGGCGGAACCTTGTGAGACGGGGAGGAAGAGCCAAGGAGACAGCAGCGTCGGGTCCCAGTGAAGCAGGGCCTAATAAAGGACCGACGGACCAATCGGTGAAGGACGCAGACCAAGCGGTGTACCGGGAGGCTCGGGGAGAGGGAGGCACGCACTACCGCACCCGCAGCGCCTCTCCCCTCCAAAGCACAATCATCCCGAGAAGCATGGAGTGGGAGAGGGGACACCGCCAGGTCTGGCAGAAACACACCGACGGAACCCCACAGAGCCCAACCCTGCAGAAAGACCGGAGTAGGCAGACCACTCCTTCCTCCCCCACATCGGAGCACGCCAGAGACAACAGAAGACAGCCCAGGATAAGAGGTGAGGGAGGATAGTAGAGAAACACTGGGGGAGAGGCCCATCAACAAACACAAAGGAACCAGGGGCCAGCAACCTGTGAAGAAACAGAAGAAGGGGGGCAACAGCCCCACACAGGAGCAAGCAAGCAAGGAAGGCAATACAAAGGGGCAATAGCGACAAGGGGGCGAGATAAACCCACAAGAAATAAGCAGACAATAGCACCTACAAGCGTACGTAAACAAGGGAGCAAGCAGAAGTAATTAGTAACCACCCACCCCCACAGGGAGACCCACAGAAGCAGCAAAAGTACCGGAAAAGATATTGTGGAGCAGAATACTCCAGGGCACAAAGGGGGGGGTCAAACAGAGGGAAAAGCAACTGGGACAACCCATCCCCATGTCCTCCCCATGTTGCCCAACACGAAGGCAACCCAGGGACACAAGAAGGGAGGAATAACTACAGAAGTAAAAGCGGAGAGAGCAAGGGGAGGGGAGTAGCTCCCACGCCGAGAAAAACGCTAGCACAAAGTAACTTATTAAAGCAAACCGAGAAAAAGGAGAGGACGCGACAGAGGCACAAGTAAGGGCCTGCTCCTAAAAAATAGTAAAGGGACTTACCACAGAGTCCCCAGTAGCACCAACATGTCAAAAACCACGGCAAAAGCGGCATCATCATCCTAACAAAGCCCTCAGGGTAGACAAGATCCAAGTATTCGTCAACTGTGGTTGACAGGCACCACGACAGCACCGAAGAAGGTGGGATACATCCCAAACCCAACACACAACAGGAAGTAGTGAAGAAGGAACCATGGCAAGTAAAGAGGACATGCAGGCGTGGTTTAAAGAATTTCAGAACAAATGCATGGCATCCTTTCAATCGCAGTTTGACTCGCTAAAGACGAAATGAAGCAATCACTGCAGGAATTACGAACAGACGTGGCTAAGCTAGAGGAGAAAACGGACACGTTAGAAAAAATTGTCCAGAATGTGTAAGAGGAAACGCAGAAAACGGACGAAACTGTGGAACACCTAGCACGTGTGGCAGAAAACCTCCAAATCCAGTGCAAGGATCTCGAAAACTGCTGAAGGCGGGCCAATATACGAATAAAAAATCTAATGGAAGCAGTTGAAGACAAAGACCTGAGAGAGACGGCACAACAGTTATTCACAGACATCCTAATAAACAGAATCCTCCGTGTAGCACCATGGAGGACAAGGGAGCCGGGAGCAGGCCGAGAGATGTACTGGTGGCCCTAACATCATACACCCAAAAAGAAAAAATCATGCGCAACGCACGACAGGCAAGGTAGGTGAGAGTTAATGGAGAAGAGCTACAGTTATATCGGACGAAGTACAGTTATATCAGGATCTGGCACAAACAACCCTACAAAAAAGAATACACATGGGGCCAGTGGTGCAATATCGGATGGCAAAGAAAATAAGGTACAAATGGACGTTCCCGTTCGGCCTCCTCTTCACATGGGAGGGCCAAAGTCATAGAAAAACCACCTGCGCGGAAGGGGAGAGGATACTTCATCTACAAAGGGAGGAGGATATGCCCAGAGAGGAAAGGCAAGGAGGAACAGTAAGCAGCAGGAAGCCATGGGAATGAAAAACGGTCCCAGGAAAAGGAGAGAGGAGGAGCGGAACGTGAAAGCAAAACAAGGAAGGAAGAAACAACTCCCCGCTGGGGAAGGCAGAGGAAAAGGAGGAAAGTTGTACAACAGGCACCCTGGAAGAGGGTAAGACAATAACACATTTTATGAGGATGCAGCCCGAGGGAGGGGGGGAAGAGCGCAACTTGGAAACTCAAGTGGGGTTTAGGACTCCCCACGCAATTATCTCTGGGAACCAAGAGGGCCAGGTGGGTGTGACGGACACCCCGTCCGAGCACACATAGAAAACTGGTCCCTCCACAGGGAGATGGGTTGGGGGGTGGGAGGGGAGTTGTTGTGGAAAGTTACTTTGTTCAATAAATTGGGGAAAAGGGGGAGCAGGGGAGGGAGAGAAGGGAGGACACCAGAGGGAACTGCAAATACAAATGGGGGACTAAAACCCATGAAGGAAAAACGTACATAGATCCAGGATGAAGGACATCAAATTAGTAACACTCAATGTAAGGGGGCTGAATACCCCAGTCAAGAGAAAGAAAGTGGAACATCACATCAGGGGAAAAATACGACATACTCATGTTCCATGAAACACACATTAAAAGACAGGACAAAGGGAAGCTCATAATAAAAGGTTTCACATAAATATATCATGTAAACACAAGGGAGAAAAAGGCAGGCGTACTGATCGCGCTACACGATCGGCTAAATGCACATGTCAAAACCATTGAGTCGGATAAAGCGGGCAGATATGTGTTTCTAAATCCCGAAATAGGGGGCCAGATGCTCAAGCTCGCAACAATATACGCCCCAAATACGGGACAGGACGGCTATATCCGGGGAAGAATATCACTATTAGAAACGTTTGCTAAGGGGGAGTTCATACTAACGGGAGATTTTAACCTGGTCTGGGTCCCGGATCAGGATAGGAGTGGGAACAGCACGCAGGGATCACCTTCCCCCTCCAAAGCACTTAGACAGAAGATGACCGCAATGGACTTTTAGGACATTTGGAGGACCAGAAGGGGACCGGTACGAGGATACACACACTATTCACATGTTCACACAATGATGTTGAGAACAGACTACATCTGGGTTTCAACAGGACTAGTGGGGAGGGTGGAGGAAACAGAAATAGGACCAATCTGATTATCAGACCACGCTCCTGCATGGATCACCCTGCAGATGGGAAAAATAAAGGTGGGATTGTGGAAATGGAAACTTCCCGCCGACATCCTCAACGATACAATACTAAGTGAATAGCTAAGAGAAAAGAGAATACAATATTACAGGGAAAACGATACAGAGGAGGTCTCAGAGGGCACACTTTGGATGCTTTTAAGGCAGTGATAAGGGGGTATATAATAGCTCTAAAGGCGGGGAGGGAGAAGCAGAGGCAGCAATGGGAAAAGAGCTGGAGACAAAACTAAGAGATACACAACAAGAAATGATGAAATCCCCAAGTACCAAACTAAAAAAAGCGCTGAGACATATCCAGGGCCAACTAGAGGCACTAAGGACTAGGAAAGCCAAGAGAAGACAACATTACTACACCTGAAGCAGTGGCACTATGTGAAAGCCAACAAAGCAGACAGACACCTAGCCAGACAATAGAGGGAAAAGAAGGGATCACAAACAATCATGAAATTACAGGATAGGCAGGGGCAAGAGAAGACAATGAATGAAGACATGGGGAAAACATTTAGAGAATTCTATCAGGAGCTATATACATCCAATTCCCCATCGGAGGAGAAGCAAAATAATTATCTAAATAGTCTCCCCATTCCGCGAATAATGTAAGAAGAAAGAGCAGAACTCGAGGGGGAAATAATGGAAGAAGTAGTCAAAAAGGCCATAAGGGAATTACCAAAGTACAAGGCGCCGGACCCAGACAGATACACAGGAGTATTCTATAAAAAATATAGTAAACAATCTTAACATTTAAAGATAACAAAAATACCACACCATCAATGAATGAAGCAAAACTAATAATCTTTCATAAGCAGGGCAAGGACCCAATAGAGCCAAGCTCTTACAGACCAATAGCACTGATAAACCTGGATGCTAAAATATAAACCAAAATACTAGCAAAATACTGGCAAAATCCGACTTTATTCCAACTAGGCAAACCTTCGATAACACCCATAGAATCTGCCACTTGAAAGAAAACACGGGAATGACAACCCAGCGATACTGGTGTCACTAGATGCGGAAAAAGCATTTGCCCAGGGTGGAGTGGTCGATGCTCTTTAGGACGATGGAACAAATGGGTATGGGGAGAAATACAGGAGTATGATAAGAGCGAATTACGCAACGCCATCGCTACACGTAGCGCTCAATGGCATAGTAACAGACAAAATAACCCTGGGTAGGGGCACGAAACAAGGCTGTCCTTTATCCCCACTACTTTATGCTATGGACTTGGAACCACGCCTAATCAGGATAAGGGAATCAAATAAGCTAAGGGGAATAGAAATGGTGAGGGAATCACAAAATCATTGCATTTGCAGACGATATGCTGGTCGCCCTCTTGTTCAATCAATACCGGCCGTACTAAAAGAATTAGAAGAAGTCGGAGAGATATCAGGACTGAAAATTTATAAACAAAAATCGGAAATGTTAAACCTGTCAGCAGACCGAGACACAATAAATAGACTAGAGCAGACAACACAATTAAAACAAGCTAAAGACTGTGTAAAATACCTAGGCATTAGAAAGTGGGTCTATTATACGGAGCAAACTATCCCCAACTATTAAGGAAAATCAAAACAGATCTGACAAAATGGAACTAGCTAAGGGTTACGTGGCGGGGCCGTATGACAACAATAAAAATGGTGACCCTACCAAGAGTATTATATTATTTCCAAGCACTTCCAATCGAAGTCCCGAGACATTTCTTTAACACCCTAAACAAAGCAGTAAATGCCTATTTTTGAAATGGGAAACCTCCAAGAGTAGCAATGGCAACACTAACAGCACCGCAACATAAAGGAGGGATGGCATTACCACACTTATGCAGGTACTATGAGGCAGCACAATTAAGGGTCATTAGAGGGTGGCTGGCGGGATCAAGGCAACATTTGGACACAAGATAGAGTGGTCGCGGGTGCATCCCTCCAGGGACTGCTATAGGGAGACAAAACAAAGAGGCACCCGCACACGAGAATAAGCAAAATTATAGGGCCAGGCTTAGAGGTGTGGGATGGGGCAATCAAAAGGGGAGCACTTACCACAAATCCGTCACCTTTTACTCCCCTGCTGGGAAACCTGGACTTCCCTCAGGGGATGGACAAGGAAGCGTTCAGGAGTTGGGTAACTGCAGGCTGCCACAAAAAAAATAAAAAATATGTACCAAGGGCAGAGAATACGATTGTTCGAGGAATGCACCCAAACAATAGGCTTAGGGGCAAAAGATAGCTTTAGATACAACCAACTAAAACTCTGGTTAAACACCCCACTGCTGAAAGCAGCGGCCAACAGACAACTAAAACCATTCGAACAGTACATCACAACGAACACAGTAAAAAAAAATGGTATCCAGCCTGTACAAACATCTGAATGATCAAGTAGAGCAAACCCAGTGGAAATACATGAGGAAATGGGAGACAACAATAGGGGAGCCGGTTCAAAGAAACCAATGGGAACATATCTGGGGCATAAGCCCTAAACCTACAGGATCAATCCCACTCAGGGGGACTTGAGATCTCCGGGAGCCATTTGGGGTCGGACATGAGGCCTTTTAGGTGCAAATATTCAAACACATTCAGGGAATTTTTCCCAGGATTTCGCTAAGGGATTCATATTCAGTGAAGGATCCACCGGGAAGAAATGGCAAGCTCTCTCCAGACCTCTGTCAGACCACGTTTGCATGAAGCGGAAGCCTCTGTGACCCAGGACGAAGGGATCCCCCATACTGAGCTCAATGGGGATGGGCAGGAGGAGAGGAGTAGGTTCGTTTTTTTTTTTCTTCTCTATAGAAGCCACAGCAAAGCTAAGGTTGGGTGGGCCTTGACTTGGCCCGGGATCGCTCTCGTCTGGGACCACATAAAGTCCCTAACCTTTTTGGGGTGGGTTAATTCATCCTCTAGGTAGGTCCAGTACGTTCCTTAGTCATCTCTCAGATGCTCCAGAAGAACGTGTAGCTGGGCCGCTTTGTAATAAAGCCAGAAGTCTGGGAAGCAAAATCCACCCTGGTCTCTAGGGAGGGTTAAGATTGTGTATCGTATCTCTGTCTTTTGCCCTGCCATAAAAACGTGACAAACATGGACTTTAGTTTATTAAAGAAAGATTGCTAGAAGGGTATGTGAAGTCCAGTAAACAGGTAGAGCAGGCGGGGGAGGACATTAATTTTCACTGTCGCCATATGTCCGAACCATGACAGCGTAAGGGGGGGGCCACCATGCCAGGTCTAATCTAATTTTTTCAATTGGGGGGGAATTTACCTCCTCAAGTCATGACAGGTTGTTGGGCAGATGGACTCCCCGGTATGGCGTGGCAGAGTTTTCGATTCTCATACCACCTGTGGTTGATCTGGTTGAGGAGTTCGGGGAGGGCCAATTCCACGTTAGTTAGGTAACAGAGGATATCGTCGGAAAACAGGGAGAGCTTGAATTCGTTTGCCCCGCACCGGATCCCAGTGATATCTGTGTTCTCTCTAATTGCAATAGCCAAGGGCTCCATGTATGGGGCATAAAGCAGAGGGGAAATGGGGCAGATCTGCCTCGTACCTCTGGAGAGATGAAGGGGGGAGGAGATTGTGCCATTTACTGCCACTCTGTGGGGGTATCATAGAGAGCCACGATCCACTGCCTAAAGTTATCAGACAAGCACATTTTTTTAAGGACTTTACCCATATAAACCCACTCAACTCGATCAAATGCTTTCTCCGAGTCTATGGAAACCAGGTGGGCTCTTGTTTGCTGGCGTTAGGCCTCATGCATCAGGTCAATCATCTTCTGCACATTATCTGCACCTTGACGGGCTGGGATGAACCCCACTTGGCCTCTGTGTACAAGGGTGACTGTTGACCAGTATCGTAGCCAAGATCTTAACATCCATGTTGAGCAGGGTAATGGGACGGTAGGACTGGCACTGGGATGGATACTTCCCCTCCTTGGGTATGACTACGATGAGGGCTGGGAGCATAGACCTTGGGATGGAACCCGGTACCATCACCTCGCTAAATAGTTTGGCCATAAAGGGGGCTAACGTACATCGAAATAGTTTCTAAAAATAGACTGTGAAGCCATCCTCCCCCGATGTCGTGCACCCTTTCATACTAGATATAGTTGCAGTGATCTCCTATTCATATATGGGCGCTTCCAATGTTGCAACCCGGTCTGGCGGAAGCCTGGGGATTGGAAGGGCATCTAAGAACCGATCTACGTGGGATCCATCACCTGCGTACTCAGACTTGTAAAGGTTCTCGTAGTTAACTCTTCCGCAATGTGGGCATCTTCAAGGAGCCGCCTACCCCCTATCAGGCGGATCGCGGTCACCCTTCTCTTGTTTCTCTGTTCCCGTAGTCACTAGACTAAGATTTTATCTGCCCTCGCTCCTCTTTCCATGTACTTCTGTTTGAGGAAGGCCAGTTTAGACTCTGTTTGGCCAGCCAATAGGGCTTTAAGTTTGGCTTTATGTTCCTGGAGTTTTCTCAGGTCACCTGGGAACACCTGAGTTTTCAACTTCCCACCCGGTTGCAGGGCTTCAATTTTCCCCCCCAGGGCGTTCTCCTCTGCTACTTTTTCCCTTTTCCTCCTGGCTCCCATTCCGATCAACACTCCTCTGAAAGTGGCTTTAAAATCTTCCCAGACTCCCGGGGTCCCCACTTCACCCTTGCCGTCAAGGTCAAAGTAGTCCCTAATCACTTTGAGTACCACTAGGGCTTGCTCATTGACCCTCAGCAGTAGGTCATTACAAGACCACCTGGTTTTTGGCCTATGTGGTGGGACTTCCTCTATTCTAACCTTCACAAGATCGTGATCCCACAAAGGGGTGGATTCTGTTGTGGCTTCTTGGACTCCACTCTGGTGGGGGATGTCGACAAGGATATAGTCGATCCTCGAGAAAGAATCATGCACCTTAGGGTAATAGGTGAAAGGGGGGTCCCTGCCTCGTACCCGGGTATAGGAGTCCACCTCTCCCAGTTCTATGTTCACCTGCTGGAAGAGGACGGCTTTTCTAGGCTGTGGAAGTGGTGCTGTGCTGTTTTTTTCCTATCAAGGGCGGGGTCTAGGACCATATTAAAATCACCCCCTATTATCAGGGCCCCTTCCACAAACCCCTGGATTTTGCTCCCGATGATTCCCAGTACTGCTCCTGTTCCTCGTTAGGGCATTATATGGAGACCATGGTTAATGCTTGAACTCTCACCTCCCCTTTCACCATCACAAAGCGGCCATTAGGGTCCCTCAGAAGCACTTTGGGGATAAAGTGGAGTTTGCTAGCAACTTCCACTGCAACCAGTTATTTTTTTGATTAAGCAGGAAGTGTGGAACACCACCCGTATGGATTTCGCCTTCAGTGATGGTTCTCTCCCTCTCTGCCAGTGGGTCTCTTGAAGGAACATAATATCTAACCTCAGACGGTTGAATTCACGAGTGGTCAGCAATCTTTTTGAGGGGGTGTGGAGTTCAGACCTCTTACGTTGAGAGAACCCAGTACCGCATTGCCTATTGTTCTAACCATTTGTTCCTGTTGGCTTTTCCATTAAACACAGTGCAGTGACTCTACAGTGCCCGACATCGGGTGTTGTGGGCCTCGTTCCGGCCCAATTTCCAAGAACTGACTCCTGGTGAGAGATCTGGAATTAATTTAACATGACAACCCTGAAAGCACCCTTAAACAAAACTAAGTCCCCAAACCCCACCCCCGCCTCCCCTGTGGCACCGGGGTTCCATGTGACATTAACAACATCGCTGGGGCGGGCCACTTTCTGGCTATCAAGCACAGATTAACGCCTCTTAGCCCCCCTCCACGCCCAACTCTTCAGATGCTCTGCTCGTTATTCATCTCCCAACACAACCAACCGCCCCAAAACAATGCAACAGGTTAAATCAGAATCAGGAATTAGGTTTCAGATTAATTACATCGCAAGCCCTCGACATTCCCCAGAGTAATCAGCTGCTTCTCCAAATTCAGCTTGCATGTGGGAAGTGGAGTCCCCAGTTCCCCCAGGGTGCAGTGCTGGGTATATCCCCTCTTCAACTGGACAGTGAAAGAGGGCCACCCCCTCACGGTTGTGGGGAGGGATTCAGGGTTCAGTTTCTTGAATTTGGGATGACCCCTGACTCAGCGTCTGTCTACAAAGCCTCTGGCTGTCGCTGCGCCACCTTGTGCATCCCCCTGGGCTTCAGCGGTGGGTGTTGTGGCTGTGTCTCCGAGGAGTTCCTGCGAGACTCTGCCTATGCCATCCTCCGACACAAGGTGGTATTTGTACCCAGTGAGTTCGAAGGAGAGTGAGAAGGGGAAGCACCATCTGTAACGGACTCCTTTGGAACTCAGCCATTTCGTCAGCATAGCACAGAGTCTCCTTCTGGAGAGGGTAAGGACTGAGAGAACCTGAAATACGGTTATCGCGAAGCCTCCCATTCCACTAGGCCCTTCTTTCTTGCAATGTCCAAGATTTTTGTTTTTTATGTGTAATAGTGTAACTTGGCAAGGACTGTCCTTGGACCACGGGAGCTCCTGCCTGCTCTGTGGGCCCTGTCAATTGTATGTTCATTGGTGTTTGGTTCATTGGCGTTTCACTCATTAAAGAGTTTTTTAACAACATCATTGATGACTTTCACCTATTCGCTCTGGGAAGCTGAAAAACCTTAGATTGGTTCTTTGCTCACCGTTTTTGAAGTCGTCCATCTTTAGTGCGCACTTCTCCGCTCTAGCTCGGAAAGGCGCATGTCAATTTGAGACTCTAAAATGTCCACCGAGGATTGGTTAGATTCGAGACCCTGGATGCGGTCCTCCACGCTGGCCACTATCTTGTCGAGCCTACATCTAGTCTTTTCGTGATGTCAGCTCTAAAGCCCCTTCTTTCTTCTAGGAGCGCAGTCATGCCTTTGCTCACTGAGTTGGCCTCCTCCAGGGCTTGTGTTGCAGTGGCATGCATGGTGTCCTGAGCAGGGTGGGGAGGCTGATCATATTGGAATTTCTTGAGTCCTGATGCCCAGCTCATTGGTAGTCCTGTGGAGGCAGGTGGTCTGCGTTGAAGCCCCCCCGGCTCAGGACCTTTCAGGCTTCAGCTGTAGGTGATTGCCCCCAGGGGCGTTCTTGTTTCGCAATGGGGTAGGCTGTAAGATTATTTCGGTTCAAAGGGGGGCTCCGTGGGTATCACCAGTTTGGGTGAGTGGGTTTTGGCTTCTTCTGTCTCCCCAGTAATCTCCACAAATTGGTCAGGGGAGTGTGTCCCCTAAAACTTCCCCGCCATAGATAGCACACCACTTTAACCGGTAGACCGGTGTGAGGATGGTGCTCTATGGGGACAAGATGCTGGCAAAACTTGGTTGCAAGTGGGCCGTCTGTGGTGCTATTGCAGGGTCCCCACCTGGGCCAACGAGCGCTGGAGGGCACAGTGTTCTATGGCCAGCGCTTGACTGTGGGGGCTGGTGGGCGTGTCGCAGCAGGGTGCCTGGAGTTAAGTAGCTGGGCCCCACCTGGATGAGAGGCCCTTGGCCCGTGTCACGGCTGCAGCACTGCGGGCTCCTGCTCCGTGGCTCATTCGAGCCAATTGATGATTTTAATGCTCCCCAGGTGGGCTAATGCACTAATGTCATGGGGGTCAGGGAGAGCTGTACCTGTTGGGGGCTAGGCCACCCCTCGCCCGCTTCCCTGCGACGGCGGGTGCTGGCGCGATGATCCAGAGCTCGTTGGAGGAGGGGTAGCTCCCTCTGCAGTCCACCTGCGACAACTTCTCAGAATCCAGTGCTCGATTCCACCAGGGCAGAGATGGGCAGTGGCGAGCACAACGATTGTGATGTCCTCTGGCCGAGTCAGGCTGCTGCCTCCGCCGGAGGTCTCCACCGCACCTTGGCGGCATGCTGTGCGATTCTCGTGAACGGCTCAGGTTTACTCCGCTGCAGGAACTCGGGGGAGTATCTCCTCGATCTGGAGGCCCCTGAAAGTCTGGATCTGGAGGCCCCTGGAAGTAGGTGTCCCCCACACTGTATAGCTCTAGAGGGGGGTAGTGAAGCACCTCACACTGGGGCTTTTCGGGGAGGGGCTCCGATCCCGTTACAGTCCCACTGCTGAGGAGCGACGCAGAGAGCGGTCTACATCTATGTGTCCCTAGTGGCCCCCAAACAACCTTTCATTGATGTGAGTGTTCTTATAACAATCTGGGAAAGTCAGCTGCTAAATCTGTGATTACTGACAATATTATCCCGCTTAATAGGAGACACGCAACCACTCTGGTAATGATTTTAATACAACAATGGAAAATAAAAACGCTTTCCTTCTATGTGGGTACTTAAACTTGTGCTAAACATGCACAGATTACATTTCATTTGTTGTGAAGACTTCCCACTGCAACACACAACTTTTACTCGCTCCCACTTCTACGCAAGCGTTAATTTAGCTGGTCGCACTTACCGGCAAGGAGTTTCTTGTGAACTGGAGTACAGAGCTTAACTCACCAGCTCCAAAATCACAGCGGTTGCGGGTGCCATCCACTTTCCGACTTGCCTTCTGATAATACTACTTCAAGCACTCTTGGGATCCACAACCCTCTGCAGTATGGGTGTCTCCGACCCGGTGCTGACCACATACTATTTCCTTCTCTCCTACTTCCCTCGGCTTGCTTCTGCACACGGTCCTCGGGTAGCTGCACAACCCCAGCTCTGCATTCACCGCAATTAGGCGCACCTGGAAAGACTGTTAACTTCTCCCAGTCTCTTCTAATTCAGCCACAGCCAAAAAGGGTTTGTGAGCCCAAGATCAACTCAGAACCTGCAGGTGAAATCTGCTCCTCTCTCGTTCCGGCGTCCTTTAAGTGGTCACACTTCCTTGTGTACTACCAGCCTCATGCTCTGCTTCTCCTTCTGCTACTACTGCCAACCTTCCAGCTCCTGATCCAGCTTCATTCTACTGCTCCTTCCTACTGCATCATGTTATGCCTCTCAGGTAGGGCAATTGGCTTCAGGTGCAGGCCCTTAGTGGAAATTGCCTGACCCTCGAAAAAGCTGTTAGGCCTGCTTGCCTGTCCTTTGCTTCTGCATGCCTCCTCAGCTCTTTTCTTCATCACAGTCTCTGAGGGATTCTGGGACATTTAGTCCACTTTAAGGAAATTAGGTTTTTCCATGTCCTTTCTACTTTTAATAGTTGTTCTAATTCCCTTGATTTTTTTGGAAGAGGGATTGTGGATGGAGACATAAGGTGGAACACGTTCCCTACTCTCTGTAGTGTACCTCTGACATTGAGGAGGACATTTAGGGATACAAAAGATGTGTTCTTTTGACATGATTTAGCTGTTTTAATCCTAGGTTTTATTATCTTAGTTTTAACCATAGCCTGAAACCCATTTGAACAGCAACAGGCTATAACCTCTCCCGGAATTATATTAGGAGTATCCCTATCCGAGGAAAAAACCATGTCACATCCCATGGAATCTCTTTCCTACCATGGGCACTGTCTCCACCCAGGTGATCCTTCTGCAGTACACCACCCCAAGGACTGGGATCAGAAAGTGTCTGCCTTCTCTTGGTCCCCTCAGAGGAGACTCTAGGCCGAGTTCTGGTGAGGGATCCACAGGATTCCCCACAATACCCTCCTTACTCCCTACGGTATAATGTAAAAAGGTCTAGAGAAAGTGCTTTAAATCAAATGTCTTTGTCTGTAACAAACAATTCTAACAGTCTATCTTTTAATGAGTTTAAGGGAAGTAAATCTGCCCTTAATTGTAACTCAATTGTTAAAAGCGCTAACTTTGTTGAAGGGGGCTATAAGTCCAATAATCCCATAAGTACTGGACCGAGGAAGAGGGCTGAAGAGGCATGCTGTAGCAGTAGTCAGGCAATTAAGCTTAACAACCCACACCTGAAGGAACCTGGGAGGTATAAAAGGCCCCGTCAGGTGCAGGTAATTGGAAGGAACTGTGAATGGAACATGAGCTGTAGCAGTAGTAGCAGAAGGAAGAAGGTACAAGGCTGGCAAACTAAGCAGAAGTGGGAGAACAAGAGTGATGCGGAACATGGAGACAGCAGATTTCACCCGCTTGTTCCGAGAGGGTCCTGTTCCCCCAAACTCTGAAGTGCAGAGGCTGTGCAACGGAAGACGTGCAGGAGAGCTGTCTTTCCCATCTGAGCCTGATTGCTGTGGTTGCTGTGCAGTGAACGTGCAGGAGAACGAGGCTAGGAGCAGTTGTCAAACATTGGATCTCAGGAGCGAGACGGACTTCATAAACGTTGTGGCCGAACCGGAGACACCTTCACAGAGGAAGGGTTTGGGGTCCCTAAGAAGCCAAAAGCAGTAGAAGTTGTGGCAGGAGTCATGGAAGCAGTGTGACCTGCAGAGCAAGTGTTAAAGAAGCCAGTGAGTGAAGTACAGCATTCAAATACCATGCAAGAGTATTGCCGGCAACAGTATCCAGTTCCCTATTCACTGGCATATGGTTTAAAGCGAGTATTTATTTATTTTATTTGTAGCACGCTGGCACATCGCCTTTAGGCATACAAGCGCGCGGACTAGACACACAACAAAAAAACGAGAAACAGAAAATCAGCAAACAGAATCATCAAGGGTCCAAAGGAGGGGTCCATCTAAAAAGGAGGGTCTTGATTCTGTGTTTAAAGGACGATAATGTACTGCATGTTCTTAAATCTGGGGGCAGGGTATTCCACACCCGAGGAGCTGCCACAGAGAAGTAACCATCCTGGACCTGTAATAGCTTGGCTGAAGGTAGTTCTGAAAGTCCAGTATTATTTAAGTGTAGTGCTCGCCTAACCGGCAGCCATGCAAGTTGTTTTGTCAGATAGACAGGTTTTTTTCCCGTACAGGCAAGCTTGAGTAATACACAGTGTCCTGAATAGAATCTGTTTTTGAACAGGAAGCCAGATAAGTGACATACTAGCCTCCGAGATATGATCAGTTCTCTGAAGACCTTTGACGGCTCACACAGCATTAATTTGGACGACCTGCAGCCAGTTGCTAGTTAATCACTACCATGCCAGCACCCTGCAGCAGACTAGCGCAATAGTCCAGGTGTGAACTGATAATTGCACAAGCAAGTGTGGAGCTATCCGCTGTATCCAGAAAGGGTCTGATTTTCACCAGTAACTTGATGTAGTAGGACCGTGATACAAGACTGCTGACATGAGCTTTCATAGAGAGTTCTGTGTCCAATACCATACCCAACGTTTTTACTTTGGGTAGTGTTGCTAGCTGGCAGTCAGCAACTGGAAAAGTGTCGTAGGCAGTGTCCAGTTTGCGTAGCTTTGCAGCAGTACCCTCCATCATAATTTCAGTCCACCAACCCATTATGGGTTATCCAGTGGCGAATAAGATTGTAGGTGTTATTAATAGTCAATGGGCCTCATTAGGACCCAGGCGGTAAGGGGTTTACGGCGGCGTAAACAGCGCCGACCCTTACCGCCTGATTCCGAGGTCCCTTAGCGCCATGGAGGATTTAACACCTGCTTTTAGCAGGTGTTAAAATCCATGGCGCTAAGGGACCTTGTTGTTAATTACGCCACCGTAATTTACGGTGGCGTAATTAACGCCTTCCCCACTCCCATTATGCCCTATGGGGCAAAAATGGGAATGGGGAAGGGTAAATGGGTTAATGGGGACTTACCGCCCCGCCAACCTCGGAATGGGGCGGTAAGTCCGCCAACCACCATGGCGTAAACATAGTTTACGCCATGGTGGTAAAGGTACGATCCAGGCGGTAACTTACCGCCTGGGTCGTAATGAGGCCCAATGAGTCATGCACGTAGTTACCAGTAAGGGGGAGAAGGCACTGGGTATAATCCGCATAATAGGTGTACACAATGCCTTCAGCATCCAAGAGATTAAGGAGAGTGAGGGCGTACATGTTGAATAGAGTTCGAGATAGACAAGAGCCCTGTGGCATCCCACAGTCCAATTCATATCCTTCTGTAGTACTATCCTCATGGAAAACTCTGGCAGTTCGGTTGGTGAGAAATGATAGAGTCCAACTGGAGGCCTCTCTAGAGAAAAAGGCAGAATCTTGCAGTCTGGCGGCCAAGATAGAATAGAAGTTGTTTGTTGAAGCTGAAATACCTGAACAATGGAAATGTAGCACTTGTGTATAATATAAAAGTCTTTTTACTTGGGTAGAAAGCAGACACTGCTTAAATCCATTGTTCAATTTTTGAAAGACCGTTACTGTCTGAAGGAGTGGTGGCGTGTCACTAATTAAGAAGAGTGAACGTTCCGAAGACCATTACTGAATACCTAAACTTGATATCACAATTGTTGAAACCTGTAACTTGTGAAAACTACATCAAGGGGTGGTCGTGTGTGCCTAATTTCGATTCCCAAAGGAGGACTGAACTCTATCCTTCACTTTCACACAGGAATACAATTCAATACCAATCTTTAAACTCCGAAAACTACATTAAGAAGGGGTCGCGTGTGCCTAACGGTGATTCCTAAAGAAAGACTGAACTCTATTATTTACTTCAACCGGGCAAACCGTTCATATATAAGAAGTTAAAGTGTGTATACTATTGAAAAAGAGAACAAGCATTGCCCAAGCCAAGAGTCTCCCCATAATTACAGTGAAACCAGCCTTATCAGAGCTAAAAAGCAATCTGTTACTGTGAAGTTAATACCAGTTCAATTGGCCTAAGATACAAGTGTGCAAGCATTACCTGAAGCTAAGAGAGTAGCACCAAGGCTTCTGGCTAATTACTTGGGCTGATAACTGGCAGAAAGGTGCAGGTAAAGTTGGGGAACGGAAACTGGCTGCTTGTGAAGCCTGTTTTGAAGATGACACAACCTTTAGGGCCATAGACAGTGGAAGACAGAAGTGAGTCTTAAAGGCAAACCCAAGTTGTTATTGTGGCAGACAGAGAAGAGAGGCAAAGAGGCTGGCCCTTTTGAAGAGAGATATTCAGAGGAAGATTGCCTTGCCTACTTGAAGGTGTTGAAGTACTTTAAAGTATATCTTGTCGAAGCCTGTCTAGAAGTGCAAATCACTGAAGCTGTGGTAGTGGTTCAAGGTACTGAAGCTGGGGTTGTATATCTGGTTGTCATCTGATGCAACATTGTAGTAGTCTAAACAAAGTGGATTACCATGAGACAAATGTGACAGTTCTCATAGTGAATCAAGTATAAGTGAAGTTGTTGAAGCGGAAGCAGCAGCACCGAGAAGTCTCCCTGACAAATATACCATTGTGAATTCTAAAATTGTAACAAAGAAAATACTAACTGATAACCAAGAACTGTAAATAACTGACAGTTATGGATGCTGAATTTCTTTTGAACTGTGGCAAGTCTTCTTGAAGAGGAGACCACGCATTGCAGCTGGGATTATCACTGGTGCTATTTGGTGGAAGAGGAAAGTTGATATTTCTCCTAGGAGAAGAGATTTGCTATCATTGGAACTTTGGTTAACAAACTTTGACTTTGAAACATCAAGAACTGATTTGAGACATTTCCTTCTTCGGTTGAACATTGGCAGAATTGACCTTGAATCCTGGGGAAGGGAAATTACCCAGGGCAATAGAAGGTTATTCAGAAACTGTGAATGTTGTTGATGTTCTGTTGTACTGCCATATATTTTCTTTGTGTATTTGTTGCTTAGCGTGAGGGTCCGGTATCCTGTGTTAGCGTTTCCCCTTAGCTTTGGTTAGGTAGGGAAATCCTCAGCGCGAAGGGATAATGAGTCATTTTTTAATCATGTTATTTTGAGAATAAAATGCCATGTTTTGATAAATCAAACAGTTGTCTGCCTTGCATTACTGGCCCCTCACAGTAGAGAGAAACCTTTTACAACAGAAACACACTTTCCAAGAAAAAAGTAATAGGGCTGATAAATTGCTTGCACGTTATGCTGCTGCACAAAGTCAACAATTTCAAACTGCAGTGGCGGAAAATGCACAAAGGGGCAAAACTTCAGGGTTTCATAGACTTTTATCAATCTTTAAATTCCACTGAGCACATCTGTCCTGATGAGCGGATTTCATATATTGGGGAGTGTGGTAGGCCCAAAGATGGAGACAGGCCAGTGTTGGTATTTTTGTCAATGCTTTATTTAAATATCTGAAAAGGCCTTACTATCCCCATTCTATGAATTTCCCTACCGAACACAACTAACTAGGGTTCTCGTCATCTGTGGTGATGTCCAAAGTATATAGTCTGTCCTCCGTCCAAAGCTAAGCTACAATGACCCTACCACTAATACAAAACAACAAAAGGCCACAGTGACTCCCTTTTCCTGGGTAGGCTTTTTCAACCGCAATAGAAGATTCTTAAATAGTTTTTGGCTATTTTCTGTATTACTTTGCTCAGTTCCTTTAGGGGATTTGTCCACATTTTTGTTTCCCCTCTTTCTTGAGTTTATAACCTCCTACTTGGTGTTCTTGGCCTCTGAATTTCTCTTTTAATGCTTCTCTCAAGTGTCACTGAAAGTATCTCTTTCTCTGAGATCTCTGAGGCAATGGAATCCCTCTTTATGTGGTTCCTGTTCTTCGCCTTCCTAGGATGTTTTATCTTCTCACTGCATTGATTCTCTCTCGTATCACTGAGATGAGTATCTTTGCCTTTTCTGGTAGTACTGGAACTACTAAAATGGAGAAATTACTTATCATAATGTTCTTTCTACTGCATATTCCTCATCTCATAGATATCCGATTCAATTTTGTTGCTTCGTACATTTTTTCGACAGTGGGCGTAGTGGACCTCGACTCGGCCGTTGATCCGACCTGCCTGGTACTTGATCGTCGGCTCCAGACGTGATGTCAGGTGTCTTACATAAACTCTGTCACTACGCCCAATACCTCAGTTTCCCCCTGTTTTCCCCTAGCTGACCATGCTGCATAAGAAAACAGAGAGATAACACTGGGCTAATAAGCCCACAAAAAGTGAAATAACAGCAAACTTCCAAAGGAAGGTAGAACCTTGTGCAAGACACCACAATTCGTAGTGTCAGAAAAAATATAAATATTTTTTATAGAAACAAACATGCAGCAAGAAAGACAGAAAATGGTCACCAAGGACCATCGCCAAGTCATCATCAAAAGAGAAGGTCCGCACTAACCATCGACTTTCTGAATGGGGATGGACGGAAGGGGAGAAGAGGTATCTGCGGGAGAAGAATTCTTAGAAAGAACATTACGGTAAGTAATTTCTAATTTAATGGATTGCTTTTCTCCCGCAGATTCCTCATTAGATAGACTCCCAAAGCAGAGGGTGAAGGAGGCGGGCAGGAAGTTAGACTAACAGATTTTGTTTCACCACCTGGCCAAAAAGCGCATCAGCTATGCAAGCAACATCTAAACTACAGTGTTTAGTAAAAGTATGAAGAGAGGACCATGTTGCTGCATGACAGATATCCCTAACAGAGACCCCCCCTTTGTAATGCAGTCAAAGCAGAGAACCAGCTAGTCGAATGCACCCTGATGCCTGACGGTAATTCCCTGCCTAAGGGACTATTTGTTTTGTTATCGCTAAGCCTTTACGGGCTAAGGAGACAGCGATGAAGAGTTGGTCAGTTCTTCTGAACTCCGACGTCTTTGCGATGTAGAAGCTTAGAGCCCTTTTATGATCCGGGCGATGGAAACGCTTGTCTTCCTTAGAAGGGTGCGGCGGTGGGTAGAAGACCGGGAGGTATATGGATTGTGATAGGTGGAATTCAGAGACAACTTTTGGGAGAAATCCAGGTCTCACCCTGCGCAAGACCTTCCCTCGAAAAAAACGCAGGAATGGAGGTTTGCCGCATAAGGCTTGCAATTAACTCACCTGCCTAGCGGATGTAATTGCCTCTAGAAAGTTTGTCTTCAAGGAGAGGAGCTGCAAAGAGCAAGTGTGCATCAGCTCAAAGGGAGCTGCCATGCGATATGTCAACACCAAATCTGGGATAACAAAGGGAGTTGGCGGAAACTTATTTAAAAGCCCTTCAGGAAATGTGGCATCACCGGGATTGTAAAATATGAACGTTGATCAGGGGACCTCTGAAACACAGAGAAGGCTCTCAAATATCCTTTGACTGTGGTGACCTGAAGGCTTGCTGAGGACAGTGACAGAGGGAACTCCATCACTGTAGTGGTGGGGCAAGAGATGGGGTCAATCTTGCATTCCCTGCACCACGCCTGAAATCTTCTCCACCTGCACGCATACAACAATCTTGTAGATGGTCTGCGTGCGGTCAGCAACCCCTCAAGACCCTCCTCTGAGAGATACCAGTAATCATGCCTCATCCTCTCAAGAGCCACGCATGTAGGTTGGGGGACTCCGGGTTCGGGTGAAGCACCCGACCTTCCGACTGGGTTAGGAGATCCAGCCGCCGAGGCAACCGAAGAAGTGGGCAAAGGGCCAAATCCACAAGGTCGGAGTATCAGGTCCTCCTCGCCCAGTCTGTTGCGATCAGGATCATGGATGCTCGGAACCTCTTAAGCCTCCTGAGAACCCAAGGAATGATGGGAATCAGTGGGAAGGCATTGTGGAGAGGGAAGGTACAGTCGACCAGAAACATGTCCCTTAGCACATCATTTGCTAGGAATTCCATCTAGCAAAATTGTCTGCACTCCCTGTTGGATTCCATGGCAAATAGGTCCACCGTTGGGATACCCCAGTGAGAGAAGACTTCCTCTAGGACTTCCTGGCACACTTCCCACTCATGTGAGACTGTGCTTGGCCTGCTCAGAGCAACCACCAATCTGTTCTCTGTCCCTGCCAGATTAACTACAGAGACTGAGATCCGGTTCTCCAATAGCCAGAACCACAGTTGCATCACCTCTCTGCAGAGGGGGAAGGGAGTGCATGCCACCTTGGCCACTGTGTTGTTTGCCAGAATCAGGACATTCTTCTCCTCCAGAGACTGAGTGAACACCTTCAGGGCTAACCTGATGGCTCACAACTCCAGGATGTTGATGTGCCACTTGGCTTCCGTTGCAGACCAAAGTCCCCTTAGTGAGCGCCCCTACCCTTCGGAGACGCATCCTTGACCATTTGGGCCTGAGGCCAGAACGGTTCCCCCGCCATGAGATTGCTGCAGTGTCTCCACCAGATGAGGTCGTTGACCATGTCTCGATACCCTGGGGGGATCCGAGAGAGCTCTGAGGTGCTGTGACCACTGACCCCTTAGAAGCCACTGTAGGGATTTCATCCGCAGCCTGGTCTCTGGCACTAGAAAAATACAGACGGCCATGAGACCTAAGAGGAGGAGGAAGGAAGCCATTGGTAAGAGTGGCGTAGTTCCAGAACAAGTCAACCATCTGTGCCATGCTGTTGACCTCCTCCTCGGGAGGGAAACCCTTCCGAACCCCGGTGTCTAGGACTGTGCCAATGAACTGGAGGCTTTGGACTGGTGTCGCATGTGACTTCTTCAAGTTCAGGGAGATACCCAGCCCGTGCAGTAGCAGACAGGCGTCCCCCAGGTGAGACAAAACCTGCCCCGCTGACTTGCCTCGGATCAGCCAGATGTCCAGGTACGGAATACATGGACCCAGGATCACCTGGGGTGAGCCGCGACTACTGCCATGAACTTGGTGAAGACCCTTGGAGCAGAGGTCAGACCAAAGGGGAGCACTTTGAACGGATAGTGCTTGTCCCCTATGATAAACCTCAGGAAATCCCTGTGCTTTCGATGTATCGGAACATGGAAATAAGCGTCCTGCCCATCTATTGACATCAGTCAGTCCTGTAGCTCGAGAGCATGGAAAACTTCTCTCAACGTCACCATCCTGAATTTGTCTTTCCGCAGGAATTTGTGCTGCGAGTTCCAGAATGGGGTTGCCTCTCCCACGGCACCCTTCAACAAAAGGGCTCGCAGTTCTTCCTGGAGCTCCTGTTCTGGTTGGATCAGAGGTGGTGTGGGTCTGTCCGGTGGTTTCTTAAGAAGGGCAGACAATATCCCCACCAAACGAGCTGCAGAGCTCAGGCAGCAGGAATAATTCCCTGCTACTGGAGCCAGTCTTCCGTCAACCGTCAGTCAACCGGTAAGTTGTGGGAGGGGAAATCAAAGCAGCTTAGGAGGCTCGGTCGCCCCCACCGCGGTCGCTGCTTGCTGGCCCTTAGAAGCCCCTCTGACCCTTCCGGAGCGTGAGAAATGTGTCTGCCCTTACCTGGCCGGTGGGAGCTGCGCTTTCCTGCCCTAAGGTGTATATCGCCTTTAGCCCCTTGCTCTCGGGGCAAAGCTGAAGGCAGTCTTGGCCAGCTGCACAGCCAGGATCAGCGATTTAGCAGCAATTTTCGATTCTTTACATTTCTCCAAAGATTTGTCAGCCTTTTGACCGAACAGGAAATCACCTTCAAAGGTCACGTCCAGTAATTTGGTCTGCACATTAGGCGATAAGGCTGAAGATTTTAAGTAGGCCTACCTCTTCAGCGTTATAGCTGACACCACAGATCGGCTCACGCAGTCTGCACGTCCAGGCCCGTTCGCAGCAACTGCCTAGCCATCTCCTTCCCATCCTCCACCAGCTGTAGGAAGCCCTTTCGCATTTCCCTCCCAGGGATGTACTGCGCAGCATTCTCCATTGTCATCAAAAGACCAAATAAATATTTTGCAAAGCCACTAGCCACATTTGTCTTAAGGGCCATACAGCCTGATGTGAAAGCCTTTTTGTCCAAGGCATCAACCTTCTTCGCTTCCCTGTCGAGTGGTAGAGTTGATGTTGAAGGTAGAGTGGATGTTGAAGAATCTGCTCTGGAGGAGACTGTAGCAGCTTTCATAACAAACCCTTATGGAGAACGGTGAGAGGAGAGGAATGATGGGTTCCCTCTGGCCGGCCTATACTTCCCAAATATGGTCTAACTCACTGGGGGAATAGAACAAGGGTACTGCCAGAGAGCGGTAAGAGGGTCAGCAACTGCAGGGATCAGGGGCATGTTGCACTCCGTAACTGGAAATTTGTCTAGAATATCAGTCAGGTCGTACCTCTGTACCGGTACTGCTGAGGACTGCAAACCTCAAGTGTCAATTACCCTTTCAACTAAAGCTCTGAACTTGGCATAGTTATGGGTATAGTGCTGGCTTTGTTGGAATTCCAGGTCTGGCGAGGCATCCAAACCACTGGCCTCATGGAGGCCCTGAGCTAGCTCCAGCAGCTGGCCATGGTCTTAAAAATAGTCAATACCACCTGTGCCCATGAAAACGGGGTCGATGTCCCCTTGATCTCCTGTGTCATCTGCGCCGAAAATGCTCGACATAGATTGTCCTTCGAGTGCCGAAAGCTTGCCCTTCGGCATTGACGGCGTGGCCATAGGTGTCGACCAAGATCATGACGTCGAAGCACTGGCACCATGAGAAGCGCAGGATGAACCCGCCATCAAGGGCCTTGATGCCGATGGCGTTGTCACTGGAACATGTGAGGGGTCAGAAACGCTGAGCACCACTCTTGCCTCTAAGGCCTGCTGTGTGGCAGGCTTACCAGCGCCTACAGCGGCATACTTCCTGAACATTTCCAACATGGAGGTTTTGAAATCCTCCCACTCCTGGAGAGTGGTAGGCCCCACCGACAGCTTAACTCTTTCAGTCGACTAATCAGAGGCCCGACAATGGCAGTGACACCTCTTCTTCTAACAGGACAAGGAAGAATGGGCTCCTCGAGTGGGACCATTTCTTCTTTTTCCGATGTTCTTTCTCAGGGGTACGCCCCTCAGTTTCAGCCTCTGAGGACCGAACCGTCGACCGTGCCAGAGATTTTGAGAACGGTCGACCCAGCGCAAGCTTAGCAGCCCGATCGCGCAAGGATTTCAGCTGCATCATGGTGCACGACGCACACACTTCTGTTCTGTGCCGAGGCACCAGAGGCACAACTCATGCAGGTCTGTGATTGACATCTTGGTGTGAAATCGGTACACCACTTGAAACCTGAAACCCGGGCAACGGACATCTCACGTCGAGGAATTAGAAACAAATCAAGAGATTTCTGACGAAAACATTGAATATGTCGAAGACTCAACCATGTTCGCAAGCAGCGTGACAAGCATGCGGAAAGAAGGAACTGAGGTGTTGAGCGTAGTGACAGAGTTTATATACGATGCCTGACGTCACATCCCGTGCCGACGATCGAGTCCCGGGCAAGTCGGATCGATGGCTGAGTCGAGGTCCACTACATCCCCTGTACAAAAAATTCCAAAGATGCAAAGCTGGATGGGATATCAAATGAGAAATCTACGGGAGACAAGCAATCCACTGAAGCGCTCCAAGATGACTTTCACTCTCTCGTTTTAGTTATGCATTACTGGGACGAGTAGGATTAGCTCTGTAATGTATTTCACTCTCTTTCGTCTTTCTGGTATCACTGAGAAGAGTAGGTTGAGTCCTGTGATGAATTTCAATCTCTCAGTTCTATCTTGTACCAATGGGACGAGTATGATGAGTCCCATGATGTATTTCACTCTCAGTTCTTGCTCGTGTCACTGAGACGATTAGGATGTATTCCACTCTCTTGGTTCTCTCTCATACCACTGGGATGAGTGTGATGTGCCCTTCATATGTTTCCCTCTCTTGGTTCTTTCTGGTATCACTAGGACAATTAGAAGGAGTCCTGTGATGTATTTCACTCTCTTGGTTCTTTCCCGTATCACTGGGCCAATTATGGCGAGTCCCGTGATATATTTCACTCTTCTTGGTCAGTGACCATTCACTAGGATGAGTATGATGCAGGTACTTGTTTATTTCTGTGTTCCCTCCGAGGTCTCCCACCTTCTCTGTTACCTTGTTTTCCCACGAGTCAGCATCACCGGGCCTGCCTTTGTTCAGGACGGTTTCTACTCCCACTTCGTGTCTCTCTGCTTCTTCGCTGTGGTTTTGCGGGGCCAGCATTACAGAGGTCTCAGAATTGTTGCTGGACTGCACAGTCCACCTCTCATGGGTCATGCCACCACTCAAGACTGGTTCTCTCTCTTGGGCTTCTCTTCTGCCTTCAGTGCTTATCGCACATGTCATATGGGTGCATTCTCCCCATGCAGGAACTCACGGTCACATCAGCTTCCACACTGCTACTTATTTGAAACCTCCGGGTTTCGCTTCTCTCAGACAACGGTCCTTCTTTCCTTCTTTCTTCATTACTTGCTCATTCCTCCTCATCACAGTATAGTTGGTTTCTAATTAGTGAGCAATCGTCATTGCTTGTTTGTTGTTGCTCTTTTTCAGAGTGGTTTTTCAAACATTTCTTCAGGTTGGATCTTGAATTTTTAGGTACAGTAGCATACAGAGTCTTAATCTGCTGAGTCTTTCTTAAGCCTTGATGTTTCTGTTAGTCCAAGAGGAAGGGCCTTAGGGAGTTCCTCTGCAGAACATGAGTCCTTGATCCCAAGAGGGGAGTCACTCCCTGTGAGGTCCTGATTGCTGCCACCCCTAGGGGGAATGCTGCGCATCGGGCTCACCTCCCTAGCCTTACAAGGAAAGGCCCTCCTCGTGGGACAAGTGACTGAATACCACGATCCGATCCACCGCAGAAAGCAGACCAATTGCGTATTTCAGTGGAGCAGCAAGCGCCCCTTCATGCGCGAATTACTTATGAAAAGGTATAAGCAGCCGTTTTCAGCTTCCAGGATAATTGGGCTTCAGGACAGAATGGCATCACAGCCTTATTTATAAACATTTTGTTAAAGGTCTGCTTAGACCACTAAACAATGTATTCCACTCATTTTAGCAGACTGGGTTAGTTTCTACGTTTATGCACTTCTTAAAAAAGGAAGAATTTGAAATGAGGGTGATTGTACAGACCCATTGACTCAAACATTGAACACTTTTTACCAACATTCTGGCAATGAGAATGGTGAAGCTTCCCATTCAGGATCAATTTAGGCTTGTCATTGGTCTACAAATATTTGATAATATTCTGAAGGTTTCCCACCTACCGAACAAAGTGAAATGTTTTTCTATGGACTTGTCTATACTCCTTTTCACTTGATGCTGAAACGGTTCTTGAGACGTTAGACCTGAAATTCTTGGAGAGAATATTAAATGCTACAGAGTGGAAGTTACCTTGATTAAAATGTTCTTGGGAACTATGCCTGTCCTTACAAGAATATCAGAGTTGCTAGGAGTTATCTATGTGGATCTGCTTGGCCCAGGGAACTAGACAGTGGCGGCCACTCTCTCCACTTCTCTTTGCCCTGGTTATGGAACTGTTTACGAGATGAGTTTGGGCAAATACGAAACTCAGAGAGGTACCACAGATATGGCCTTAGGCTCATCAAAAGAGAAGCAGTCATTCAATTTCTGATATACTATATTTTAAATAGGTTTCCATCTTAGTTAATAAAGGGCTGTAAACCAATCTCTACACATTTGTTAAGAGGCCCTATAATAGAAGCATATTCTGACAAGATTGGATTCCCCAGAGGACTAACCAGGATCTTATAAATCTTCAGTAGGGGGTACATAACTGTTTTTTAATGTGTAATATTCATATATTTATATTCTTGTGTACTGCTATAGTTAGTATCAAGCATCTCTGTGTGGCATTTTGGATCCGACAGCTAAAATCTTTTGGGGTGCTTGATAATGCTTCAGAACTCATATCTGCGATCTAGAATCTTTTATCTAAATCAAAATAAAAGAACAAATATCTTACCTCTGGTTAATGTACTTGACTTTCTGATTGGATGTTTCTTCCACAGATGCCTAGATGCCTCATCTTTGATATTCTACCTGTGGTGCCAGCTCCCGAGAAACCTTTTTGCCAAGAGGTGGCACATCACAGACCCTCCCAGCGACAATGTGCACCCTACACCGGATATGGATTTGGGACCAGTATTAATGGAGCGGCTGTTTCCCATGTCCTCAGTTACATTCTTTCTCCCTAGCATTCAGCAGTTGAGGGACCACAGAATGGATGAGGTATATAAGCTATCCACCAAGAGGGGCTGGTTGGGATAGTGATGAGTTATCCGTGGGAGGAAAATCAATCAGAGAGTAGTTTCTCATCTAATGGATGCCATCCTCCATCAGATTACTCATGGTTGATAGACTCTCATTGCAGTAAGTAAATCTGGAGGAGGGAGGAGAGCTACAAAACAAAAACCTACACTAGAAAAATCAAGAGCACTGCTATGCGAAAGCCAGCACCCCGACAGGTAATCCAGGCTGTAATGCTTGGCAAATGTGTGCAGCAATGCCCTCGTTGCTGCTTGACCTACGTCAAGAACAAGAACCCACCTCTGAAAGCAGAGGTGGTAGCCAGGCCTCTGGACCATTGGAACTGGAGACCCTCAGGACCTTCATGCCCAGTAAGAATGTATATTTCAGGAATAAAGCTGATAATTCACCATGGCATGGTCTGTTTATTCATAACCCTGTCTGCACAGGCACTGGCGAAACCTACAAAGAGCTGGTGATCTTTCCTGGCATCCCTCGTTTGAGAGATGTAGTAGTTGGGGGTCAGCACTGCATTCAGCAGATGGAAAAGTTCCTGTGTCTTAAAAAGATTAGGCAAAGGAAAAAATACAGAAGAACAAGTTACTTACCAACTGTAACGTTCTTTCGACTGGATGTTCCTCCCACGTATTCCTCATCTTGTGATAAATCGTTATCTCCAGCTTCGCTGCTTCGGAAAAAAAAATTCTCAGCAGAGGGCGCTGTGCTCGAGGTCGTGGCGTTCATTGTCCCTCGACGTACTCCGTACTCCGTCGACGTCACTGATGGTATAAGTAGCTCGAGCCGCGCCCGTTTCTTCAGTTCTGTTTTTTCGATGAAATATATATAGGAGGAACACCCAGGTGTGTCCCATGACCGATACATTCTTCGTGAGAGGAAAGTGTAAGAACACGTAAACTGTACTGTGGGGTTGGATGGGAGGGTCGATGAGGAATACATGGGAGGAACATCCAGTCGAAAGAACTTTACAGTTGGTAAGTAACTTGTTCTTCGAATGGATTGTGTCCTCCCACGTATTCCTCATCTTGTGAAAGGCTCCCATAGCAGTATCAATTTTTGGAGGTGGGAGTACCATTTCAGTTTTCGTGGACAGAATGCAGAACTGCCCTTGCAAATAAACCCTTGTTAGAGGAGGCAGTGTCCAAACAATAATGTTTAACAAAGGTATTTTTTTTTATTGATTTAGTTGAATCTCAACTTTTCAATAAACAACATTTTAAATAATAAACGAATTTTCACAATATTAAAAGTAATTTTTCCTCTTTTCTTAATTACATGAGAAAAATAAAATATAAACAATAATTTTCTTCTTAGTAGTTCTATGTACAGAAATTGAAAGAAACGAGTTTGTACATTAAAAAAAGTAAACTTCTTTCTAGTTCATATACAAAGATTAAGAAGGCAATGCATTATCATATAAACGTGTATAGCAATTCAAATTGTCACTAATAACTATCAGCTGCTATTAAAAGAACTAGATAAAGAAGAGAAGTATTATGAAAACATTCACCACATTTATGTTATGTCTCAATTCCAATATGGTTAATAAATTTCACAATCGCTATCTGAACCTTAGTGAGGCGAGTATGATAGAGCTTTGTCCATAGTTCATTAGATGTCAATGATCTATAATGTTCAAAGTACGGTTTGAAATACAATATCCGTTTCAACATTAAAGCAGAGCATTCCGTACATAAGTGTTCCATTGTCTCTTTCTGGTTTTGAACGCAGCAGAATCGACAATAGTTCTCAGCATTTGATATGAGCCTTCTTCGGGCCTGTATTTGTTTGGTGTTAGATAAATTTAGACGAAAGCGTAAATATGTTCGTCTTACTTTGACGTCTGGGAATTTTAGTAGGTAAGACTCGGTCCTGCCCATCCTTTTACATTCAAATGGGATTTCCTTAAATGTTGTGTACTGCTTGCACTGTTCTATCGTATTAATCCAATCAGTTTCCCATATCTTAGTTTTTGCTTTAGTAGGGTTAGATACAAGGAGCTCTATTGTGATGCTTGCTGCGTCCATTACATGTTGAACAAGTTCTCTCCATGTACTTGGAAAAGAATGATTAGATAATAGCATATACATGGCTATTTTCTTTTTTAGCAACTCTGTATGTGAAGCCATGACCAGCTTTCTGTAAAGGTTTATTACACACCAAGTATACATTCCAAATAGTGACAGCAGACCTAATTCATATCGTAATATCGGCATAGGCAAGCTATTGGGCAGACCAAGGATACTTTTCCAGTAAAGGCCTTCAATTTTAGACCAACATTTCTCCGATCTGGGTGCTTTGGTATCAGACCCATAGAGTGTAATTGCCGTAGCCTTTTGTAAGTAAAATGTAATAGCAGCAAATAAAGTAAACTTTCCCATTTTCGCTTGTATAATCTTAGCTTGGGCAGCTGCTGTTTTCATTTTTATTTCTACAGATCTAACATATGGTAGATCTGTGACATTATTGTTAACATTTATACCCAAATATGTATACTGGTCAACGACCTCAAATGTTTTACCATTAAGGTGCCATTTAAATTTTTGTATTTTAGTCTGAAATTTCGGAAGGCAGCATAGGATCTTAGTTTTTTCAATGTTAATTTCTAAATGATTTTTGATGGCGTATTCTTGCAGAGTGGTTAGTAGTTTCTGTAATCCAACCGGTGTTTTAGACAGTAATAGCAAATCATCTGCATAGAAAAGCCACGGACGTGGGGCAGCACCAAGTTTCGGAGGGTCTGACTGTACAGATGCAAATTCTACTCCCAAGTCAGCAATAAAAAAATTGAAGATGGTAGAGGCAAGGACACATCCTTGTTTCAGTCCACGATATGTCGGGACAGGCAGTGACAACTTGCCATCTGTTGCAAGTCTGATCTGTATGGTCGTAGCTGTGTGTAACTGTGTTATGAAGGAAAGTAAGACATCTGGACATCCGGCCGCTGTTAACTTTTGCAACATTAGAGATCGGCTAATAGAGTCAAAAGCCGACTTGAAGTCAACAAACGCCAAGTATATTGGTTGTTTTGATTTAATAATTTGTTGTTGAATTGCTGTTATGGATATGAGGTTAATGGAAGTGCCCATTCCTGGGACAAAACCTGTCTGATGTGGGTCAAGCAAAGTATGATTGTTAATCCACAGGGTAAATTGTCTCAATATAATTCGCGAGAATATTTTTGCTGGAATATCCAGTAAAGCAATTGGTCTATAACTAGAGGGTAAGTGTCTATTGCCCTTTTTGAAAATAGGCACATTTATAGACTTCCTCCAGTTAGATGGAATTCGATTTGTGTCACAAACTTTGCGATATATTAAGAACAATATTTGTGCCCATATATCAGGGTATGTCTTCAGGGTGACATTGGAAAGGCCATCAGGGCCCGGGACCCTCGTAGAACTCAGCTTTGCTATAAAGAATTTTATATCATCTATGTCAAAAGCCAACAAATCTTTGGGCAAACTGCCATATGATGGTATGTATGGACTTTCATCTTTGGCAGCATATAATTCTAAGAAATGATTCATCCATACCAGCTCCGGGACAGCATTCATCTGTAAGGATGATTGAGATGTTAAAGATGTTCTATGCAGCAAGTGCCAGATTGCTTGAGAGTTCTTGGAAGCCACCACACAAAGAAGCATTTCACTGTCCTGTTGTAACAAAAGAGCTTTGTGAGCCCTAATCCAATGTTGGTACTTGCTTTTAAGAGTTTTTATTAATGTTAAATGATTATGTGATTTATTAATTGTAAGATTCCTTATTTCTTTTCTTAAAAGAGTTTTTCTTGTTCTGACCTCAGGGTCATATTGATGTCTGTGACAGAAAATAGGTTTATTGCTTTTTGTTTTCACCTCAACAAATAGATGTAGTATAGATGTATAATCACAGTTTCTCGGACCACACCTGTTTTTACCGGACCAGTGTGTTGCTAGGTTGTCATAGAAACTTTGTAATTTATCGTGATTCCAAATCAAATGATTTCGTCCACTATTAATGTGGATTTGTCACTCATATTATCTGATGTTGGTAAGGTATGAGGTAGGTTCCAATGCCAAGACATAATAAACTGCTCATGGTCACTTTGATTTTGCTTCCGAATGTTGAAGCTCTTTACGCATGTAAACATGTTATGATCTACATATATATACTCCAAAGTTGTATGTTGGGTTTGCCTTCGCCAAGTTGGCTGAGCGAGTACATCACCTTCTACTGAACCATTGAGAAAGGTATGTATTGTTTTCCAGGTTGCAGCTGCACAAATGTCTGCAGCCGGGACTCCCCTCTTTAGAGCCGCAGAAGTAGCCATTCCCCTTGTAGAATGGGCATGAAGCCAATCTGGTGGTTCTTTTCCCGCTAATCTGTAGCATTCAACTATGGCTAATATGATCCAGCGGGAAATGGTCAGTTTTGTTACAGATAAGCCTAATTTTTGACCAGTGTAACCCACAAACAGTTGGTCATCTTGTCTCAATTTAGCCATCCTTGAGATGTAAAAACTAAGAGCCCTCTTGGGATCTAGTCTGTGTAATCTCTCCTCTTCTTTGCCCAGATGAGGAGGAGGATAAAACGTAGGAAGTACTATCTTTTGTGACAAATGGAAGTCCAAGACTACTTTTGGCAAAAATGAAGGTTTAACTTTAAGGACTACCTTATCGTTATAAAAAATAGTATATGGTGGTTTGCATGAGAGAGCCTGAAGTTCGCTAACCCTGCGGGCTGATGATAGGGCCACAAGTAGGACAGTTTGTAGAGTCAAAAGCATCAATGGACATGAGTGCAGAGGCTCAAAAGGTATGCAAGTCAAGAATTTTAATACTAAATTTAAGTCCCAGGCTGATACATGAAAAGGGACTGGAGGGTATACATTAGTGAGCCCCTTTAAGAATTGAACTATTAACGGTATTTTGAAATATGAAACCTCTCCCGAGGAGCGCTTGAAAATGGATAGCGCAGCAAGGTATCCTTTTATTGTTCCTATCTTGAGCCCCAGATTAGCTAGATGTAGCAGAAAGGAAAGCACCATTGGGGTGCCACACTGAAAAGGGTCCACATCCTTGTCTTTGCACCAGTTACTAAACCTATTCCAGCGACATCAGTACAAAGACTTTGTTGCTGGTCTTCTGGCCGAAAGCAAGATTTCCATTACGTCATCCAGAAGATCCCAATCCTTGTATCTCAACCTCTCAGAAACCATGCGTGAAGGTTGAGTGTTTTGACCTCTGGATGGAGAACGCGACCTTCCTCTTGCGAGAGAAGATCCTCTTTGTGGAAGACGTATTGGAGGGCAGATGGACATGTCTAGAAGGTCCGGGTACCACGTCCTCCTGGCCCAATCCGGTGCAATTAGGATCATGGTTTTCCTGAACTTTCTCAACCTCCTGAATACTTGAGGAATCACAGGGACTGGGGGAAACGCGTACAGCAGTGGAAACTTCCACTCCACTACGAATGCGTCTCCCAGAGCTCCTCTTTGAGGAAATTCCCTTGAGCAGTACTGATCGCACTTCCGGTTGATTGCGGTGGCGAACAGATCCACTTGAGGGGTTCCCCAAAGGGCGAAGATCTCCAGAAGGACATCCTGAGCCAGCTCCCACTCGTGAGAGACCGTGTTCTGCCTGCTCAGAGCGTCTGCCGCCGTGTTCTTCTCTCCGGCTAGGTGAATTGCCGACAGAGAGATTCCTTCTCGTATTGCCCAGAACCAGAGCTGCATTGCCTCTCTGCACAGTGGCAGTGACCCTACTCCTCCTCTCTTGTTGAGATAGTACATGGCCACTGTGTTGTCTGTCATTATCAGAACATTCTTTCCCTGTACAGAGGGCAGAAAGGCCTTCAGAGCTAGTCTGATTGCCCTCAGCTCTAATAGGCTGATGTGTAGTTTGGACTCCGATGGAGACCAACGACCGCCGATTGTCAGATCGTTGGTGTGTGCTCTCCACCCCGTTATCTCCGGCCATGGTTGCCAAAAAGACTCTCCCTTGAGAATGTTGTTGTTGCAAGCCCACCATAGAAGATCCTGAGCAACTGCACTCGGGACTTGCAGAACATCCGACATATTCCCTGAGAACTGGGACCACTGAGTTCTGAGTGCCCATTGAAGGGATCTCATTCTCAATCTGGCCTCTGGTACTAGAAAAATGCAGGATGCCATGAGGCCGAGCAACCTGAGAAAATCGAAGGCCGGTAGACGTTGGGCATTCTGGAATTTTGTTACCATCTGCTGGATGTGGAGAGCTCTCACTTCGGGAGGTGAGGCTTTTCCCGATGAAGTGTCCAAGACTGCTCCGATAAACTGGAGTTTCTGGGATGGTATCATGTGGGACTTCTTGAAATTGAGGGAGAAGCCCAGTTTGTGGAGGAAGTGGCAGGTGATCGAAAGATGTTACTGAGATTGTTTTGGAGAACTTGCTCTGATCAACCAGTCGTCCAGGTAGGGATATATGTGAATACCTCCTTTCCTGAGACTTGCTGCCACAACCGCCAACAGTTTGGTGAAAACCCTCGGGGCGGAGGTCAACCCGAATGGCAGAACTCAAAACTGATAATGAGAATTGCCAATCGCGAACCTCAGGTACTTTCTGGGCTTTGGATGGATTGGCACATGAAATTAAGCATCCTGAAGGTCCAATGATACCAACCAATCTTGGAGTTGGAGAGTCTGAAGGATCTGAGAAAGAGTCACTATCTTGAACTTGTCCTTCCTGAGGAACTTGTTCAAGTTTCTCAAGTCCAAGATGGGTCTCAGTCCTCTGTCCTTTTTTGGGATGAGAAAATATGGGGAGTACCAACCCCTGTTCCTCTCCGCTCCAGGTACCAGTTCTATGGCACCTTTCTCTAGCAGGGTTAAAATTTCCTGCAACAGGAGCGGATCCGGAATTTTGACGGAATTGGCTCCCGGTGGATGATTCTGAGACCTTTTTAGAAAGGGGAGACAGTAACCTTGGGCTACTGTTTCCAGTGTCCAAGCAACTGAGGTAATGCCCTGCCATTCCTTCAGATGTTGAGATCCTGCCTCCCACTGGTGTTTTGTGTAACAAGGTCTCAGAGGGATTTGGAGGCGGCTGCAGGAGTGGCTGAGGGTACAGATGCCGCTCCTGAGGCTGATTTTGCACCTCTTCCCCGTGTTCCACGAGGGAAGTTCCTTTTGCCCCTTTGAGAGGCCTGTCCTCTTCCTCTACCAAAAGAGGAGTAGTATCGAAAAGAACGACCCCTCCAGGAAGATGAGCCGGAATAGGGTTTTAGAGGCTGGCGCAAAGAGGCGCTAAGTGATTTAGCTGCCGCTTTCAAGGTCTGAAGTTTTTCAAGGCTTTCATCAGCCTTTCTGCCAAAGAGCCTCGAGCCATCAAAGGGCACGTTGAGGAGTCTAGCTTGCACATCCGGTGCAAATCCCGACTTCCTCAACCACGCAAATCTGCGTAGCACAACGCTTGCAGCCATGGATCTGCTGATACTATCAGCATTATCCAGTCCAGACTGGAGGCATTCCTCCATTGCCTCCTTCCCGTCTTTGACTATATTCAGGAAGCCTTCCCTTTCCTCGCCTTCCGGAATATGATCAGCCGCCGCCGAAATACAGTCCCACAGGGTATGGGTAAACCTGGCTAGGGTACAGGTGACATTTGCCGACTTAAGTGCCATACTGCCTGACGTGAAAACTTTACGTGCCCAGGCGTCAATATTTTTATCCTCTCTATCTGGAGGGATAGTTGGATAAGCAGTTTGTTTTGAAGTGGATGCTGCTTGAATGAATAAACTCTCTGGAGTCAGATGTTTATTCAAATATTCAGGATCCGATCCAGCTGGTCTGTATTTTCTTGGAAAAGTGCTGTCTGCAGCAGCAATGGTTTCTGGTTTCTCCCAGTTTTTCTCCACAGTCCTTTGAAGGGCCCTGTGAAAAGGGAGAAGAGGATCCTTCTGAGGTCCCTTGACGATAATATCGGTCATGTCATCTTGTTCAAAATGGGTGAAGTATTACCCCAACCCATGTATTCAACTACCCTGGTCATAAGACCCCTGTACCCAGCATCTGCATGCTCTGCAGGATCAGGTTTGGCGAACTCTAATTCTGGGGATGTGTCAACTCCACTGGCAGAATGTAGAGTATCACTCAGGTGTCTCATTCTGGATTCCTGGTCAATAAGTTCTTCAGGAACTTATCTTGTCCCATAAGAAACTCCCAAAGGAGTAACTTCGTCTTCTTCTTCTGAAGCAGACTCTTCATAAATTGCAGACATAGACTTGAAAAAGTCTGATCTGGGCAAAGGAGTGAATCTCCTTTCTTCCTCTTCCATCTGTTTCGAAGGAAATGGAAAATCCCTCGAAGTTTTCGAGGGTGTCTTCGAAGTTTTCGAAGATGACTTCGATAATGGCGTTGATGACGCATGTGGTTTTGGTGTCGAAATTATCAACGTTGAGGGCGTCGACGAAGTCGTCGAAGTCTTCGACGATTTGTGTTTCTTGGCCGGCACTGGAGAGGTGCTCGACTCTCGAGGTTTCTTTGACGGTTTTACGTCGACTCGAGGTTTTTTGCATTCCTCGACGCTACTGGTCTTAGCCATAGTAGCCTTAGACTTCCCTTCCCTTTGTCGTCCAACGGAGCGAACATTAGGGGTATGGCTTTTTCGAGGTTCTTTCGAGGGTGTCGAGGCCGCATTCTCGAAAACCTCCATCATCTTTTTGCGGAATTCTTCCCACTTACTGGGAGAATCCGATTTAGTCGGACAACGAATTTCTTCGGTCGACTCTGATGAAGAAGATGATGAGGGAGATCTATGTCTCCTCTTCATTTTTTTCGATGACGACGAAGAATGTCTCGATCTACTTCTAGATCGAGATCTCTTCGAGTGCCTATGGCGATCCGATCCCTTAGAATCGGTCCCTTTCTTATGTTTTTTTGACAAAACCTTTTTTGAGGCTTCCCTCCCCACGACAGTTTACCTCTACTCTCACGAAGAGCTTTTTCGGTCATCGATTGGCAGGAGCCGCAGTCGTCGGTTCGGTGACTGGAACCGAGACACCAGAGACAAATCCGTTGGGGATCGGTAATCGACATCTTAGACCCATAATCTGCACACTTTTTAAACCCAGTTCTGGGTGTCGAAGATGATGACATTTTCTTCACAGAAAATAGAAGCGCGCCGTTCTCGATAGCGAAGCGATCGGAAAAATGGAACTGAAGCAACAGGCGAGGCTCGAGCTACTTATACCATCGGTGACGTCGACAGAGTACGTCGAGGGACAATCGACGCCACGACCTCGAGCACAGCGCCCTTTGCCGAGAATTTTTTTTTATGAAGCAGCGAAGCTGGAGATAACGATTTTTCACAAGATGAGGACACAATCCATTCGAAAGATAGATCTTCTTAGGGAGGTGAAGATCTGACACGACCTTGGGCAGGAAAATGGGCTGCTTGCATAGTCCCACTCTCACCGGAAAACACCAACTATGGAGGAGACCATGCTATGAGCTCACTCACTCATCTCGCGGAAATGTTGCCACCAGGAAAATCAGATATGGGTGAGCAATCTTAAAGAACATGAATAGAGGGGGGCTCAAATAGATCTCCCACCGGGAAGTCAAAACTAATTTGAAAAACCCACCTAGGAACAACAAACTGGTGTGGGTGAAACAAGATGAACAACCCTGTAGCAAATATGCATTAACAGTGTGGATTAAAAATAAAGATCCTTGGTGAGGGGTCCTTTTGAAGATCGAAATGGCAGCCAGGTTATCCTTTGCAGTGCCACTTTATATGTGCTGCTGCAGCGGGGGAAGAAGGGGGTTGCATAAATTAGGTTCTTCCCTTTGAGAATCTGCCCTCTGGATGTGCTGCTGTTTCCCCATAGCATATCTTTACCTGAATCCCTGAAAGAGACTCCGGAATCAGCTCAGGGTTGTGTTTCTCTAAACCTGATGCATCTTAGGTCAGGTAATTTCTTATTATTTGCAACCTCAGCAGTTTTGGGAATAGTGCAGGGCTGGTCCCGTTAGTCCTATTCACAGAGAATGGATGCAATGTTTGTACTGTGACTTTGTCAAAGGCTCAAAATAAGTATTGCCACTATGCAAAAGTCTGCACATCAACCTTCTGATCACCAGTTCTAGACACATTTTGAAAAAAGACCCGCTTTGTATCGTTACTGATTAACTTAACAGTGAAACACTCCTTAGATGCTTTTTTCGTTGGTAATAAGGGAAATATTTGTCTTGAACGTATTAGGGGAAAACATGCGATTGTTACATTATGTTAAATGTTCTTATAAAGTGGCAAGTGCCGAAGTGCATGTGGTGGACTTTTGTTTGTTGTTTGTGTCCTTAATTATTTTAATTAAATTGTCTGATATGCATATTGTACTTCATGAAATTTTGACAACAGTTACTTGCGTGTGTTTTTTGATGTATTTTTGAACATCCATTTATCCAAGATAATGCCAACTTTAATAATCCAAATTTTACGCCAAGCTTGAACACCATTGCTGTTGGAATATGTCCTAGTTTGGCTAAGGAACAGAGAGGAAAAAAAGAGGATACTGGCCGTGGACGTGATACTGAAACAGTGTGGTAGAAAGGGGACAGATGGGAGAAATGGTAGAGGCAGTTGTTGAAGCAGACATGGGTAAAGACTCATTAACTGAGTCAAGTATGTTAAATAGTCCGCTCTCCATTTCAGATCATTTTATCTTGTTTCTGGATATAAATGAAAGGAGGGATGGACATGAACAGATAGTTATTGAAACTCCTATAGTGAGTGCTCCGTCACTATGTAGTCAGACGAAAGGGGCACGGAAACGGAGTAAGAGGAAAAAAACAAAGTTAATCCTTGCACAACACGTCTGCCATTTTAAAGGAAACTAAGAATGTAACACCCACTAGTGGTATGAGAGCTAAACCTTGGAAAAAAACATTGCAAAACTCAACAACGGAGATGACATTATGGCATCCTGGATAAATGGCTACAATTTCCCGAGGAGGGTTCCACACCTTTGGCAGAAATTAAGGGCCTGAATGCACCTAAACAGAGATAAAATCCAGACTGACATTGGTAAACAATTTAGGACAAATACGGATTGGGAACCTCTCCAGACTATAGCAGAGAACGTGGATTCGAGGGCAACGAGCACAACTGAGATTGAGAGCATGATGGTTCACGCACATACATATGCATCAGCGATAGTTGAGGACCAATCTGGGTGTTCACAAGTCCATTATGAGGTCAGACCGTTAATTGCGACTAACCCACTGAACCAGCAGTGTGGCAAGCTACCTAAAACTTTATTATACTATCCACGATGTGTATGTATTGAGAAAATTAAACCCACTAGCTATAGTCCAATCTAAAACAAAGGATATTTGATGCTACTCTTCCAACAAATTGAAGAGTTGTGTATTATGACACCACAAGACATTGAAAGTGTAGAACTACCTACCTTTCATAGTCAATCTAATTGGGTGGCCGTTACATTTGTCAGTTGTATGGTTGTGGAAAGGCTCATGACATTTGTTAATGAATTTTACACCATGGGCTATTGTATACAACTTTATTACGGCCATTCTAATGAAGAAACAATTTAAGACCCTAATGCATACCATGGAGGGCAAAGAAACAACGAAACCCGCCTGTGCTAAAAAGAGGTTGAGCAACCAACAACAACAATTTAAATCAGTACAGCGAACTCAGTCGAATGAGTTTTGAGCTCCTTCATTGGAAGAGCCATCTTATTGCCCTCCGGCCCATACTAATTTGGACCTTGTTGTTTCATGGAGTATGAGGGGATTTAGATTGTTTATCTCATGACCAACGAGATATGCTACACTATACACAACTGATATATTTCTGCTTCAAGAAACCTGGCACACAACAACCTCTATGCTGGATAGCTATCAAACATGTGTTCAAACGACTTATATAGCTAGGATTGGGAGACCCAAGGGTGGACCATGTATAGGTCTTTGACAAGGTTACAATATTGGTAGAGCTTGTTGTAATGGTTTAGCAGTTGGAACTAAGAAGCTTCTTGATCCAAATGTCAATACTTAATATATACAATCCTCCAAACGGAACACATAATGAAGCATTGCTGAAATGGGTGACATAGCTATTGTTTACTTGGAAATTAAAGAATCTGAGTGGATGCATAATAATAGCTGGCGACTTTAATGCTCAATGCATTAACCTGGAAAGTGACGCCATAACTGATGATCAATGGATGCAGCTTCCTGAACATTCTCGAGTATTAATCAAGAGGGGTAAGAGGTGGTTAGGAGCATTACTCAAATGTTACCTCGTACCAATGTTTACCAGCAAGAACAAAACCTTGTTGGAGGTTGTTACTTGGACCAATGGACGCAGTACCTCATGTTTGGACTGTATATTTCTTACTGACATTATATGCTGTAAAATACTGAATTATGAAATCACATTTACACCACTTAGTGATCACGCAATGCTGAAAGTCATGTTTCAAGTGTATTCTCAGAAGAATAGGAAGGCATAACTAGTTAAAGCGTCATTTAGAGCGCAGGGTAACAGAATTGAATGGATGGAGGTCAACTTATAAAGGGTCACTGAGTATGTAGTGCGGATAGCTTGTTCTCCGGAAGAAATACTAAACCACTGTAATGGCGATTTGGGTGAGCTATGTGCACTAATTAAGCCTTGGCTCCACATGGCAGGGAAGATGACTGTACAAGATAAGGATAACCCCTCACTTTTCGATTAGAAAATCAAAATGGAAAAGTGCCAGTTACGTAGGAAAGTGGTAGCCAGTAAGACAAATAAGAATCTTAGTGACCAAGAACAAAAAACCAAGATTGGGTTATTTTTTCCCAAATTTGAGAATTGGCTATGTAGCCATAAAACCACCATTGAATCCGCCAACTGGAAAATGGTATATGGCTTGATAAGCACACATGATTCATGTACATTTTGGTACCTTTACCGGACTTATCTGGCTGCAATGCCCCAAAGGAAATCTGTGCCATTGCAGAAGGAGATTGGAAGGTATATGTAAAAGGGCTTAATTGGGATCAAGGTAATACAAAAAGTAAAAGTGAGGCCCACTTTGCATATTTGGGTAGCCCGGTATTGAACATTGATACAACCGACATTTAAACATATTGGTCGAACAAACCATCAAGAGCCCCTGGCTCTGAAGGGTTGGCCTATGTTGTATTAAGTCTAACTCCCAGTTTTGGGCCAGAGTGTTGCAAGAAATGTATACTAAAATGTGCAGTCTGGCAGTGCACCCCCGGAGCTGGCTTAATTCAATATTGGTACCGATACATAGGCGTGGCCCTCTCACAGATGCCAGTAATTACAGATTATTAGCTATGCTAGACACCAGCAGAAGCACCTTATCTTTGTGAACTGTTGCAAAGGGGTCTAGAACTCAGAGCGCTTGTAGTTCACTGACTCTCCTAATGGAAGTAATGGCTATTAAAAAGGCAGTTTTGTAGGTGAGATCTTTGAGACATGCTTTATGCATGGGCTTGAAAGGAGTCCCCATAAGTCTAGTCAACACCACGGTTAGGTCCCATCCAGAGCTGGGTTAGAAATGGGAGGGTGAATTCTTTTTACTCCCTCCACGAAAGCCTTAATAACTGCTATCTTCCACCATGACACCTTTTGTTGTGATGTAGTGTAGGCTGAAAGAGCAGCTAAGTGAACTTTTAGCGAGTTAAAGACTAGGCCTAAATCAAGTAAATGACAGGTACAAAACGATATGTCTAGGAGAGCAGTCAATGGGGTTGATGCTCTTAGATGTACCAGATAACAAAACGTTTCCACTTACTGAAATAGCAATATCATGTGTTAGGTTTTCTTGCCTCCCTGAGTATGTCATACATCTCTGAGGGAGTTGCAGGTGCCCGAACCCTATGACCTCAGGAGCCAAGCCGCTAAGTTCAATGTTTGCGGAAATGGGTGAAGTGTCTCCCCCTTGTCTTGCGACAACATGTTTTCCGGGGAAGGCAGTTTCACTGGAGGAGATAGAGACATCTCCATCAGATGAGCGAACCATGGTTGGCGGGCTCACATGGGAGCCACCAATATCATTATGACTGGTTCCTGGTGCATCTTGTGCACTATCTTGATGAGTAGGGGAGTTGGAGGAAAAGCGTAAACATATTTCCCTGACTATGTTATCCAGAGTCTGTTCCCCTTGGAACGGTTGTGGGGGTACCTGGAGGCGTAATCATGGCATTGAGCGTTCTCCAGAGTTGCAAACAAGTCAATCTCTGCGAAAACGTTGGAGACGCTGTCTTTTTGTTATCGCCATTCGTACTCCATGGGTAGTGGGAAATCTCTGATGAGTACGTCTGCCAGAAGATTGAGTTCCCCTGGAACATGTTGTGACAACAGGGGTTGTGTCTTTAGTGTGGGGAACTTGTGCGCCTATGTCACCGGGGTGTACATTCCCCATAGCAGGACATAGTTCTTGCCTAGCAGGGCCGGGGACAGACGACGCGGAGTGATAGTGCTCTGCTGAGAGGTCAATAACCTCCGAATCAGAAGCTAGTTCGTCACTCAACTCCTCGTCACAATCAGCGGTTGTGGCAGCGGGAGAACCAGACTCGGCCTGTGACAATCCGTAGGCCACCCACTGTTTAACACGGCGCGCTTTCCAAGTTTTCAGGCGTAGGAGCTTTCAAACCGCACAAACCGAATCGTCGGATTTAGGGGTAAACACTGTTTACACTTACAATGTTTATCCTTCCAGGGGACTTTGGCCCTGCAATCAGGACAAAACCTAAATGGAGTCCTCTCCATAGCTGAGGAAATAAACTGGGACGAATAGACCTAGGGAATAATGAGAGAGGAAAGGGAAAGGCATTCTCAGAAAGGGAAATGTCCACCCCGACCCCACTCTCCCTACTGTGTAGGCCGGTCAGAAGTCCCAGCCACGTGGTCGACAACAGCGACCGGACCCCGTCCGTTGAAGATCTGTGGACCGTCTGCGGCGGAGAACTGGAATAGCCATCGATGGAACAGACGGTAGGGTAATATCGATTACTTTATTATATATTACGACCAAAGGTCGAAGAGAACAAAAGCAATTTCTCTGGACGAGCTCCGCATAAGGCGGCCAGTATGCTGGGCAGAAAAAAAACAATCTGAGGGACCTTGACGCATGAGGGATTTTGGGTAAACTACACGTCACGTTAGGGATAGCGTTACAGGCACGCCCATGCCGACGTCCCCTTTCGATTCTCGAAAGACAAGATGCAATACGCTGCAGTGACCTCTGGATGTCGGACTAGAAGCATCAGCAACATCTGTTATATTTCATAAGGGCTCCTACACAACACAACTGTTTGTCTCTCCCAAGAGGTGAACATTTCTTACCCCATGCCTACCAATAGAGGATTGAAGAAGGACGGTGTTAGCGCCCCTGTTATTCAACCTCTATGTGGCCGACAAGGGGTAGAAGTTAGGTGCAAGTCTGATTTTTCTGCCACAGATTGGTGGGGTAGTGGTGCTGTGGATTACCTACGCGGATGACATGGTTTTACTTGACCACACCCCCACCTGGCCTGCAAAGAGCCATTGACACCATGGCTCAGTTTGCAGAAACAAACCGTTTAAAGATACATTATTCTAAGACCAAGGTCATGCATATTTGGGGTAAAGGCCGTCATATTACCAGGTTAGGCTGGCATATTAGCGGGACCAAACTGGAGGTAATTAATACATATGTTTGCCTTGGCTTACCTTTTTACAGTGTCCCCTCATCCTCCCAATACTATACCTATATTAAAGCTAAAGCTATACGATGATGGGGATTCATTAAAAGCGCCAGAGGAGACTGCAGAGGGACTATTGGAAGTGTATACTAAATCAATTGTCCCATGTATTTTATACAGGCTATAAACCATCCCAGAAAAGCATGTGGGCTGTCTAGACAAACTAAAAGGAAAATTACTCAGGTCACTCTAGGGCCTACCGACGTCAGTTCCTTTTGCTGCCATGATAATCAGTGGCAGATTTAAGGAAAAGGGCCCAGTGGGCAGCACCTGACAAAGGGCCCTAGATGGGCTGGTCATGGATGAAGAGCTTATGGTGGGCGGAGTTAATTGCGGTCATAAGTGCACAATCGCGAACCTTTGAGACAAAAGCTTTTTTATTTAAAGTTGTCTTTATTACAGTTACCTGTGTTTAGGGGTCTGACTAATTGGAAACAGCTAGGCCTCCTCAGGAGGCTTTGTTATCAATGGTAACATTGGATGATCAAGCCTGAAGCTAATGTTGTAAACAAAGATGTTTCAAGGCTAAGAGCAATAGAGAATTACTTACAGCTTATCAGGACCACACAATCTCTTAGAAAAATGGCTCTAAGAAGGCTAGTTGGATCCAATGTTTGATGGCTAACGCACATTAGTATGTGGCTGGGCAAGTTTTAAAAAGAAGAAAAATGGGGGTCTCATTAACTTGGGCAATGGGAAGAGGTCACAGGATGCGACAAAGTACATTTTCTAGGTTTAAAAGTTTTGCATGTTTTATACTTTGCTGCCATTATAAGAAACTGGGCTATTTTCCAGGTGTTTGTGATTAATCTTCTAAGGGGCTGAGAGGCAAAGTTTGCGGGGGGGTGAGTAAAATACCTTCTCTCCTACACCACCCAACCCTCTGCTGGTTGGGCTCCTCCAGTAAAAAAGTCAATTTCCAGCAGTTGGCATTTGTCTATTTTAAAAGCAGCATTCTGGGATTAAGGCCCCTACATTTGGAAAGGTACTGTAGGAGTCAGACACATTGAAGTATGAGGCCTCTTTTTCTCAGTTTGGGTATTGGCTGCCCCTGCAGCAAAGGACTGGCCTGCTGACCCCATATTATGATACATCTTGTTTCTGCTAACAGTGTTATGTATAGTCCCCGGCAGAAGATGTGTAGGGAACCATTTCCACATGATGGTTGCACCTCCTGCTTAGAGTGTAAAGAGGTTAGAGGCACCCTTGGGGGGCACACATTATATCGGAGATAAAGATAAGGTTAACAGCCGCCAATTATCATGAGACAGCGAGCCAGCATGGAGCTGAAACACTGAATGCCCGCTGAATAGCAATCAATCCATCTTTGTAAGCAAGTGGCTGACGTGGAGAAACCAGCGTTGAAAGTTAACTAGGTGATAACACTTTTGGTTTTTCCCAATGGAAATGACAGCCAGACGGGCTCAAGCCAACACAGCTTGTAAGGCGAGTGCTGCAAAGCGTAGACTGTAAGCCCCTGGGCATATTTGATATATAAAGGAATATATTGTTGTGTTTTTAGACTGATGACTGGCAATGTGGAGGCAGTTGCTGCGGGATCCCTGAGTCTTGAGGCCCCTTTCATTTGAAAAGATTCAAAGGCCCTGACACCGTCCCTGGTTATGTGCGTGAAAAGGAGGTTGCAGTTGGGCGAAAGGGCAGGGTAAGGATCTACAGGACTGTGGCCAATCTCTGTCTGTCTCTCATCTCTCTCTCAAGACCCAACACAACATTATGTTGTATGCTTTAGTATACTTCTTCCCCTTCTCTTTACTTCTCATACTACTCTTTTCTTCACCTACGGTGCTTTCAAACGTTCTAACACTGACATCAAGCACTATGAAAACAGAAAACATACCATACCATTTTCTTACATAGCAGTGCCTCTAGGAGCATGTAAGTGTTAAGTAAAAAACGTGACCCCTCTCAAGCCCTACCAGATATTCAGCAACAGCCGTCTTTGTGGAAACTGGTGGTCTCTCTCATAGGTCACGAATGCTGCCCCTAGACCCCACCAACTTTTACTTTGGGCTATTAGGTGGCGCTTGTGCCACATAATAAGTCGAGACTATTGCATTCGATTACAGCTAGGGAGAAATGGCATGTGAGGAGGGATACAAAGCTTCTGGGGCTGTCTGGTTATTTGCCCACCCTTTGACTGCCCATGGCCATGCTGATCCCTGTGGCCATTCCCACCCAGTCCTTGCCCCTCCCCGCCTAGAACACCTCCTCAATGGAACTCTTTGAGCTCTGTTCTCAAGCCTTACCATCAAACTTTGCACTCAAAGTGCCTGCCAGTGTTTTCTTCAAAGCAGTCTTCTGAGAGTTAATGACATAATTGGTGCTGCAAATGGGCTACTGTTGTAAAATAAATGTCTTAACCGGATCTGCCTTCAGCCGCTCGATTTATAAGCACTCTGTGTGTCCTTCAATGAAGTCTTGAAAAAAAAACAAGCATTGGCAAAGCCAACAGTTTGGGCTTGTTAATAAGTATTAGGCATTTGCCATGCACTGCTATTAGATAACCAGGTACTCGCACCATTTTGCAGGTGCTGCCATCGACATCCAGTTAATACCACTACAGCAGTTCCTGCAAATGCCTTTTCCATGAGTACAAACAAGCCAGAAAAAACTGTTGCCATTGCCGATGCTTGTTAAGACTGGCAGGCCACGCACTGTTAGACTCTATTGTAGACTGTGGAACTCTTTGCTGAATGCATTAGAACGGAAATCTGTTCTTGTTGATATTCCAGGGTGTGTTTTGCTGCTGCATGTTGCTGAACGCTTTAATAGGTGAGTGAATGACAGCAAAGCTGGGCTTTAATGCGCATATGCAGAATAGCCTGTCTTTGCCAAATCGTGGGTATGAAAAGTCTGGAACAACTCTTTCAGCTAATATAATATAAATGATAACATGCTTGAATAATTAGAGTCAAAGCAATAACTTTCTAATAGCCTGAGCTTTCAAAGTGTCCTTATGTTGTTATGCCAATGAACTGGGATGAGATGGGGGAGAAGTGGTATACTTAACCAAACGGGCAGAGTATGGTGAAGGTGCAGAGTCTGGCAAAGGGGTTGTTTAAAGTTGGGTGGATGCATGCACTTAGTTGGGTCTAGGGCAGTAGAAATCCTACATATGCCAATGATCATGGGATAATGCTGGGGGTGCCCAACTGGCCTGGTATGTACCTCGACGGGGTATGAGGGTGATGTCAGGCCCACTGGATTGCAGGACAGGAATCTGGGACTCTTTTCACACCTAGATCTCTACTACAAAGAAGAGCCACTGGGTTGATGGCGCCAGTGACGCTGATGCCTGCCGCCCGTGGGCCCTGAAGCGTGGTGAAATACAGCATTGTGGCAAGAGCCATGCTGACACTGTCATGGTGATATTTAAGAACAGTAAGATCTTGCCCTGATAGTTGCACGAAACAGCCAGCTGTGAAGGGGCTCTGCTTGGGGGATCGGCTGGGCAGGGCATTCTCTCTCCAACTCTTGGCAACCCCTGTGCTACTAAAAGTGACTGTCCAGTGTCCTTGCCCCTCCTGCTCTGCCGCACTGCTGCTACCCTGTTGCACTTTCTTCATCTTTTTGAGGGTCACTTACTCCATCGAGGTCCATGCTAGGCGTGTTCCTGACCAGGCCTGGGGTAGTCTTACCACAGTTTGATGGAGAGTCTCACACAAGGCTCCTAGTGGGTGAGTAGGCTTTGACAGTACCCTGGCGGGTGCTCCTTCTCCCAGCACATACAGTGAACTTGCAGTGTTGGTTTTAGCAGGGCTATGTGCAGCTTGGGATCAGCAGAGCATTCTTCTGATTACTAGCAGCGCTGTAGCTGCAACCATGTGCTGTAACCATATACTACTTCCTCCACAACGTTTCTTTCGATACACTTCCTACCATACTTGAGACTCTGATCTGCTACCCACCGCCTCCCCCCCCCATGCTGTCAACTGCCCACCAGTCCATTTCAGCTCCGCGTTCCTTTTTTCTCTGCTTCCCTCATTGTATTCTTCCCCCTATGATTGTGAAGCGCTCCATTGCTTCCCGAAGCTAGGGCAGCGCTCAATAAATACCCTAATAAAGATAATAACTGCTCAGGCATCGTGGAACGATAGCACAGGCATGCAGAGTGAGCTGATGCTGCAAGGGTTGGTTCAGGTTGAAAACTTGCAAGTTGGCATACATGTACCAGAACACCCTGGTTATTGGTCCGGGGTTTGGGCCAGTACACCAACTGGCCATGAAATCACGCTGGTCTGCCCTTTTTTGAGAGTAGTGTTTAAGTGGGTAAAGCTTACAATAGGGGGCATGCAGGGTAGTTGGTCCTTGACGGGTGTCAGAGGTAAAATGTTTGCTGCTGTGCAATCTTGGTGGATATTGAAGACCCTCGTGATGCACACGAGACAAGAGTTTCACGGAATGTATTAACAGGGTGCATTAGGTATTTTCAGCATGGGTGCAAAGGTTCGATTTTCTCTAATTCCCATACCCCACCCTAGATGTAAAAAAGCAAAGGGGAAAAGAAGGAGACTCTAACCCAGTGGTCTCTGTGGGGCTGCCCCCACTAGGGGGGCCCCCAGAGGATGTCCAGGGGGAGTTCAGTGACTGCTTTTAATATCAAATATAAGCAGATATATCATGGGGGCGAGATGGTATAATGCATTTATAATTTTAAAACAGACCACTGCTAATCCCTCAACAGGACAACATAATGTATTTTACAGCACCTTTTTTCAGGAGGATTTTAAGGCAGCTCTAAATTCATCCCATCTCTGCAACACTCAATCAAGCTGGTGAGCTGCCTTTGCAGCTTCCTGCTCTCTGTCACTCAGTTTTTTCGAGGAACCCGGCTACCAATATGGATACCTGATACTGCTCTAAATCACTGCATTGCAGCTGTGCTCTCACGTCCACTGAGAGGCTGGGGAGGGGTGCAGCAGGGCACAGGGGCCTGCTCGCCGTTTTTCTGCCCGCCTCTGATGAGAATGGAACTTGGTACAACCTCTCTATACACCACCAGAAAATGTACCTGTAGCAAGTTATTCCTAAAAATAAACTAATCTAGTGTTGCAGCTGATTTTCCGGACACATTCTCGACGTCTGATGCTCAACAACACTATTGGTGCGTGACAAATTGGTTGATTCTGTGCAAGTCCATTTGGATCACATTTTATTGCCCCAGAAGCACAAGATCAAGACTCAAGAATGGGATAGAGGGAGATCCATAGAGACTCTTGACAAAAAGAGACGCTACGAGGAGTATGTTAAGCAAAGCTTTGAATATCTTAAGCCTTGCAGATACTTGATTAAAGTATGTACATATACCCACCATGACACACGGAAGGAGAGCACCTAAGGAAACAACCAGATATGCCCAACCAAGAGCCAAACCAACAGGCAAGGACAGGAAACTGAGCACCAACATACTTGCATCTGCACGTGTAAAACAACACATATTAGCCTTGATAAAGACCCAGCGGTGTCGAAACATGTGTCGGCTGACAAAAACAATAATTTATGATAATAAAACTTAACTAACCAATGGAAAACGCAATATCAAGCCTCATTACTGGTCTAAAGCGCAAGATAACCGGACCAAAACACAGTCAGAATACACACTAAGATGTTTCATCATGTATCTGCGCTTAAACATACTGTCGGTCAGAGCACATTGGCGCGCGGCAGAATATTCCTCGTGAGAGAAGAGGATGTTGCTTGTGTGCTAAATCCATAGAAACCAGTAGGCACATCTTGAATGCCTGTGAGGAGACAACTGATTTTTATCTTAAAAGATATGAGCGCTTTTGCACATTGATTACTTTTATAGTCCAAAGTTTTTCCTATTTAATGTGCAGTCTGTTTTTTCATTTATCGCTGTGATATCTATACAAAAGACAATTTTATTAGCCATGACCATTAATTGAAAAGATATATGTATATATTGTACTTTATGAATTTTTCACTACTGTTACTTGTGTTTGTGTTTTATGATGTATTTTTGAACATCCATTTATTAAAATTGTGGTTTATTTTCAATTCTGTTTTCCTCAATGAAAATAGCTATAAATATATTGCTAATATATTTACATTTTGTTTCAGTGCACATTTTCTCATCATGGTTAAATGTAGTATCGCTTGAAATGTTTAAATTAATGTTTTGGTTTATTGATTTAATATTATATAGTATGAGTTTTGAGTAATTCCAATGGAATAATGTGTGTGATATATTTTGGATATGTGTGTCACGGCTCTGTCTCTGTGGAAGTTTGGCACCGTAGGAGAAGCGGCCATTGTGATGTGCCACAGCATTTTACTAGAACATTGTTAATGTTCTAGTCCTTATCCAATATGGTGTCTTCCAGTATCAGATAATTACCAATCAGGTTTTCAACGCTGTGCGTTGCAACCCTACTGCTTCCCCTCCCGGGTAAGACGCTGTGCTTTCCTTGTCCACACTTTTGCTCCCACAAAGCTGTCTCCCTTTGCCTTCCTGCTCCTGATTACAGGTGTCCTTTTTCGGTAACTGCTTGCATCCAACTGCCTTTTGATTTTTTTCTGCGTTCATCTATTTTATTGCTGCTCTTCTTGCTTCCTTCGTTTCACTGCAGCCTTTTCTCTTGTCAGTTTGCCCTCCCCATTCTATCCTTGGCTATTCTTCCTGGACCATTTGTTCTGGAGCCTTCACATCGCTCGTATTTGCTGTTTTCATCATTTACGCTACAACAGTAAATGCTATACAGTTACTAGCTTATTCAGTATTGGAACACAAGCCGGACCAGGATCAACATTTCGACCTTAGGGGTTTTCTGCCATATCTTGGCTTTTCCCCCCATTAGGCTGTCCCTGTGGGGGTACATTCCATCTGTCCTGTACCAAATCAGGTGGGTATTGTGGCCTCTAACAGAGACAGACCATTTCTGTTGGAGGGTCACCGGACATCCAAGAACAAGCCACAAGAAAGATCACATCGAAGGGGGACCTCGGAAACCTCCGTAAAGGATCCAGGTGAGCAGAGTGACGTAGTTTGTGAAAATATGGCTCTTGCAAATGGGCATCTGTTGTGTACAGTGACACTCCAGGCACTAAATACTATTTGTTCCATCAGTCATCAATGCCTGGGGGTTCTGATACAGCCAAAGCCAATAAATCAGCTTGGTCGTTGAAATAGTTGATGCCGCCAGCACCCACGTAAACGGGGTCGACGTGTCCTCAGGGTCATCGTGCTCCTCGGCTCTGAAAATGGAGTGCATGGAGTTGAAGAAATCCAATCTCAACAGTGGCACAAAGGAACCATCGCTGACTGTCTGCGCCGAAGGCTTGAGGATAGACTTCGAAGCCATCGATGCTGAGGGTACTTTCGGCTGTCGACGCCGACGATGTCGACGGAGTGGCTGGCTTGGGGTTGGGAGCACCGAGCACCACTTTACATGACAAAGCCTGCTGGTCGGGGGCCGGAGCCGCACCCATAGCCGCTTGCATCTTAAACAATTGTAACAGAGTTCTTAAAACTCTCCTACTTCTTCCGAGTCGTCGGCCCCACTGAGGGCTTACCTGGTTCCAACGAGGAGCTTGACTTGTGTCGGTGGCAGTGCCGCTTCTTCTTCCGCGAGGAAGACGAGTAATGGCTCCTGGAATGGGACCGCTTCTTGGTCTTCTTACGATGTCGGTCCTTCCCCTTGGAAGGGGTGGGCTCCTCAGTCTCGGCCTCTGTTAGGGAGAATTCTCTGTTTAGGCTGAATTTCCTAACCTAGTGAGTCCCCCAGCAGCTTTGCTGGATTTTTGGGGTTTATTTCTTTCTCCTGCCAATTTACCCTCACTCTTGGGCATGATTTGAGTGTGTTTCTTTGAATCTAGATGTGGTTAATGGGCTATGGGGTCTTTTACCCCATAGGGCTTCATGTGTTTTTGTGGTGTGTGTTACACAGCACCCTCATTGCAGTAACACAGGGGTGTCATAGTGACCCCCCCCAGTATAGACTCCATACCCTGGGACTGACTACTGTCTCCCAGGGCATGTAAAGTCACCATTGACTTTACTAGTCTTAAATTCTGAACAGAACCAGTACAAACCATCATATTGTGGACGTTGCCCCGGGGTCTGTTAGTCGAGGGGGCACGTCTCCGTCCCCCCTGATCGAGTTTTGGCTGGTGGCAGTGGATACTACTTTTTATATTCAACCGCGAATATTTTCCTATGGGATTTCCCATTGTTCTAGGCTACTATCTTTATTTATTTACGGTAGCCTCGAACATACCGCCGGTTTATTTAATTAATATTAATTCTCCGGTTGGTATTTTTTGCCAAAACTTGATTCTAAAATGGCGTTTGTGTTCTCTTCTGTGACTCCAACCCAAGTCGAGCCCTTTGTTCCACTTTTTGGCAGGCTTCTCCACAGAAGCCCTCCAAAGTGGTGCCACTCTGTCTGGGGTACTTAGGAGGGGTGGAGGGGGATTTAGGCACCCTGGACTAAGTTGCCTAGGCAACTCAAGTCGCACTCCGTCCTGATTGGCCCAAGTGGTGAGCCGGCCGGCTCACCACTTAGCATGTTTGAGTGACAGCTAGGCTGAGTGAATGGGGGTTTTCTGCATAAAAGCAGGGCTTTGGGGACTGGAACTTCAGAAGTCGCCACAGGACCTAAGAATCCGACGAGGGAGAAGCTGAGCCGACCTGCCACAACGACACCACTGGTGGAGCCCTGCTGGACCGTCTCACCACTTTTCCCAACGACAGAGGAGATCTCCCGCCGGAGAGTCTTCTTCCTTTGACTGGTGGGGATAACCAGTTTCACCGTCTTTTCGCCTTCCCGACGTACCTCGTGGCCGCCTTGCCTGTGCCAAGCACCCCGGCAACCGCTATACCACGTTTTACCACGACCGCGAAAAAAAGGTACCACCTTTAACCGGAAAACTCCGCGGCTGGTTTCTTCCCTGGCAGTGCAATGACCTTCATCTTTCCTCCAAGTCGAGATCTTCTCTTCCCCTGGACGACGACGCGACTTGCACCAACTGCCAGGAACAACTGCCACCGCTGGAGGATCCTTCCCACTTAAGGTACCGTGTCCCGCCTGGCTTCCCTTGCCACTGACTGTACGGGGTAGATTTAGCCCCCGGCTTTCGAACCTGGGTTGGCCTGGGATACCCTGGCTACACTTTCCTGAGTCTCTCTAAACTCTTTTTGAACTCTCTGCAAGACTTTCTAAGCCTAGAGTAACTGTGATCTTGGGCACATTTGTGCTCTGCTCTCTCTAAGAGTGGGCCCAGCCTTTGGACTTTGGCTCACCAGTGACTTTTGCTCTTCTGCCTTGCTAACAGTGTTCCTGAATCTTAGAGTGGTGTACCTTTCCATATTCTGTCTTTTTCCCTCCCTTTTTCACAAACTTATTGGAGTGCCATCTAGTTAAGCGCTCACCTCTGTATGAAAATAAGTGGTGTTTTACTAAGACTTATCTGATAAGGAAAAAGGGGTGTATATATTACAATAGTAACTGTGTTTAGAATATTTTACAACAAGCGTGCTGGAGTGTTTTAAATAGTGTGTTTTTAAATAAATAATTATATACTTTGATACCAAAGCTCTGGTCAGTGTTTGCTTGTATTGGTGTGTCTGAGTGCCTATTGTGTATACTTTGCATACTCCCTAACTCTTCTTGAGAGAAGTCTGATTGCTCAGTCACAGCTACCACACCTGTAGTCCTAAATCTTTTGCAGTGTTCCCTAAGGGAACTGCACAGGTTTCTGCCTAACAGCCTCCGAGGACCGGATAAGTGACCTTGCCAGAGACTTGGTGACAGGTCGTCCCAAAGCCAGCTTCCCAGCTCTCTCACGCCGGTATTTCGGCTGCATCTTTGCGCACAAGGAGCAGGCCTCCGTGTCCTCACTAGCACCCAGACACCCCAGGCAGACGTCATGGGGATCGGTCAAAGACAATCGTGGCATCGCTTGAAGCCCGAAACCCCGTGGGACGACACTGCATCAAGGTTTTGAAGCAAAAACGTACAGAAGTACAGTAAGAAAGTCGAGTAAACTCGAGTCGTGTTCCCTATGCAGTGTGCGAGCGCTCAAAAAAGGAACTGAGTGGGGGGCATAGTGGCGCAGCATTTGTACGACGCCTGACGTCACATCCAGAGCCAACTATCGAGAGCCTTAAAGACAGATCGACGATTGGCGGCAGAGAGTCGAGGTCCACTATGCCCCCTGGGAAAGCTTCCGAGCAGCGAGGCTGAAGATGAACACCTAACATGATGGGGAATCTGCGGGACAAAAGCAATCCATTGAAACAGCAATTGGGGTGAGCAGGTCTTTTCTCTCACAACCTCACTTATATCTGCTTTAAGGTGATCTCATCATGTTTTTATGTTCACTTTGTGAGATGTTCTTTTTGAAGAATTGTACTTACCAACCAGTGTGGATGGCACAAAGAGAGGGTGAGGAGTCGAAAGTGTGGATTTGTTGTAACTGTAATGTTTTTCTTTTCCGACAATTTAATTGAAAAAAGGTTGATAACAAAACATAGCAACTATAAAGAAAGTTTGACTTAATTATTATTACCTTGGCAGCATTCTGTCAGGGAACCTGTGGGCTTGAATATGTCCAGCTATTCCTGGCTTTTTGGCTTGTTCAAACAAACTGATAAGGTTGTGTGAATACAGCTGAAATGTTTTTCCTGTTAAATAAAACACAATTATTATACAATCGCCTGGTGCCTTTGACATAACATTTTTTATGAGTGCTATCACTTTATAATCACCACATTAACGTAGGAACTGGAACAAACTAAAGCGAAGGTCATTTAACTAGTAATAAAAAGAGCACGATTTAAATGAAATGAAAATCAAGTGCTGCATTCATAAGGAATAGGTGAGACAGATTAGTCATCTTTCACCATAATTTCCACAATATCCATCAACCACTTCAAATAAAAAATGTGAGCGTATGCCTAAATCCTTGTAGCAGATAACAAACCATACCCACAGCGGTGGTGGAGAAAGCATAAGAAACCCAATGGAAGTGTTAATTAGAAATGGTGTAGTTCAGACAACAATGCCACCCATGCCTTTATACTGAGTTATCTGCATTTCAACAACGGACATTATTACACCTCAATGTCAAAGAATTTCGCAAAATCAATGTTATTGTGGAAAATGTGCCAACAAATGAGATCCAAATATTTGAAAATATGTATCAATCCACAAACTTGATTATTAGTGAGGCTTTATAAAGTATTACAAAACAAACCAATCCTTAAATCATTTCACAGCTCGAAATGGTTAGATCTTGTATTACTGCACAACCCCTAATGGCATTTTGTAGCACAGCCCATACTATTCAGATCGTGTATCATTGCACAAACCCTAAAGACACACATATTTCACTCCAAATGGGAGCTCCCTCATGGCCGAAGTGTCTAATGTGCATGAAGATCAAAAAGTAGTGGATATGCTACCATAACCTTCTAATCTGTATTCTGTCATTCGTGCTGCGACTGCATAAACTAAATGATCTTTTACAGCTTTATGTTGCAGTTAACGGGCAAAGTCAATGTTTACTTTGTGGTTGGTTAAGAAATGTTCTTGATTTCCAGAAAATCTATTTTCAATCTGGTTAGATTTAGTTTAGCTTCAATGTCAACAGTCCCTTAACATCATTGGGATGAGGTTGTAGGCTATTCCTGCCTGTGCATGCTGCACCTCTCATGTCCTCGTGTAGTGAAGGCATGAATGGCATCCAATACAGACTTGCCTTGAATGTGATGTGCAATGTCACAACAATTTAATCAATAGAAGATAACTTTTAAAAATAATGTTTCACAATGATTCCTGCCCGAAAGAGAAGACAAGGAAACTTGTCCTGCCAACACATTTTTCAACAAGTAGGAATATGGAACGTGTCTCCCCTCATAGATAATAGGTGTTTGAAATATGTCAAGGATCATAAATACCGGAGAAGAAATCTCCAAACCAGGCCTCAGTCCAGGTATTCAAACCTGTATACAAAAGATATATATACCATTACTGCCTTCATTGGTCCAGAATGGACGCTGTCTAAATGTACCACTATAATGGAATCATTATATGACAAATCATCCCTGTGTCCCTCTTAGCAGTTCACAATACTTCACGACATCAGTCAAAAGGGATTACACTCTAGGTTTACAGATCTTACCTGGTGAGAGACGTGGTATTGTTAATTTACAGGTGGAGCCTCTGTGTATGTGCTGCATGCCCATGCCCCAACTTGGTGACGCCATAGCATCGTATATGGATGACGTCACCATGCGCGATCGTGGCCCCGTCCCAAAGCAACCCAGTTTGGCATCAGCCCTGAGGAGATTACCCACAAGTACAACCCAGAAAGACAAATTAAAGAAAATATTGTCCATGCTACATGCATACAATAAAATCAGTACATCCAAATCTCTGGGGCGTTATTACACGTCTCTTTCAGGAGAATAATCTCCAATTGCCCATAAACACAAACTTCCAAACACAGTGTCCCATCACCCGTAGGGTAATTTAAGGGTTAGTGTATTATATAAAATGATATCATTCATTAGGATCATTCAGGTCACATGGTACCAACGTATCCAGGTAGTCTATCCAAAACGCTGCACGTTGCAATAGCAATTTATCAAAATCTCCTCTTTTCTTTTCTTCCAAAACACATATTGTAATTGTGAAACATTATTTTGGTGTTCAACATAGTAGAGGCCAAAGGTGGGGTGAGATTTTTCATCTAGATAGACTATTGATGCTCATTGCACCAAACTCTTACTTTTCATTTGGTTTTACCAATAAATAGTTTGCCACAAGGACATGTAAATGCATAGATCACGGCCTATGAGTCACATGCAGTAAAATTACCCTTAAACGGATGCTGAATGTATTGTCCCGGAATCGTACAAAAATATCGACCTGGGAACTGCGACGGCGAGAAAATGCCGACTTTTTTTTTCTTTTTAACCCCTCCCTTACTCCATATATATATGTGGGGGGGGGTTTAGAGTATGATATTAATATGGGGGGCTGCGGGAGGTCTCCCCTCGCATATATATGTGGTGTAAAGGGTTAAAAAAGAAAAAGTCTGCATTTTCGGCCATCGCAGTGATCACATAGATCCAATTGTCCCTTCATGATTGAATTACAGTTGTCACAGTTCAGGCAGGGAAATGTACCGCTGTTTTTGGGTGACAGAACTGTCTGTGAGTCTTTGGTATTGCCTTTAGCTGTCACCAGCAATTGTTGAAGGTTACTATTTCTTCTATAGGAGATGCTGGGAACACTCAAAAATAGATGTTTAATAGTCTGATCTTGTAGAATTAGATTAGAATTCTTAAGTACGGACTTTTTCAAAAAAGTACTCTGTTTGCAATATGTAGTCACATATACGAGATCAGGGCCTGACGTTTTCGGTTGTGTTGTTAACAGTGATGTTCTATCCATAGGGATACTTTATTAATGGCTGTCGTTAAAAATGAATCGTCATAACCATGATCCACAAATCTCTTCATAATAATATAGAGCTAGTTTGCTAATTCATGCTGATCTGACATAAATCAGTTTCAGTCTGAGAAACTGCGAGTATGGTAAATGTTGTTTTATGCGTTCCGGATGAAAACTATCCGCTCCTAAGATATTATTTTTGTCAGTAAGTTTGTCGTGAATGTTGTTGGTAAAACATTGTTGGACATGTAAATACATTACCTCCACATCCAAAAAGTGAACATATGGGTCAGCAATAGTCATTATAAATGTCAGTCTCTAGTTGATGTTAATAAGGTAAGTCAGAAATACAGTTAGTCCATCCTTGGGAACGCACCAAAATCCAATAATATGTATCGATACCACTTATGGACATGTTAGCTCCATGTTTATGGCCATGACCTTCATCAAACTGATGACCCCGACTCCTCCAAACATGAGGGTTTCAGGGAATTTCGACCAAAGAGTACATTTTTCCCTTCAATACTAAATCGATCTATTGACCTATTTGAGACAGCCATAATGCATGACCTAGGGACTTTTATTGTTCAAAGAAAAATAATGTATCTTGCAATGAAATACAGGTCATTGGGAATCTTTTCAAAAATACTAAGATCACCATAAAGCTTGCCGACAAGGGGGCCTTGATTGTGACCTTGGATACTAAGTACCACCACACAGCGGTTGAATTATTACTGATTGATGTCAATACCTACTTACCCCTTGAGAGAGATCCTACAAATGAGGTGAGACGTGATCACGGACACTGTGAAAAAGATTCATCAATATGAATGGATATCTACCAAAACATTACATTTTCTTACAAATTTATATCCGACAATGCCAGCATTCTATGGACTTCATAAGATTCATAAAGATGTACAAAATGCACTACTGCGTCCGATTGTTGCGGGAACAAGGGGTATATTGGAGTTGTTTGCCCAATATAACAATGCCATCTGGCAACCTCTGATTCAGAGTATTGAAACGTTTTTTAAAGACACTGGACAGTTCCTAAAACATCTAGACAACATCAACAATGTACCTAGTGAAAGTTACATTTTCACTATTGATGTAGCAAATGTGTACAAATCAATCCCACATGATGATGGGATACAGGTGGTGGAAAAGTTTTTTTTTTTTAATAATACGTTTTATTGTATTTTGTTACTCCAATACACACAGTGAGGCAATATGATTAGACACCATATACATTTAGGCGCACTGACACTTATTCTAAACAAGTTATAACAGTTCATGATTTGGATCCTTTACGTGATTACGAAACTTGTGTGGTGACAGGGTCTATTGGTTCGGTTGTTGTTTACTTTACATAGTCTGTTCCCATTTTTACCATATTTTGTCTGCGTTGCCCGGGCAGCCTTTTGCTTGATAGACTCGGCACTCCATTGGTATGATGGCATCTACATCCGCTATCCATTGGTCATATTGAGGGGTAAACTCTGATCCCCACAATTGTGCAATGTTCCTTTTGGCGATCCCTGTGGAGGTTGAGAGTAAGTTTTTCAAAACGTGTCATTTCTCCTTCCGCTTCGATTCTCAGGAGATGAAGTTTCGGTTCCCTTGGGATTGATCGGCCCATGACCCTCGTCAGCCTTTCACAACATTTTTGCCAGAAGTGCTGTATTCGTGTGCATTGCCATAGGATATGATAGAAAGTCCCCTCTTCCTGCTTACAGCGTAGGCATTTGGGGTCGGTTGTTTTGCCCCAGTTGTATAGTGCTACTCGAGGATAGTATATTCTGTGAAGTATTTTCAGTTGTATAAGTCGGATCCTAGCAGATATCGCTGTCTCTCTGGTGTACATTAAAGTTGAGATCCATTCCTCCGGTAGTATCAGGCCCACAGCTCTTTCCTATTTTGCCTTCAGGCTAGACATTTCTTTTATGGCGAAAGAGGAGACTGCGTTGTACATGGTGGATATGGTTTTGTTTTTCACGCTGTCTATGACTATGTTCTTCTCTATTGGCATGCATTCCGGCACATCCACTAGTTTTTTTTTTGCCATTTGCTTAGTGAGTGCATGGTATAGTTGAGTGTAGTGATAATTTTTGCTGGGTGGGAGACCATATGTAGCCTAGAGTTCAGCAAAAGGTATGATTTTGTCGTCTTTGATCATTTGCTGAATGGTCAGTATTGCCGCTTTTACCCAGTTCGGCCATTTAGGGAGTTTGTTGAGTTCTGTGCGGTAGGCATTGTTCCAGAGGGGTTGCACTGAGGTGATTTTGTTTTACAACCCAATGTGCCTATGTGTTTCTCTCCAGACTTGGGCCGTGTGAGCTATTATTGTACGGTCGGGGGGCGTCCCCTGGTGTTATAGAGGCTTTCAATTGGAGGCGTGCTGTGTCTTGCTGCTATTTCGGCCTGTATGTGCGATAGTTCCGGGTTGCCGTGTAATATATCATTTACCGTCGCCATCTGGGTCGCCCAGTAGTATGTTTGGATATTTGGGAGCCCGATTCCTCCCTCCCGTACTGATCGTACTTAGGACTATCCTTGGGTGTTTCCCTCCCCATAGTAATTTTCGTATTATTTTATCTATTTTGTGAAATTCCGCTGTGGGGATGTGTAGGGGGGCCTTTTGCAAAATATACAAGAAACGGGGGAGGGCAAGCATTTTGAAAAGCGCCGCTCTGCCTAATAATGTCAGTGACTCCCAATGGTCTACGTCTTGTGCAATTCGTTTCACTATTGGTTGGAGGTTTTAGGTCACGTAGTTTTCCAGTCTATTTGCAATCAAGATGCCTAGATATCGAAATTGGTGGAGTGCGATTTCATATGGGGAGCCTTGTGGCGGTATACAGTCTATTCCTTTAACTGGGGAGAATACTGATTTGGACCAATGCACTCTCAGGCCACTGAAGGCCCCGTAATTTATCAGTATTTGGGTAACTATAGGGCAGGAGATTGCTGGCTCGCCTTGATACACCAGAAGGTCATCTGCGTAAAGAGATACCTTATCTTCCCGTGTTGGGCTCCATCTGAAGCCAGACCACGTCATTGTGTTTCGCAGGATCACAGCCAGTAGCTCAATGATCAGTGCGAACAACATTGCCGATAGTGGGGGGCCTTGTCTGATTCCTTTCCCCAGTTGAATATTACGAGAGGACCATCCATTCACCTTCACTTCTGCTATTGGGGTATTGTATAGGAGCTGGACCCAGTTTATGAATTGCTCCTCGAAGTTCATTTTCCTCATAATTATCCATAGTGCCTCCCAGTGGACAGAGTCACAGGTTTTTTTGAAGCCCATGGCTAGTAAAGCCAATGATTGTTGTATAGTGGGTGCTCTTTCAAGTGCTAAATGCAGCCTGCGGAAGTTCATCCTTGTCTGGATGGATCAATGATGTGATAACTGTTTGGAGTCTATTGGCTAGTACCTTCGCTAGTATTTTGGCTTCGCTATTGATTAGGGATATGGGGCCTATAGGAGCTACATTCATCTGGGGGTTTGCCCTTTTTTGAGATTACTATTATGGTGGCCTTACGTAGGTCCAGTGGGAGTATATCTACTTTTTGGGAGTGTTCAAACATGTTGAGCTATATCTAGATGCTTTATTTTTTTCCAGATGTCAAGTGGGAAGCCATTTGGGCCTGGGGTCTTGCCTGATTGGAGTTGGGAGATAGCTGCCGATATTTCTTCCTCGGTTATTTTATTGTCCAATATATTGGCTTGTTCCGTGGTAAGTGTAGGGAGGTCAGTTTCATCTATTATAGTCCTTTCCACTAAGGTATTGGGGGGCTTGTACAGCTCCTTGTAAAACTTTGCAAAATATTCTGCTATATCTCGATCAGAGGAGACCATCTCTGCGTTTATATTTTTAATATTTTTGACTTGTTGATGTCCCTCGTCTCGTTTTTCCAGCCATGCGAGCAATTTGCCAGCTTTTTCCCCTGTTTCATAATGACGTGCCTTCATGGCACTATGCGCTTTTTTGGCACAGTCTAAGGACAGATTATGTAGCTTCTTCTGCGCTAGTGTTAAGGCTCTGTTTGACTCGGGGGTGTTGCCAACTATGTGTTCTGTTTTTTTGAGCGTAACTTCTTTTTCAGCTTCTATGACCTGTGCTCGATGTGCCTTTTTTTGGCTGTTGTCCATGAGAGGATTTCACCCCTCAGAACTGGCTTATAAGCCTTCCATAATGTTCCAGGGTTATCCACCGAGCCTGTATTCAGTTCAAAATAATTGGATGTGGCTGTTTCTATCTTTTCTTGTAGGTCCGGGAATCCCAGGTAATAAGAGTTAAGCCGCCAGGTGGGAGGAGGACGTGGCCTTTCTGTTTCAAGTTCTAGTAGCAGTGGGGAGTGTTCAGATATACCTCGCGGAAGGAGGGACACACTGTGTGCTTTATGGATATGCTGGGTTGGTAGGAAGAAGTAGTCTATCCTAGACAGCGAGGCATGCACACCCGAGTGGAAGGAGTATTCGCGCGCGCCGCTGTGTAGGTCTCGCAATACATCTCTCAAGCCCAGAGCAGAGGCAAAGGTGGCCAGTTTGGTGTTAGTAGTGGGATTTCTCCCTCTCATGTGTGTGCGATCTAGGGTGTTGTCCATTACTTCATTGAAGTCTCCCCAATAACCCAGGTGTCTGCCGTATTTGAGGCAAGGATGGGGGTCATTTCTGCTAGTAGTGTGGTTAGGAGTGCCAGTGGAGAGTATATTGCCATAATCGCCAGGGATTGATTCCATAATGTCGCGTGTATTTGTACATATCGTCAACCCGTATCTCGAGTTATTTGGGATATCGCCAGTGGGAGTCTTTTGTGGATTAGTATTAGCACCCCTCTTGCCCCCATTGAGAAGCCTACGTGAATCACAGTGCGGTAGTTGGATCTTTTGAAAAGGTTACATATCGTTCCAGCGAGATGTGTTTCAGTTAGGAGCACTATATCCGGTGTGTGTCGGTTTATATATTGCAACACCAGTCGTCTTTTAATGCTGGAACCTAGCCCATTCATGTTACATGTCATAAGTGTTAGGCGTTTATTGGTTGAAACAGTTTCTGGCGCCATCGGGTGTCTGGGTGTTTTGGTTTGTGGATACGTCTCGTAGGACGTGGCTGTCTTGCGGTTGTTAGGGTGTGATTTATTTTTTACTTCCTTGTGTTTGTTGTGCTCATGGTGCCGCTGTATGCTAATTGGTGAATAAGAAACTTCTCCCCAACTCCCGCCTCCCTATACTCCGACCCCAACTGAAGCATCTGTCGTCCCATCATAAACTTGTGAACAATTAAACTTCAATTCACATATATTAACTCCGTACTAGTTAGGTTTCGCAGTCTGTGTATAGACAATGAAGCTAGGCAGTCTAGTACACTTGCTTGATGCTGTGTGCACAGTTCGGGTTTGGCAGCCAGCCATTGTGTGCTTTATGATCCGTAGTTCTGTTTCGAAGCAGGGGTTCCATTGTATTTACGCTTCCAGTGATTATGTTCGCTTTAACTGTTGCCGTTCCCTATTACACATTTTCTTGTTGCGGCATTGGGTTGGGGTCTGATATCTGATGGTCTCTCTGGGTGTGGTCTATTGCGTTCGCCCCCGGATTTCCTTCTTGTGCTCCAACCACATTCTAGATGTCTTTCAGCCCAGTTCCACGCTTCTTTAGGGTCTGTGAAGTGCACTGTTGTGCCATTATGGAATATTTTAAGTTGGGCAGGGAAGATTAGACCATACTTAATTCCCATTGATTGCAGATGTCTTTTGAGTGGATCAAAGGATTGACGAGCTTTTTGCAGCTCTCTGGTGAAGTCAGGGAAGAAAGCGATTTTGGAAACCATTGTAGGTGATGGGTCCTTTCGTCCTTGCCATCTGCAGTATGGTGTCTCTATCCCTATAGTTTAGGAGTTTTGCGATGACTGTGCGCGGCGGTGCACCTCGTACGATTCTACCAGTTGGGATGCGATGTGCCTGCTCAACAGAGAAAAATGTGGAAAAGGATTTCGTATCTTGTGTGTCTATGAGTCATTGCTCGAGGAATAGTTCCATGCTTGCCCCTTCTACCTTCTCAGGGAGGCCGAGGATGCGGATGTTGTTGCGTCTCAATCTTCCCTCACTTTCATCCACTCTTCCTTCCAGGATTTTAATGCGATCCAACATGCCAGACATGTGTCGGTTGACCCCCCGCAGGTTGTCTTCAGTCTCTGAGATGCGTGCTTCAGCCTCCCGGGTGCATGAGGTTAGCTTTTGCAGGTTGTGTCTCAATAGGGATACTTCGGCGCCAATACTGTCCATTTTCTTCTCCATTGATGTTCTGGAGCTGGCAATGGCATCCATCACGTCTCTGAGGGAAATGTCGTCTTCTGTGTTCTCTGGTTCAGTTGACGCCGACCGTTCCTGCGAGCGAGACAGTGGTGTGGTCGTGTATTGTTCTATCCTGCTTTGTGTGGAGGTTTTCCTGGGTTTGTCTTTCCCCATGTTGTAAATTCGTCGTCGTAGCGTGGGGATTTATTTTGTTTCGTGGGGGGGGGGTGGCAATGTTGGCTCGCAGGTGTCTTTTAGTGTCTTGGATTTGTTGTCCACGGAGTCGTGAAGCCCAGTGGGAGGCAGTGTTGCGGGATTGCACGCTGTGGGACCCTGCTTCATTGTTTCTACTTTTTGACAGGAGTGACTTCAGTTTGCAGGTCTCTATTTGCGGCTGTGTTTGTTGTGGTTGTGCACATGTGTGTGCTTCCTCCCTGCTTTCAGCGTACTGCCTTTGCTATTTTCAGGTTTGGTGTGTTTGCCCTTTAGCTGCGGCGTGGATTTGTTAGTTACGTGCAGTATCAGATTGCACTGGGAGACCAGTATTGCAGGTAGAGCAATTATTACGTGCCTTTCCAGGTTATAGGGCCCTCCTTCCTCCGCCCCTCAGGTGGGGATTGTCAGTTTCATCTGCTATTGCTTGATTCACACGCTGTGGGTTTTGTCAGTTCACTTGGCACACCTTGGTTTATTTGTGCTGTTTATGCAGTTTGTCTGACGCTTCTGCGGGCTTCAGTGTGTCCCAAGGTTGGGTGCACCCTACTGCTGGGGTGAGTTTAGGTTTCCGTTGCGCCCTCGTGCATTTGCAGCATCAGTCGGTTGTGTGTCTTGTTGTGGCGCAGCACAGGATGCTGTTGCGTGTAGTCATGTGGTTGTTAAGTGGTGTATGCTGGCAGCCCACCACCGTCTTCCCGCTCTGGCTCCTCCGACCTTGTTTCCCTAATCTGTTTCAAGTATTAGAGTGGGTGTTTGGGCGGGGATTCAGTCCATAACAGGCGTTGATTATTTATTGGCTTTCCTCTCCGGCTGCCCCCAGCCTGAGAACTTGCATTATTAGGGCCTGATGCAGTAAGGTGTCTGTGGCTTTAGATCGGTTTTGCCCGGGCCGCCCGGTGGTCTGTCTCCCACACATTGTTGTTCGGTTCGCAGTTCTTGTCCCCCCCCCCCCCTCGGGTCTATCTGTGTGCTTCCAACGTTGCAATCCTTGTATTCCTGCTTGGGGCCGCGCTTGGTGCATATGTTGCGTTTGGATGCTATCATGGGAGCTTATATTATTCAGTCTCGTATCACACCTGCGGCTGCTCCCCCTTACACTATTTGGGTGGGCCGGTTCTTCACACTTCCGTGGTTCTCGGATGTAGCGCAACCAAGTCAGCCGAGCCAGGCAGTGGGACCGGGGGCTCTCCCTCCTGGTGCTCTGTTCTACTTGAACTAAAATGGTGCTGGTGCGCAGTGCATTCTGGGAGCGCTCGGAGCCATGATGGATATTTACTTCATGCCGCAGTGAAAAGCTGTACACATTTTGCTGAGTGTTAGATTCACGGTTCTGAGGAAAACATGCTTTCCAAACCTGGTATGCGGTCAAGGACATTTCTGCTGGGAAAGCTAACTTTGTTACTGTTCTCCGCGGAGCGTGTTTTTAGAGAAGGGAGGCACTCTGCTCCTTGAGGGTAGCTCTCGATTGAACCAGCTGGCAAACGACGGCTGCTCATCAACTGCACAAGTGCCATTTCCAGAAGGTTTGAGAACTGCATATATGCGGAAACCCGGAGGTGGTCAGGGGAGACTTCAGCCGGAGGAGGACGCTTACGTCCGGCACTCCTGTGAGCTGTGGTGCTCTCGGCCTGGCTGTTCCCGGGGTCTTCCAGCCGTTTCTGGGCGAGATGAGGAATCCAGTTATGCTCACGGTGATGTATTTCCTTTTGAATTCTTTGCTTCTTCTGTGATTTATGTCTATGCTACTTCTGTGAGTTATTTCTATGTTATCACTGGTTGCTTCTAAGCTTTGAATAAATAGCCGTATAAGTGCTGATTATCTTCTAAGAGTGCGTGGTTGGTTGGTGATTTATGTTTTTCCGTGCACTCTGGGGAGAGCAATATATGCTTCACCGGCAGGATTCAGTGTCCACTTCCTGCCTCCCTCCCTCCTTACCGCATCAGCTGTCTGTTCGCTGTCTGTGGCTCCGCATCCGTCGGCGTGTGCAGGTGAGCAGGCACTCAACGTTACACGGAGCGCCCGTGACCGTTTGATGTAACTCCTGCCCAGGGACGGAGGCCAGGGGGCCCGGGGCAGGTCGCAGCGTGAGGCAGCGCTCTCGTCCTACTGTCACCTTCGGTCTGCAGCTGAACAGGTCCGTGCAGGGATCAGGAGACACTCGCCACCTCCAACCTCTAGGGCGTGTGCCTCAGTATCCACGCCCAGGATTCCGTTGGCTGTCTATGTGCGGCTCCGCTTCAGCGGGCACCAGGATGCAGAACGTTTCTACGTTCGCGCTCAGCGGGCATCTTGGATCTCCTGCGGTGCCGGTCGCTCTGTCTTTCTTCAGCTGATTTCTCTGTGTTTAGCCAGCAGTTCTCCCCCAGATTTCAGCAATCGTAACAGGCCGTATTTTGCTTCTGGAAAATGTCTTTTTTGTTCATTTGCGCTCGTTATTTGTACAGGATTTTTCAGGATACAGCTGACAGCCCAGGGAGCACCGAAAGATCACGTCTCCATGCTGCACCCGCTGGACACGCCCCTGTTATTATTGAAACATGAACAAGTTGGATCAGAGAAGGCCTTCGCTCTTAGAACTCTTGAAGCTAATTCTCCGTAATCATTTTTTTATAGATATAATGAGAAATATCTACAGATCGCAGGGACAATGAGGGTACCAACTGCAGCGCCCAACTATGTTAATACTCTCATGCATTTCTAAGTTTTCAACCGAAATGCATAAAGCAAAATTGACCATACTCGCAGTTTCTCAGACTGAAACTGATATCTGATCAGGATGAATTAGGAAAGCAATTGGATATTATGGGAAGAGATTTGTGGATCGTTTTTATGACAATTCACGATTAACCATAGCCATTAATAAAGTATCAAAAAACACATTCGGGGACTGGGGTTGAGTAACTAGCCTGTAACTATACCCTTACACATTCACACAAAACAAACAGTTTTTGATGTAAATTATTGTTTTTCAATGTTGTCAGTAAGTACAACCTAGGTTGCCCTCCAACCCTTCTTACTAACCCCTTCTATGGTTACTAGGACCTAGGGTGCGTTGGTGAGCCGCTTATCTAGGTTTTTGGGGACAGAAGAAGTGGCTTACCCTGACTAGTAGAAGGAATGAGAAGGACTGCTAAATGAGCTGATTATAAAAGCACCCTGGAGGCGTTGTTCACCACACCCCAAAATAGTGTTGGAAGTCACACAGTATTCACATTATTGCTTTTAATAACCCTGTTTTGCGACTTCAAAATCGTAAAAAATTATATTGTTAAAAACAAGGCTCCATGGTTAAGGAACTGTGTACACCTTCTACTGTACACTTGGATTCCTATAATGCGGTCTCTTGGATACTAAGGAGGTTACAGGAACCCCTACCTTGGGCCGACATGTGTCAGTGGTATATATCGATGTCTGTGAGTCTGTCACCCAAAAAGAGGGCTACATTTATGTGCCTGAACTGTGGCAACTGTAATTCCATTATGAAGGGACCCTATATTCAGCATTCATCTAAGGGTATGAGAATTGAATCACATAATTTTGCTAGAAGTGACCCGCAGGGTATGATCTATAAAATCAAATATCCTTGTGGCAAACTATATGTGGTTAAAACCAACTGAAAAGTAAGAGTTTGCTGGAATGAACATTCATCGTCTATCAGGTTTAAAAATCTGACCTCACCTTTGGCCATGCACTATGTTGAACACAAAGTACATTTTTTTGCAGTTACAAGTATGTTTTAGGGGGGGCGCTGTTGCGTGACAACAGGAATGGCTGCGTTCTGAAAGTGCGCCGGGACGGGCTTGCAAATCCTTTAAAAAGAAATCCTATTTCCTGGAGATGAATTCTCTACACTATGGCGGAGTTGGAGAGCAGATGCTCCTGGCGTACCCTGGATAGAGTGCTGGCACCCGAAACTGATGCTAACCGCAGTCCAGGCCCGTGCTCCGAAGCACGCTCTAAGATCCAATCGCATGGTACTGGGAAGCCAGTGCCCCAGGGCTACAGATGCTGGGAGGCCTTGGCCACGAAGCAGATCGGAATGGCAGTGAGTGCTGTGCCACCTAGCTCAATACTCTGCTCCATCCCCATAACGCCAAATGGCCGCTTGGTGCCCAGCAGGGGCCCATACCCTTCCCCTTGACCCACTGCTCAAGATCCTGCATCGCGGGATCCGAAACAAAGCTCTGAAGGCATTATCAACCGTGCCGCCCACGGTCCCTCACCCTAGACCTTGCGCCCACTCTTGAACGTCTCCTGCGACACCTGGCGCACGGCCAGGGGTGGGATGTGAGGTTGGCCGTGGATCGTAGTATTGGGCCTGCTGAGCTTTAATTACAGGGACAGAGATGCCCATCTCAGGGTGGCCATGGAGCGGGGCGAGCTCCGTTTGGACTCTGCAATTATCAGTCTGTTTCTGGACTTTAGTCCACATGTGCAGGAACAAAGGAAGACTTTTCAAACCGCAAAGAACATCCCGAGACACAAGGGTCTTCGCTACGCGATGCTGTTCCATGCTAAACTCTGCGTGATACGTAATGGAAAATAAATCATCTTCACTACCCCTGAAGCAGCAGAGCGTTTTACGATCGAGCTGCCTAGCCCTCATGGCTCTCCGAGGCAATCTCCCGGACGATACGCTGGCCTGCACACTGTCTCGAACATCTTATCAGCCTATCCTAGGATGACTGTCCAACACATTATGCTCTCCGCTCAAGAGGTTCCTATATGACCAATGGAGTCTGTTGTCTGCCCGTGGCGCCCTGATTCAGCAGACACTGCAGAAGTTATGTGTTTCAGCTGTAGTCTAAGCTGTATTGTTATTGGGGGTGATGCTGGTATGTTGGGGATTTCTGGCATGGGTGGCCGTGCGAGTTGGGTTATTTAAGTGGGGGTCAATGAGGCGGAATCGCAATATTAATACATGGTCTCATAACAGAACACATTCGAACCTGAGTAGGCACACGAAACCCATAGAGCATGGTGGATTCCCTGACAGGAAGTCCCAGGGTAGCACTGAGCGACAATCCCGTCAAAACATTATCTTCCAGACTTCTGATGGGGGATAAAATTACACTGCTTACTTGGAACATACAGGGCTTCACCAATCTACAAAAACTAGACTGATAGCCAACTACGTTAGGAATCACGGTGTAAACATCCTATGCCTCCAAGAGACTCACTCAGCCCCAGTAGCTCGACTTCCTAATTTGCCTGGTGGGGGGTACATAGATATGGTTCGGCTTTCTCCACGCACTCATGGGGGTGGCCACTTACATACATCACTCTCTAGCATTTTAACTGCATGACAAGATTTTTGACACAGTAGGTCGTTTCCTACTTCTGGCAGGTGAGACATTGGGTCTTCAAGTTATGTGCCAACCACTTACATAAGTTTTCCACTTACAACACCATTTGGGTTGGCAACTTTAACATGGCCCTATCCTTATCGCTGGATAGGTCCGCGTCACAATAGACCACATTTCCAGGGCTGTGACCACATGGCTGGACCTTGCAGAATACCATGGTCTGCATGACGTGTTGAGAGCTCTGCATCCTTCTACCAAGGAATATTAATTCTACTCCGCGGTACACAGTAGCTCCTCCAGGAGCAGTTGCATTATGATGTCCTTGACCCACCTCCCTGGTGCCTCGGGTGCATCTATACTCCCTCTGTAACTATCGGATCACTCCCCAGTAGAGGCTCTTTTTGGCTTTCCCCCCACCCCCCTACTTCCACATGGCCCACGATGGCGATTCCAGGCACGTGTGCTGGCTGATGCTCTCTATCGCAAAAATATCAGGCATGATATACAAACCTTTTTTTAAACGAACATGGGATCGGTTCCTGATTACAAAGTGGTATGGGAGACATTTAAGGTGTTCATCAGGAGATGTTGAATGTCCAGGGAGGAGGGTATTGAAGGATATTCGTAGATCTATCTCTAGGTGCGAGTGGACCCTATCAGGTATTCGTAGATCTATCTCTAGGTGCGAGTGGACCCTATCAGGGAAGCGAATTATGGAGAAGGTGACTGTCCCAGTCGCACTTTGGCGGTTCAACAGGAGCGCCCATCCACGGGAAATCGTTGAGATTGAAGGCCCAGAGGAAATCACCAGCAAAGACCCTGTGGTGATTAATGACATATTTAGACAATACTATGACCAACTGAACACGTCGCGATTGAATGCCGGGCACAACCATTTCACAATATCAAGACCAAATTGCCTTGGGATGGCTGAACCCAGCAATGGGTGAACAACTGAATGAACCTCCCTCGGATGCAGAAATCCGAGCTGCAATACTTTCTCTCCCAAATAGTAAGGCACCAGGCACGGACGGCCTCAGAGCAGAAATTTATAAAGAATATATCGATCTGATAGTTCCCCACCTTCGCCTCATGTTTGAGGGGGCCTTTGCGACCAGGGTTTTACCAGAATCCACCAGATCGGCTATAGTAATGATACTTTTGGAGCTTGACAAGGACCCCGAAGTGTTAATCAGTTAGACCGTTCTTGTTAATTAATACTTATAATAAAATCCTTGTGAAAATACTAGTGGACCGTCTCCTCCCACACATGCCGGCACTGGTCCTCCCGGATCAGACAGGCTTGATCCCGGGCAGATCCATACAGAACAATCTGCGCCATTTGTTTACACTTATGCATAATGTCGATCCGGAGGTCCCCATAGTGGTCGCCGCTCTGGACACAGAGAATTCCTTTGACTCGGTGGAGTAGTCCTTTCTATTCGAAGTATTGCGACGTTCAGGTCTGGGCCTGGCATACCTTCAGTGGGTCCGATTGCTATACACGGCCCCTCAGGCGGCAATATACACAAATGGGCACCTGTCAAAATGCATAGTACCATCCCGTGGCACCAGACAGGGGTGCCCTTTGTCCCCTAGCCTCTTTGCCCTGGCCACAGAACCTCTCGCCTGCCACCTGAGGGAATACCATATACATTGGAGGGAGAAAGGGGGGGCCGTAGGACTACATTCGCACACCTTGATCGTGCCACTATATACTGACATGTTATTATACCTGAAACACCCAAAGGTAAACCTGCAACCAGTCATAGGGGCCATTCAACAATATGGCACGATAGCCAGTCTGCGGATGAACTGGGCTGCATCGGAGTGCTGCCACAGACTCCAGCAGTTTGGCGGCAGGATATAACGGGTGACTTCAGGTGGTGCCTGAAGTCACCCGTTATATCCTGAAGGTACTAACACAAATGGAACATAGAGTAGAGGCCTGGAATCCAGAAACCCATTTCACAGGCGCACAGATGTCCCGGGCCAAAATGATACTGCTTCCGAAATTCTTGTACATCTTCAATAACACCCCAACCTGACCATCTGCAGGCTTCTGGACTAGACTCAGGAAACTGATGATCTGTCTTGTATGGGCTGGCGCCAGGCTAAGGTATCGTACAGGGTACTGACGATGCCTTACGAGTTGGGGGGATTGGAATACCCAGATCTTTACATATATTTCCTAGCTGCTCAAATACAATACTCCACTTAATCCAACCTCTTACATGTCTCATTGGAAAAGGCGATCATGGCCCCAGACTATCTGAAAAGTCTCCTGTGGAAAGCTCCCCTCACATGGGACTGTGTCAAAATCCAACCGACGACAGTCACTTGTAAAGCATGGCAGACAGCCGCAGGTGTAATGGGCCTAATTGCCTCTTACTCTCCCACCTTTGCCATTTACAAAGTTAGGGGTCTGCCGCTCGCACATGAGACATTATTCCGGCTACTGTTTGGGAAGTTGGGGATTTGTACATTAGGGGATCCTGTGGTTGATGGGAGGTTGATATCCTGGGATGCCTACGATCTAGCGGGGAATCCAATACGGTTACCATGTTATTATATCACAGGCTGGGGAAGCTTTGAAGTCAACAAGGCCAGACTACCCCACAAGCCCCTGCAGTATTTCCAGTTCTGCACAGCATCACCTCTTCGACAATGTCTAGGCCACTTGTCTCTAACATACATAAAGGCATCAGGGCTCAGAGGATCCCTCATCCTGATAAATCGTGCATCCAATGGGAGGTAGCATTGGGCAAAACATCCACAGACACCCAGTGGTCGCTAATTTGTCGTCAGACAAAATCACTTTCTCTGAACAACCGTTTACGACTAATACACTACAATTTCCTTCATTAGGCGTACTACTCTCTGCTAAGATAGCACAAGTTCTACACTGACAGGCCACCTACATGTGCCAGGTGGGATCTAGAACAAAAAGATTTTTTACATGTCGTCTGGTCCTTCCCATCAGTGAAAGCATTTTGGTCCTCGGTGGGTGCTGCACTGTCATCTATGCTTGCGACCACACGTCAGGATATCACAGAGTTTTGGCTGCTCGCCCTTATAGACACAGGCTCAAGGGCAGAAAAGAAACTTGCAGAATGGTATCGGTCACAGCTAGGACTGTCATAGCTAAGTGATGGGGAAAGCCAGAGCCCCAACACTCTGTGAATGTATGGCCTACATGACTATGTGCAAATATAGGGAGACACACCATGCAGCCTCCCTCCCAGAACATAGTATGCCACTGGACTATTGGTCTCCCTTTTCAAGCTATGTACTCGCAATGACATATTCATGACCCTAAGAACAAAAACAAGACATTGGCTGTGAAGCCAGCGGTGTGGGCTGCACTCCCAAAGACCACATAGATGTGGTGTATGTTTATAATCTTCAATTCAATAAATAGAGTGTGCAAACTTTGAAGCTTGATTTATTTCTTCCACTTGTTCGTTGAAAAATATCAACTGAGGTTGCAGATGCATTAAAGCCAGAGCCTATGCATTTCAGACATACTCGTCCTTCGTCAGGGCCAATGCTTACTATTCATCATGTACCATTATAGGCATTTTATCCACATGTCAGATCGACATTGTCACATAGAATTCCATAAGTAGTATAACCATAAATTACCAAATCATCGAATGTGCCACGCGTTTAAGCCGCCGTATTATTATTATTTTTTTTTATTTTTAATTAATTTTATTCAAACCAAACAACAATACAAACAAACCTAACACGAAGTGCAGTTTACAACAATTCCATTAAACACCATTTGTATTTCCATTTTTGCCACTGCTCCCCAAGTCCCACCCTCCATTATGAGCCTATTTGTACTTTGCATTCAGTATCTGCTACATGTGGCCGGGTCTCACTATCCTCGGATTCCGTTGGGTTCGATATAGATCCAAACAGTTCCGCTATTAATAATTTCCATGCCATCAGGGTACCCACTTCTTCCTCCCCACTCATGTTGCTCGCCTCCTGCCATACTACCGTTTCGGCCTCCACCCATTTCTGTAACTCCTTCCACCATACCTCCACCAGTGGCTTGTGGCACTTCTTCTATCCCATGGCAAACCTCCGTTTTGCTAGCACGTATGCCAAGTCTTTCAGTTTCTCAACATGTTTAAGTTTCCGTGGTCTGGGGAACCCTCCCAGCAAGCAAGCCCAGACCGTATCTATGACGAGCGTGACCCCCCTTGTCGTTAATTTGTGTGCCACTTCACTCCAGAAACATTCGATTACTGGGCATGACCAAAACATGTGTGTCATATCAGGGTTAGCCATGTCACACTTAGGGCACGCCTGTTGCCCAGCGTTTCGAAACTTGGATATCCTCAGAGGGGTCATGTATGCTCTATGCGTAATATACAGCTGTATTTGTTTAAGTCTGGCGTTTCCTGACACTTTCCTGTGATATCCCAGGGCGCGCTCCCACATCCCATCTCCCATTGGGGCCCCCACCTCCTCCTCCTCCCAATCAAGTCTCAAATGTGTCAATTCCTTCCCAACCTTGGTCATCACCATCTCATAAAATCTAGAAATCTCATGCCCCCCTTCCGATATGTCATATATTGCCCCCACAGTAGCATCTGGTTCCTCTGCCAACACTGTTTGGGGCCACGTGTTCCGAATTTTCTAAACCATCCTATGGTATGTAACATATTGGCCAGTATGTAATCCCACCTCCTCCCCAAGTTCTTCAAAATCTCTAATGGTCCCCTCTTGCCCGGTGTCCCCCAACGTTACCAGCCCCACCGATTCCCAGTAGGTCCTGATAATCACCCTCAGCTGCTTGTCCCCTCCTGCTAAAGCGACCAGCGGCACTTGCGGGGAGCACGTGAATGGGTCCTCCATCATCCGACACGCTCAATGCCACATTTTCCACCCCAGCATCATCATCCTAGGGCACTCCTTCATATCTGACTCAGGCAACCATATCATTTCCCTTAAGTAAAATGGGGTACAAACCCGCCCAAACAACCTATGTTCAGGGGTCGCTTCGTCGGAGAGCCAATTGGCCACATATTGTAGTTGACTCGCTACATAGTAGACATCAAAATTGGGCAGCTTGATACCCCACTTTTCGTAGAAGTTCTGCAACTTCCATAGCGCTACTCTATTCCGGGTACCATGCCATAGGAAGTCCCTGCACACACTATTCATTTTAGCGAAAAACTTCTTGGGTATCATATGTGGGATATTACTAAAATAATGTAAAAGCCTAGGTACGACCACCATCTTAAGCATTGCCCCCCGTTCCATCATAGCTAGGGGCAACTTCTCCCAAAACTTCATGCATTTCCGGATTTTCTCAACAGCTACCTCGGTGTTGTACTTATGTTCCTCTTCTGCCGTATGACACACATCTATGCCAAGATAAAAGGAAAGAACTAATCACCCATGGTATCTGTAACACCGGCAACCTTTCCTCCGGGGTCCCCTTCTAGCTACCTAGCGGGAATATACTAGATTTTTGAGGATTTACCGCTACGCCGGACAACCCCGCGTACTTCTCCATCACTTCAAGGATATATTGAAGATTCTCTTCTGGGTATTTCAAGTATAGTAATAAATCATCCGCATATAAGGATATTAGATGCCGCTCCCCCCCAACCTCAATACCTATGGTATCGTATTGTTGCCTGAGCTATATCACTAGGGGCTCCAGGGCTAGAATGTAAAGCATCGGGGACCAGGGGCACCCCTGCCTGGTGCCTCTACTAAACTGCCATCTCTCGGATATCACTGATCCCGTTCAAACTCTAGCTAGCGGCTCGCTGTATAGCATTGTCGCCCACCTGATATAACCCGGCCCTACTCCGTAACCTACCAGGGCCGCCAGCAGCCATGGCCACTTAACGGAGTCAAAAGCTTTTACTGCGTCTAGGGATACAATCGCCATTTCGCCTTCATTCCTATCCGCCCATTCAATCACCCGGTGGAGTCGCCTCCGATTGTGGGTTATATTCCTATTCGGGACATAGCCCGTTTGGTCTGGGTGGATTAATTTGCTAATTACTCTTTGCAATCTGTTTGCCAGGACAGCCGTCAGTATCTTGCTGTCATGGTTCAGCATCGACAAAGGCCTGTAGGAGCTACAGCTATACCCCGGTTTGTTGGGTTTGGGGAGCGGTATTATAATCGCTTCTCTGAGTGACTCCGGCAACCTTCCCATCTCAAACGCTTCGTTAAGCATGTCTAGCATTGGGGGGGAGCACTTCTTCTCTATATACTTCATAAAATTTGCTAGGGAACCCATCTGCTCCTGGGGTCTTACTGGTGGGCAACTGCCTCACAACCTCCTCCAACTCCTCCAAGGTAATTGGTGCATCAAGCTCTTCTCTTTCCTCATCACTTATCTTGGACAGTCCTATATCTTCTAGTGTTTCGGTTATCTCCTCTTGACTACCCCTCTCCTTGTCCCCGTATAGCACCCTATAATAATCCACAAATTCCTTGTTGACTCCTTCTTGAGTGTCTACTACATCGCCATCTTCTCTAGTTATTGTCCTAATCGGGGGTCTAGGGGTTTCGCTCTTGTACAGCCACGCTAAAAGCCTACCCGTTTTATCTCCTCCCGCGTGCTGTCTTTCTACATACTTTTTATAATTGAGGTTACAGAGCCTTTCCCAGTGTTCCGCACACTGCTGCTGTAGTTTAAGTACTAGCTCCCTGTCCACACTGCCATTTTTTAATGTTCTTTCTAGTTCCTCTTCAACTCTTTGTAGGTCAGCCAGAACCCCACCTTGCAGGCCCTTTGACTTAGCTATGGCTACCCCCCCGCATCACCACCTTAAAAGCTTCCCATAGTGTACCCGCCGAGTCAACGCTACCAGTATTCGTTTCAAAATATTTAATGATCTCATCCCTTATGTCCTCTCGAAAGACCAGATCTTTGAGTGCCTCCGCTCGGAGGCGCCATGTCGGGATCCGCGCCCTTGGGGGGGCAGTATTGACACCCGAGGACCAGGGGCGAGTGATCTGAGAGGACCATAACCTCATATTCTATTTGAGTGCTCTCTGCCATTACATCCGGCGTGGCAAAGACATAGTCCAATCTCGTGTGTAGCTGCTGCGGGGCTGAGTAATGCGAATATTGCCTTCCATTGGGATGTTTTGTTCTCCATACATCTACCAAGCCGAAATCATCTAGCAACACCTGCAATGCTTTGGCCGCTGGGGTGGGCCTGTCAATCCTGCTATCAGATCTGTCCACCTTGGGGTTCATTACACAATTGAAATCCCCGCCGCAAATAACCGCGTTTCCCACACACATACTAAGGTTGGTGCATGGAGTCCTGAAGTATGCCGCCATGTTATGGTTGGGGGCGTACGTATTTACGATGCATACCTCTTTATTCTCCACCAGTCCTCCCGTCAGTTTCTGCCACTTCCTGTAGTAGCTGAAACGGGACGTGCAGCGCCACCCAGACAAGCACTCCCCTAGCGTAAGCAGAGTACGACAAACCCACCACAATCCCTTTCCATTTTTTCCCAACTAGCTCCAGCTTCTCCCGCGTCAAATGTGTCTCCTGTAACAATGCAACATCTATCTTTTGCCTTTTCAAATACAGCATGACCTTATTCCTCTTCATATAACTGTTAAATCCCCTGACATTCCATGTTAATATCCTGAGATCTCCCATAGCGCACTGATATCTTCCTCCCCCCATTTCCAACCAAACCCTCCCGGTCATGCTATGCAGATACAACCCTTCAGCTCTTCCATGTAGGCTCATGTTTAAACTTAAACTCCCCAAAACTATGTACACGCCAAACTTCCCACCTCCCTTCCCTCCCCCCACCCAACCCTTCCCCAACAACATCCCCTCCAACTGTTGCCCAGCTCCATCACTGGATCTCAGGCACCCCCACATCTAGCTCTGTCCAGCACAAGCTTATGTTCAGGGCTCAGTAGGGTGAAGTCGCTCTAATGGCCACTTAACTATTAGTATTTCGGGGGTGGGTTGCTTCCATCCTATTGCTCCTATTTCCAAATTTATTACGCATTGTGTTAACCCTATGCAGCTTCCAATTACATTTGAACCACTATATTGCAGTCCATGCCGAACACAAGGCCTGAATGCTATCCAGTGTTCAACCAGACTCGCTTCTCGGTATAATCCGGTACCCCCTCCCACTTACCCCCCAATGTCCGTGGCACCAGTTTTTCAGTCGTCCTGTTCCTGCCCGTCCCGGTCCACTTCTTGTTCCGGGCAGCCTTGCAGATCCAGCCATGTTACCACCTCCTCAGGAGTGTCAAAAAAAGCACTCTGCTCTTATGTAGCACCTTCAGCTTTGCCGGGTACAGGAGCATGCACTTGATGCCTGCTGCTCGCAGCCTCCTCTTGACGGCCACGCAGCTGTACCTCAGTCTCTGCCCCAGCATCGTGTAATCCGGGTATGCTGTAATGTTGGCGGATGCTTTCTGTATTGTTCCACCTTTACGAAAATATTCCAGGATCTTCTCCCTATCTCTATAGTTCAAGATACTTGCGATGATAGGTCTTGGCGGAGCCCCAGGTCGTGGTTTCCTCATTAAGGCGCGGTCCGCCCGCTCCACCGTGAATCCCTGCAAAAGCTTGTCTGCCCCTATTTCTTGTAGGATCATGTTTTCCACGTAGTTTGTAGGGTCTTGGCCCTCCTCCCACTCCAGCAGGCCGACCACCCGTATGTTATTTCTCCTCGCTCTTCCTTCCGCTTCTTCCACCCGATTTTCAAGGTTGGCAACTTGCTGTTTGAGCATATGAACTTCCTTTGCATTATTTGTGCTGACATCAGTATTGGTCTTTACGGCACTCTCCAGCCCACTTGTTCTCTCCGCCAGCCCCCTGACATCTTGCCGTGACAGGGTAAATTCAGTCCCTACCGCATCAATTTTGCCCTCCAGGGCTGTCCGTAAGTCCGCCATTGCCACGCCCCACTTAGTGCTCAGCTCCGATAGAGCCTCCAGGATCTGGTGCTTATCTCCTTCTGGGGATTCTTCAGCAGTAGTCGCGGCCGCGCTCCGCTCCGATGTTGTAGGGGTCCTCTGCGTTTTCGCGAAGACCTCCATTGTGGGTTGTTTGGTCTTGGTTCTCAGACTTTTCACCGACATGATGCAACCTTGCCCACCTGTCTGGCTCCGGCCCGGTGCTGTTTAGTTGTTGTTCGAGTCGTTGGGGTCTCTGTATATCAACCTACACCAATTGTTGCACATGAAATTGTTATTCGGGTGGATTGTAACTTCCCGCGTCACAATGTCCTCTCAGTGTCCGTGCCTGTTATCAGCAGGGTGCTGTCTTCTGCATCTCTGATGCTTCTTTCTGGTCTCTGCACCTATCAAGGCTGGTGGTACATACAAGGCGCATATACCCACTTGCTGCGTCTGCGGGCCGCAATGGTTGATCTAAGCAGCATATGCGTCCCAATCCTTACAAGGCCGCTTCGCGGTCCACCAGTGTAATCCTTTGTTCAGGATCGGTCGCCATTTTGTTTCGGACGGTACAGGTCTCAGCGTCACTTGTTTTGTCCGTATTTGCTCTTCCACTCCTCGGTGCGGCTTCGGGATGTAATCCCTGCGTGCCCGTCGCTTCCAACCTATTATGGGTACGCTGTCATTCCTCTTGTCCATTTCGTGTATACATTGTCCCGGTTCAGTGGGAGCGCCGAGGACGTGCCGCCTATCTCATGGCCAGGTGGCCCGACGCTATATACGTCCTCTCGTCAGTCCGGGCTATTCGTGAGCTTCTCTCAGGTAGTCGGCCGCTCACTATTCCATCAGCTGCTGCACGCCTGCAGCCCATTCGCTACCCGCCTGGCACCCAATTTCAAGTGCCGCCAAGGGTCTCTTCGTGTTGGCACGCCGCCATCTTAGTATCAATTGCACCGCTCCCAGATCCGGACACAAAGTAGCCTAACTCCCTCTGCTGTGTCCACTTTCTCCCGCCAATACACTCATCTGCTGCCTGAGGTATTCATGCAGATACCGTATCATTTTTCATCTGGAATCAGCCGTCAACACATGCGTTTTGCTTCGGATCAATAAGTCGGATCACGGAGCTCCAAGGAATCGCAGCCTACTCCATGGCTGCTTGGCCACGCCCCCTAATCCCCCGTAGTATGTTATGAAAGAACATTCACATATGAACGTGTCACCCACATTAGATTAGCCCACATTCAAATTGGTATGTTACCAAATGCATGTGAGCATAAATCCATTTTCGATACCAAATGCATGTGAGCATAAATCCATTTTCGATATTCAAAATGTTAAATATTCAAAATGTTTGAACACTGCACAAAATTCACAGATATTAGTTGTAGTTCATCACAGTAAAATATAGTATTGTTCTAATGTTCGTACATACGTGATATTGCACAGAGCAGATGAGCAGAAAACAGGAAAATAGAGAAAAAGAAAACACGTGTCCACTCGTGAACACGTGTAACAGAAGTACTAAGTGTGTATGATCAGAATTTGTCACTGACTTAATGCTCTTGCATGGTTCAGTAAACCTAAGGGAAATAATGATAATAGAATTACTAAGGTGTTGCTAACAGGGTAGTAAGAAGCACAGAAGTGCTTAAAAGCATTGTCCTTCTTTACCTATTAGGTCTGCAATTAAGATGAATCGTGTGGGAGACTTGGCGTTCCAAAATGGAATAGACGTTTCTCGCCGTGATTATATCTCTGTTGGAAAATGTAGATCTAGCGTCAGGATCCCTACTACTACAATGATCTAGTGAGTTAATTAAGAGTCTCAGATAGACCTTACCTAAGTGACAGTAGGTCCGCGTTCTTCAGGTTCCGCACGGGCATGCGAAATGCAGCCTTCCATTTGTTGTAACAAGCAGTTGTCAGGGAAACCGTCCGGCTATAAGACGAAACGCATGGGAAACTTGGCCTTCCAATAATCGAACGCTTGTCACCGTAATTCGATCACTGTAGGAAAATGTAAATCTACAGTGAGGATCACTTATACTAGGTCGCTCGAGTTGGTTGAATAAGGATCTGTAAAGAACCTTACCTAGATGACGGTGAATCAGCGTACTTCAGGTGCCACAAGGGCGCACGAAATCCAACGCTGAATATGTTGTTGTTAGCAGTTGTCATGGAAACCGTCTGGCAGGTTGACACCGTATCAGGTGGCCATCTTAGAATGGTCGAGGGGTATCACAAAACTACCAGATACCAGTAAATAATTTGATCACAGTGATTCAATGCTCTGACAATAACTCTAAATATTTAAGCATTAATAGACTCACATGTCAGATGGAGAGTCAAAATTAAAAATGAATGTGGAGCGGAATGTAATAATTGTTGTGATGTAAATGTAAATACATCGCGCCAGTTAATAAGGTGGCACAAATCACCAAGAGGCAGTAAAGTCCTAATGGTGTGTTGACAGGACGTACTAATGTTGTTCAATGGACTGTATTGCTGAAATCTAGATAATGTAGCGGAACATATCTGCAAACATCGTTCTATATGTATATTAAACTACATGTTTGTTCAATGGGGCTGTAAATATAGATCTGGCAAAACATATCGTAGATCATCGTTAAGTATACATATCTGTGGTTATCCGGTCACGATAACAAATAGATAAAGGAAACTTGGATTGAGTTTCTCAATGCACATATCAATGGTCATTATGCTGAAATACCCTAAGGTATCCTAAGGAAATGAATTGGTAAAAACACAGATAACCAAAAGGAAACAGTTTAAAACAAATTAGTGTACAAATCGGTGAACATTCCGCTGAAATAAAGATGACAAAAAACAGCTTTAAATCAAATTCCTTGTTGATTCCACCAGGTGAGAGAGCATCAAGTCTCAAAATCCAGAAGGCCGCCTTTTGTGCTCGTAGTTTCTTAATGTCTGTGCTGTGGCCTCTGGTATGTACAATTTCTAATACTAGAAAACATAGCTGTGTGACTGAATGGCCATTATCTTTAAAAGTGTCTAGCCACTGCTGATGCTTGGTTATTGTTTCTGATACATGATTTATGTTCGTTAATCCATATTCTTACTTTCCTTGATGTTTCTCCAATGTAATACATGCCGCACAGTCATTTGATTGCATAGAGCACATTCTCGGAGAGACATGTAGAATGTTCTTGTACTTATTCTCCTGTTCTGGGGTGAGACACTGTGGTGCCCTTATAACATTATTACAGTTGGTGCAAGTGAGGCATGGGGAAAGTGCTTGGATGTTTATCAGGTGTTTTGTGCGCTAATCTATCTTGTGTGTCCACTAACATGTTGCGAAGGTTACTACTTTTCTGGTAGGTGAATACTGGTGGGTGTGGGAACAAATCTGTTGTTCTATTGTCACTGGTTACAATGCTCCACCGATTTTAAATACTTTCTTTAATTTGTCTACTTTGAATAGAGTATTTCATAACAAAGACGAGATCTGGGCTTTCCTGTTGTGGTTTATCCTGTAAAAGTCGATCACGTTCTTGAGCGTTGGTTTTGGATAGGGCTGTTTCCAAATCTTTATCTGGATAACCTCTCATGTGCAGTTTATCTTGTAGTTTCATCAGTTGTAAGTCCATTTCTCAGGGTAGCTAACGATTCTTTTAACTCTTAGCAATTGACAATACGGCAAATTACGCAAAATGTTGGGAGGGTGGAAACTCATACGGTGGAGTAAATTGTTACGGTCGTTCTTTTTTATGAACAGAGTTGTGGTGATTCTGGGTTATTTGATGACAGTTTGTAAATCTAAGTAATGTACATTGGGGTTCCCGATCTCCATAGTGAATTGGATGCAAGTGTCAATGCTGTTCAGAAGAATCAGAAATTCTTCCAACTCTTTCTTACTTCAATTCAATACTCCAAAAATATAATCTATGTAACGGGCCCATTTTTTTTATGAACTTATTCCATTGTTGATTTTCCATGATATGTGTTGTCTCGAAACGGTACATGAAACTATTGGCGTATGCAGGTGCCATATCTAACACCGATCCACAAAGTAAAATCAAGCAACTTGAATATGCCATAAGGAAAATAATCAATAGGAAATCACACACAGTAAGACTCAGCAGGTATTATAAAGCTCAGAGAATTCCAAGGATCCCGCTCTGTCCAACACTCTGCAAAGAAAGCAAAGACTTTGTCGACAAGTGGGAACAAAGTGGGAACAAAGTGGGAACAAATATTGAACAAATGCTCTCTTGATCTCATCTTACTAATGATCAAAAAATTATCAGGGAACATAGAACAACTTGAAAAAGAAATTGAAAGTCTATCTGAAGATATTACAGGCATTATTAATGCTGAATAATTCGCCGAGATTCTCTCAGACATTAATACCAAACTAGAAAGTTATAAGCAAGACCTAGAAGCCTGTAAAGTCAGAAAATTCAGACGAGTCACGTACGACTACTTAAATAACGAGGTATATACTTGGGAAGATAAATACCAATATCAAGGCCCACGGCCCAGCAAACCATCTACCGATGATAGTAGCTCGGAATCAGATACCTCTGAACGAGAGGACAACCAACCAGGAGAAAGCAAAACTGCGAGTACCTCGGGAACTAACACCAGAATAGCACAACCCTCTAATTCGTCATGAACGGGTGCTTTTTTAGAACAAAACCCAAGAGGAAGAGGACAAGGAGAGAAAAAAAGAAAAAATCAAGGAATGCTCACCAGACTACAGACACATGGGAATTAGTGGTGAATCTATCTAAAAGAATATTATCTGCGCATTAAATCAAAACACTTGAAAAAGGTTTAAAATCTGTACCAACCTACAGCAGCAACAGATTTAATACCCAGGTTGAAATATATAAACTGATTTGCAAATAAAAGTTGAAAACATTCTTTGGAGATCACAATCACAATTTGTGACTAACCTCGGAAACCGGTGAAGACCAAGCAGAGTATATCGAGTTCAAGCCCAAAAGTACCTTCTCGGCACCAATCAAAGTGCCATCTATTGAGATATTTCACAAAATGGTTCTGAGCGATCTCAAGAAAATACAGTTCAAACAACCCAAGAGACGCAATCTCAATAGAGGAGAACTTTCACAGATCAAGAATTTGTTTATGCCCAATTCCATAACAATTAGAGCAGCAGATAAAGGCGGCACCATTGTCATTCAAGACACAGAGGACTACCACCGTGAATGTCTGAGCCAATCATCAGACCAGGATACATACGCTGAACTAACCCAAGTTCCCATCATGGAGATTAAGAAAGACCTTGAAGCCATATTAGACACAGCTCTGGAAAGAGAGTGGATTACGGCCAAAACCAAAGCCTACCCTCTTACACCATACCCCAAGATGCCGCATCTATATATGCTAACTAAAGTCTATAAAAGGTTGGATCACCCAACCAGCAGACCCAATGTTGCAGCAACAGAGAGTATACTGCAACCTTTGGGCACCTACATTGACATTTACTTACAGCCAATTGTACAGAAAATATCCACTTATGTGAAAGATACGTTTCCTCCAGATTCTAAATCAAATTGATCTATCAGAAAACAACATCTAATTCACTATAGATGCGAGTAGTTTATATACCAGTATCCCTCATAATTCAGGGCAAGAAGCTGTTGAATGGTTACTGTTACAAGAAGGACACATCAGAGCCAACAAATAGTTTCTAATGATATTACTTAATTTAATCTCTATGAACTCCTGTTTTGAATACAATCAAACTTATTATTTGCAAACATCTGGAACTGCAATGGATGTCACTATGGCACCTGCATACGCCAATAGTTTAATGTCTCGAAACGGTACAACACAGATCATTGAAAATCAACAATGAAATAAGTTCATAAAAAAATGGGTCTGTTACATAGATGATATTTTTGGAGTATGGGAGGGAAGTAAGAAAGAGTTAAAAGAATTTCTGATTTATCTGAACAGCACTGACACTCACTGTTACGCTCACCTGGTCTATGCAGAGGTGTTGGGGCATGGTTGCAGCCCTCCGATGGGTGAGGTTGCTCGGGTCCGACTTCGCCCTCTGCGCTTATGTGGTGACTGGTGGTAATAGGTGATGCTGCTCGGAACTGCTCCTGTTGATTAATTTTAACAAGCACTCCGTCCTGCTGCTTCTGGCAGGGGCGCTTACATGATCTGGACCGAGTTCCTTCACTGGTCCCTTGCACGTGGTAGTCCAGTCCTGCTGCGACTAAGCCACTATACTTCAGGTAAGTGTTCCAGTTTGCCTTTGTCTTTCCTCGTCTGTTTTTGTTGTATTGTAAAGTTTGTTGTCTTGTATTGCTGTCCGTTCCACTTCTGATGTTTGCTCTTTTGCTTTCTTCCCTTGCAGGTGATGTTGCTGGCCTGGCAGAAGCTGCGGAGCTCGAGGCGGCAGCCGGAGGGAATGAGGAACTAAGCTGCAGCGGTACAGTAGCTGGTAAATTGTTAACTAGGGGGCGTGCGGGGTTCAAATGTGGCGAGGCCCTAGGACAGATGTTCTAACCTTGTCTTTCTTCTTCTTCACAGGGTCCGAGTTCGTGGATGCGGGGTGCGGTGCTGTGGCGTCGGGATCAAGCTCACTGGACGTCAGGATATGAGTCTGCAGATGAACCGATGAAGCACCAGTTTCCTGGAGGCGAGTATGCAGGACAACGCCTGGTTTCAAAGGTAAGTAAACTGGTCCAAGAGGCGGTGAGCGTCACGTTGCACGCCTTAAGGATGGAGCAGCTTATATAGCTGAGCTTCTGAAGCCACACCTACTAGGTTCAGCCTGCCTGCCACACCCGATGAGTCAGCACATGAAGACCAGGCTGAGGGAACCACACCTGATGAGTCAGCACATGAGGATGTCCTTTGGAATAAAGGTGTTCAGCTCCTGGAAAGTTCTTGTAAAATAAAAGCACTCCTGCACTGAAATAAAGTGTTCCTGCTCACATCTCTATATGAGTCTGGCGCCAAAGGCGCCAGGACTGAGTCCAGCCAGGGCCCCTGTGTTTATGGGTCCCAAAGGGAAATACGTGAGTCAAGTGACCCATTGCCCCAATCACTAGATGGTGTGGTTTTTGTGTTCTGGGGCCTGTGGCCATGACACTCCCATCCAATTCACTATGGAGATCGGGAACCCCAATGTACATTACCTAGTTGTACAAACTGTCATCAAAGGACCCAGAATCACCACAAATTGATTCACAAAAAAGACTGATGATAACAATTTACTCCACCGTATGTGTTTCCACCCTCCCAACATTTTGTGTAATTTGCCCTATGGTGAAATGCTAAGAGTTAAGAGTTAAAAGAATTGTTAGCGGTCCTGAGGAATGTGACATGCAACTGACGAAACTACAAGATAAAATGCACATGAGAGGTTATCCAGATAAAGATTTGGAAACAGCCCTATCCAAAACCAACGCTCAAGAACGTGTTAGACTTTTACAGGATAAACCAAAACGGGAAAGCCCAGATCTCGTCTTTGTGATGAAATACTCTATTCAAACTAGACAAATTAAAGAACGTATTTTAAATCGGTGGAGCATTCTAACCAGTGACAGTAGAACAAAAGATTTGTTCCAACACCCAGCAGTATTCGCCTACCAGAAAGGTAGTAACTTTCGAAACATGTTAGCGGACACACGAGATAGTCCCGGGAGGATAGCTCAGCGGCAGCGTGCGCGTCTTGGAAGCAAGACGACACGGAGCAACAACAGGTTCGATCCCCGGGTCCGCGCTTAGAAACCTTTGGGTGTTTAAGCGCGTTATAAATACGTAACTAAGAAAAAAAAAACACACAATTACGCAAGACAATTCCTGTAACAGCGCCTCGATGCCTGCGGGCTGTGTGAGCGCTTTATAAATGTGAAATAATAATAATAAATAAATAGTCAGCGCACAAAACACCTGATTAACATGCAGGCACTTTCCCATGCCTCAATTGCTGCAACTGTAATAACATTATTAACCATGCTACATGTCTCTCCAAGAATGTGATCTATGCAATCAAATGCCCGCGCAGGATGTATTACGTCGGAGAAACATCAAGGAAAGTAAGAATACAGATTAACGAACATAAATCATGTATCAGAAACAATAACCAAGCGTCAGCGGGAGATAGATACTTTAAAGATAATGGACATTCAATGACACAGCTACGTTTTCTAGTATTAGAAATTGTACAGATCAGAGGCTACAGTACAGACATTAAGAAACTACGAGCACAAAAGGAGGCCTTCTGGATTGAGAGACTTGATGCTCTCTCACTTGGTGGAATCAACAAGGAATTCGACATATGCTGTTTTTTGTAATCCTTATTTCAGCAAAATGTTCACCGATTTGTACACGGAATAATTTGATTCAAACTGTTTCCTTTTGGTTATCTGTGTTTTTACGAATTCATTTCCTTAGGATACTTTAGAGCATTTCAGCATAATGACCATCAATATGCGCATTGAGAAACACGATCCAAGTTTCCTTTATCTATTTGTTATCATACAGGATAACTATAAATATGTATACTTAACGATGATCTACAATATGTTTTACCAGATTTATAGTTACAGCCCCACTGAATGAACATGTTTAACATACATAAAGTATGATGTTTGCAAATATGTTCCGCTACATTATCTAGATTTCAGCAATACAGTCCATTGAACAACATTAGTGCTTCCTATCAACACACCATTAGGACTTTACCACCTCTTGGTGATTCATGCCACCTTATTAACTGCTATGATGACACGTGAGTCTATTAATACTTAAATATTTAGAGTTATTCGCAGAGCAATACATCACCATGATCACATTATTTACTGGTAGTTTTGTGATACCCCTTGACCATTCCAAGATGGCCACCCCATACGGCACCAACCCGCCGGACGGTTTCGATGACAACTGCTCACAACAATATATTCAACGTTGCATTTCGCGCACCCTTTGGCACCCGAAGTACGCTGATTCACCGTCATCTAGTTAAGGTTCTTTACAGATCCTTATTCAACCAACTCGAGCGACCTAGTATAAGTGATCCTCACTGTAGATTTACATTTTCCTATAGCAATCGAATTACGGTTCCATTATTGGAATGCCAAGCTTCCCATGCGTTTCGTCTTATAGCCGGACGGTTTCCCCGACAACCCTGACAACCGCTTGTTAGAACAAATGGAAGGTTGCATTTCGCATGCCTGCGTGGCACACAAAGAACGCTGACCGACTGTCACTAAGGTAAGGTCTATCTGAGACTCAATTACCTCACTAGATCATCGTAGTAGTAGGGATCCTGATTTTGGATCTACATTTTCCAACAGAGATCGAATCACGGCGAGAAGCATCTATTCCATTTTAGAACGCCAAGTCTCCCACACGTGTCATCTTAATCGCAGACCTAATAGGTAAGGAAGGACAAAACTTTTAAGCACTTCTGTGCTTCTTACTACCCTGTTAGCAACACATTAGTAATTCTATTAACATTATTTCTCTTAGGTAGACTGAACCATACAATAGCATCAGGTCAGCGACAAATTTTGATCATAAACACTTAGTACATCGGCTACACGTGTTCACGAGCTGACACATATGTGTTTTCTTTTTCTCTATTTTCCTGTTTTCTGCTCAGATGCTTGGCGCAATATCACATATGTACGAACATTGGAACAATACTATATTTTACTGTGATGAACTTCAACTAATATCTGTGAATTTTGCGCAATGTTCGAACATTATGAATATCGAAAATGGATTGATGCTCAAATGCATTTGGTAACATACCAATCTCAATGTGGGCAAATCTAATGTTGGTGACACGTTTGTATGTGAATTTTCTTTCATATACTTCAGGGCTTAAAAGCCTGGCACATGCAATGATTTGGTAATTTATGGTTATAATACTTAGGGAATTCTAGCTGACATGTGGATAAAATGCCTATAAGGTACATAATGAATAGTACGCATTGGCCCTGACGAAGGACGAGTACATCCGAAATGCATAAACCCTGGCGTTGATGCATCTGCAATTACAGTTGATATTTGTCAACGAACAAGTTTAAGCAATAAATCAAGCTTTAAACATACAAGTTACAAAATTTGCATACTCCATTTATTGAATTGAAAATTATAAACATACACCACATCTATGTGGTCTTTGGGAGTGCAGCCCACACCGCTGGCTTCACAGCCAAAGTCTTGTTTTTGCTCATATTTGTAGTGCTTTTTCACAGAGGCACCTCTCGAGTGGGTTTGCACTCTATGTAGAAAAAACAAACTACCATAATTTGAACTACAAGTAATCAAAAACGTAGGTTGTGCACACTCACCTTGCCTCAGATTCATGACCTTCTCTTTCCCCGAAACACGGCAACCGGTGCAATGCAAACTGTAGCTTGGTACTCTATAAACATGCTGTATCCATGTTAATGGTGACCGCAAACTCTGCTGAATACTCTTACGTTTTAAATCTCACTGTATTGCCATGAAAGGGGAGGATGGTTGGGGCGACTCGGGTTTGTTGCCAAGTAAGTTACTTTGAAAATGATAATTAACGGAATTTCATTTTTTTTAAAGTATGCGTTTTAGAAGTAGTTGCGGAAACAAAAAGGAGGAGATGATAAACTGCTATCACAACAAGAAGCGTTTTGGATAGGTTACCTGGATACGTTGGTACAAAGTGGTCTGAAGGACCATAACAAATTACATCATTTTCTATATTATACTAACCCTTAAATTACCCTATGGGCGATGGTACACTGTGTTTGGAAGTTACAGTGTTCATGAGCAATTGCAGATTATTCTCCTAAAAGAGATGTGTAATAATGTCCAGAGATTTGGATGTAATAATCCTATTGTATGCATGTAACATGGACTATATTTTCTTTATTTTGTCTTTGTGGGTTGTACTTGTGGACAACATAGTCACAGCTGATATCGAACGGGGTTGCTTGGCGACGGGGGCCATGATCGCGCGCAATGACGTCACCACGTTGCGGAGCGGGTACACCGCGCTCGCACAGAGGCTCCACCTCTAAATTAACAATACAACTCCTCTCGCCAAGTAAGGTCTGTAAACCTTGATTGATACCCCTTCTGAATGATGTCATGAAGCATTGTGAGCTTGTAAGAGGAGATGGGGATGATTTGGCATATAATGATTCCTTTATAGTGGGACATTTAGACAACGTCCATTCTGGACCAATGAAGAGAGTAATGGTATATATATATATTATTTGTATACAGGTTTGAATACCTGGATTGAGGCCCGGTTTGGATATTTTTTCGCCAGCAATTATGATCATTGACATATTTTGTAACACCTATTATCTCTCTTCTGCCTTTGATACTGTCAACCATGCCATCCTGCTCAACCGTCTCTGTGATAACCTGGGTATCACTGGTCAGGCTCTGGTGTGGCTGACCTCTTTCCGCTCTTTCCGACCCTCCCAGGTCCAACTTCGGCCCTTCCTCTCCTCTGTCTTCTACTCTACCTGTGGTGTCCACCAGGGGTCTAACCTATCTTCCTGGCTTTTCAACCAATACCTGGCACTCCTTGCCCACCGCATCGCCACTCTCTGCCCCAACTTCCAGTGCTATGCGGATGACACGTAGCTCATTTTCAGGCTACCCTCTGCCTCCTCCTCCCTGTCCCTCATCTCTGACTGTCTGGCTGCTATCCAGGAGTGGTGTGCCGCCAATGACCTCTGCCTTAATGCCAGCAAGACTGAGATTCTCCTTATCGGCACACCGGCTCGCTCCTTCCCTGTAGCTCTCTGGCCAGCCTCGCTTGGCCCTCCTCCTGCTCCCACCTTTGAGGCTAAAAACCTTGGGGTCATCTTCGACTCTCCTTCTCTCCTCACATCTCTGACGTCTCCAAGAAGTCACACTACCAGCTGCACCTCCTCAGAGGTATTCTTCCTTTCCTCTCCTTCCCCCAGAAGCTCACTGTCTCCAGAGCCCTGGTTCTCTCTAGGCTGGACTATTGTAACAGCCTCTATCTAAATCTGCCTGCCTCTACTTTCCGCCCTCTGCAACTTATCTAGAACTGGACTGCGAGACTTGTCCTTGGCCTCAAGCCCAGGGATCGTATCTCTCCAGGACTGAAATCTCTGCACTGGCTCCCAGTGGCTGCGAGGATTAAGTTCAAAACCCTCTGCATTGTCCACAAGGCCTTCTGGGGCCGAAATACCTTCAACTCTCTCTTCCTAAACACCTTCCTTCCCGAGCCCTTCGCCCATCCGCTTCCAACTCCCTCAGGGTCAGTCGCTTCTCCAAGCAACAAGTTGGTGGTAGATCTCTCTTCGGCAGGGGCCTCCCTCTGGAACAGTCTTCCTACCTCCCTGAAAATTGAGGAGAACCATCTCCGGTTCCGGAAGCACCTCAAAACCTTCCTATTTGCTTCTGCTTTCTCTCCCCCTCTCCCCTGCTGAATTCCTGGCTGAAATTGCACTGGTTACCTGGCCAGCCTGCCTAATCCCAGGCCTAGGCACCGACAGCTGCACACCTGCACTGCCTCCCTGGCAACCCCTGCACCTGGGGACTGTTTTCTGCATCCCTTCAGTCCCCGTACCAGCACCTATGTCTGGACTTAACTTGCACTTGCCACCTCTGGCTGTTTATTATCTTATTTTTTCTACTACCCCTTGTACTGCACTTTCCCCTCTCCCTTCCCCCTCGAACTTTTCCCTTTCCCCCTTCCCATGCACTTGCGCGATCTGAATGACACCTGGCCTAGTAAGATTGCTGTCTGTCTTCCCATTGTTACCCCTCCCTTGCCTCGTCGCGCCTCGAAACACTTGTGTATAGGCACGTTATAAATGCCATATCATATCATGTCATATATCTAGGAGGAGAGACATTGTTTATTCCTACTTTTTGAAAAATGTGTTCGTATGACAAGTTTCCTTGTCATACCTTCCAGTGAGGACTCTGTGTAAGAAATAGCATCATTGTGAAACATTATTTTCGAAAGTTATCTCCTATCGATTAACTTCAAGCAGGGCTGGGGGTGAGCTCTGTAAGTTTTAAAATTTTACTAAATGTATATTATTACTATAGATTCATAGCCTCAGATACTTCTGAAGAAAGTCTTATGACCAAAATGTGTCAAGCAAGCTTAATAATACTGTTGTATTTACATATGAGTTGTTGTGAAATGGTTTAATGCTTCTCTAAGTTGGCTTTAATTTCTCTGGTATGGACTAGATATTTTCGTAAACCTGATGGAATTTTCCATAACCTAACATTCATTGTTTGCTCTTATAAAGATGTTTCTCTACAAAACTGAATGATGTTGCTTGAAATGTTTATTGTTCGTTGTAAAGTGTGAACCAACTAAATTTCAGTTCTTTAGATTTGAGCCTCGATGGTCCCTAAGTGGGTTCTGGGGGCCTTAATATTTTTGTTATTGATTACCACTCAATTCCAGAGTTTGTTTCATCACTAGCTCCTCACTCACAGCACTAACTACTTACATGTATTTGGTCTGAACTCTTATTTGGTGTGCAGTCAGCCCCTACGTATTCAAAAAGATTTGGGGCCACGATTAGAGAAGATGGATGAATCTCTTTGAGGCTGTCCTGAAAATGGTACTCGGCAGATAGCAATGTCATAAATGTATTCATTTTATCCAAAAATTGTTATAATGTTGTTGAACAGTACTGAAAGTATGTGGATTCACGACAACAATTGGGTAAGAGGCTGAAAATGAGTGAGCATTCTTGTCCGTGGCAAAGCTCATGGTTCTGGCAATCTCTGGTAGTCAACAAGCACATAACATTATTTATATTTTTTAATTTAAATTAGGGTATTTATTTAGCAGTAAGCAACAGAGGGTTTTACACTGGAAGGGGTTCGAGAGATACATCGATTGGTAATGGTGGTGGAATAGTTCTAATAACATAGCATTTATCATTGTCACACAATTTAGAGTATCAGGGAAAATATAATATTTATGAAATATGTAACAGTGCTCAAATAGACTGAAGGTAGCACAGAGGGGTGGGCTGTAAAGCCTAAAACTCTAGTTCTGGAGGGGTTCACTCTGGGGGCATATGGTCGGCAACAGTAATATACAATCCATATTCTTCGCCAGGCATGTCAAAAAGGTGACATTTTTGGTGGGGAAGGAGGAGTGTGAACAGTTTCACTTCTATCCCAGCATGCAGGAACAATCATCAGCCTGAGCTACAAAGACATTACTTCATCGGAATGCTCAGGGTAAATTCTGGTTGTGGTTTGAACGGATATCCTGGTAAAGATTCTGATAATAGATGGTTACAAGGCATAGTCTAGCTTCGGCCTCGGTTGTTTGGGCAACAACATTGGGTACTCACTGGTACAAGGCCACTGAATCTCATCCATGGGCACTGCAGCTGGTTCAAATCTCTCAAGAGTCAACTCTACAAGTGCAGAGCAATGTCAACTTTTGCAATGGCGGTAGGCAAAAAGAACACCTTGAGACTAGCCCAATATGGTAGTAAGCCCATCCTAGGTCAGACACCACTGGATTCTACTACTTAAGTAGTCTTCCCACAGCCAAAGACATGTGGCTAGTGGGGTTGACAAATGTTCATCTAACCTCCAAGCTTCGTTCAAACCTCCCAAAAAAATATCCATGGCCTCCTCCCTTTCTGCTAATGAGTTTGTGCACTACTTTTACTCTAAAATCTGTAAATTTCATGAATTACTCACAGTCCTCGTCTCTCCCCCTCCCCTGCCATCTTTCTGACCACTACCTCTTCCCTTTACCTCTTCTACTCTCAACTACCTCTCCCCTGCATCTCCTAATGAATTAGCACCCATTCTTTGGAGGGGAAACAACCTATTGGGCACTCCTCTCAACCAGTTTGCTCCTCAAATGCTCAAAGTCTCAATCACCTGCCCTTATCTCTCTGAGCTCCTTAACCTCTCCCCCCATCTGCTGGACTCTTCCCCGCCTTCTTCAAATCTGCATCTGTCCACCTTTTGAACAAACCTTTCTGTCCACGTTACTGAACCAAACGTCCAGGTGAACTAAGGCTTAGATTTCCTCCTCCCCAATGATTGCAAGGTCCCAGAGCGGATAATCTTTAACCAGATAACAAAATACCTTGAGGATAATGGTTTTGGAGATTCACGTCAATCTGGGTTCTGTAGTGAACAATTCACCGAGACTGCATTCAGGCAAGACTCCAACTTTCTCTCTGAAGTGCACCACTCCAAATTTGCTATTATACTCATCCTTTTTGGAGCTCTCTGCCACTTTCAACACGCTCAACCACTCTACTCTACTCTACTGCTCACTCTCCAGGACCTTGGGTTTCAAAAATCTGCTCTAGCCCGGATCGTCTACCTGGTTGGTTGCTCCTTTAAAATTTCCCATAATTCTCAAACTTGTGACCAAAGACCTCTCCCTGTCAGCATCCACCAACGATCAGTCCTTGGACCTCTGCTCTGCATCCTCTATACCTCGAATCTAGGAAAACTTATCTCGTCCTTTGACTTTCAATATCACCTCTTTGCTGATACTAAAATGTTTTTCTCTTTTCTCTTCTTCACACCAGCCATCTCAGAACAGATTACAAATTGCCTCACTGGATAGTTCGCTGCTGCCTCAAGGCGAACTCCATCAAAATGTAAGACATCTTTCTCCCAACTTCCAATGCCATTCCTAACCTCCACTCTCCCATCTCCTTCACACCTGAACATTTATTCCCTCGCGCAAGGCGCAAGGCTTGCAAACCTGGGTTCCTCTTTGATAGCAACCTCCACATGAAAGAATTCATCACAACCAGCTGCTCGTATTACCCTTCTCAACATTTTGAAAATGTATCCAATATTTACTCATCACTCTACAAAGACGCTAATTTCAAACCTCATGCTGAACAAACCAGACTCCTGCTTGAGCCCATTGCTTGCTCTTCTCTCCCCTATTCCTTCCTACCTCAAGACAAAGCCCACACTCTTCTACAACCTATTCAGACCCTCCTCCACCTCTGTTTATTGGCACCAGACTCGTTGGCTCTCCATGCAGAGCCTCTCCTTTTTCAAGTTCCTTTTCCTAATCTACAAAGCTATCAATTATCTTGCTCCTCAGTACCTGTCTGTTTGTATCTCTGTTCACTCATCATCGCGTTACCTCTGCTTCTCCTTTGGAATCAACCTTACTGTCCCATGCCCCATTGTGACTCCTCTTGCTTCCGACCTTTATCCCTACTCGCCCTGCTGCATTGCAACCTGCTGCCCATCACAATCAAAGACAGCCTGACTGTGATTTTTTCAAAACGTGGTTTAAACTTCACTTACTTGGTATAGAGGTAGCTCCACATGCCCTTTCTCCCATTCCTTCGGGCAGACCGCACTACTCTCTTCAAGTAATAATGTAATTTTGTATATTTATACAGCACTCCACTATTGTTTGAAGCACTTACCCCCTAGGTTAATGCTACTTTAATAAGTTACATGTTTCTTGCATAGTTTGTTTTGTCCATGGTCTATGACATAGTTGGTTCCCACCCTCAAACTGGATCACCACTTGTTCTCACTTTTGTTCTATAGTATAGGTATCTTTCTGGGAATCCCTCCGCCATCTGGAAATATGTTATTATAAGTAATTTCTGATTGAAACTGATATCCCTGTTCTTCAAATAAACAAATACAAGAGGCACAGTGATGCCTGAAGCTGTGTAATGCTGGATCCAGGAACGGCATAGGAAGATCACCTGGCAACTCTGAACATGCCACAGGCAGGAGAAAGGGGATTGCCACATTATGCTACTACACAGTACCGTAGCCTTAAGATATCACGACTTGAAGAAAGCATCTTGCAGTTAGGGAGAGGCTCTGGTGGGGCAATGACCAAGCACTCCACTAAGCGCACAGAGGCCGGTGATAGGAAAATCAAGATGCCGCAACCCCAGGATTTTGAAACGGCTATGTGTGAGTGTAAGTCCTGCCATATCACTAAGCCAAGTAATACATTATCTTGGACACACTTAACCAACTTGGAACGCATAGGCAGCTGAAACACAAAGACATTACAGCAACAATATCTGACCGGGTTTGAGCATAAAAGGGGCTGGTTTAGAGCTGTTTTGTGTGGGAGTTTGGAGGAAAGTGCCAAGAGGATGGAGAACATCAGGCGGAGGAAAGCTTACAAGGAAGGAAGTGGTGAAAGAAAATAAGGAGGGGGTGAACGTGGAACAACATGAGTGAAGAGGGGGCGGAAGAAGAAAGTAGAGGAGAGAAAGAGGAGTGTGTTAAAGAGTTGATATTAAAGGAGGGGAGGGAAGTTCAGGGGATGGCGTTTGGAGGAGAGGGCACGTTAGGCCCCAATAGGATCTAAGAGCTGAAGGGATTGGAAGTAACCATAAGCCTAAAAATGAGAAGCCGGAAGTGGGTGGAGGAACAAGCATGAGGCAAAGAGGCAAGGGGGTGCAGATGCAAACAGTTGCCAGGAAGGAGGGAGAGAAGGAGATAGAAGGCGGCCTGCAAGGTACAGGAACATGGCTGAATGTTGAGGAAGAGAAAGATTTGATAGGTAGGGCAGAGAACCAGGATCCAGGATAAGGGAGGTGGTGAGAGGCTCAGGAGAAAGCCAGTAGGAACTCAATGATGGACTCTACTCTGCCTAGGCTTTTGTAAGAAACCTGTTCAAACTAAAACTGCTGCACGATCCCAAAGAACAAGCACATTCTGGACCACTGGCAGGGAGGAGAGTTTCCAAACATATTTATTGCCTCATTAGGCACAATCAGGTGTTACAGGGAGTGTGAGCATTAAGCTACATCTTAAAGGCATTATTATATTTTATTTACGATGCAACGGGTTTTGGCTTGATTGAATGAGCAATTCTGGTCCTTTCATGATGTGATGTTGTGCTCTGCATTGAATATTGTAATGTATATTGAGATGCATTTGATTGCTTTATTGGTTTATGCTTTTGGTTTAATTTGGAAATAGCAGATTAACTTTACACAAAAATGCTTCAGTGAATTGAGCATTGGATTTGACTTTAGAAGTGTTGTGCCTTTTCTTAAAGAAAGGATAAAGGATGGACAGGGCTTTTTGTATTGGAAATGTGAATTAAGCCCCAAGATGAGATTATTGATGTTAATTGATTTAGTTGAACAAAAGTAACTTTTTACCTATCAAACAGATGTGTTCCCTTAAGTGCCAGGCTATTATGCAAGTCTATGCAAAAAGGACGAGCATACACGTCCTTGGCACTAAAGGGGTTAAACCTTAGGTTGAACTAGTGAGAATAAGGCACATTGAAAATGACAAATGTGTTTGAACAATATGTAGATTTAGCGAGATGAACTGAGGGACTATGAATGTAAATAAAATACTTATTTTATATATACGTTGGTCATTCCTAACTCTGAGATAAATTGGTACAGTGAAAAGCTTAACAGCACTGCGTTATGTGTTTGCATTTTGCCTCTGTTCAAAGTCTTACTGTTTTGTGAATCTCTCTATTTTTATTTATTTACATTTATAAAGCGCACAGTGGCCCTTGGGCATTGTGGCGCTGTTACAGTATACTTGCTCACACGAAAACAGTTGCATATGTATTACATCAGTTTACAGAGTGAGTTTTCATACAACATACGTTGAGATGCAATTGGTGATGGCACGGACCTTCAGTTGTAGCCTTGGAGGTGGGGAGAGCCTAGGGTCAGTGTTTATATCTATCCCTATATGTGCATTAGAAAGTGACAGCAATTGACATGGAATAGTTGCTGAACCCGTGAGTAAACTGTCAGGTTTTGAGGGTTGTAAAATGTTGTGACAGTGAGTGGGGAAGAGAAACAGACTTTGAGTTCCACAAATTATACATCTAATCATTGTAGCATAAACAGAGAATCAGCTCTGAACTGGTCATGCACAGACGTCCTTCTGTGGTCAGTCCAGCGGCTGGTAGCTTCTTCCGTCGCATTAGAGGAATGGTAGATCTTTCTCTGAGCTGAGCTGAGAGTGAGGACAGAATTCTTATCTAGCCAAGATGGTCGTTAGACACAACACGTTGGTCATCTTTTCATATGCCTCTCAGTTTCACAATGTAAAAGCCAAGAGACCTCCTAGAGTCCAGGTGATGAAATCTCTCTGAATCCTTAGAGGGACGTGGAGGGTGTAGAAGACCGAAAGCTAGATTTCCTGACACAAATGTAACTCAGACAACATAAGGGAGGAAGAAAGGTCTTAACCAAAGGTTCACCTTCTCATTAGAAAAAACAAAGTAAGGAGGCTTGCAGAATAATGCTTGTATTAGGACAGACTTTCAATCTTTGAGAATTCTAGTGCCAGTTTTTAGGACCCCTAAACTTTTTGCTTGTTTACAATTTTTATTTGTGGATCACTGAACTGCTTTTGGTGGTCAGAGGGACTTACAGTGTAGTCCCCCTGCCATTGCAACTCTTTTTGGGTCATTATGAGTATATGGTCCTGAGTCACCTATATGACCCCCATTCCCATGAGTGCTTCTTTGTGCCCTAGGGTGATCATATCACCCTATATTACACAGCACCTGTCAATCCCAAAAAGAGAAACACACGTATCAGGATGATTTCAGAAGATTCTATCGGCAAACCCACTACCATTCTGAAGCATCAAGATCTCCATTCTGGAGAGACACCAGATTGACTCTTAATACAAGTGAAAGCAGCACCCCCGGAAATCAATAACCATAAAACCATGCCACTAATCAAACAATGTGGATCCTCGGGGGTGGGGGGGCACCTATTACAGCAAACAAGAACAGACCTGAATAAGGCGCAGATCCTGTACTTTCAAGAGACTTGGATATCAGTTGTGCCAACATGTGAAGGATACACGAGTCACATGAACCCTGCTATCACAAATCAGAAAGGTCGACCCTCGGCAGGTTTGATAACGTTGATTAAACACGACTCCCCATTTTAAACAATCGAGTTGAACAACATAGACCATTGGGCACTGAATATGATTCTCGTACAGCACCAGACAAGGAATTTTCACAATAAAGAATGCCAACAAATTAACAAACACTATCTAAGCATCCTGAATGTATACTGGATGAAAAAGTTATAGATTCCTTACTCACGGCTATCGACAACACCGCAATGAGATATTTAAATGTTGAATTTATCATATGCGGAGACTTCAATTTCCATCTTTATACCTAGGTGAGGAACCCAATTGAAGACCATAGGATGGAACATCGAGTCCGAAGATGGTCAGCGGAAATGCTTGACAGGAAATTTGAGCGAATGGACGCATTTTCTCACGACACACATACCCCTCCTCCCACATGGACGAGGGGAAAGAAAGAATCTATAATTCATTACATATACTGCTCCAAAGGAATAAATGGAAACAGTAATGATTCCATTAACACCTATTCACAGCACAGCGGCCATCTCATCGTGATGCGCTCATCAATCCCGAGAGAATAAACATACCTCCTTTGAGCGTGTCGGCCAGTATGAATCAACTTAGAATATCGCAGAATGATATGGCAGCCCTGCCTGTAGTATTTACAATCATCAAAATGGATGACAACTCCAAAATGAACTACGGTTGGATCCTAGACCAATTCAAGCTATCTACTGTTCCCAACTGTAAAACAAAAATTCGACGCACCTATGTCTACAATCAAACAATAGCTGAAAAAAAGCGAGAGATTAAAAAAACGGTGATGCAAGCTAAATTCGACTCTCCCGAAACCAAAGAACTAAAGACAAGAAAAGCCAAACAAAGATACACAAATTGGCTAACCACAGCCAAGATGATGCAAGACCAACAGAATGCAGAAACAATGCTTGGTGCATTAAAATCACATAATACTAGGAATCTGTGGGAGCTACTAAAAATGGACCCGAAAAGGATACAGCAAATGATAGTCGATTTACAAGAACATTCCTGGATTGAGTACTCGATCAGAGAAACGACAGACCAAATAAATAGAAAGAGGTGGACCATAACTTGGGAACCAACTGAGATCATAGAGATAATCTGCAAACTAAATCTTTCAAGAGCCCCTGGACCGACGGCCTTTCGAATGCCATCCTGAAAAAAAAACCTGAAGCTTGGGCTGAGCTTTGCACAGAGATCTTTATAATCATAAATCGGACCAACACCATCATGGCAACTGGCAACCCTAGTACCAATCTTTAAACAGGGTCTTACAAAAGAACCATCAAATTACAGCCCATTGGCTCTGCTCTACCCCTTGGAAAAAATAATTGCAAACGTGTTGCTAAAAAAACTTAATGTTTGGTCTAAGCAAGCCAAACGACAAGCAGTACGTCAAACAGGGTTTACCAAACACGTTGGAACCAATGTAAATCTTATAATCATGAAAATGCTCAAACATGATGCGGCGAATTCGAAAATCCAGATATATACTGCCTTTATAGACTTGCATCTTGCATTTGACACAATCAACCGGAGGAGACTATGGGAAAAGTTAGAGCAATGGGGCTGTCCTGACGACATCCTTGAACCAATAAAATGATTATACTCAAACAGCAAGGTCCAAGAAAAGATGACATCTGATGGTGTGGTTACCCAACCCATATTAACTTGGAATGGCCTTAAACAAGGATGCCCACTAGCCGCTGCCCTATACAACCTCGACACCTCGGATTTTGAAACAAGCATTTACACTCCGCTAATGAACCCTCCTAAGCTCAATGCCACCACTATCTCAAATCTAATGAATGCAGATGACATTATCATAACGTCAAAAACGCCATTGAGCCTACAAATTGCTTTGAACAGAATGCAAGACCATATGGACAGAAATTAACTGGCCGTTAATGTTAATAAAACTAAAATCATGACCCTCACATCGATAAGACCAAGACAAAGGAAACAGCATGTCTTATCTCAAGAAGGAAAAACTCGAGCAGGTCTGCATGTACAAATACCTGGGTATCTGGGTCAATCAATCAGAAACCGAACAAAGCTGGGCAGTGCATTTAAAGTCTGAAGCCAAATCGTTGACAAAGGCAAGGTGCAATTATACATCAGAAATATGGCAAATTCTCTGTAAAACCTGTAGTCTCTTTCTATAAACAAAAGGTAAGAGCAATACTATCCTATGGCAGAGAAACCCCTATTAATATCGATCAAACTATTTGGGAGAAAATCGAGGCAATATATTGGCGGAAAGTATTAGCACTCCCCCAAGGTACCCCCATGTGCAGGATAAGATACAAGTTAGGACTGCAGTCCCTGCATTCAATTGTGACCTGGACCTTTTCAGAAAGATCAATAATGGAGATCCTATACCGGCACTCGACATCCTGAGAACTACGAATCTATGTGCCAACGACAAAGTATTGATCAGATGGAAAGAAGCCACTATGAGTATATGTACTGAACATGAAATAACAATGGACACGCTGATAAAAAGGCGTCAGATTGCAAAAAAACTACTTGCAAGAAATGATTGGATCGAAACACAAAACAGAAAGGACCTCTCCAAATTAATGTTAAAATGTGATGGCGAAGCACGGACATTAAATGTACTCCCGCACTATCTTAGCCTCTTTCCTGCCCGACACATCAGAGACACGTTCTTAAGGTTCAGATTGAATTTACTGCACACTCAGGAGATTCAGGAGAAAAGATGTCCCAACAAGGAAATTATAAAATCGTGCAGATTCTGCCAAAAAGAAGAAGCAATAGAAACAATGAAACACATTGTCATGGAATGCGAAGCACTGAACAATGAACGACTTGCCTTCATTCGAAAATATTCCAGTGCCCCGACAAAATTAGAAAAATCTGAACGATGGTCAGAGATAATGATTGGAAACAACAGACGTATGTTAACAACCATTGTACATTTCTGGACAACGATACCTGCTGACGGTATGTGGCTGAAGGATGAATTACTCAAAGACTGATGGGAATCCTAGTTGCTCGCTCACCATCTAGACAATACCCACTAGGATGTCCTCGGCCACGAACAAGATAAGACAGCTGGATGACAGAATTTAATGAAATAATGAATGTAAATATAGAAATGTGATATTTTCTGTTTTATCATGTAAACTCGTATATGTACGGTTTAAGATGCAAACCATAAACATTTAATTAAAAAAAAAAAAAAGAAAACCCTATATTACATTTAGGGAAAGGCCTGGAGGCAGCTGTTCTTTAGTTTGGTCTTCACCAAAGGTGCAAGCCATTTTATCATATTGGTAGCCCAATGTACCACTGTGGCAGCCATGGGGTTATCAATATATCTTTTTAAGTCCTGCTTTCGGCCAATATGTTTAAAGGGGCAGCCTTTATCCAGGGCAACTACGATGTAGGCATTACATTGCCATTCTTCTCACATGGGCTCTTTACAGCCTCAGCATTGGTGTTTACAGGTTTAGACCAGTTTAGGTCCCTTGGATGGCCATATGACATCCTACGGTTGTGGTCTGGTGTGAGAGACCCATTTAGGGGGCAACCATATGCTATGGCCTCACAAACTTTGTCCCTAAGCCCCTAATATAGTTTAGTGGGCTGGCTTTGGCTAGGCCCCTGCAAGTGGTGATAATTATTAGGAAATCATGTACCGAAGCCTTCTCCTGAATTGGATTTCTTGGAAGAGCAGTCTTATCCACATGCTGGAGGATTTCCAGTCATTGCGTCAATTACTGGACCAAATGTGGCCATAGTGGCTGAATTCTGTTACCTGCACTGATCTCCGGTTTGGGGTTTCTTCTCCTGGACATCTATTCTGGGCCTCCTCTGTGCTTCTGCTGACTCTACTTGTGTGCTGGGACAGGTCTTCCGTGCTGGGACTGTCTCCTAACTGTTCTGCCGCTGTCTTTCCATTTTAACTCTGAGGTTGTCCTGCTTTGGTGCTGGAAGCTGCCACTGCCTGGAATGTTGCTGAGACGCCAACACCCTGCTTATCTGCTCTTCAAGACCATCCTGGGTCCCCTCCATCATTGTCTTCTTCATAAGACAGTCTGAGATTGGGTGCCCTTTCCTTGTCCTCCAAGCCACTGGATCCTGCTTTGTCGGGTTCTGTCGCCGTACTAGAGTCTTCCTTGCCATTGATTTTACTTCTGGTTTGAGAGGCTCCTCTCATATGAAGGCCGCTTATTCTTCTTTTCTGTCACAGGGATTGACGTTAGCCCAGGGTTGCAGTCACTGGAAAGACGCATGCTGCAAACCGCAACATATCGGGTTGTTTTGTCTTATAGGAACCATCTTTCTGGAAGAAAATACTGTGAGTACTTACATCTGGGCTGGTAAGTTATTCTCACTGTAGGATGTTCCTGTGATTCGGAGGTCCAGACATTTTGGAATCAAGTGTCAACCACATTTTCCCATTGGTTAAATTAGGGGTCCTCGTGCTGTGCTTTATAATATCCTAGGGGTTCTGGTTGCCAAATCCACCTCTGGATAGCTTCCTTTCTGTCTCCTCTGGTCGTCCTTGGGGGAGTTTGCCATCAAATATACACCTTTGGAGAACAAATGGAACTTACCAGTCTTTTCCCCATACATTTGAATTGCCTACTGACTTTGTCCCATTTATTTCTTAGGGAACTTTGCACTTACCTGGAACTCTTCCAAAGTGACTTTGGTGGAACCAAACATTTTTCCAGCATCTATTGTGGGTCCCGTGATTATTAGGCCAAAGACTAGAATTTAAGATACAACCTATGATTTATTAAATGTATTTATAAAGTCATGTTCTCAACTTCTTCAACTTTGTATGGGTATTTCCACTGTAACTATTTTCATTGACTCTATTTTCCCCTGAAGTATGCTTCTTGGTTAATTGTTGTTAAAGCAGATATTGATTTGTTGGTTGCCTCTGGCTATGTGTTAGGATTGTTTCCCCACCGAAACCATCCTTCAGTGCAACCGAGAATTTACTTACAGTATTGTTCTTTTCATGGATTCTTCTCCCATAGATTCCTCATCAGATAGATATCAATTCAGTTGCTTGTACATGTTTTTGACAGTGGGCATAGTGCACCTCGACTCAACCCCTCTTGGCTCGACGATTCGGTCGTCGATGCCGGACGGGACGTTGGTCGTCATACAAATACAGCATCACTACGCCCCTGTACCTCAGTTGCCCATCCTTTTCCCCTGGAGCTCAGCTGCTGTGGAGGAAGAATCTAATGATTTGGCTAAAACAGCTACAGCTCATAGTAACAAGTGAAACCTAACAAGGTAATTTTAAAATTTCTTTTTTTAAAAAAAATATAATGAGGAACAGAACCGCAAGGGATGAGGAAACACACAAATAGGTTCTACGGCAGCCCTTCAAAGAGAGCTCACCTCTTTCCCCCAAAAGAGAAGGAAGTCATCAACTGCAGGCACTTTCATAGCAGGGTTAGGTGGGAGGGTGATGAGGAATTTGCAGGAGATGAATCAATAGAAAGAACATTATGGTAAGAAATTTCTCCTTGAATGGAATGCTTTTCTTCCACAGATCCCTCATTAGATAGAGTCCCCAAGCAGTAAATGTGAAGGAGGCGGGATGAAAGACCCTATACCAGGAAACATCTCAGCCCCTGCTTGGGTTGCTGAAGCTGAGCCTTCCTGCAAAAGGGGACGTAACATCTGCAACCTCGACCCCCTTGAGGCAAATCTAAAGGCAGGTTCTGCCGGCTGCTGGAATGCCAGGCCCAGAGACTTGGCTGCCAGCTTTGAGTCCTTACATTTCTCCAAGGACTTGTCGGCTTTTGGGCCGAACAGATTATCGCAGTCAAAGGCAATGTCCAGTAACTTGTTTTGGATGTTTTTGAGAACCCAGATGTGTGAAGATACGCCTGCCTCCTCAAGACAGTCGGTGACCCAAATTATCTTGCGACGCAGTCCGGGACATCCAGGCCGGTCTGCAACGACTACGGGCCACCTCTTTACCATCATCCACAATTCATTGGAAGCCCTCCCGCATCTCCCCTTCGGGAATGTACTGGGCGGGTCCCTCATAGCCCCCAACAAGCCAAATGTGTACTTTGAAAATGCGTTACACGCCTTATGGGCCATACTGCCCAAAGTGAAAACCTTTTTGGCCTGGGCATCAACTTTCTTCCCTTCCCTATTCATAGTGAGCATAGACGTGGATGCGGCTGACCTAGTGTTAACATTGGCTGCTTGCACCACTAATCCCTCTGGCATTGGGTGAGTGGAGAGATAAACTGGGTCTCCGCTTGACGGCCTGTACTTCTTCATGAAGTCGGAATTAACTGGGGGAAACAGTGCATGGCCTCTGCCATAAGGTGGTAATGGGGTTGGCAATAGCAACATTAAATGGCATGGCCCTCTCAGTAGAGGGTCCTTTCTCCAGAATGTCGATGAGCTAAGAAGGGTCTGCCTGGGGCACTCCAACCTAGGATATACACCACCCTATCCATTATGGGATGGTCTTTGCCATTTGTATGTCCATAAGGGTGAGCCTGCTGCGTCTCCAAGTCAGGAGCGGTGTACAGGCCACTGGATTCATGGAGGCTCTCAGTTAAGGCGACTCCATCCGCCTAATCAGTGAAAAAATCTAATAAACAGGATTGAAGACACATGACATCTGGTCATCATTGTCATTGAAAATGGTCGCCACTGTGTCAAAAAACTCAGTTCTCAACTGCAGAACACACGAACATTCGGTTATCGGCACTGATGGTACTGTGTCAACCTGGGGCGCATTGGTTATTATCGGCGCAGAGGCTGAACTAGCCACACCTGGCACTGAGGGCTTTGACGAGGACGTCACAGTGGTCAGCTTGGGGCCTGAGGTTACCAGGCGCCACTGGAGCCCCCAAAACCTGCTGCTTCGAGAGCTCACCCGTATGCACAGACGCTTTTTAAAAGATTTTTTGCATCTGCTCTTTAAAGGCCTCCCACTCGGCCTTGGATGTCGGTCTCACTGACTACATACCGGGCTCATCCGTCGAGTCGGATCCATGCTTGAACCGATGACGCCTTTTCTTTTTATGGGAGGAAGAGGAATAGCTCCAAGAATGTGACCTCTTTTGAGCTTTCTTCCGATGCCTATGCTTTTCAGCAGGCCCCTGTGTATCGAGCTCCGATGACCGGGCGGTCGAGCGTGCCAGTGTTTTAGATGGGGCCGGCCTACCACAAGTGTTTCAGCCCTCTCCTGTGGCGATTTCAGGTTCATCTTTCTACAAGAACCACAGTGCTCAGTGACATGATCGACACAGAGGCACCACATGCAGATGCTGTGTGGGTCTGTAATGGACATTTTGGAAATGCAGTCCATGCAGCGCTTGAAGCCCGACACCTCGGGAGTGGACATGCTATCGAAACTGCGTCAAACAAACAACAGTTTGTCAGATGAAAAGATTCTCTTGAGAGAGTTTTTCCTCGAGTAGTATGCTGAGCACGTGCAAAAAAGGAACTGAGGTACAGGGGGATAGTGACGCAGTATATGACGCAGTATATGTATGACGACCGACATCACGTCCAGAGTAGGAATTGGCATTGAGGCAAGACTGATAGATGGCTGAGTAGAGGTGCACTACGCCTTCTGTTGAAAAGCTTTCCCAGCAGCTGGCTCTGGGATGGATATCTATCTGATGAGGAATCTGAGGGAGAAAGGCAATCTATTAAACTGCTTTTCTAAAAAGGGAGGGACCATCAGTATGTAGCCCGTTCCCTGTAGAATTATTTTCTACACAATAAAGAATGAATCCTCATACATTCAACAAAATATGGCCCCAATTTTTAAAGTCCTTCTTTCTCTGAAATTACATAATCAAATAGGAACCAACATGAAGAGTAATTTCTTTGATCTGCTGCAAAACCGGGGTAAGGGGTTAGTTTTTTAATTGGAAATTTGAGGAGGGTGAGGGTTGCTGATTCTTACCCTGGGGCTTGTGAGAACTAGGTGGACCCGAAATAGACCTGTCAGTAATCTGACCCACCAGTTCCCTCCATGGCACCGCATTCAGCCAAGCTTCTCTCCAGGTAGTTGGCGTCTTCTCATGCGGCTCAGACAGCGAGCCGCCAGGAAAGCTACATTTCCGTTGAACAGGGGGCAACATTTAGGACGTCATTACGTCACTGTAAGCAGACACGAACCAGAAACACTTTCTCACATCTCGTAGAAATAAAATGCAAAGCTGCCTTGGATCGGTGCTCCTCAACTCCAGTTTACCGTAGTGAGTAGCCTTATCGCCATCGCTGTGCATGCCTGGTATGTTTTGATCTCCTGTTGCTGCCGTTTTAGCAGAGCTTCTCGGACTGTCTTCTGAATATCCATTGTCTGCTTTGGTTGCTGTATTTGGACTGAACTGTTTGGTATTGGATCTTTTCCTGCTATTTGGATCTTCTTTGGTTTTCCCTTGGATAATGTGACTTGGAAGCTTTTTCCCCTCTCCTGGATTAGGGGGGAACTTTGGATCACTGGATTTGCAACCCAACTGTGTAATATTTTGCTACCTCTTCTTAAACCTAATACCAGAGCGTTGGTTTTAGGAGACCAACTAATGGCTGGGCAATACGAATGATTCTCAAGCCAGGTTTCTCAACGAGTCATTAGGGAAAGTGGGATTTGAGCAACTCATCAAACTCCCCACACATATCAAAGGGAATACTTTAGATTTGGTGGCCAGGCACAAGATTGAAACAACCAATTTGATGGTGTCTCCATGCACATGGTCAGACCATCTATTCGTTCACTTTACTATAGTTTGTGAAAAGGTATTCAAATGGAGAGAGGTGAAAAAATGATAAGTTACTTACCGTAGTGACTAACGTACTCTTTCCTCCATACTGCATGGGCGTCCCTTGCGAGGGACGGGTGACGGAACCCTTTTCACCAGAAAAAACCTTCCCCTTTAAATTTAGAGGCGCACTGGGGTGCGGTCCTTGAAGCATGCGCTGCCCTGACTACGCCCTCCGGCACCACACCTCGGTCCCAATAGATGTGTTGACAATAGAATTAACATTGCCTAATGACACCAGTTTTATTAGGGGGGAAGCTGGTGGGACGTAGGGAGGAAAGGGGACTAAGGACTAAGAGTGCGTTAGTCACTACGGTGAGTAACTTATAATTGCTCTCACGTCCCGTCCCCTTTCCTCCATAGTACATGGGTGATTACAACTGAATGTAGCCCCAGGGTAGAGGGCTCAGCAAAAAACATGGGCAACACAATTTCTTCGTTCAGATGGAATGCGGAAGGCACCTTAGGAAGGAACGTTGGGTGCGTCCGTACGACTACCTTGTCCTTGTGAAACATAGTGTATGGCTCGGAGGCGACCAGCGCCTGAATTTCACTGATTCTGCGAGCCGAGGTGAGGCCGACTGACAAGGCCGTCTTAATGGTGACCAGCCTGATGATTGCAGACATCATTGGTTCGAATGGTTTGTGCGCCAGGGCACCCAAGACTACGTTGAGGTCCCACACACGGTGTGGCTTCTTGATGGGTGGGTAGAGCCTGGCAAGACCCGTCAAATGTTTCTTGAGGTTGGAGGAGGAAAAGCTCTCCTCCTCAGAGTTTCTGTAAGCCCCAATGGCTGCCAAGTAAGTGCGGCAAGTGTCCACCTGCACGGCTGAATGGGTGGGATGCGCAGAAAAAAGAGTGTACATCATCAAGGGAATATGCCAGAGGGTTAATGCCCTTAGTTACTGCCCAGTGGCAGAACCTGGTTCAATTGCTCTTATACTGGGCCCTGGTAGATTTGCTCCTGGCGCCCTGTATGATCGCTAGATTAGCCTTAGAGAGGCTGAGATGTCCTACTGTGACTTGTTCAGAAACTGCGCTTTGAGGGCTAATTTCTCTGGTGCGGGGTGGATGACCCTGCCCCCCTGCTGTGCCAGATCATGTGCTGGGTCCGTCGGCAGGCAAATCGGAGGCCTCTGCGAGAGGCTGAGCATCTCAGAAAACCATGGCCTGGCTGGCCACCATGGAGCTATCAGGATGATGCTGAGGAGGTGAGACTCCTTGAACTTGTATATCATCCTGTGCATCAGAGGAGTCGGTGGAAAGGCGTATGCCTTCATTCTGTACCACCTGATCGGAAAGGCATCGCCCAGGGAGCGCGGGCCCTGACCCTGCCAGGTGGTGAACAGTTGGCACTTCTTGTTGCCACAGGAGGCAAAGAGGTCCACCTGAGGGTGGCCCCACTTGAGAAAGATCTCCTGCAGCACTAGGTCATTCAACTGCCACTTGTAGTTGTCCGCTCCCAGTCTGCTGAGCCTGTCTGCCTCCAGGTTGGATTCCCCTGGCACTCCCACATGCTGACTGCAAGCCTGCAAAGTGGAGGGGATCTGGTACCTCCCTGCTTGTTGACATAGAACATACTGGTCGAGTTGTCTGAATGAGGACGACCTTGCCCTCGATAACCGGAAGGAAGGCCCTGAGCACCAGCCAGATGGCCTTCAGTTCCAGCCAATTGATGTGATGCTCCTGCTCCTGCCGGGTCCAGGTGCCATGGACGCAGTGGTTGTCCAGGGTGGCCCCCCAACCCTCGAGAGAGGAGTCTGTGGTGATGGTGACCTATGCTGTAGGTTGCCGGAAAGGCTTGCCCGTCCGCAGGTTGCACTCCCTCGACCACCATGTGGGGTCTGGGTGAAGCGACGGAGGAACGTTGATCATCTCTGACTGATGGCCCCATTCCTGGTTCCAAGATGCTGCAAAGTGCAGCTGTATCCTCCTCATCCTGACTCTCATGTGGGGGACGGCCAAGAGGACTGCTGCCATGAGAACCAGTAGGTGTTGGTATCACCAGGCTGAGGTCACTTCTCTGCTGAGGAAATGCGCCGTGGCTCTCTTGAGTGCCGTGATCTTCTCCTCCAAGGGAAACACTTTCTCGGAGCACGTGTCACAAATGAGACCCAAGAAGGTCAGTGTCTGCATGGGCTGCAGCTGTGACTTCTTGAGGTTGAGCGAAAAACCCAGCTCGTGCAGTGTGTTCATAAGGGCGTGAGAGGTATGGTGCACTGCTTCCGGAGATGTAGCCCTGACGAGCCAGTCGTCCAGGTAAGGGTAAATGTGGTGGCCTTACGACCTGAGGAGGGCTGCCAGCGTGTTCATCAGCCTGGTAAAGACCCTGGTGGCCGAGTTGAGGCCAAAGGGGCGCACCTTGTATTGAAAATGGTAGCCCATGATCCTGAATCTTAGAAAGGAACAATGAGGTTGACAGATCGGGACGTGTAGGTACGCGTCCTTCAAATCCAGGGAGCACATCTAGTCTCCCCAAAGCTGGCATAAACATCTTGAATTTTTGTAGAGGAAGGGAGAGGTTGAGGGTGTAAAGATCCAGCACAACTCTCAGGCCCGCCTGGTTCTTTTTCTGAATTGCCAAAATCCTGGAGTAAAAGCTCAAGCGTCGCTGGGAGGCTGGGACTTCCTCCACTGCCTGGCTCTCGACGAGCGACCGAATCTCCCCCAAAAGAGTTGCTGTCCCAACTGTGGGAGTGGAGGAGAGTAGGGAGGAGAGGGAGGCGGCACCCCATGGAGACTACAGAGAGGATCTAGGGGTCTGCGAAATTCGGGCGCCAAAAATGGGCATGGAGAGCAAGCATGCCCCCCCACTGGAGACACATGGACCCAGAAGGGTGTGTCATGCCTTCTTTCCCTCTGAGGCTGCTGCAGAGTAGGGGGACTGGAAAAAGCCCTTACTCCCCCCCCCCCCTTTTTGTTGTTTGCGCCGATGCTGGCACGGCGAACCGTCAGTCTGCCTGGACCTCCGCTCTTGGAAGCCGCGGAAACCTCCATATGTACGCCCCTTCTCAGAGCGTTGCTATGGCTGGGTGTAGTCTTTGTAAGAATGGTTAAAGAGTTGGCCGTTTGAGAGCTGTTTTTCTTTTTATCCAGCTCGTCGTAAGTTGTGGAGTGGAAGAGGTCACTCCCTTCGAAAGGAAGATCCAGTATGTGTTCCCAAACATCTGGGTTGAATTTTGTAGCGTGGAGCCAGGCTGTTCTTCTCATTTCCGTGGCAATACAGATGGCACGGCCAGAGGTGTCAATATGGGCCACGAAGGACTCCATGATGTACTATGCCATGATCTTGGCCTCCGCCAATACCGCCTTGAATCGTGATTGGCTCTGAGCCAGAAGTTCTGGGAGGAAGTCTGCAATTTCCCGCCAGAGCCTCTGGTTAACGGCTGCCAGCATGGCATCCGTGTTGGCTTGACGCAGGTGCAAGGACACGTTGGAATACAGCTTTTTCCTGTACGCCTCCAAGATCATCATCTCCTAGCCTAGCAGTGCCGCAGAGGAGGAGGCTGAGGACGACTGAGGCTTGGAGTACAGTGATGCCGCAGTGTTAGGGAGAATTCTCTTTAAAGGCTAATTTCCCAAACCTAGTGAGTCCCCCATCAGCTTTGATGGATTTTTGGGATTTATTTTTTTCTCCTGCTAAGAGTGAGACTCTTTCTCCCACTCTTAGGCATGATTTGAGAATGTCCTTTAACTATGTAAGGTGTTTTATGGGCTATGGGGTCTTTTACTCCATAGGGCTTCATGTGTTTTTGGTAAGTGTGTTACACAGCACCCTCAGTGCAGTAACACTGGGGTGTCATAGTGACCCCCAAACAGACTCCATACCCTGGGACTGACTACTGTCTCCGAGCGAGGGCATGTAAAGTCACCATTGGCTTTACTAGTCTTAAATTGTGAACAGAACCAGTACAAACCATCATATTGTGGAAGTACTGGTAGGGCTAATTCGATTGGCCCTGGGTCTGTTTTCCAAGGGGGCACTGTCCAGTCCCCCCTTGTCGAGTTTCTGGCTGGTGGCAGTGGATACCACGTGAAATATTCCACCAGAATATTTCCTATGGGATTTTCCCATTCATTTTAAACGCACCACTTTTTGGTGCAATGTTAAAGATACCGCTGGGTTATTTATTTAATATTTATTCCCCGGTTGGGTCTTTTTGCCAGGACTAGGTTTTAAAATGGCGTTTGTGTTCACCTCTGAAACTCTAACCCAAGTCGAGCCCTTTGTTCCACTTTTTGGCGGGCTTCTCCACAGAAGCCCTCCAAATGGTGCCACTCTGTCTGGGGTCAACAGGATGTGTGGGAGGGGGATTAGGCACCCTGGACTGAGTTGCCTTGGCAACTCAAGTCGCACTATTGTGTGATTGGCCCAGTGGTGAGCCGCCCAGCTCACCACTTAGCATGTTTGAGTGACAGCTAGGCTGATGAATGGGGGTTTTGCGGCATAAAAGCAGTGCTTTGGGGACTGGAACTTCTTAAGTCGCCACAGGACCTAAAGAATCTGAAGAGGGGAGAAGCTGAGCCATCTACAATGAGGACACCACCAGTGGAGCCCTGCTGTACGAAACTCACCACTTCCCCGACGACAGAGGAGATCTTCTTCCAGGAGAGTCTTCTTCCCTTTGAGCTGGTGGGACCAACCAGTTTGCCTTTTTTGCCTTCCTGGATCGTCTTATGGTCGAATCGCCCGTGCGAAGCACCCCGGCGGCCGGATAGCCACGCTTCATCACTACCGCGAATAAAAGGGTAGTATCTTTTAACCGGGAAACTCCGCGGCTGGTTTCTTCCCTGGCAGTGCAACGACCTCCAGCTTTCCTCCACGTCGAGATCTTCTCTTCCCCTGGACGAAGCCCCGACTTGCCCCCGCTGCCAGGAACAACTGCCCCCGCTGCCAGGAACAAATGCCCCCGCTGGAGGTTTCTCACCATTTCAGGTACTGTGTCCCGCCTGGTCTCCCTTGCAACAGACTGTCCAAGGTGTCCCGTAAATCCTTGACTCTCTATCCAGGGGTGACCTCGGACCTGTTAACATTATCTTTCTGACTTGATCCAACCTCTTTTTGACTTTCCTGCAAAGACTTTGAGTGCATTTCCACTGTGTTATCTTGGGCACATTCTGCCTTGCTCTCTCCAAGAGTGGGCCTGGCCTATGAACTTTTTGCTCTACAGTAGACCCTGCCTTTTTTGACTTGCTGTGGTTCTTTTAAAAGTGTTGTTATTGTGTGGTTTTCTAATTCTGCTTTTCTCTCCCTTTTTAAATAATTATTGGAGTGCCATCTTGGTTAAGCGCTCACCTCTGTATTTGATAATAAGTGGTGTTCTTTTCCTAAGACTTGTTGAATAATTAATCAGGGAGGTGTATATATTTCTAATGACTGTGTTTGAACTTGCTTGACATATTAGTGCCAGTGTATTTTTACAAGTGTGTTTTTAAATAAATAATTATATACTTTTATACCAAAGCTCTGGTCAGTGTTTGCTTGTGCTACTGTATTTTTGTACCTAATGTGTATACTCTATATACTGCCTAACTCTTCTTGAGAGAGGTCTGACTGCTCAGCCACAGCTACCAGGTAAATCTGGGTGGTACAGACTGCTACCAATTGGGTTTACTGCCAACATCTGTAGTCTTAAACTTTTTGCAGTGGTCCCAAAAGGAACTGCACAAGTTTCTGCCTAACACGCAGCAATCACTGAGGAGTGTGGCTGAGGTAGGGCCGATAGCAAGAGTGCATCCCCTTCCATCTGCCTGTACTTGGCGTCCAGGCGTTTATTCACTGGCTGGGCTGAGTGGGGCTTGAGCCAGCCCTTCTTGGCTAAGGCAACTACGTCCTTCTGCATCAGGATCCCCATTCTGGCAAAGGGACGTATCGTGAGGACTTCTGCGAGGGCCCCTTCTGCTGGTTGCTCGACCTCGGGTTGAGGAAGGCCCAAGTATTCTGCCAGCCCTGCCAGACCTACCAGACGTTAGTGGAAGGCTTTGGCTGACGACGGCGTGTCGGGGTCCTCCTCCTCATCTGTGTCCACCTGCAGATCTGGAGGGTCCGGCACCGAAGAGGGAGTGCTAGGAGCCAGGGCTGCGGTACGGGGACTGGAGCCAGAAGCTGCGGCATAGGCTGGTGCAGAACCGCCTGCGCAATTGGCTGGGGGGCCTGAGCGGGTTGCGGAGGCTGAACAGGGACCAGAGGAACCTGAACTGGGGCCTGAGGCACCGGCGGGACAATTGGAGGGAGCAAGTCCCTGAGGATGACCCCCATCTGTGGAGATTTCATGAGCCCGAGGAACTTTTCAAAGAACCTGTCCTCACAAGCTGGGTTGGTGGTAGGCAATATTGACGGGGTAGCGGCCGGCTGCTGGAGCCGTTGCGTGTCCTGCCCATATGGACGCAGCAAGAACCTGCCCTGCGCAAAGGAAGAATAAACTGTAGGCCACATACCTGGTTGACACCAGTCCTACCTCGACGCACGGTCCTCTGCCTGACTTCCTTGGAGGGGCGTCAGCCGGATGCCTGGATTTTCTGGCGTGGCGGCCATGTTGTCGAGCTGCCTTCCACGTGCCAGCGTCGTGTTGCTCGGCTCACTGGGCCCCGCCCCATCCAGGACTCTTGAGGTGTGGATCATGGGGCCTACCCTGTTCCTCAGTCCTAGGCCCAGTAGGCGTTACGCCCTCGGCGGATCTGCGGGTAGAACTGCGTAAAGGCAACCCCTCGGCCATGATACTGGTTCTAGGGCATAGCCCCTCGGGTGAAGACCCGGCAAAAGGATCTTCCGGTCCCGCAGCCTCTCAGCTGGTAGCTGATACAGCCTTGGTACTTGTGCTGGTACGAGGACCTGGGCGGTCCCTCCTGCGCAGGAGAGTCCTTGGGAAGGAGTCTCCTTTGCGGGGTGCCCTGGAAAAGATCGGCCCTACCTTGGGCTTGGATCGATGATAGATGAAGTCCTTTAGGTCTTCTGGAGGCAAATCTGTGGAAGACCTCCCTCCACCTGGCCAGTCTGTTCTTCAAAGACCTCAAGAAAAGCGCGTTGCACGCGGTACAAGCTTGCCAGCCGTGGTCAGGGCCAAAGCAGAGGGCGTGGGGGTCTTTAGTCGGAAGAGCCTGTTGCAGGATGGACACCTGCTGAACCCTGTGGAAGTCGACATGCACCGGGGTGGAGCGTGACGCCTGAGGACCGAGTACCTGAGTGATAAAAAGACAAAGAGAAGAAGTATCCGCGTGTGGAATTACATGGCCGAAGCCAAACTCAGAAGCACTGGTGAATTCAGCCCGTTCCCGTCGACGCGGAAAAGGGGACGGAGGTGCGGCGCCGGAGGGCAGAGTCAGGGCAGCGCATGCTCCCCGGGCCGCACCCCAGCGCGCCTCTAAATTTAAAGGGGAAGAAGGTTTTTTCTGGTGAAAAAGGATCTGTCTCCCGTCCCTTGCAAGGGACGCCCATGTAGTATGGTGGAAAGGGGACGGGACGTAAGAGTAAGTTATTATAGTATCCAGGAATCTAAAAAATCTTAAACAAGACACATTTGAGCCATTGCTGTTGTCTCTGGGAGAACAAGTTAAGGATTTTACGCGGGCCGAAGATATCTTGGACGTCTATCAATATACCATTGAAGAGGCTATTAACACTCTAGCGCCACTGAAAACTAAACAGGTGGTGGAGAGAATGGGGAATACTTGGTTCTCTCCAATCCTCCAAAAACTCAAAACAGCCAGAACTAAATGTTTTTATACCTGGAGAGCCTCCCAGGACACTTCTGACAGGGAAGCTTATAAGAGGACGGCTAACATATTTAAAACAACAGTTATAGCGGCAAAAGAAATCCTCTTTTGACGCTAGGATTGATAAAGCTCAATCTGAACCTAAAGAGCTTTTGAAGATCTTACTTAAGAGAACTGGAACATCCTTGTCCGAATAAAGTAGACACAACTGTTAAAGATGCTGCCTGGTGCTCGTCTATTCAGGGAGCCAGGTAAGATAAGCTGAACCGAATGAAGCACAATATTGAGCTCAGTAAGAAAACTAGCAAACTAGTTGGAGTTACCCCTGATGTGGTAGTATGTACATCTAAGACACCACCCGATCAGTTCTATTTTAAACCTATTTCAGAATCGGAACTTGGCTTAATTATTGATAAACTTAAACAGACTAATTGCAAAGGGGATGCTTGCCTGGCAACGGTCACAAAGGCTTGTACTCCCACCTTGATAAGCTTTCTTTGTACATTTTTTAATACATCCTTTAGAGAAAATAACATTCCCACAAAGCTAAAAAGATGCCTGGATAATGCCATTACTAAAAAAGCCAGGTTTGTGCCCTGAAATACCAACAAACTACCGGCCTATTACCAACACTTTTGGACCGTGTAGCATACATACAAATCTCGAAATACCTGAAGGCCCATGAGATCCTTAACAAATGGCAAACAGGTTTCAGGCAGGTGTATGGGACGGAAACAGCCCTGCTTGATTTGAAATCTGGGCTATTACAGATCTTGGACAGAGGGCAAATGGCAATGCTCACACTGCTTTATTTATCTACGACTTTTGACCTGGTGGATCACGGGCTGTTGGTCACTAGGCTCAAGGATGTTGCAGGGTTCTCTGGAAGTGCCGACCTCTGTGTTAGTTCATTCCTGAACAACCGGAGGTGCAGAGTGTGTAGCAAGGAGGCAGAAGCTGAACCTATGCTCCTGGCCTTCAGATTTCTACAAGGGGCTTTTCTATCCCCCTCTCTCTCTAATATTTTCACTGTCCCTTTTTTAATCTCCTGCAAGAAAACGGTTAGCTTTACGAATTATGCGGTTGACACGCAATGTGTCATCCCTCTGTCGGGCAGCAATCTAGAGGACGAAAAGACTATCAATAAAAGATATTTTATACAAACCTGGATGATAAGTAATGGTCTTGTAATGAACAAAGAAAAGACCAAATTTATGGTAGCAGGCACAGAGGCCAAATTATGGAAGATGGGTATCAAAACGCACTCTGTTTCTTGTGGCAAGATGCAACATAAAAACTAAAGATAAAGTGAAAACACGTTGGGAGTTTATCTGTATAAGAACCTCAACATGCAGGCTCATGTGAATAGCATGGTCTCTTCCACTGCCTACTATATTAAGCTTCTAGCACAGCTTCGTCCATACATCTCCCAAGTCAGCTGTGAGACTATATCGAGGGCAATTACCGGGTAGAAATTGACTATCGCAGTAGCTTGTTAATGGACATCGCCAAGTCTGACTGCGCTTGATTGAAAACTTTGCAAAATAGTGCAGTCAGAGTGATAATTGGTCTTAACAGGAGGGGTCATGTGTCGGAGGCTAGACGTAGTCTCCATTGGCTGACTATTGAGGTGAAAATTGAATTCCACCTCTTATTGATCACTCACAAATGCTTGGCGGGGGTGTAAGCCCTTTCTATCGGAGCAAACCACTGGTCAATAAATCCATCACAAGGACTCTTAGGTCAAACAATGCTAATCATCTTAAAATAACGGCATGCAAATTGATCCATGTGAAGAATTGTGCTTTCTCTCTGGCTGCATCCAGAGCCTGGAACGCTATCCCTTCAGAACTTAGGGAAATGGATCCACTGCAATGTTTAAAAAACAATAACGAAGACCTGGTTGTTTGCGTGATGCTGACAAGACCACTTTCTCACAGCGAGAGGTTGTGCTATCGCCCTGCATTGTTAGACGCTCCTATTGTATTGTCTGTCTTTCGTTGTCCGTGCCCGTTAGCCTCTGGGTCATTTGGTGCCCATTATAAATATGTAAAAGTAAAGTGTACTATTTTTCCTGTAAATTGCACCCTTGTGCCGTTCAAGGTTAGGACCCTGCTCTCCCTGGACTTGTGCGTCCACTGGCATCTAACGACGGGTGGTTTGTCTGGCCTATGGACAGTTACATGCATGGAAGGAGTGAATCCTTTATTTAGGTTCTAAACCAACTGAACATCATTATATGAATAGGATAAAGGGAATTGGGGATTAAGAAAGGACTGACAATTCGCCTCTACATTCAAAGTGATTAATAAAGTTCTTTCTTCGTTTTCTTCCTTTAACTTGCCTGCTTTTTCCTCCTGCCTTTACACCTGAGCCCCTAACCTGGTTGTACTTTATACCAATCCACAGGCTGCGCTCTCAGGAGGAAAGCGTTCCAAAGATAGGAGACCCATTACTCCTTCCCATCCATTAGGAAGCGTGGCAGGTTTGTGATAGATTGACAAGCTCTTAACTATTAGAGGAGCTTATCATGGAAGCATTTGCTGAGCCCATGGCTGCTTTGTTGCGGGCTTTTTCTGATCTCCGCACTAATATGGCAGCAGCTCATGCCTCTCTCCACCAACGTATTGACGCTGCTCAGATTTTGGTTCAACCACTGTACCTGATGAGGAAATTTAGGGTGCGGCTCCCCTAGAACCCGGGCAATCCACTTTGAGTGTTGCCTGTTCCTTTTCCATTGGCCCCTCCTGAGCGCTTTTTATGCAATCCTCAACTGTATTGCACGTTTATTAATCAATGCAAACTGCATTTTGTTATTCACACATTAGAGTTTCCACATGCCACTACCAAAGCTGCTTTCTTCCTCTCCCACTTGGGGGAAAGCTGCAGCATGGGCCAATCCCCTACTTAAAACAAATGGCCCGGCTCTTTATGACTTTGATGTGTTGTTAAGAGCCATTAATCTGGTCTTCGATACCAGATATAAGGCTCAAGCTTCTGATGTGGAATTCATGGCCTTAACACAGGGAAAGTCCTCTCTGTTGTCCTACTTAGCCTGTTTCAATCAGCTTGATGCTGAAACGACTTGGCCAGAACACAAAAGGGCGGCTGTCTTTTATCGAGAACTGTGAGGAACTAAAGGATGCTTTATCAGTAGTTCCGTTGCTCCTGTATTCTTTTCCGCATCTCTCAGACTTGGTACTCCAGGTTGATGCTTGTGTCACAGAAAGACAGGAAGAATGGAGAAAGCTTGAATTACGTTTAGGAAAAATCCAAACCTTTTCCTTCTCCTACACTTGGGGACCCTGTACCTATGCAAATAGGGGATACACAGGGACCATTAATGAAGGAAGAGAGCAAGAGGAGATGCTCGCAAAATCTGTGTCTGTAGTGTGGTCGGAAGAGGCATTTTATACGTGCCTGTCCAAAGTGTCCTGTTAAACGCTCAGGAAACACCAAGACTCGTCCATAGATCTGTCTGGACAAGTCTTGCCAACTTTGGCTCACAGGTTTCCCTATCATTATTGTATATCTATATCCAGATAATTTTTTGGCTGCCTAATGCCCAAGAAGAACAAGTTACTTTCTTACCTGGTAACGTTCTTTCGATGGGATGGTCCGACGACGTATTCCATATCTATGACAGGTAATCACCACAGCTGTGCTGCTTCGGAAAATTTTCGGAGTTTGCGCCCTGCGTCGATGACGTCGATACGCTGTCTTCGAGGGCCTCTGTCGAGCCGACGTCACTGGATGTTATAAGTAGGACGCACGACACCCATAGCCTCAGTCATAGTTTTTTTCCCCAGAGTGTGTGGAACCAATCTTCTGCCAGTATGACCACAGAAAGCCTTGCAGAAACTTAAGCTGCAATCGCATAAGAAATTCTGTAGCGGGGCAGGTAGGGAGGGAGCGATATGGAATACGACGTCGGACCATCCCATCGAAAGAACGTTGCCAGGTAAGAAAGTCACTTGTTCTTTGAGGGGATTGGGTCCTCTGACGTATTCCATATATATAACAGACTCCCAAAGCAGTACCAAGGTATGGAGGAGGGAAAAGAATTTAGAATATAGAAATTTAGAATGCCCAATTAAATTGCAGAGTAAAGGACCGTCTTGCCAAAGGCCAGATCCTGCCCATGGATAGAATCTAGGGAATAGTGTCTTACAAAAGTATGGACCGAAGCCCATGTGGTTGCTTCACAGATGTTACGAATAGGAACACCCCCCTGCAGGGCAGTAGAGGCAGCAATACCCCTAGTAGAATGGGCCCGTAAGCCTACCGGAGGGTCCTTAGCCGCCAAGTGGTAACATTCAGAAATTGCCAAGATAATCCATCTAGACAAAGTCTGCTTGGTAACAGCTTGTCCCAAACGCCTTCCAGCGTAACCTATTAAGAGCTGATCATCCACTCTGACCCGGGACATGCGTGAAATGTAGAAACTTAAAGCTCTCCTAGGATCCAACCTATGGAGCCTCTCCTCTTCCTTACCAGGATGCGGAGGAGGATAAAATGCCGGAAGAATGACCTTTTGGCTTAAATGAAATTCCGACACCACTTTCGGAAGAAAGGAAGGACGAACCCTAAGGACAACCCTGTCCTTATGAAACACAGTGAAGGGTGGCTTAACAGAAAGTGCCTGCCACTCACTCACTCTGCGAGCGGAAGTACCCACAACTTAAAATACAGTTTGAAGGGTTAACAGTCTCAAAGGACAAGAATGTAAAGGCTCAAATGGAGCACCCATTAGGAATTTAACAACAAGGTTCAAATCCCAACTGGGAACCTGGAAAGGTGACAGTGGAAACACATTAGTGATCCCTTTCAGAAACCGAGAAATTAAAGGAATTTTGAAATAGGAACACTCCTCAGACAAGCGCTTAAATATGGACAGCGCCGCCAGGAAACCTTTAATGGTACCCACTTTCAGGCCCTTGTGGACTAAGGAAAGCAAAAAAGACAGAACCATAGGAATGTTACATGAAAAAGGATCCACATTCTTAACCCTGCACCAGTCGCAGAAGTTTCTCCAACGGCAACAGTACAGGGACTTTGTTGCAGGCCGTCTGGCCGAAAGCAACACCTCATCACGTCTTCAGGGAGGTCCCAATCCTTATACCTCAACCTTTCAGAAGCCAAGGGTGAAGGTTGAGGGATCTAACCTCTGGATGGAGAACCAGACCCCCCTCCCGTAAGAGCATATCGTCTCAGTAGGGAAGACGGCATGGAGGGCAGATGGACAAGTCGAGAAGGTCCGGGTACCACGTTCTCTGGGCCCATGCCGGAGCAATGAGGATCATCCGGGAACCGAACCTCTGTAACCTCCGCAGCACTTGCAGGATGACGGGGACTGGAGGAAATGCATACAGCAGTGGGAAGAACCACTCCACCACGAACGCGTCCCCTAAGTCTCTGTTAGGCAGAAACCTGTGCAGTTCCCTTAGGGACCACTGCAAAAGACTTAAGACTACAGGTGTTTGGCAGTAAACCCACTTGGTAGCAGTCTGTACCACACAGAATTACTTGGTAGCTGTGGCTGAGCAGTCAGACTTCCCTCAAGAAGAGTTAGGCAGTATATAGAGTATACACAATAGGTACAGAGATACAGTAGCACAAGCAAACACTGACCAGAGCTTTGGTGTAAAAGTATATAATTATTTATTTAAAGACACACTTGTAAATTACACTAGCATAAAGAGAAAAGTAAATTCAGCACAGTCACTATTATATATATACAACCCTAATTACTTATTAGACAAGTCTTAATGAGAAACACCACTTATTTTCAGACAGAGGTGAGCGCTTAACATGAAATGGCACTCTAATAAGTAATTAAAAAGGGAGGGAAAAAGGCAGAGTTATGGAAGCACACAAATTTCAATACTTTTAAAAGAACCACAGTAAGGCAGGATAGGCAGAGTTCTACTGGAGAGCAAGGAAGTCAATTGCAAGGCCCACTCTTGGAGAGAGCAAGCAGAAGGGATCCAGGTTCACACAGTGGGGTTATGCCCAAAGAGTCTTGTAGATAGTTTGCACACGAAGAATGAATTTAAAGTCAGGAAAAGTTTGCAAGGTTGTCCCAGGCCAGCCCAGGTTAGAAAGTCGAGGCTTTACTGTCACCCCGAACGATCTGTCGCAAGGGAAGCCAGGCGGGACACAGAACCTTAAGTGTGAAGGAAGCGGGGGCAGTTGTTCCTGGCAGCGGGTGCAAGTCATTGTTTCGTCCAGAGGAAGAGGAGGGCTCGCCATGGAGGAAAGATGAAGGTCGTTGCACTGCCAGGGAAGAAACCAGCCGCGGAGTTCTTCGGTTAAAAGGTACTACCCTTCTCTTCGCGGTAGGGGTAAGCTGTGGTTTTCCGGTTGCCGGGGTGCTTGGCACGGGCAAGGCGGCCACGAGATTCTCCAAGAAGGTGAAAAGAAGGCAAAACTGGTTATCCCCACCAGTCAAAGGAAGAAGACTCTCCGGAATGGAGATCTGCTCTGTCGTCGGGAAAAGTGGTGAGGCGGTTCAGCAGGGCTCCACCGGTGGTGTCGTCGTTGCAGGTCGGCTCAGCTTCTCCCTCCTCGGATTCTTAGGTCCTGTGGTGACTTCTGAAGTTCCAGTCCCCAAAGCCCTGCTTTTATGCAGCAAACTTCCATTCATTCAGCCTAGCTGTCAATCAAACATGCCAAGTGGTGAGCCGGCCGGCTTACCACTTGGGCCAAAATCACACAAGAGTGCGACTTGAGTTGCCAAGGCAACTCAGTCCAGGGTGCCTAAACCCCCTACCACACCCCCTGTGGTACCCAGACAGAGTGGCACCACTTTTGGAGGCTTCTGTGGAGAAGCCCACCAAAAAGTGGAACAAAGGGCTCGACTTGGGTTGGAGTCACAGAAGAGAATACAAACGCCATTTTAGACTCGAGTTATAGCAAAAAATACCAACTGGGGAATTAATATTAAATAAACCGGCGGCATGCTCGAGGCTATAAGAATTAAATAATTAAAGTTGGTAGCCTCGAACAATGGGAAAATCCCATAGAGATATATTCGCGGTCGAATATAAAAAGTAGTATCCACTGCCACCAGCCAAAACTCGATCAGGGGGGACGGAGACGTGCCCCATCGAACTACAGACCCCGGGGCAATTGAATTGCCCCGACCAGTACGTCCACGATATGATGGTTTGTACTGGTTTCTGTTCATAATTTCGGACTAGTAAAGCCAATGGTGACTTTACATGCCCTGGGAGACAGTAGTCAGTCCCAGGGTATGGAGTCTATGTTTGGGGATCGCTACCATTGTTCGAGGCTACCACTTTTTAAAATAGCCTCGAACATACCGCTGGTTTATTAAATTAATATAAATTCACTAGTTGGTATTTTTTGCCGAAACTTGTTTCCAAAATGGCGTTTGTGTTCGCTTCTGTGACTCCAACCCAAGTCGAGCCCTTTGTTCCACTTTTTGGCGGGCTTCTCCGCAGAAGCCTCCAAAAGTGGTGCCACTCTGTCTGGGTACCACAGGGGGTTTGGGAGGGGGTTTAGGCACCCTGGACTGAGTTGCCTCGGCAACTCAAGTTGCACTCTTGTGTGATTGGCCCAAGTGGTGAGCCGCCCGGCTCACCACTTAGCATGTTTGAGTGACAGCTAGGCTGAATGAATGGGGGTTTTCTGCATAAAAGCAGGGCTTTGGGGACTGGAACTTCAGAAGTCGCCACAGGACCTAAAGAATCCGAGCCGACCTGCAACGATGACACCACCGGTGGAGCCCTGCTGAACCGTCTCACCACTTTTCCCGACGACAGAGGAGATCTCCAGTCCGGAGAGTCTTCTTCCTTTGACTGGTCGGGATAACCAGTTTGCCCGTCTTTTCGCCTTCCTGGACCATCTCATGGCCCCTTGCCTGTGCCAAGCACCCCGGCAACCGGAATACCACGGTTTACCACTACTGCGAAGAAAAGGGTAGTATATTGTAACCGGAGAACTCAGCGGCTTTTTTCTTCCCTGGCAGTGCAACGACCTTCATCTTTCCTCCACGTCGAGACCTCTCTATTCCTCTGGACGAAACACTGACTTGCACCCGCTGCCAGGAACAACTGCCCCCGCTGGAGCGTTCTTCCCATTTCAGGTACTGTGTCCCGCCTGGCTTCCCTTGCGACAGATCGTTCGGGGTGACAGTAAATCCTCAACTTTCTAACCTGGGTTAGCCTGGGGCCTGTTAAATAACTTTTCCTGACTGGATCTCAATCTTTTACAAACTATCTACAAAGACTCTTTGGGCATAACCCCACTGTGTGATCCTGGACACATTTCGCTTGCTCTCTCTAAGAGGGGGCCTGGCATTTGAACTTCCTTGCTCCCCAGTAGACTTTGCCTAACCTGCCTCACTGTGGTTCTTTGAAAGGTATTGAAATTGTGTGCTTCCATAACTTTGCCTTTTCCCTCCCTTTTTTCTATAACTTATTAGAGTGCCATCTTATGTTTAGCGCTCACCTCTGTCTGAAAATAAGTGGTGTTTCTCATTAAGACTTGTCTAATAAGTAATCAGAGTTGTATATATAATAGTGACTGTGTGTTGAATTTACTCACCTCTTTTTGTGCTAGTGTAAATTGCAAGTGTGTCTTTAAATAAATAATTATATACTTTTACACCAAAGCTCTGGTCAGGGTTTGCTTGTGCTACTGTATCTCGGTACCTATTGTGTATACTCTATATACTGCCCAACTCATCTTGAGAGAAGTCTGACTGTTCAGCCACAGCTACCAGGTAAATCTGGGTGGTACAGACTGCTACCAATTGGGTTTACTGCCAACCACCTGTAGTCCTAAATCTTTTGCAGTGGTCCCTAAGGGAACAGCACAGGTTTCTGCCTAACAGCGAAGATCTCCAGGAGGATCTCCTGAGCCAGCTCCCACTCGTGAGAGATCGCGCTCTGCCTGCTCAGAGCGTCCGCCGTCTCGTTTTTGTCTCCGGCCAGATGAACTGCCGAGATCGAAATTTCCTGCTGGATGGCCCAGAACCAGAGCTGCATCGCCTCCCTGCACAGAGGAAGTGACCCTGCCCCCCCCCCCCTTTTGTTGAGGTAGTGCATGGCCACTGTGTTGTCCGTCAGAATCAGGACATTCTTCCCTCGCACAGTCGGCAGAAAAGCATTCAGTGCAAGCCTGACGGCTGTTAGGGAGAATTCTCTGTTTAGGCTGAATTTCCTAACCTAGTGAGTCCCCCAGCAGCTTTGCTGGATTTCTGGAGTTTGTTTTTTTCTCCTGCCAAGAGTGAGACTCTTTTTCATCACACTCTTGGACATGACTTGAGGGGTTCCTTTGACTGTTAATGTGTTTTATGGGCTATGGGGTCTTTTACTCCAAAGGGTCTCATCTGTTTTTATATGTGTGTTACGCAGCACCCTCAGTGCCATGACACAGGGGTGTCATAGTGGCACCCCACCAAAGGCTCCATACCCTGGGACTGACTACGGTCTCCCAGGGCATGTAAAGTCACCATTGGCTTTACTAGTCCCAAATTTAGTAACAGAACCAGTGCAAACCATCCTAATGTGGAAGTATTGGTAGGGGTAATTCGATTGCCCCTGGGTCTGTTTTTCGAGGGGGTACTGTGCAGTCCCCCCTCGGCGATTTTCTGGCTGGTGGCAGTGGTTACCACTCGGAATAGTCATTAAGAATATTCTCTATGGGATTTTCCCATGTATTTTAAACGCACCACTTTTTGGTGCCATGCTAAAGATACCGCCAGTTTATTTATTTAATATTAATTCACCGGTAGGGTCTTTTTGCCAGAACTCGGTTTTAAAATGGCGTTTGTGTTCGCCTATGTAACTCCAAACCAAAGGTCGAGCCCTTTGTTCCACTTTTGGCGGGCTTCTACACAGAAGCCCTCCAAAGTGGTGCCACTCTGTCTGGGTGCGGGAGGGGGTTTAGGCACCCTGGAATAAGTTGCCTTGTCAACCCAAGTCACACTCTTGCGTGATTGGCCCAAGTGGTGAGACGCCCCGCTCACCACTTAGCATGTTTGATTGACAGCTAGGCTGAATGAATGGGGGTTTCTTGCATAAAAGCAGGGCTTTTGGGACTGGAACTTCAGAAGTCGCCACAGGACCTGAAAATTCGAAGAGGGAGAAGCTGAACCGACCTGCAACAACGACACCACCGGTGGAGCCCTGCTGAACCGTCTCACCACTTCCCGACGACAGAGAAGATCTTCTTGCCGGAGAGTCTCTTCCCCTTGAGCTGGTGGGGACAACCAGTTCGCTTTTCTTTTTGCTTACCAGGACGTTTAGTGGTCGAATTGCCCGTGACAAGCACCCCGGCAACCGTATAACGACTTACCACTGAACCGCGAATAAAAGAATCGAGAACTCCGTGGCTGGTTTCTTCCCTGGCAGTACAACGACCTTCTGCTTTCCTCCCCGACAAGATCTTCTCTTCCGCCATACGAAGCACCGACTTGCAACCGCTGCCAGGAACAACTGCCCCCGCTGGAGCGTTCTCACCATTTCAAGGTACTGTGTCCTCCTGGCCTCCCTTTCTATAGATTGCTACAAGGTGACAGTAAAGCCTTAACCTTCTAGACTGGGCTTGCCTCTTGACCATCTAACTGGTCCCTTTCTTTTGGTCCAACTTCTTTCTGAACCTTCGAGACTTTTGTGCACTTTCCAACCGTGTGACCTTGGACACATTTCGTTCTGATCCTCTTAAAGTGGATCCAGCTTTCTGAACTCTAACTTCACAGTTTTATTCTGCCTTCCTCTCTTGCTGTGTTCTTCTGAAAGTGTTGGGATCTGTTTCAATTTATGCTCTGCCTTTCTCTCCCTTTTAACCGAATTATTGGAGTGCCAACTGCGTGAAGCGCTCACTGCTGTCTGAAAATAAGTGGTGCTTTACTTAAGACTTGTCTAATACTCTTAAGGAAGTGCATTTACTTTAGTAGCTGTGTTTTTGAAATTGCTTGTTATTAGTGCCAGTGTGTTTTTATAGATGTGTTTTAAAATAAATAATTATATATCTTTTACACCAAAGCTCTGGTCAGTGTTTGCTTGTTTTAGTGTGTTAACCTGCCCTATTGTGTATGCTCTGTATACTGCCCAACTCTTCTTGAGAGATGTCTGACTGCTCAGCCACAGCTACCAGGTAAATCTGGGTGGTGCAGACTGCTACCAATTGGGTTTACTGCTAACTCCTGTGGTCTTAAACTTTTTGCAGTGGTCCCTAAAGGAACTGCACAGGTTTCTGCCTAACAACGGCCCTCAGCTCCAACAGACTGATATGGAGTCTGGACTCCGACTGAGACCAACGACCGCTGACTGTCAACTCATTGGCATGAGCTCCCCAACCCGTGAGGGATGCGTCTGTCAGGATCGTCGCCTCCGGCCAGGGTAACCAAAAATGGAGCCCCCCTCATCAGATTGCCTTTAACGGGCCACCACAGAAGGTCCTGGGCGACTGAGGGCGGCACCTAAACGGGGTCCGACATCCTGCCGGAGGACTGTGACCACTGCATCTTGAGGGCCCATTGGAGAGATCTCATCCGCAACCTGGCCTCTGGCACCAGAAGAATGCAGGATGCCATGAGGCCGAGCAACCTAAAGAACTCGAACGCCGGGAGACTCTGGGCATGTTGAAACTTGTGCACCATCTGCAGAATGTGATGAGCCCTCACCTGGGGAGGGAAACACTGCCCCAGGGACGTGTCTAGCACTGCTCCGATGTACTGGAGCCGCTGAGTTGGCGTCAAGTGGGACTTCTTTAAGTTGAGGGAGAAGCCCAGCTTGTGAAGGGAGTGGCAGGTGACAGACAGATGATCCAGGACTTGCTCGGGAGAGCGCGCCCTGATCAACCAATCGTCCAGGAAGGGGTAGACGTGAATCCCCCCTTGCCTGAGATGCGCTGCCACCACCACCATGAGCTTGGTGAAAACCCTCGGGGCGGAGATCAATCCGAACGACAGGACCCGAAACTGAAAGTGCGAGCCGCCAACCGCGAACCTCAGGTACTTCTTGTGCTTGGGATGGATCGGCACATGAAAGTAAGCGTCCTTCAGGTCGAGCGACACCAACCAGTCCTGAAGTTGAAGGGCCTGGAGGACTTGAGAGAGAGTAACCATCTTGAACTTGTCCTTCCTGAGGAGCTTGTTCAAACCACGCAAGTCCATGATGGGTCTCAATCCCCCGTCTTTCTTCAAAATCAAAAAATAAGGGGAATACCATCCCTTGTTCCTTTCCGCTACAGGCACCAGTTCTATGGCACCTTCCTCCAGCAGGGATTTGATTTCCTGCGCAACCAGCAGATCCGGACTCTTCAAAGAGAGATTCCCTGGTCGATTGTCGTGAGGCCTCTGCCGAAAAGGAAGACAGTAGCCGTGGGCTATGATCTCCAGAACCCACACATCTGAAGCAATGGCACGCCATTCTACAAGATGCTGCGCTAGCCTTCCCCCAACCGGCGAACCATGCAACCTGGCCTCATGACTGAGCTGAAGCGGCTGCGGCATTGCCTGAGGGTAAAGAGGCAACTGCCCGAGCGGCCTCGGCACGTCGAGTACCTTGTTTTCCACCTCTGGTACTCCTACGGTGGCCCCTTTGACTTGCAGCTCCTCTCAATCCACCAAAGGATGAGTAATTTCGAAAGGAACCTCCCCACCATTGCTGTCCCCTAGGACGAAAAGGCAGAGGTTGGCGAACTGCAGCGCTCAACGACTTCGCTGCAGCTTTGGAGGTCTGCAACCTCTCAAGGCTCTCGTCAGCCTTGCTGCCAAAAAGAGGTTCACCATCAAAGGGCATGTTGAGAAGCCAGGCTTGTACATCAGGAGCAAACCCCGACTTCCGCAACCACAAAAAACAGCGCATTACGGTGCTCGCCGCCATGGACCGGCTGACGCAATCTGCCATGTAAAGACCCAACTGAATGGATTCACACATGGCATCCTTGCCATCCTGAACAAGAGCAAGAAAGCCATCCCGTTCCTCCCCTTCGGAAATATGTTCAGCCGCCAAAGAGACAATTCCACAGAGTATGAGTGAAACATGCTAAGGCACACACGCAGTTGACTGCCTGTAAAGCCATACTCCCTGAAGAAAACACTTTCATCGCCCAGCCATCAGAACATTTGTCGTCCCTATCAGGAGGGATGGTAGGGTAACATGCCCGTTTTGCTGGGGCCGTAGCCGCCTGCACCACCAAACTCTCCAGAGTGGGGTGCGTAGTCAAGTAGCTGGGGTCGCTACTGGCTGGACGTAACTTCTTCGGCAAAGACTTGCTCACTGCTGGGAGACTCTCCGGAGCAGTCCAAGCTGCTGCCACCCTTCTTTGCAAGGCCATATGGAATGGCAGTACCGTATCAGTTGGAGGACCTTGGTCAAGGATATCCGTCAGGTCATCCTGCAGAAAATCCACTGATGGCGCAGACCACCCCAAGTATTCCGTCACCCTTGACATAAGGCGCCTGTACGAGGACTCGGCATGAGTGCCAGGCTCAGGCCTACCAAGCTCAACCTCCGGAGAGGTGTCCAGACCACTGGCGCCGTGCAAGGACTGACGCAGGTTTTCTAGCTGGCTATGACCAGACGTGAGTTCGTCAGGAACCTCTTCAGGAACCATACCTTCATCAGACCCTTCATCCACCTCAGAGATGTAATCCAGAGGCTGGAATAAATCCCTGGATGAGGGCACAGAAAAAGACTCGAATACAGGCCTTACTGACTTCTGCAGGGCCTTTCTCGGAGTTTCCACCGGTCTCTGGGGCACCTCTGAAAAATCTTCCTCGAAAGGCGTCGAGGGCGTCGATGGATTCGGCGTCGACGTCGACCGTGGCACCGATGGCTTCGACACAGGCCTCGAGGGCGGAGCCCCGAGCGTGTCCTTCGACAGCCTCGCCGCTGATGGCGTCGATGGCTTCCTCGAAGGCGCAGCCTCGAGAGAGTCCTTCGATGGTCTCGGCGCCAAAGGCGTCGACGTCTTCTTCGAAGACCTCACAGGCTCCGACGGTCTCGATGGCGTCGAGGACCGGGACCTGGAGCAGGCATGGCTAGAGCGATCCACCTTGTCCGACCGGGACCTCGAAAGTTCCCGGAGATCGCGACCACCGCTCGAGCCCGAAGGCGTGCGAACAGTATCTCTAGCAAGTTCCCTGCTGGCGTCTTTCGACGGCGCGGATGGAACAGAGCCCTGCGACTGAAAAATCGCCATTATCTCCTTACGAAATGCATCCCATCCCGCAGGCGTGGAATGCTTGGTGGGACAAGCAACCCGCCGACGGGCGGAGTCCTCGGACGAGGACGGGGAAGGCGACCGATGACGGCGCTTCCGTGAGTGCCTCGAAGAGGCAGAGGAATGGCGGGACCCGCTCCGGGACCGAGATCCCCTGGACTTAAGCTGACGATGCAGAGAGTCGCCCCTCGAATCGTCAGTCGAAAGTCCAGTGGATTTCGACTTCCAGGGCTTGGACACCTTACCGACAGAAAGCTTTTTCTTACGCTCCCGCAAGGCCTTCGAAGTTAATGCCTGGCAATTGTCACAATCGTCTGTGGCGTGGTCCTCATGAGGCACCAGAGGCAGCCGTTGTGCGGCACCGTCAGCAACATCTTGGAACCGCAGTCCCGACACTTCTTGAAACCCGGCCGCGGGGTAGAAGAAGACGAAGACATCATGGAAATCTTCACAAACAAACTGGTTCAAAGAACCGATAGAACAACTCAGAAGAACTGAGGCGTGCCGAGAAGTTGGCGACCTTGCATAGTCTGGACATCAGGCTTGAATGATCGACAAGGTCGAACGCTGCAGACTGATCGAGCGAGAAAAGCAGAGAGAGAGATCCTTTGTCGATACGCTCCAGCAGATTGGATTTAAGCTCCAACAGTGAAGTTTCGGTTCCGAAACCCTGTCTGAACCCTGACTGATGTTCGTTCAAGATCGGGTGCAGATTTAAATGTTGAGAGATCTGGCCGTATGCTACCTTATCTAAGATTTTTAGCAGAAAAGGTGTGCTAGAGATTGGATGATAGTTTAATGGGTTGTCCCTAACTAGTCCTACTTTTTTTTTAAATGGGCATGACCATTGTTTGTTTCAGGTCATCAGGTACCATTCCTTCATGCAGTGAAGCATTAACAAAAGTGCAGATTGCCTTCATAAGTGGGGTGACATGTTTTTATTATTAGTGAGGCACAGGAGTCCCCTTTACGCCAGGAAGATATTAATTTTCCAATAACTTGCTGTATAATCTCCTCTGTAACAGGCTGAAAGTCAAATTGAGGTATCGTAGATTGGCATAACCTAGGCTTCTGATGTTCAATGGTGAGATTCACAGATTAATCCCTCTTTCTTTCCCGCATCCCTGCTGTTATTCCTATAAGTTTATGGTGCATGCCTTCTTGAATTTTCTGACACCAAGCGGCATCTCTGGTCTCCAGTTGGCCCAGGGGAAGGGGTACTATCTCTTGTTCTTTAAGGATTTCAAAGATTTCCTTAGTGTCTGAGGCTGCATAGCTATTCTTGTATTGTGAAAATTCCATTTGGCCTTGAATATTGCAATTGTATAGTCCTTAACTAGGAATTTATAGGATTGCAAAAGGGCAGGGATTAGAGCAGATTTCCACTGAAAGAAATCCTTGAGTCGAAATATCGGCGAGGGGTCCACTTTTAGCTTTTTTAATAGTACAAGAGTCGGCTTGGAAGCATGACAGAAATCGACTTGAGATCTAAGGAAAGGGACTCCGTAGAGGGAGGGAGCTAGACTGTTCATCCACTGCAGCCCCGGAGCGGGGCACAAACAACCAGGAGAAAAGTATGAGTGCCGAGCAACCTGGTGCGCTCACTGCATAGTGGAGTGCGGATTCCGCAGTAACTGAGACGTCACCCATTGACATCTGGGTTGAAATAGGCCGCATGACGAACTCCCCAGACAATATCCTACAAATAGATAAGGTTGTCGACCGGTCTCAGAATATAATTGCATCAAATGATCCAAAACTGAATTTGAAAGTCTTCAGGGGGCGCAAATAACCCATCAGCAATTGAAGGCCCCAGGAATGGCATGCAGAAAGTTGCTGAGGGAGCTGAAAATGTAGGGGAAAAGCAACTAACCTCTATGGGGGTCGCTAAAACCACTTCTAGTAAATCTTTGCACACAATATATAGATTTGGCAAACCCCTCCAAGATCCAACAACAAAAAAGTTGAATCAGCCTTCTCTAAAATCAATATGGAAGCCGGCCAGCCTTACACCAGCAACCGTTTTTTCTAAACAAAGGTTCTTTTATCGGAGGACAGATGACAAACTCCCACAGAGATCGCCAGAAGAAGTGGCTGAGAGGCTCCAGCCCAACCTCAGGACAAACGGATATTGGAAGTGAAAACACGCGTGCCACATGCTGTTGCCACAAGAAATGACCACACAGTAATTAACGTGTAGGATAATGACAAGCAAGGCAAGTGTTTAAAGGGCTCAAAGCCCAAGAACATTTGTTGATTCCAATGGCGGCCCCCTCAAACCATCGGTCAGAAGAACAAGTTACTTACCAACTGTAATGTTCTTTCGACTGGATGTTCCTCCCATGTATTCCTCATCTTAGATATATTTGCCAGCTTGCTGCTTCTTTCGTAAAAATGTTTTGCCAGAGGGCGCTGTGCTCGAGGCCACGTAGCTTGGTCCCTCGAAGGCCGCCGTCGAGCGTCGACGTCATCCGTCGTATAAAGGGATCGAGCCGCGCCCATTGGTTCAGTTGTTTTTTCGATGTTAATGGTCGCATCAGTTGTATTTTGTGTCGGCAGATGTCAGGCTCTTAAGGAAGTACAAGTGCAACAAACGTAAGAACTGTACGGAGGGGTAGGTTGGGAGGGTCGATGAGGAATACGTGGGAGGAACATCCAGTTGAAAGAACGTTACAGTTGGTAAGTAACTTGTTCTTCAAATGCATTGTGTCCTCCCACGTATTTCTCATCTTAGATAGACTCCCATATCAGTTGTCATTTAGAGGAGGAGGGAGTACCATAGTTCTTCAATTATGCACTGAATGAAGGACGGCTTTTGCAAAAAGGCCTCCTTGGTAAGAAGTGGTGTCTAAACAATAATGTTTTGTAAAAGTGTGCATTGATGACCAAGTGGCCGCAGCACAAATTTCTTGCACTGGGAGACCCCTCTGAAGAGCCGTGGAAGTTGCTATGCCCCTGGTTGAATGAGCCCTTAAACCATCTGGAGGCTCCTTCCCAGCCAATTTGTAACATTCAGATATTGCTATGATAATCCATCTGGATATAGTTTGCTTGGACACACCAAGGCCCAATTTGTGTCCAGTATAACCGACAAACAACTGATCTGTTTGTCTAAATCTTTCCAGTCTAGATATGTAGAAACTGAGAGCCCTTTTAGGGTCTAGTATGTGGAATCTTTCCTCCTCTTTACTAGCGTGCGGAGGAGGATAAAAGGATGGTAAAGTGATTTTCTGTGACAGATGAAAATCCAAAACTAGGAAAAAAGGCTTGACCTTTAAAACAACTTTATCCTTGTGGAAAACCGTGTGAGGAGGCTTGCAAGAGAGCACCTGCAACTCACTCACCCTGCAGGCTAAAGTTAGAGCCACTGGTAGAACCGTTTTTAAAGTTAGGAGCGTTAAAGGACAAGAATGAAAAGGCTTAAAAGGGGCACACATAAGAAACTTTAAAACTAAATTTAAATCCCAAATGGGAACTTGGAATGGTGTAGGAGGGAACACTTTTGTTAACCCTTTAAGAAATTGGATTACTAAAGGCATTTTGAAATATGAAACTTCTTCTGAGGAGCGCTTGAAGATAGATAGCACTGCAAAATATCCTTTAATAGTTTCAACTTGGAGCCCCGAGTTGGCTAAATGTAATAGAAAGGAAAGCACCATGGGAGTGGCACATTGAAAAGGATCCACATTCTTATCCCTGCACCAGTTACTGAATTTCTTCCAACGACAGCAGTATAAGGATTTTGTTGCTGGTCTTCTGGCCGAAAACAGAATCTCCATAACGTCTTATGGGAGGTCCCAATCCTTATATCTCAACCTCTGAGAAGCCAGGTGTGAAGGTGTCTTGACCTCTGGATGGAGAACCCGACCTTCCTCTTGCGAGAGAAGATCCTCTCTTTGTGGAAGACGTATTGGAGGGCAGACGGACATGTCCAGAAGGTCCGGGTACCTCGTCCTCCTGGCCCAGTCCGGTGCAATTAGGATCATGGTTCTCCTGAACTTTCTCAACCTCCTGATTACATGAGGAATCACAGGGATTGGAGGAAACGCGTAAAGGAGTGGATATACCCAGTCCACTAAGAACGCGTCCCCTAGAGCTCCTCTCGGGGGAAATTCCCTTGAGCAATACAGTTCGCACTTCCGGTTGGCCCCGGTCGTGAACAGATCCACTTGAGGGGTTCCCCAAAGGGCAAAATTCTCTTGAAGGACTTCCTGAACTAGCTCCCACTCGTGGGAGACTGCTCTGCCTGCTCAGAGCGTCCGCCGCCGTGTTCAGCTCTTTGGCTAGGTGAACTGCCGACAGAGAGATTCCTTCTTGCATTGCCCAGAACCAAAGCTGCCCTGCCTCTCTGCACAGTGAGAGTGATCCTACGCCTCCTTGTTTGTTGAGGTATTACATGGCCACTGTGATGACCGTCATTATCAAGACATTCTTTCCCTGTACAGAGGGCAGAAAGGCCTTCAGCGCTAGTCTGATTGCCCTCAGCTCCAACAGGTTGATGTGTAGTTTGTACTCCGATGGAGACCAACAACCGCTGATTGTCAGATCGTTGGTGTGGGCTCCCCCACCCTTGAGTGAGGTGTCCGTCACTACAGTTATCTCCGGCCATGGTTGCCAAAAAGGTTGCCCTCTGAGGATATTTTCCTTATGAGCCAACCATAGGAGATCTTGACCCACCTTGGATGGGACTTGTAGAAGATCTGACATCTCCCCTGAAAACTGGGACCATTGAATCCTGAGGGCCCATTGAAGGGATCTCATCCTCAGTCGAGTCTCTGGCACCAGAAAAATGCAGGATGCCATGAGGCCTAGAAACCTTAGGAAGTCGAACGCCGGTAGATGTTTGGCATTCTGAAATTCTGTTAGCATCTGCAGAATGTGGTGAGATCTTTCCTCGGGACGTGAGGCTTTCCCTGAGGTGGTGTCCAGGACCGCTCCGATGAATTGGAGTCTTTGGCTCGGAATCATTTGTGACTTCTTGTAATTGAGAGAGAAGCCCAATTTGTGATGGAAGTGATGTCCCTGGGCCAGTACGGGTGAACTTTCCCTGATTAGCCAATCGTCCAGATAAGGGTAGATGTGAATCCCCTCCCTCCTGAGACTCGCTGCCACTACCGCCATTAGTTTGGTGAAGACCCTCGGGGAGGAGGTCAGCCCAAGTGGCAGAACTCGAAACTGATAGTGAGATCTGCCAATTGCGAACCTCACGTACTTTCTGTGTTTGAGATGGATTGGCACATGAAAGTAAGCATCCTCAAGGTCCAATGAAAACAGCCAGTCCTGAAGCTGAAGAGCCTGAACGATCTGAGAAAGAGTCACCATCTTGAACTTGTCCTTCCTGAGGAATTTGTTCAAATTTCTCAAGTCCAAGATGGGTCTCAATCCTCTGTCCTTTTTGGGAATGAGAAAATAAGGGGAGTACTAACCCTTGTTCCTCTCCACTACAGGTACATGTTCTAATGCACCTTTCTCTAGCAGGGTTAAAATCTCCTGCACAAGGAGCGGGTCTGGAATGTTTACAGAGTCGGCTGCCGGTGGATGATCTTGAGGCCTTTGATGAAAAGGAAGACAGTAACCATGGGTCAGTATCGCTAGTGCCCAGGCATCCGACGTAATGCCCTGCCATTCGTCCAGATACTGAGTGATTCTGCCTCCCACCGGGTTCTCAAAGTGGCTTTGCAGCGGCTGCAGCAGAGGCTGAGGAGGTAGTATCCTCAGCTGTGGCTGATCTAGCTCCTCTCCCTTTTCCACTCCGAAAGGGTTTTCTTTGTTGTCCTCTCTGACTGGCCTCCCCTCTCCCTTTTCCAAAAGAGGAATAGAAGCGAAAAGGGTGACTGTTCCAGGAAGATGACCCTGCATAAGAGTGTTGCTGAGGTTGCCTTATAGCAGCGCTGAGTGATTTTGCTGCCGCTTTCGAGGTCTCCAAGCTCTCGTCCACCTTGCTGCCAAACAACCTCAAGCCGTCATAGAGCATATTGACTAATCTGGATTGTACATCAGATGTAAAACCATATTTCCTTAGCCATGCAAATCTATGCAAGACTGCGCTATGTGCCATGGATCTGCTTATACTCTCTGCAGTATCCAGTCCTGACTTGAGGCACTCCTCCATAGCCTCCTTCCCATCCTTTACTATCGCCAGGAAACCATCCCGCTCCTCATCCTCCGGGATGTGACCAGATGCTGCATCTAAACAGCTCCACAGGGTGTAAGTAAACCTAGCTAATGTACAAGTCACATTTGTAGATTTAGGGGCCTTACTACCAGAAGGCATCAATCTTTTTGTCATCCCTGTCAAGGGGCATAGAGGGATAAGCCGACTGACTGTTCGTAGCTGCAGCTTGAATCACCAAGCTTTCAGGCGAAGGGTGCTTCGATAAATATTCTGGATCCAAGGCAGCAGGTCTATACTTTCCTACAAATTTCTTATTTACAGGTTACAGGTGCTAGAGATTCAGGTGTCTCCCAATTTGTCATAACTCTCTTTTGAAGCGCTTTGTGGAAGGGAAGTACTGGGTATTTCTGAGGTCCTTCATCAATAATATCTGTTAAGTCGTCCTGGTCATATTTTGGGGACACCGACTTCCACCCCATAAAATCTATCACTCTTCGTTCCCATGAGGTTCCTATACCCTGGTTAAGCATGGTCTGTGGGGTCAGGCCTTTCAAAATCTACCTCAGGTAGGGTATTTAGGCCACTGGCCGATTGTAGGCAGTCATAAAGGTCATAAAAGTCAAATTACACCAGCTGATGTAATTTCCTCAACAGAGGTTTGTTCCTCAAAAATAGCAGACAGATTTAAAAAATTCCTGCCTGGGCTGAGGGTGGACATTTTTTTCTGGTAAAGGTGGAACATACCTAGCCTTAGCCATAGTTGTCATCTTGGGAACCGGTATGAAAGATTTCCCAGACAAAGGCGTCAACAGTATCGACAGAATCGACACCGGCTTTGATACGCTCGAAGGAATCCCCGAGGTTATCGAGGAGGTCTTTGATGTCTAATAAAGGCTTCGACGCCGAGGCCAAAGGTATCAACTCCATTTTTTGCTTCGGCGGCGTTGTCGAAGGACGCGTCAAGTAAATAGCTGACTTTGACGATGAGGATGCCATTTTGTCCTCAGGCAACCTCGATTTATGCACTGAAGGTTTCTGTATAGTCTCATGAGGCACTGTAGAATCATCGTCCGAGGACGCCCTCGACTTTTTGTCGGATTTAGTGCGAGATGTTTTAGATTTCCCTCTGTCACCTTTAGAGTGGACAGGGGCATGCTCTTCACACAACTTTTTTGAGGGGGTCGGGGCCGCCTTCTCACAAATGTTTAGCATTGAATCCCTAAAGGCCTCCCATTTCTTTGGGGAATCATGTTTCGAAGGACAAGAAATTAACCTTCTGTCGGGCAAGGAAGAAGAAGAGGACGAAGATCTAGGACGTCGCTTTTTTGATTTTTTCGATGACGAGGAAGAGGAATTCCTCGAGCGACTTTTCGAACTCGATCACCTCGACTCATGATGACATTTTTTTCTCGATTCTCTCGTGTCTTTTAGTAGACTTGAAAGACTATTCCCCCACCGCTAGCTTACCTTGGCGTTCCTTAAGAGCCTTGGTCGACATCGCCTGACACGACCCGCACTCGTCGACTCGGTGATCAGGACTAAGGCACCAAAGACAGTTGCGGTGAGGATCCGTAATGGACATCTTTCTTCTGCATTTGAGAAACTTTTTAAAACCTGTCTTGGGTGTTGTCGTGGTTGAGGAAGAAGACATTTCTCGATGAGAAAAACTGATGCACCATATTTGATACACGAAGCAGAAGCTCGGAAAAACGGAACTGAACCAACGGGCGCGGCTCGAGCCCTTTATACGACGGATGACGTCGATGCTCGATGGCGGCCTTCGAGGGACCAAGCTACTTGGCCTCCAGCACAGCCCCCTCTGGCGAAATTATTTGCCGAAAGAAGCAGCAAGCTGGCGAATATATCGAAGATGAGGAATATGTGGGAGGACACAATCCATTCAAAATATCCTTATCCGATGAGGACCTTTTAATGGATATGGCTGCTGCACAATAGGAGGAACAGACAACGAGAAAGACACCAGTAGACACCAACCTGATAGCGACTCTTACTTTAACACTTGCCCCATGTATGAAATTGCACAAGGCCCTGAATGATCAAATTAGGGATCAATCAACGTTGTTGGCAATGATAAACTCCAAGATGGCGTTCTTGGAAGGTTTCGTCACAGCCATCCAGTCCAATTTGGACAAAAACACGGCACAGATCACAGAAATCTTACACAGTAGCATAGATCCCATAATTCAGGATAAAATCAAGAGATGCGCTGATCTGGATAAACAGAGACGCTGAAATAGAAGGGGGAGTGACCACAACCCCTATGCAGGGACTTACAGCTCTGTATAGCGATCTATCGAATACAAAAGGAAAAAAGATCCAAAAGGCCTCAAGGGATAAAAATCAATTGACTACTGACTTAGTAGAGTTTGGCAAGGTTATAGCTTTACTGGCGCCCGACAACGCCCCGTAGGGACGCCTTGGATACAGAGGACTGCATTACACACAACGACATTTTCTCCAAATTGGGAAATGAGGCAAATAAGGGCCAGTCACCGCAAACGAAAAGAGCCCTTTTAAAAGGGAACTTGATCAAGCAAAGTCAGTTCCAAAAAGGGATCTAGAAAAAGGGTCACTCGTACAATCTGGCGACAATACACTGACAGGAGACCTGGAAGAAAATCGTTCAATTTTCAACACTCGCCCGAGAACTTCAACGCTGAAGACGAGATGCAAGACTTAACTAACCTCTCCACATACACCATCACTAAGGGAGAAGCAAGCGGCCCGGGGGGAGACCCACGGACATCAGCAAATTCCATCCAGAATGACGAACAGGCTGACGTTATTGAGGTGGAGGAGTGCCCAGATGAAGAAGGGTAGCAAACCTGAGTCCCGGGGGTTGGCACCAGGAGGGGAAAAGCCAAAAGGAAATTTCTTGAGATAGAACGAACCTCGGCAACGTCTGACGTCGGTTAGGGAACAGAATGCCAAAGAACCACTTTCCCCGTTCATCCCGATAATGAGGTCAAGGATAGTAAGAACTTTGCATTGTACTTTTCAAACACTCGAGCAAAAAAGGAAACGTATAAAAAGCCCTCAAAAGGTCCCCAGTGAGCTCTCCGGCCACTAGAGGCCAAAAGGCACATGGCAGAGGGCACAGGAACCATGGGGATAAAGAAAAAGACAACACTGTTAACCGACTGCTCCTCCAAAGAATCCTGATGATGAATGATGACTTGATTCTAAACAGGGCGAGTACATTGTGCCTTCTACACTGTATACAGTCTTTAAAAGGCATAACATCTTCTGACTTTTATCTGATAGAGGCCACAGAGGAGGAAAGACTCTGTGCTTTATGTCTCTACGCTTGCGACTACAAAATTGCAAATCCGGGAGTGAAGGAGACTATTACCCTTGGGATTTGCACTGTCTAACTATGATGGTGGGCCCGAATCGCCTAAACCACATATCGAGAGCCGCAATGACATCACATGGAAAAGAGCAACCAAAAGTAAGGCTGAGCAAATAACGATTGTACATCACAAGCATGCCTACAACGGACACCTGAGAACCCAAAATCAGTGGGTCCAGAAAGGTAACTTCCAAATTACAGTTGATAATACTCGACCCTCAAGGCACAGACTCCAAGGCAAAGACAACATAAGGAGAGGAATTAAAGAAGTCTCTTGGGACTGGCTTCTACGGGCGTTGGCGGCAGAGGATTCATCAGCATAGCTGCCACTCGGTCAAGCAGACACACCATTGGAAGTACGCTCTGAAGACATCTCGCTAGTCTCTTGGAGCATGAGAGGCTTTGCCCACCTCTTTGGGAGTTGTGAGCTTAATTTTGAAGATCACGATATTGTGTGCGTGCAAGAGACATGGTTGAGAGATAAACCACTACTGGAGGGCTTGTCTGTTTTTATAAATCCTGCTTCTAAAGGTCCCACCGGTCTTGAATCTGATAGAAGCTTTGGGGGCATGGGCCAGCTTGGACACTCTAATATGCAGTGATTTAAACATCCATTGCTTTGGTGTCAAAGACAAGCTGATAACTGACCGAGTCGGTTCCTCGACGCCCCAAGAAATCAGGGGCTTGGCCTGGAGAGATGCTTTGGAAGAAAGGAACATTTATATGGCCAAAGGCTAGATTGAAGGGGATATCCCCGCTTCCTTCACATGGACGTGCGGGAAGGAAAAAAACCTCTGGATTACATCTTTGCCTCTGAGAATATGTATTTTAACTTGAGTAGTTTGCGAGTTCGTATGACAACAGCCAGTGACCATGCTATACTTTGTGTCATAATTAACAGACGGTGGAGGCTTGAAACAACGAAGACGCAGAGCACTCTTATGTTAACCCTGGCCGTAACAAGCTTAAAATCCCCAAGCACGTGCCCAGAGATGGTCAATATGAGGATTTAAATAGCAGATACTCTAAAGGACTGCTAATCTTGATGGCATTTAAAGAAGTGGGGACGAAGGAACATCGCCCAACTTTTGTGAAGCAACACTCCTTTGATATGGCTGTGGCGCTCAAGAAAAAAGAATTGAAAAAGCAGATAAGAGAATACCTATTCAAAGACCCACGTGACACACTCATTAGAAAAAAGTTAAACCAGCGGTACAAAAACTGCTTCAAGGGGCACAAGTGGCTAATGCAGCAACGGTATGCAGAATTAATGTTGAACATAGTATCAGCAAAGAGCACATCACAATAATTAAACAAAAACAAGATCAGAGCATATCAGTGAAGCCAGGCTTGACTCACACTGGCTGAAGGTTGATGACTGTATACTTTTCAAGTCATTGACATTGACACATAAATGTCTATACGGCAAAGTCCCAGTATACTTAAAATCTAAGATTGCCAGCTATAATCCCACTCGAGCACTAAGATCAGAGGCGCAGGGATTTATAGCAGTAACCGCACACAGGAAAGCAAACGGTTTGGGAAGAGCCTTCCCAAACCATGCAGCTGTAAACTGGAACAAACTCCCCTGAACCTAAGACTGGAACCCAACCACCTCACATTCAGAAAGAAATTAAAAACTCTGCTATTTAAATAAAACAAATAATGTGAGGAGGAGTTATCTGGTTTGGTTGACAACTTTTCTCTGTACAAGTACCACCAGGTGTCTCGTCCAACACTGTATCATTGTTATGTTTGTATTTGTCTAATTGCTGCGCCCTTTGAATGCAGATGGTGCAAAGACCAAAGAGAATCAGTATTCCATCTGTCTCTAATATGTCCGGCTTTACGCGACCAAAGAACTAGGTGGATGGGAATGTTCTTATCTTAGCACAACTCACCAAGTTATCTGTGGAGGATGGTGGATAGTTCTGCATAGAGGAGAGCGGGTCTCGATAACACTTGCTTTTGTGTCGTACTTGAAGGAAGTATTCTGTCTGTTGGAAAAGGTGTTGGTCCCCTAATTGGGTCCCCTAATTGGTGAAAGAGGGCCTTAACCAAGTGACTCTCTGTTAATATGGGCAATAGTAGGGGGGCTTCACCCCCTCCCAAGAATTTCCATAAACTTTTGAAGTTGTCTTTTTTTCTTGATGATGCTGAACGTTCTGTTTTAATATTTCGATAGTTGTAAGATTTGATTTTTTTAAACCATGATTAATACATTTTTTTTTTATAAAAAAAAAATTAAGATGGCATCTGTTCTTCACCATGTTTAATTTCATGGTTACCTATCGTCCAGGTATTCAACATGGGAATGCCGACACCTTATCTAGATTAGCTTGAGAGAAACATATTCCTCAAGACGATTGTCCAATCCTACCAAAGTATGCTGTGGTTTACGTTTGCAGCATTTCTATTACGGACGAGATACCTCAATGGGTGAAGGACCACCTTGCGGGGGTGGGAACGCTCAACGCAACTGTTTTCAAGGGATTGCCTTATATACAAGAACTTTTGTACATCCCTACGGAAGGTATTCACCAGTTGGCTCTGAACTGGTACCACGACAATGAATTGTCTGGCTCTGAACTGGTACCACGACAATGAATTGTCTGCCCACTGTGGTCAACATAAAACCCCTGAACTGTATGTAGGTGGTGCTGGTGGCCTAAAATAAAAAAGGATGTGGCCGACTTCATTGCAATTTGCAAAATATGTGTAGAATGCAAAACTAACACAGGACAAAAGACCGGACTGCTTCAGGCTGTGCGCATACCACATAAACCATGGTTTTCAGGCTAAATTGATTTCATAGTCGAAATGCCTCCCAACAGAGATCTTGCTACCATATTAGTAGTGGTTAATACTTTCACGAAAATGGCATGATTCATTGCTTGTACAGCGTTACCCTCGGCACGTGGTCTGGCCTTGTTTTTTGATGATATAGTTTGCTTCTTCAGACTTCTGTTAATTATCATTTAGGATTGTGGTACCCAATTTAGTTCAACATTTTTGCATGCCCTGACTTTATCCCTTCGATGATGCTCGGTATTCTTCGTCATACCATTCTCCGACGGATGGACAAACGGAAAGGGTAAACGCCACGTTGGAACAATATCTTCGCTGTTTATGTTTACACTATCAGACCAATTGGGTGTCGGTCTTGGGTGAGCAGAATGTGCATAAAATTCACTGCATTCCTCGGTTGGCTATTCCCCATGTTTTTCCTTTTATGGCCAACATCCATGTACCCTTCCGTATCCTCCTATACCCGAGCAAGTTCCTGCCGCTGATGATTGGTTGCATTCTCTGATGCGCATTCATTCAGAAGTGTTTCATCATCTCAAGGACGCCCAAGACAATTTGTTTTGGTTTTTTATCCATTGTATATGGTTTAAACATAAACCTTAACAAATACAATATCACAAATAAGATCACATTAGATATACAGTTCTATAAAGTAGATCACAATTCCACACATATGTAGCCGTTTTTACATTGAAAAAGTTCTATGGTGGAAGGGGCCTTTCCACAGCAATCTTGCGAACACATTTCTGTACCAGGTAAGGCAAGTTCAGGATGACTTTCGATTGAGCACCTATCACAGTAGCACAAAACTGATAGTCCGAAACATCTTGCAGACAATTTACACATTTCTGATAATGGGCTCCATAGAGTGCAAGCAGCTCTGGGCATTGCGTGAGGAGCTGTCTAGAAATCTTCAGAGCCTTATCACACATCCTTTCAGCTAGTGTTGAAGAGTCTCAAGCTACCGTAACCATACATGAAGGAAGCAAAATAAAATGAAGAAGCATAATAAATCGATGTAAGTTGCAATCAATGGTGTACCGAATATAACTCATTAGTTCAACATAAGGAAAAAAATGTCCAGCATACTCATTTAGAGATTTCTTTCCATGCAGATAATCCACTTTGTTTACTCTGTCCCAAGCATGTGCTCAGTCAATTAGGGCTTTTCTAGCAATGCAAACGTTAGGCAATTCAACCATAGTCCAACCAATCAAATCATGGAATTCCACGCATCAAAAATACAGGGCCCTCAGCATGGCTGAAGAATGGGCTTCCGGTTTATTATTAGTCAGGTGCCAACTTACTAAAGTCTGACCACTATCTACTGTGCAGAACCTGAGGGCGTCCTCATCTCTTTTCCCACGGCAGCCTCTGCTCAGGTGGCCAGGGAAAGGCCATCGCTTTTGTATCCCAACCCTGGGGGTGGATATGCGAGGGAGGATCACATGAGTGGAGGAACATCAGGGAGTGGGGAAGAGGACATCTTTGGGTGAGACATGGCATCCCCCTTTCCCTTGTCGAAGTGAATCCAAAGTTCCACCAGCATTTCTAATTGTAAATTGTAATTGGTTATTTATAACGGGCTTAATTCCCAGAGGTTACTAAGCACAGAACCGGGGATCGAAACTGGGTTGTTCTGCGTTGTCTTGCTTCCAAGACAAGCGTGTTGCCCAAGAGCTAGCCTCACGAGATAGATATTTGGAGGCTACTGTCAGTCCTTAACTCTTTAGTCCGACCAAAATGTCCCACAGTCCTTTCACATTAAGACCGGGACGAGGAGTAAACTAGGAGTTATGCACACTTCCCTGCATTCACACCACTTTGGTACTGAGATGTGGAAGAGTGCTTTTCAGGAGTAAAACTACAATGGCCAGGCATATCCGACTAAGTTCTGCTGGCAGTTGAGAGAGCGAGAGGGGCTCAACAGATCCCGCTGTGGAAGAGTCGGACAGCGAACTGACGAGGGCGGCGAGCGCTGCTCCCTGGAGATCCCACAGGAAGGCGGAGCAAAGAGGAGTGAACCGAGAGGCCCGGACGAGTGACAGCATACCAGTGAGTGCAGAGAAGGGAACACTGGGGCGCTCCTGGGGCTGGTAACTGGCACATCTGAATGCTGAACAAATTGAAGCATATTACACATGATACAGAAGGTCAAATGAGATGACTGTGAATGACTAACAAGTTTTCAAGTATAATAAGAACTTTTGAAAGGTGCAACAAGCCTTATTGAATACCGAACTAACTAAAAGTTATGATGAACATGTTAACTAAGCAAGTGAAGTACTTTTGAAAGGTGCAAAGCCATTATTGAATCTCAAACTAACTAAAGTATATGAGTATGTTTTAAATACGGCGACAAAGCAAGTGAACTATTATGAGCATTCATGAATGAAGTGAAAGCAAGAGGGTGAGAAAGAGTAAATCTCACAGAGCGAACTGGCGAGATACAAGTTTAAGCCAAGCCAAAAAGACTGCCAATGGGAATGTGAAATAAGCACTGATCCAAGATACAAGAGTCCACAGGACTAAAAGTTTATAGAAAAGCCCATACCACTAAAGGTTGAAATAGAAAAACCTGTGTTGGCCAGAACCTCAAGAATACACAAGTTCAGCAAAGTGCACAGGGTTATCGGTTGCGTGACCTGTAATGAATGGAGTGTGTGGTCCGACAACTGCGTCTAGACCGAGTGAACCCCACTGAGAGAAAACCAAGGAAAGCAATTACAAAGAAGCGTGTATGCTATTAGAGCTGCTTAAGTAACTGGTAAATGCAGAGAGAGAGCAATTTATTTCAACTATTGAAAAGCCTGAATGAACAAGAAGTTGAACTGGTACTGTTTTAAAAGCCAGAAGATTTTAACTGACTTTTGGATTTTTGCACGCTGAAAGAGCTGGCGTCTTGGGTTGAACGAATGGGCAAGGGAAACACTGGGGCCTTTGTGGAACTGTTGAACTTTTGCGGAAGGGAACCCCAAGGTCTTCGTGGAACTGTTTTGAACTTGGGGAAGGGGAAGCTGAAAGAAAGCCAAAGAGCTGGAAAAAGCTCAGAACTTTACTTTTGGACACTGTTTATTTTGCAGCTGACAATCATACAGATTGTTTTGATTTAGTTGTGAGTGCAAGTATAGGTTTTGGATACAAACAGACTTTTCATTTGAACTTACTGACACTGACTACCCTTAGTTTTCTTTAGGTAGAGAAATCCCACCTTAGCATAGGGTAAATTAGGCCTTACTCCATCCTGACATTTAAAGTAAATAAAGTTTTTGCTAAGAAAGCTGAATCGGTTGTCTGTGTCTTACTTCATGATGCCTTCACACTACCAAGAATTTTATCGGTAGCATGCTTCTTTTATTTTGATTAAAGGTGGCAATCCGACAAGCCCAAGTCCCATGCGTACTGTTTCAATAGGTACTGATTGTGGTAGCTCCAAATTGCGCCTGAACAATTTTCCTTCAAGTACTTTAAACCATTTGAGCTGCACATAAGAAAACGTCTCCAGCCTGTATAGAATGGCTGGGGCAATGATGGTTTTATATATAACAATCCTACCCTCAACTGAATGTCCTCCCTTAGCCTGTACATAGGATTTGATCAGTCCAAATCTACTCAAAGCCTTAGGGACAATATGATGATGATGTAGTTTTGAAGATAGCAATGGTGTAAATAATGTACGAAGGTAGAAATAAGTATCTTCAAGCTTCCAGGTAACATTTTTAATTAAGGGTTTGCTGCCCATGGACATCATCTTAGATTTAGAGCAAATTATTCTCTTTAGAATACACCACAAGGGCCGTAAGGCAGCGCTGGAGGCCAATAGGAGTTTTGCAGCACAGTATCATCTGTATATGACAGCCAAGTTATATGGGAATAAGATAGCCTTGGTGGAAAATTGTTTCAGCTCTCCAGAGTGACTTTCATGTTAGATACGTATAAATTAAATAACAGCGGGACTAACATGCAGCACTGTTTAAGCCCATCTGCAGTAGACACACAATGACTAAGCTGGCCCAGCAGATTCAGCCTTAGTGCAACTGATGTTCTAGAGTAAAACAGCAATCCTGGATATATACCCCATTGATCTAGTTTCTCCCAAAGACTCTCTTGACACTCTATTGAAAGCATTTGAATAGTCAATAAATGCTAAATCTAGTGGAGTAGCAGAGCTTATCGCATTGCAGATTAGTTGCTGGAGTGTCCAGATATTATGTAGCGTGCACATTCCCTTGCTGAACCCAGTCTGCTGCAGCAGAAGAAGCCAGTTTTTCACTATCCCATCTGTGGAGCTCGTCCAATAAAAAGTTACAGAAGGGAATTCCAATATGGCCGCCGAGGAAGAGCACCGTGACTAATGCTCTCCTGAACCTCGGGGCCTCTGCAGCTTGTATCGAGTGTCAAATGCCCTCCCTAGGCAGCTTTTTTGAATAGTGGAGAGCCCGCGCAGGCATGAGCTAACAATCAGCCCTATGCCGCCAGAATTAAGAGAGATCCCTCGGAAGAGTGAGCGCTGGTGAGCCCCAAAAGGCGGCCGGGTTTGATCCTCATAGTGGAGATCAAGGATACAGAGGCGGGAGATCCAGCTTTAAGGTCCGGAGGAGAAATGGGTGCGGGGAGAGCGGAGGACCTCTTCCCCACAGGAGTCCGGAGTGGCACTGAGAGAACATTACAGAGAAAAAATCAGGAGAGCTCAGGAGGGTGGCGAACTGGATCCAGAATGAGAGAGCCGCAGGACACCCCAGGGTGGTGGAAGACAGAGTAGTAAGGAAGCAGCCCGGGACCCGCTGACCACCGGCAGCTACAACCAGAATATTTACAGTGACAAGCTGACAGCGGGAAGGAGGAGCGCCGACCCACGAGAAGGCGGGGGAAGCACTCAGTTACGGCCAAGGGAAGAGCGGCAGCAACGAGACACCGGACCGGGACCTGGGTGGACCCGGGGGAGGTCCCAACAGAAGAATCAAGACTGGCCCCCCATGAAGAGAGATCCCGACCGGGACGAGAAGGCAGAAAGTGGGGGTATTGACAAGGGAAGTCGGCAAGGCCCTCCTCGAATCTAACTGTACGGCCCAGAAACTTTGACGCACCCCCTGTCCACACTGATGAAAAGGTGGCCACATCCGGTGAAAGAGACCGGTGTTGAATACATGATAGCACCAACCCCATGGGGGGGATAAATAGAATGTGAGAGGCCCACCCCATGCGCCAAGACTAGCAGGGGAATGTTTGCTTGCTCTCCTTGGGTGCAAATAGCACAGTAACTCAGGGGGCCTACGACTGCATGCCAAACGGCCAAAGGCAGAGATCAGTGTGGTAGCAACCCAGTGAAGAGCAGCGTGACCACTTAGGGCAGTGCAGGCAACAGGTTCCCTGGACATAGTTAACTGTCGCCCTGCAGGCGGGGAAGCAGCCCTGGCTTTTATACAGTTGCCCGGAAATCAGAAGGCGAGACATGGGGAAAGGCCTACACAACAGGAGTGAAGCAGGGGCATGACCCCAGTGGTAGGGCTCTGGATGATGGAATGAGAACAACCCCACAGGAAAGACTTGGATAGGAGACACAGGGCATGTTGTCCAAGACCAGGGGTAAAGACCAGCTTTTAACTTCGAAAGGCCTCAGGAAACCCCCTCAGGGCAATATCCAGAAATTGTGGAGTAAAGATGGGACCTCTCAGCAGAGAACTCAGGTGGCCCAAGAGCAAAAGGAACAAGGAGACCCCCATGTAGAGGAAGGTCAAGATCAACAGGTGACGCACTCTCTCCTTAAACAATATTTAACTGATTTTGGGGACAGAATTGCGGACACGGTATAAAAACAAATGACTATAATGAGGGAGGACCTCGCTGCAGCACTCCAGGAGATGAAACAAGACGTTAAAATGTCGGAAAGGGTCAACCCAAATGAGAAAGTGATACAAAGAACTTACAGAAGACTCAAGGAAGATAGAAACCTGGGTAGAGCAAATGGCAATAGCGACCTATAACTTAGAGCTGCAAACGGAAGATTTAGAATACAGATCAAGGAGATCAAATATTCGGATTAAAAACATGCCTGAGGAAGTGTCAGATAAAGATCTTGAAGCAGTGGTGAAGGGCATCTTGAAAGACCTGCTAGACGCTGAGGAGAAACCAGAGATAAGACTGCAGAGGATTCATAGAGTCGGCCCCTGTATAGTGGAACCACGGGCTCGCCCCAGAGATGTTTTGGCAGCACTGCAAGATTACAGAGCTAAGGAACGGATTATGGTGATGTCGAAGAGGTCTAAGCAAATAACCTACAATGGGTCGGAAATTGTCTCTTTTCCAAGATTTATCCCAGACACCTTTGGCTAAAAGGAGGAAAATGGCATTGGTCGCCCAGGCTCTCAGAGAGAAAGACATTTGTTACAGATGGACTTTTCCGTTTGGCATGGTGTTTGAATGGCAGGGCTGGCAACATCGGATCAATTCATGTGAAGAAAGAATTAAGATTTTGGGGATCGAGGAAGAGGACTTACGAGAGACAAGGGCTCCTCAAACAAAAGATAGACCGGTGTACAAGAGCTGGGAGTGGGCAACGGTGGTGAAACCTAAAAGAAATAAGAAAGGCGGATACCAACCCCAACAGAAAGGCCCGGCCAGCTGAGACAATGATGGAGGAAACTCATTTGAAGAGGTCCGGATTTACAGGTTAAGGGCAGGGAGGTATGAAGGGCTAATCAAGCATTGTGCCTGGGGAGGATGAACAAAGGAAGGAACAGAGGATGCTCTGAGGGGAGGGGGCGGTGGGGAAGGAATCCAGAATGGGTTGGGGGATACCCGCTGGGGCTCAGACTGAGGTGTGTGGAGGGCTCAATTCCTGAGGGGGAGATTCGGGGGGGCTAGAGGTTGGTTGAGTTTCACCATCCACAGGGAGGGGGGCGTGGAATGGGGAAAAAGGGAGGGTGGTGGTGACTAGGGGGGGTGGAGTCCGACCAAAGTTGGGGAAGGGAATTTAGGGGTGTTGGAAAAATCTACAAAAATGGATATCATTAAGAGGATAAGCAATGTATCCCTGAACATAAAGGGTTTGAATTCGCTGGTAAAGAGGAAAAAACTGGAGAGATACATACGGAGGGTGGGACCGGATTTAATAACACTCCAGGAAATGCATGTACAGACAAGGGACAAGGACTGCCTGAGGCTGTTAGGATACCCCACAATCTATCAGTCCACTGAAAACAACAAGAGGAAGAGGGTGCTGATAGCAGTACAAAACTCAATGGATCTTATTGTAACGCACAAGGACAGGGACTCCCAAGGGAGATATATAGCGATAAACATGAAAGTAGAGGGAAGGGACATATGCTGGCAACCATCTATGCCCCAAATACGGGCCAGGATTTTGTTATCCATCAATCCTTGCTTAGATTAGAGAAATTTGCAAAAGGCCCAATAATATTGATGGGGTATTTTAACATGGCATGGAACCTGGAAAAAGACAGGCCATAAAAAACGAAAGGGACCCAGGAAAAACCCCCAAAAGAATTAGTAGAAATGGTGGAGAGGCTAGTTTTAATATTGATATTGATATTTTATTTCTATCGCGCTCGTACACAAGTGTTTCAGAGCGCGACAAGGCAAGGGAGGGGAACAGGGGAGAACAAAACAACGATCTTACTAGGCCCAGTGATATTGAGAACGTGCAAGTGCATGGGAGTGGGGGAGGGGAAAAGTGCATGGACGGGGGAGAAGTGGAAAGTACGGAGCAAAGGAGAAACAGATCAATAATAATAATAAAGGCAACAAACAGTGGTAGTGTAGCCAGCAATTGGCAAGTGCTGGGTTTAAGGCAGCAGACAGGGTAGGTCTGATAAGTGCAGGAAGAAAAAAGGGGCAGGGGGCTGTATGGGTACAGATATAGACCCCAGTGTGGGAGGGAGGCAGGGTGAGCGGGTATTTTTTATTTTATTGTTATAGTTGATAAATCAACTTTTCAATATATTTACAAAAATACAATGTTAACTATTAACATCAAAACTGACAAATATTTTGGACAATTGTCATTTAAATCTAAATAGTTTAACAATTTCATTACACCATAAAGTTAAAATCCAAATGAAAAGAAAAAAATGGGACAATTCTTACCTATACACTTTTCAAGAATTTTACAAATTATTATATCCCATGGTTTAAAATGGTTTAGATGTCATCTTTAAGATTAAGTGACAGTAAAAAGATGATAACAGCAATTCTTACATTGTTCATATCGGTATTATATACCATGATCCAAAAGTCTGTGGCTGTCAACAACTTATAAGCTTCAAAATGATGCTTAAAATGAAAAATCCTAGATTGAAGAAGCGCAGGACAAGCAGCTATTAGATGAGGCAGGGTTTCAGGCATTTCAGGGTGTTTACAAAAGCGACAGATATTCTCAGAACTAGGCATTAATTTTCATTTAGTGAGAACATCCTTGGTGTGCCACACATTGAATCTAAACCTGATAAAAAGATCCCTGTATTTAAAATCAGGGAATAACAGTACATAAGATTCTGGAACCCTTAGTTTTTTGGTTACAGTAGGAAACATTTTTGAATGCTTGTGTTCTAAACATTGTGAGCGTGTATTGATCCAATCCCACAACATGATTTTGTTTTTCGCTTTGTTTGGATTGGATATCTATAGGTCATTGGAAACATCGGCCTCTAACAGAAATTCTTTGACTTTTATGCGCCAAATTGAGATAGTTACATGAGTGGTTACATTTTTGTATTTAGATAATACATTTAAAATAGTATACTCTTTGGAGGTCATGATACACTTCCGATATAAACTGCACAACTTCCACATGTACATTGTATAAAGAGAGGTTAATCCCAATTCATATCTCAATAGACATATAGAGATAGTTTTCAGTAGTCTCAACAGAGATTTCCAAAAGGAACCTTCAATAATTGATCAAAAGGATTAATCTCGCCATGTCCTAGTCTCTGCACCATAAATCACTGTTGGAACCGCTTTCTGGCAATACTATCAAGAAAGCGAGCCCTACTTATGGTGTAATATAGAGGCCTGCAAAGAAGCAGTCTTCATGTTTGCTTTAATTTCGTTACAGTAAAGAGCATCAGATATCATGGTATTAATATTTAGTCCCATATATATATATATATTCCTCTACAACTTCAAGAGGATGCTGTTGGAGGGACTAGACTCGATGAATCCTTATTTTTTCATGTGGGGGCACAACCATTATGATCTTAGATTTATTTGTATCGACTATTAAATTGTTCTTGTCCACATAGTCACCCAAAGTGTCCAGCAGGGATTGCAGCCCCCTGGGAGTTTTCGCCAGCAACACTAGGTCGTCCGCGTAAAACAGCCAGGGGAATCGCACAGTCCCCAGGATGAGGAGAGTCAGACGTAACCACTGCAAAACTATGTACTATGTTGGATATAAAATAGTTGAATATAGACGATGCCAATAGGCATCCCTGCTTCAGACCTTTATATGTATTAATACAGCGTGTAAGGCTGCCATCCATAGATAGTCTGATCTGAATAGATGTGTTGGTATGAAATTCCCATATCCAATGCTGTAAATATATTGGACAAGAACTAGTGGCTAATTTAGAGAAAAGAAGATGCCTAGAAACAGAGTCGAAAGCAGTAGCAAAATCAATAAAGGCCAAAAACAAAGGTTGCTTCATTTGTAGCTCATGTTCTTTGATGGCATGAAGAGCATGCACATTAATGGATGTGCCCAGGCCCGGTATGAAGCCAGTTTGAAACGGGTCATTGATGTTAAGCGCGTTGGACCATTTGATAAAATCATCCAGAACTAAGCATGCAAATAGCTTGCCAGGGGCGACCAATAAGGCTATAGGCCGATAATTCTGCAGACTCAGTCGGTCTCCCTTCTTATATATAGGCACAAGAATCGATTTCTGCCATGAATGAGGAATTCTTTGTGAGCAGATGGTCTGGGAGAATATAACTCTAGAATGCTGGCCCAGGCTTCAGGGTGGGTCTTCAACACAATGTTTGAACGCCTATCCGGTCCCTAGGCTCTCGAAGCACTTAGTTATTTTATATTATCCAAAATATCGATTTTGTTAATAGTCAGCTGGGGGTTCATGTCAAAAGGTGGCAAAGGAACATCATTGGCCCAGTGCGAGTCTGCATATAGTGAGTAGTATTGTGACCACACTTCTTCCGAGATTGCATTAATCTGAGTCACAGATTGAGATTTCACGTATACAGTTTTATCAGACTCCACACCATGGCAGGACTCTTGGATGCTATCGAGCGTAATATGACCCTGGCATCATTGAGATGCATAGAGGCTTTGCGTTGTTTGAGCCACTTGTTATACTTGTTTCTAAGACTATTACTTTGTTTATTTTTTTCCGTAGGGGAAGTACAAGTTAAATTCCAAATTTCTTTTTCAAATTCGCCTTGTGAGTTCTGATCTCTTCATCATACACATGGATGTGATTGTGCTTAGTTGTAAATTGTGGGGTACTCTTTACTCTGAACAACTGAAGGGCCGCTACGTAAGACCCTTCTTGATAAACAATATCAGGACTTTGGATGTCTTTCAGATATGTTACAGCCAAGAGGAGATCATCCATGATCGATGGCGACCACCTAAAACGGTTCCCCTTGGAGGACAGCATCAAATCAACAGCATAGCGCTGGGACAAATCTTGGATGTTGTTATCTGGCCATTACTGTGTCATTTCCAAAATATTATGATTGCTTAACGTCTGTTCAATGACTTTAAAAGACTTTAACAAAGTAAACAGATTACTGTCAACAGATATATAGTCAATCAAAGAGGTATAATTACCACATCGTCATGTGTAGTTGGGCAGAACATCATCCTTCATGGAACCATTCACCATAATTTACCTTCTTTCCTTCATGAGGAGAGTCCATCGTTTAGAGGACTCACTGAACTTGCCTCCTTTCCTTTTGAAGCAGTTCATGTTAAGATCCCCTGCTATGATCGTATAGGCTATAGATGGATCTTTGGCAACGAGATCAAAACAAAAAATGTCTAAACCCTCAAAAAAACAATTGTCTTTGATCACCTGATGGTTCCAATACAGGTTAAGGCAAGCAAGACACTTGTGGTTGTGAGTAATCTTGACTAATTGCATGTAGCTGTTAGGGGAAGCCCAAGACTCTATACAGAAGTTAGCAGAGGACTTAATAGCAATAAGTAAGCCCGCCATAGGTCGCCCCCTCAAAGGATGTGAGGCTGGAATTAGCACGAGTTGATGATTTTTCCATATGGGAAGGCTTGTGAGCCACACTTCCTGCAACAGTATCATGTCATAATGGGCTAAAAGGCTCACTGAGGATGATTTTAAATGCTTGTGACCTCGTGTATTCTACGAGGCGAGTTTAAAGGTATGATTTTGTGCATTCCCAGGTTGTTATTGATGGTTGTCTTATGCATGAGCACAAGGAAAAGCCACAGACTGTGAATGATTGTTCTCCCCAGCAGAATAATACATGGTCATGGGAGTAGTCAACCAAGGTTGCATATGGGCAGCTCTCATATTCTGCAATTGGGATTTATTTCCAAAAGCCTCCTCAGTTAAGTTCAATAATATAAATCCCATCTGATAAATTTCCTGTCTGGCTTGCCAAATGGAATTTCGAACCAGAGCTGACAACAACCATATTTTGACCACTGACTTGTCGTATTCATGGATAAACTCTATTTGAGCGGATAACGCATCTTGAAGGGAAGGAACGTTGTTTAAAATATTCACGACTGCTGACCTATTAAGGACAAAAAAGCCATGCTCGCCACCACGACATTGTAGAATGAGACTACAATGTGTGCTGTCATTGCAATTATTGTGTCTACCTTTAGGGCGATTATTGGCTTCAGGGTTTAGTTACCAACCAGTCCATCAGCATTTAGGCGAGATTGCAGATGGTTTGGGCACATAAGTTTAGTGGTGGGGTGAAATGTCATTGTCTGCGCCAGCTTGATAGGCACTGCTTGGCAAGACATATCAGTTAAGGCTTGTGTTTGCTGCCGAAAAGTACAAGAGGGATGTGACATAAATAACCCTACAGATTTCTGGATTTCTTCGTGCCCACTCTGTAGGGTAGATGCGGGCGAAGCCTCAGTTTGGGGCGCCACGTCCCTATGAAAAGGCTTGTTCAATGATTTCAGTTGCAAAGCAGGTGCATTTTTTTCGGGATTGTAGGGGCAAAACTTGCTTTGGAAATTGCATCAACCAGATTATCCAAGGGGGCATACTGCAAGACATGAGGCAAAGGTTCATAAATATTTTGGGGTAGCTGGATTGATTGTTCTGGGGCGCTCTTGCGCTTAGAAAGAGCAGCATACTACCTAACAATTGCAGCACCTCTTTCTTTGATGCCTCTGTCAGGCAGTGATAACAGCTTCACAAATTGCAGAGTATTTCTAGTTTTGTGCAATTTGGAAATGTTTTCATTCTTTGTTTTTTTTTTTTTTTTTTAAAAGGGACAATTTTTGGAGTCATGGTAGATTTTTTTAGTTTGCCATTATTTTGAGCAGCAAAGATGCCAAATGCTGGAGGGCCCAGCTTTTTGCATGTTGCTATAGCAGAATCCAGGACCGAGTGTGAAGGAATTCTATTATCGGCTGTAATCACGTCCTCATCTTTCCCCTGCTGTATTATGCATCCATTAGTTTTGGTATTTGCAAATGAGTGGTTTATTGGACACATACCTAAGTTCACAGGATTGGAATCAGCATCAATAGACTTAGGGTGAGCAATCGGTTCGCCTGAATGGATGGTTTCGTTGACAATGACGCAATCCAACGTGTTATTAGAAGATACGGAGTGCAACATTGTTGATGCTGTAACCTTTGCAACCGGCATGTACCAAGTTTCTAGCAGTTCTTTCAATAAAAAATGTTGGTCTATCAGGCGTGAGTCGAGAGTCTCGTACAATTTTGCCAGTGAAGACAAAGCTGTTAACATAGCTTGCAGTGTTGTTTCTGCAGATAGAACCATTGGGTGTGTCGCTAGATCATTATTATGGGAAGGTACATGACTAGCTTGTCTCGGAGTAGGTTGCGTATAATAAACTGATGATATTGAAGATGCATGTGGAGATTCCGTAAACATTACCAGTGACTGTGACAAATGTTCAAAATCAGATGGATTATCACATTCATTCGTGTGAGGCGATAGATTACATGTTAAATGTTAAAGGTATTTGTACCGCGCACAGTCACCAATGGAGTTAGTCCCAGGTGCTCTGGCGGATCTGCAAACGAGAAGGTGGGATGGGTTAGTGGGTGAAGCAGGAGTAGGATAGTGAGAGGAGTGGTGTTCTGTTGGCAGCTTCAACTTGGTATACACTGGGTGTTGAGCTTTGGTGCGAGTATCGGATCGATCTCAGTCCTCTTGTGCTGTGGTGCAGCTTATGTGTTGTTCCGGTGTTGTGAAGTGCGTGCAGGTTGTTGTGCGAGAGATGGTTGTGTGAGATTTTTGAGGGAGTTAAGTCTGTAGAAATTCTGAGTTTTTTGTTAGTGGGTTATATGAAGTTTAACATGCTAACATTCAGAGCTCTGTCCGAGTGTGGCGCTCGCCAATCCACCCAGTCTCATCAGGGTGGGACAAGGGGTTACGCCTGGCAGGGTTTTAGGTTTGTGTGAAGCGCTCCCTGTGCTGTTCTAATGCGCTCTGTAAGTGTTCTAATTGCTCCTCGCCATTCTATTCTAGTTCTCATTCTGATGGATTGATTAGCGTGGGTTGGGTGTCTATTCTCCTCCTTGGGTGCTGGAGCTGGTGTTGTGGTATCCTCTCACAGACTTTCTATCAAAATGTGTCTGCTGGGGGTTTTAGGTTATGGTACAGCTGGGAGGCAGTGGATAAGTCGTTTAGGGGTTTTCGTCTCAATTAGAGTATGTGATCAGGCTATGGTGACCTCCCTTTGTGGCTATTTCCCATAATATCTTATGGTCTGTGGTAGGGTCGGTTCTTTGGGTTCTGTGTATGTGCATTTTGGGAGCAACTGAGGTTGGTGTTATATTCATCGTTGTTTAACGTGGTGGGCATTCTAGTGCGTCACTGTTGTATTTACGCTGTGAAGAGCCATGATTTGAGGAGTTTCCTGAATGCTAGGTGGTTTGTTGTGGTCTGTATATTCTTATGTAGGTCATTCCAGGTTTTCGGTGCCTGGTGAGAGAAAGAGGATCCTCTGAGTTTTCTTCTGTTATAGGGTTTTGGTTCCAAGCGGATGTCGGTGCTTGATCTCAGTGTTCTTGTTGGTTGATGTAGGCGTAGTTTATCGCTTAGGAATTCAGCGCCTTGTTTGTGTATTGCTCTGTGCGTGATGCACATGGACTTGAACTTTATTCCCTGTTTTAATGGTAGCCAGTGTAGTATTTTTAGCGCAGGTGTGATGTGTTCTCTTCTGGGAAGCTTGAGGAGGAGTCAGGCAGCCGCATTTTGTATGCGTTGTAGTTTTTTTTTAGAAGTTGTTCGGGCATGCCCAGGTATAAGCTATTGGCATAATCTATTCTGGACATGATCAGAGCGATGATGGTAAGTGTTTTGTTGGCGAACGACAGGAACGGTAGGATCCTTTTTGCTGCTCGCAGGAGGAAGAAGCATTTCTTGAGTAGAGCGTTTACTTGTGGCTCTAGAGTGAGGTTGTTATCCATCAGGACTCCTAGGTTTTTTACAGTTGATGATGGAGCTGGTGTGGTGCTGAGCTCTCTTGGCCAGGGGATATAGCTGATGTCTCCTCCCTTTTTTGAAACAATCATTATCTCTGTTTTGCCTGGGTTGATTTTGAGGTGGTTGAGGTTCATCCACTTGAATATATCACGAAGGCAACTCTGTAGTGTAGTGTTTTCTTCTCGGGTGTCTTGTATGTTGAAGATTATTTGAGTATCGTCGGCGTAGTTGTTGCATTTGAGGCCGTGTTTTTTGATGAGTTTGATTAATAGGTACATGTAGATGTTGAATAGAAGCGGGGAGAAAGAGGATCCTTGTGGTACTCTGCACGTGGAATGTCTAGGTTTGGACTTAAAAGGTTTCATCCATACGGTTTTGGTTCTGTTTGTTAGGAAGGATTTGATCCATAGTAGGGCGGTGTCTGTTATTCCCAGTCCTTCTAATCTCTTTATGAGGATGTCGTGGTTGACAGTGTCGAAAGCTGCGGATAGATCAAGGAGAATCAGGGCGGTACTGTTGTCCGAGTCTGCGTTCGTCTTTAGGTCGTCCCATATTGAGAGGAGAGCTGATTCTGTTCCTCTCATTGGTCTGAAACCAACTTGTGCCTGGTCTAGTACGCAGTGCTGTTCTATGAAATCTTAATTATTTTGTAGACAAATGTTTCTAGCAGTTTGGCTATGTAGGGCATGTTGGAAATGGGCCTGTAGTTGGATAAGTCCTCTAAGTTTCCTGTTGTGTCTTTGAGTAGCGGCTTGATGTAAGCCGATTTGAAGGCCTGTGGTACTTTACCTGTTGAGATTGAGAGGTTGAGGAGATTCCTATGGTATTCCATGGGGGTTCCCTGTTTGAGAATTGTTTTGTTTATGTTGGGGGGGCAGGGGTCTTCAGGAGAGCCTGAGTTGTTGCTTTGTTTTACCAGTTTGCCGAAAGTCTCCACTGATATTTCTGGGAAGCTTCATAGCTTGTTTGGATATTCCTCATCGGTGTCGATGGGGTTTGAGGTGTGATCGCTTGGTCTTTTTTGTATGGTGTGTTGGATGGAAGTTATTTTGTTTTTGAAGTGGTCTCCTAGGTCATCGCAAAGTTTCATCGATGGAATTGGCGTGTTGTTGCAGCCCAGTGTTTTTTTTTAATTCGTTTATGATTTTGAAGAGTCATTTTTGGGCGTTTAGTGCTCTGAAGATTTGATTGTAGTAGTGTTTCTTCTTCGCTTTTTGAATTTCCTTTTTGTATGAGCGGATCTGTTGCAGGAATTTCAATTTGTTTGCAGTGGTGTTGTGGGTCCTCCATTCAGATTCTAGTTTTCGTTTTTTTCTTTTCATGGCACTGAGTAGTGGGGTGAAACATTTTGCTGTTGTTTTCTTACGTGATGGGGTGAAGGGCTTTTCTATGGCGATGTCATCTAGAGTTGTTGCGATCCATGTATGGAGTAGGGTAACTTTTTTGTCTAGGTCAGCTTCTTCCATGGTTGTTGCTTGTGGTTTGCGGAGTTCCAGGAGCTCGGTTAGGTTGGAGTTTTTTATGGTTCTCCAATTTCTTTTCAACATGATCAGTGGTTTTTCTTGTTGCTTCTTTGTTGAAGCGGCCATTGTGATTATGAATGGAATGATGAAGTGGTCGCTCCAGAGTATTTGAATTGGGGGTGCCGTGGTGATGAGATCCTTGTTGGCGAAGATTGCATCAAGTGTGTGCCCTGCTGAGTGTGTTGCTCCTTTGACTAGTTGTTGTAGGTTCATGGCTGCTAGTTGGGCGGTTAAGGAATTTTGTGTGGTTGTGGTTTCTTCGTTGAACCAGCTGTTGAAATCTCCGAGGATGATCAGATTATTGTACTTGATGGCTAGGGTGGTGATTGCTTCCGTGAAGGTGTCTATGAAAGTCGCATCGTAGGTTGGTGGTCTGTATATCAGTATGAATTTCAGGTTTGTTTTGGAGTTTACTGATAGCCGCAGTATTAAGGATTCGCATTTATCGATGTTTAGTGGATCTTCAATTCTGATGGCAAGTTGCTCCTTGTGGATGATTGCTAGTCGCCTTCCCCTCTTTATGATTTCCTATTTGCTTGGATGCATTTGAAATTTTCAGGCAGGCAGTTGTTGAGGGTGATCTTGTAGTTATCGTCTAGCCATGTTTCGGTTACAAATAGGATGTCTATGCCGCCTTCTGATAGGAGGTCGTATATTTCGGTTGAATGTTTGGAAATTGACCTTGCGTTTATTAAGTTACAGTGGATTTTCTGGGTGTGAATTGGTTTTGTGTTTATTCGTTGTTCAGGTTTGTAGTTGTCCCGTCATGGTCTTTCCGCATTGATGTTGGTAGGATGAAGAACGGCGATAGCTGCTTCTTCATTGAAGCGGTCCAATAGGTTGATAACAGGGCTGATCAATCGTGGTGCTTGGGATGATGCTCAGTTGAAGATCAGCGATGGCTTCTTCTTCATTGAGTCAGATTGTTAGGTTGGAGGTAGCATTGTTGGTTGTCCGGGCTTCGTCGTATTGTGTGGGATGTTGTGGAAATCGATGGTGCTCCTCTGTTCTTGTGATGTAAGGGGTAATGGGGCTGGAGTCATCCCACTCTCTTGTTGAGTGCTCCCGTCTTTTTTCCAGGTGTTTCGGGAAAGTCTTTGCATGTCTCGAGGTTTCCGTGTTGAGGTGTCAGTGTTCCGTGGTTGTCGCCAGGTAGGGTGTGAGGTATAAGGATTTTCCTCTTACATAGTTTGTTCCGGTTAGGACTGTGTTAGGTGCGTTTCCTGCCGATGGGGCTGCTTCTTCTGAGTTCTGTTGGTGTTGTGTGTTCGCGTCCCTTGTTGCACAATCTTGGTCTCTTTCTCTGCATCATTTTCTGGGTCGGGCCATTTTTCAGTTCGAGGTGAAGCCGTAGTAGGGTAGTTGGTCCTCTATTCTGTGTTGTACAGGCGCAGTAATCTTGGTTTTTCCTTTTCTGGATACGCTAGGGTGTTCTCTGGCTCAGTGTGTCGTTCTGTTGGTGGGTAGGGTGTGTTTCCAAGGAGTGCACTGTCGGGGAGGGTTATGGGCGTTAAAAGGTCTGGTGGTATGGGACTCAAGCTAGGTAGTGATGGGTGTCCGGGATTAATAGAGTACTGAACTAAACACAGTTAGATTAGGGGCCCTGTATATTGGGGGAAGGCCTAGGCCTAAGAAGACGACATAGTACTGGGACCCAACACAGCTAGATTTGAGGATCAGCCGAAACAGTGGAGCACGATACCAAGCAAAGCTAGACTTGAGGGTCCTGCAGCGTGGTAGAGATGCCCACGCCTAGGAGAGCAGCAGGGTATCAGACTAAACACAGCTAGATTTGGGGGTCAGCCGAAACAGTGGAGCAAGATACCAAGCACAGATAGACTTGAGAGTCCTGCACCTTGGGAGAGAGGCCCACGCCTAGGAGAGCAACAGGGTATCAGACTAAACACAACTATATTTGAGGGTCAGTTGAAACAGTACTGTATGATCCCAAACACAGCTAGATCTGAGGGTCAGTTGAAGCAGTGGGGCACGTTACCAAACACAGCTAGATCTGGGAGTCCTGCACAGTGGACATCTTCCAGAACGCGGTTCACCGTGGTGAGCTAGCCATGTAGGTTCAGGGGATCAAGTACTAGTTGAGGAGTGAGTTTGAGGGACATACTCCCTTTCATGCAGTCCAGCCACAGAGGTTCTGCTAGATTTGAGAGAGAGGCCTCTCAATGCAATATGAGTATCATACAATGCGATGCGATCTGGACACAAAACCCAACTGGATTTAAGAGACCTGTATAGTCGGAGAGAGGCCTAGCAATGCAATCTAAACATCATATAATACAATTTGGGGACAGAACCCCTGGTAAACTGGAGAGACCTGTATGTTGGGAGAGAGGCCCATCAATGCAATCTAAATATCATACAATGCAGTTTGGAGATAAAAGCCCTGCTAAATTTGAGAGACCTGTGTAGTGAGAGAGAGGCTTATCAATGCAATCTAAATATCATACAATGCAATGGAAAGAACCCCTGCTAAACTGGAGAGACCTGTATAGTGTGAGCGAGGCCTATCAGTACAATCTAAATATCATACAATGCAATTTGGACAGAAACCCTGCTCAATTTGAGAGACCTGTATGTTAGGGAGAATTCTGTGTTTAGGCTGAATTTCCTAAACCAGTGAGTCCCCCAGCAGCTTTGCTGGATTTTTGGGGTTTATTTATTTCTCCTGCCAAGAGTGAGACTCTTTTCAACCTCACTCTTGGGCATGATTTGAGTGCGTCTCTTTGAATCTAGAAGTGTTTAATGGGCTATGGGGTCTTTTACTCCATAGGGCTTCATGTGTTTTTGTGATGTGTGTTACACAGCACCCTCAGTGCAGTGACACAGGGGTGTCATAGTGACCCCCCCAGTATAGACTCCATACCCTGGGACTGACTACTGTCTCCCAGGGCATGTAAAGTCACCATTGACTTTACTAGTCTTAAATTCTGAACAGAACCAGTACAAACCATCATATTGTGGACGTACTGGCTGGGGCAATTCGATTGCCCCAGGGTCTGTTAGTCGAGGGGGCACGTCTCCGTCCCCCCTGATCGAGTTTTGGCTGGTGGCAGTGGATACTACTTTTTATATTCAACCGCAAATATTTTCCAATGGGATTTCCCATTGTTTTAGGCTACTATCTTTATTTAATTATTTACGGTAGCCTCGAACATACCGCCGGTTTATTTAATTAATATTAATTCTCCAGTTGGTATTTTTTGCCAAAACTTGATTCTAAAATGGCGTTTGTGTTCTCTTCTGTGACTCCAACCCAAGTCGAGCCCTTTGTTCCACTTTTTGGCGGGCTTCTCCACAGAAGCCCTCCAAAGTGGTGCCACTCTGTGTGGGGTACTTAGGAGGGGTGGAGGAGAATTTAGGCACCCTGGACTGAGTTGCCCAGGCAACTCAAGTCGCACTCCGTCCTGATTGGCCCAAGTGGTGAGCCGGCCGGCTCACCACTTAGCATGTTTGAGTGACAGCTAGGCTGAGTGAATGGGGGTTTGCTGCATAAAAGCAGGGCTTTGGGGACTGGAACTTCAGAAGTCGCCACAGGACCTAAGAATCTGACGAGGGAGAAGCTGAGCCGACCTGCAACGACACCACCACCGGTGGAGCCCTGCTGGACTGCCTCACCACTTTTCCCAACGACAGAGGAGATCTCCCGCCGGAGAGTCTTCTTCCTTTGACTGGTGGGGATAACCAGTTTCACCGTCTTTTCGCTTTCCCGATGTATCTCGTGGCCGCCTTGCCCGTGCCAAGCACCCCGGCAACCGAGATACCACGTTTTACCACGACCGCGAGACAAAGGTACCACCTTTAACCGGAAAACTCTGCGGCTGGTTTCTGCCCTGTTAGTGCAACGACCTTCATCTTTCCTCCAAGTCGAGATTTTCTCTTCCCCTGGATGACGACACAACTTGCACCCACTACCAGGAACAACTGCCACCGCTGGAGGATCCTTCCCACTTAAGGTACCGTGTCCCGCCTGGCTTCCCTTGCTACCGACTGTACGGGGTAGATTTAGCCCCCGGCTTTCGAACCTGGGTTAGCCTGGGACACCTTGGCTAAACTTTTCTAAATCTCTCGCAACGCTTTTCTGAACCCTCTGGAAGACTTTCTAAGCCTAGTGTAACTGTGTGATCTTGGGCGCATTTGTGCTCTGCTCTCTCTAAGAGTGGGCCCAGCCTTTGGACTTTGGCTCACCAGTGACTTTTTGCTCTCTGTCTTGCTAACAGTGTTCTGGAATCGTAGAGTGGTGTAGCTCTTCATATTCTGTCTTTTTCCCTCCCTTTTTCACCAACTTATTAGAGTGCAATCTAGTTAAGCGCTCACCTCTGTATGAAAATAAGTGGTGTTTTACTGTGATTTTCTAATAGGGAAAAAGGGGTGTATATATCATAATAGTAACTGTGTTGAGAATATTTTACAATAAGAGTGCTGGAGTGTTTCAACTGTGTGTTTTTAAATAAATAATTATATACTTTGATACCAAATCTCTGGTCAGTGTTTGCTTGTATTATTGTATCTGAGTGCCTATTGAGTATACTTTGCATACTGCCTAACTCTCTTGAGGGAGGTCTGACTGCTCAGCCACAGCTACCAGGTAAATCTGGGTGGTACAGACTGCTACCAAGTGTGTTTACTGCCAACACCTGTAGTCTTAAATCTTTTGCAGTGGTCCCTAAGGGAACTGCACAGGTTTCTGCCTAACACTGTATAGTGGGGGAGAGGCCTATCAATGCAATCTAAATATCATACAATGCAGTTTGGGGATAGGACCCCTTCTAAATTTGAGAGGCCTGTGCAGTGGGGGAGAGGGGTATTGATGCATACTAGATATCACTTAATCCAATGTGGACTTAGAAGCCCTGCTAGATTTGAGAGACAGGCCTATCAATGCAATCTAAATATCATACAATGCAATCTGGACACAAAGAACCAAATAGATTTGAGAGACCTGTATATGGGGGAGAGGCCTATCAATGCAATCTAAATATCGTACAATGCAATTTGGACAGAGTCCCTGCTAAATTTGAGGGACCTGGATAGGTCTATACAGAGGAAGGGGGTTTGCGCCTGGCCAGATTGGTACAGTATTAAATAATTATTGCATTTGAGGGTGAGGGAAAGGGAGATGCAGAGGGGAGTAATCACCTTGTTTACTATGGGTTTGGTAAGTGGCTCAGAATCTAGGGTAGAGTAGTTGCTCTAGTCCTGACCCAGGCCACTCCTACCTTACTGGTCCTTGTAGGTGATGGTTGACGGTTGGCCACTGCTTCCCCTGCAGACACTTGCTGACACTTCTTGGAGCTGCCTCTGTTGGAGCCGCCCTTGGTCTTAGGGCCCTTAGCCACTGGGCTGCACGGGCAGAAGGGCTGCCCTGGGGAGACCATTGATGGAGGCTAGGGGGACTAATGAGAGCGGTGTTGAGCGGGAGGGAAGGGAAACCCGGAAGAGGGTGTGGGGTGGGAGCGGGCTGCTGGGGGGTTGCAAAAGGCCTCAGGGCCTGCAGATATTTGCCCGGAGGGGGAGGGTTAGGGAGGCCGGAATAACGATTACCATTATTACCTGGTGTTACTGGGAGAAGCACCGATTTCTCTTCAATGGAATCATGAGAACCATGTTTCCCTTCCATACATGGAGATAATAAGAAGGGGGCCACTGATGGAAGTACTTGCACCTTAGTGACGAGTTGATTTTGGGATGGCAATGCAAAATCTCCCAAAAGATTTGCCTCTGAGAACGACGCCAATAGAGAATCAGATGGCGTACATAAATCTGTAGGCGGCGCCTGAATTTGAGCAGTTGTAACAATCACAGTTATCAGAGACTTTGTCCGCATAGTGTTTTCGAATGTCAGTTGTTAAAGACATCGACCTATGGCGCACTGGTCGTTTATTCTGACGAATTAGAGTAATAGCCTGAGGAGCACACCTTGGCGTGGTGTGACTTGCAAACAGAGTTTCCGTAAAAGCCTTTGGAGGAGGCATCTCATTCAACAAAGTGTACAATTTGGCCATGCGGCTAACGCAAAATAAAATACAGAAAATACATATTCAACACAAGCACCAATTAACTGAACAATAGGCTTAGGTAAGCTTTACCTCTGCACCCTCCAGCCCTATCAGCCGTTGAAAACGTAACACACCAACAACAGCAGTTAATAGGGTGCGAAGTTAGGGATGAGGAGAAAACGCTGCACACTTACTAATTAGCCCAAGACCACAATGAGCTTGCCGCAGTCATGGACACGCCGCCCTTCGTAGCCCTAAAAGCCACAACAGCCCTTCTCCAATGCCCTTTCCTGAATGCGCGCACACAAATGCGTGAGCGCCGTTAAGTATATTGAATGCTGGGTAGGGAAGGAGGAGCAACACACGGACTGCAGGGTTCAGTGTAAAATGCTGTGAGAAAATAGGAGCAGCACCGATATGAGCAGCACAACTAGCACAGTACAATCTCTGCAACAAAAACAAAAGTGACAGTATTTCAATACACGTGGGCAAAGTCCATAGTTTCCATGGGTTGAATAGGCTTTGAAAAAAAAATGTCGTACCCAAGTACACATAAAGCAAAGTTCAGGAGCAGGGATCCCGCCAGCCACAACAGCTCTTCTCCAATGCCCTTTCCCGAATGCGCACCGTGAGCAGGTACCTGGGCTCGGAGGACAAATGGTGGCCAGGTGCATGGTGCCAAGAGAGAACAGATCAGAAGGTTAGAGGGGGAGCGAAGGCAGAAGCAAAGAGGAAGGTCTTGAGGTGCTTCTGGAACCGGAGATGGTTCTCCTCAAGTTTTAGAGTGGCAGGGAGGCTGTTCCAGAGGGAGGCCCCAGCCTAATAGATGTGTGGAGGTAGAAAGAAGGGGACAAGGAGGGATCCACATTCTTCTCACACATCCACCAGTTATCATCATGTATAGGCTACGTGTGGGCCTCCAGGAAACGTCTGGGTGGGTGAGCACCATAGAGGTGGGGCAATACACTTGCCAGGCCACGCTCCATTAGTGGTGAAGATGGGCAGAAGGCCAGGTTTCCCAGGGCTTTGGAAGTGGAGGTATCCAGTAAACCTTTGTAAGGATGAGACTATGAGAAAGGAACTGAACGAGGAGATGCTGAACTATTTTGGGGACAACAAACTGGTAGAGACATCAGGGAAAGTGCAGTGGGACGCATCTAAGGGGACGATAAGGGGGAGAATCATCAGTATGAAGGCCAGGAGGGACAGGGAGGTAAGGCTGTTTGAGAGCAACCTAGAAGAAGACCTCAAGTAAGTAATGGCCAAGATAGGCGGGGGAGCTAGCGGGGAAACGAGAAAGGAATACAGAGCAACAAAGGCCCGATTGGAAATTATACAGACGTGGGCAGCAGAAAAAGCATTGGCATATTTAAAACAGAAATATTATGTCAAGGCCAATGAAGCCGATAGACTTCTGGCCAGAATGTTGAGGAGGGATGAGAAAGCCAAAATATTAGTTAAAATGAAGATGGAAGGGGGTAGAATTAGCACGGATACCAAGGATATTGTTCAGGAGTTCTCGAGGTTCTACACAGTACTATACAGTTCAGAAAATCCTACAGAACAGAGTCAACAGGAATATCTAAAAGGGAGGGATGTGGCTCAAATTACAGCTCAAGAAAAGGAAATACTAGATCTCAACATTACCCAATACAAAATATCCGGGATGGATGGGTTTACCACATAATTTTATAAGACATTTAGGGAAACATTGATCCCATACTTGGTCCCACTTTTTAATGAAATGGGGCGAGGGGGAGGAATAAAGCAAAGGTAGTCCTCCTTCCCAAAGAAGGCAAAGATCAGACGGAGTGTGGCTCTTACAGACCAATAGTTCTAATCAACAGGGATGTGAAAATCTTTACAAAAGTCCTGGCGAATCGCCTAGATCAAATTCTTCCAAGTATAATCAGTCCAGATCAGTCTGGGTTTATCAGGATCAGGGCCAGACAGACCAGTAATAACACCAGTAGGATAGCCCACCTTAAAGAAAAGATTGATTAAAAAGGTACCCCAGCGATCCATGTAGCCTTGGATGCGGAAAAGACTTTCGATAGGGTGGAGTGGGGGGGTTCTTGTTCGCAACAATGAGGCAAATGGGCTTTGGGGAGAAGTTCGTAACAATGGTCATGGTCAACTATCAGAATCCATCGTTAAGGGTGGCGATTAATGGCCAGCTATCTGAGCACATTAAGCTCCAAAGGGGCACGAAACAGGGTTGCCCCCTCTCCCCCTTGCTTTATGCCATTTATTTGGAGCCATTATTGGAGACAATGAGAGAAAATAGCCAGATAGTAGGGATAACTTTTGGGGGAACGGTGCACAACGTTGCCGCTTTCGCAGATTATCTACTTCTGATGATGAGGGAGCCAGAAACCTCCCTGAGAGCAATGGAGTGGGAGACACTTCGGGAGGGTAGGGGGCTGAAAATAAATCCCCAAAAGACTGGAATACTGAACCTTACACTAACAAGAGACACTGAGGTGAGGCTCAAGGTCACCTTTCCATTTATGTGGGAGAAGATGTGCATAACTAATCTGGGTATAAAACTAACTAAAACAGTGGAGGAACTATGTGGGGCCAACTACACGCCCCTGTTAGAAGCAGTCACAAACAAGTTTGGGGACTGAGGCCCACTTAGGATATCCTGGATAGGCAGGATTAACATGTTAAAGATGATAATACTTCCATAGCTGCTGTATTATTTAATGGCCCTGCCCATCCAAATCCCAACCTCAATTTTTTGAGTGCTCCAAAATCACACAGGAAGATTTATCTGGAATAACAAAAAACCAAGGCTAGCCAGAAGGGTGATGATGATGATGCCGAGAAATAAAAGAGGGATGGGAGAACTGGATCTGAAAATATACTTAATTGCAGCGCAGATAAGGTTTCTGAGGGATTGGTGAAGAGATGATTGGGAAAAGATATGGAGGGCAATGGACAGGGCAGTAATAGGGGATAACATTGAGGAAGTCAAGTGGAAACTGAAGGGAGATAGACCCACAAATATGTATCATAGTAAGATATTGTCGGTGTGAGGGGAGGCCTGGCATGAAGCGATAAGGCGGGCTGAAATAACCAAATTTGCCTCTCCATTCACTCCAATTTTTGACAACCCAAGTTTCACATCAGGTCATGGGCAAAGGGGCTTTGAGGCCTTGCAGGAGTGGGGCAGCTGAAAGATTTGGGACATGTTCAGGGGAGCAGAGATCAGTTCTTTCTTCCAAAGTAAAGAGGATTTTGAGTCAGAGAGATTCTGATACTTCCAAATAGGACACTGGGTCATGCAGAAGACTATTAAAGAGACAGCAACGTGCAGTTTAACTGCCTTTGAGAAGTACCAAACGGCTGATTCGGGAGATAAATATATGGTGGGGGAAATCTATGCACTTATCAAACAAGGGGAAACACCAGAGGAAAGGAAATAATGACACTCTGGGAGGGGGTTACCGACCAAGAGATAGGGGAAAGGGATTGACAACAGCTGTGGGATAATATTCTGAAGTTAACAAAATCCTTCCAAATCCAAGAGATATGGATGCAATGTATGCTACAATGTCACTTAACCCTGGTGAAATTACACATATTCTACCCCTCAGTGTCGGATTTCTGCTGGAGGCAAATGCTGTATGGTGGGAACCTGGAACCACATTTGGTGGGATTGCCCTTACATCCAGGAATAGTGGAAGGTAATAGAGGAAGCGATGGGAGAGGCAATGGGGCTGAAGGGAAGAGGGAATCAAGGGTTGTCTATTTTGGGGTTGGGGAGAGTTATCATCCAGAGCTGAACGCAAAATAAAGGAGCTGTAGGGGTGGCGCAAAAATGGAAAGCAAAGAACCCTCCATCCGACTGTGAGTGGGTGGGAAGAGTGTGGAACTGGGTTTTACTGGAATAGGTTACCTACTCCCTGCAAGACGATCAGCAAGGCTTTCGGGGGGACTGGGCAAGGATCATGGGGTTTCTTCAAAAAGGGTCATGGGGTAATTGGTGCCCGAGAAAGATGAGACTGCTAGGTCTGGTGGACTGAACCAGACCAAGTGCTAACATGAGGACAGGACTCAAAGGACTCTGAAGAGAAGCTATTACATTGAAGGTCAGACACTCGCCGGGGGAGGAGGGTGGGAACAATTTTTTGTAAAGTTTTGTGAAAAAGCCAATAAAAAGTTATATGTAAAAAAAAAATTACTTAAGAGTTTCCAGCGGCATCCAGCGTGCCTAACATTCTCTAGTTTGCTGGATTCTCTCTGTGGCCTTTTTGGTACACTGGGAATAAAATGGACTTTCTCCATGAGGCTGGAATTTTCCCACTCGAAAAGACCCTCCGATTTAATTTGTGTAGCATTCTGGCCTATTCCTGATCCCTCTTTATTACCAAATTAGCGAGCCCATCTGGGCCAAGAGCCTGTGAGGGTTTCATCTTTTGGATTTTCTCCAGTATATCCTCAGTGCTCAATCTAAGATCGTATTTTTCCTGATTGGACTCCATGCACGAATTAGGGGGTTCTGCTGCAGCAGGATGGCTGTATAGGGACTCTATACGTGACACCCAGTCCCCCGCACTGATAGGATTGACCTCATCCTTGTCATACTTTTGAGGGAAAGTTCTAAGTGTTCGCCAGAAGGACTTTCTATCAATTAGTCTAAGTATATGGTACATAGTTAGCCAATTAGCTGTTCGCGCAGAGCAGCTGTGAACTCGTACCCAATTCTTATATTTGGTGCGTAAGCGCACTATATTTTCCCTCCCACAACGATCCGAAATCTGGCCCATCCCAAGAAGCCTCTTTATCTGACAAACATTTTGATGCAGCCAGCAATCACTCCATAAAAGTTGTGTGCATTAATATTCCTCGGACTATTTTTCGCCATATGCTTCTCTGAATCAAACCGCTTGGCCATATCTGGCAAGTAACCAACAGCAATATTAGTATCTGTTTTTAAACTTCCTTTGTGTCGCTCTGTCCAGATTATTCTATTTCCTTGGCTAGATATTTCATACTGCCCCTAAGGTGTTCAGTATAGATGTTATCAACATTATGTATTTTGAATTCTAAAATCTTACGGTCACTTAGTTTGGTGGAGACCATAGTAAAGGTAACAGATTTTCAGATTCCTCCACACAGGGCATAAAAATAGTCTATTCTGCTTTGAGAAGAGCTGTCTGTCCACGTATATGAGGAATCAATTCTCTTTTTATCTGGTTCACTTAGGAAATCAAGGACAATGGATTACATAAATCCACGCCATTTGATCCCCTGAGCTTCTTGGTGGCCATCCCTGTGGTCAGTTAATATGCACCCATTTTCGATGATACTTTTTGCTTTTTCACAATAGGCATTTAAGTCCCTGTACGCAATAACTTCACCTTTAGGATGGCCCCATTCCCACTCAATCAAAACTTTAGTAGGCAGCCTCCCACCAATGCCTACGGACACTCTCTCTTTGCTAAAATTTCGTTGCCCATCGAACCTTTCAAATGGAGACCCCACCTCAAAAGAATAACCCATGTCTAAATATAAATATGCAAATGACATAATAAAATCAACAGTCAATGGGTTATTAAAATGCAAACATGCCCAGCTCATATCATTCCGTGACTCAGGGAGCACTACCCCTGCCACGTCCTTTGTAGATATTACTCTAAATTGGGGGAACATGTACAAGAGTCTTAAGAGTCTCTGCACGATTAAGGAAAGGGTTCTCCAGAGTAACAAATAAATCAATGAATGTAATTTTGGTGGGGTCGGGGCCCAGCCCCCACACTAGCAAAATGGAAAGAAGATATTCTCTATTGCCAAGAAGTGGAAACAGAGTTTATAAGGACACTGCCCCTACACGCGAGGCCCCCAGACATATGGGGCCCCTATGTATCACACCTGCTCTCCAGCGTTGATTCTCCTGCTCCATCATCTAAACCAACTCAAGCAGATACAGAAGCAGACGGAGGTTGAGCGCCAAAACTCTAAACACTGGGACTCATGAACTGCAATAAATATGGCAGGGGGCACTGGCACAAGTTATACAGCCCACAGTTTGGGCTGGCTCTGTATGTATGCAAACCAGTAAAAGCAAAAATAAAGTTTAAAAAAAAATGATTGCAATTTCGGCATCCCCAGTTTTCAATTTTTGGGGGATGACTTCGCAGGCTGAGCCGCATCAGATTGAAGTTCACCCCCTCTACATTTGCCTGATTTTGTGTTTCTTTTGTAAATAGCAAAGGCCTATTTAAGAGAGGTTGTAGTGATGCCTGGGGGATTTCCAGGCTCCAGATTCGCAGAGTGCAGTATTTCACAAATCGTATTCAACAGAAGCCAAACCCTTCTAGGGGGGCCTGCATCCCGAGCAGCCAAGAGGCTTTGGTTTACTTCATGCCCAATTTCTTTGCTTTTTTAAAGAAAAAATTAAAATAAGCCCTATTGCTTTTCTTGGGGGTAAAACCTTTGTCTACTAGGATATAGTTCTCAGTTACGACACAGGTCACATTAGGATATTTATCCGCGGCTTTCAAGCCTTCACTCTTCTGGTACAAAGGCTGTCTAACTCTGCCCTTTTTTACCAGGCAATTAACCTTCCTTTTCTTTTTCCGCATCTGCCTTCCCTTTAACTGGGAAGCTTTCTTCATCAGGGACACACAGAGTTATTTTTGCTACCACAATGACTTTGTTGGCTTCAATTAGCGGTTTATCAGCCATGGAGGGGCAGTTATTTGATCAAATAGAAATGTCTTGCAAGCCACACAGACCTTCAACTTCCCATTTTGCAAATCTGCACTATAGGCTGAAGCAGCCACGCAGACAAATTGCTGTTTGGTGCAGCAGTCGCTGCAACAATCGCAGTTAGGATCTGATGACAACATGTTTGTTCTTTGTAGATATCTGTGCAAAGCGCGATAAGTGATTTTAGTATTGCATGCACAGAATGCAACACTTCAATGCTCAATAACAAATTATCCAGTGATGATTAATTGCCAGTTGAATAAGTGTCCTGTGTATTGTCACTTGAAGCCGCAAAACCTCTCCAAATCAGGAGATTGTGACAATTTCCCACCAATGACACTGGCTATAGTATAGCTTTCCTTGTGTGAGGATGGAACACCAACTTCAATAGTCTCCCTCTGCAAACTATTAAAAAGGTTCAGTAAAGAGTTATTGTCTATAGAGTGCAGACTTTTACTTTGTTCTTCAGGCAAGCATCCTGCCGAGGTCCGATAGAACTATTTTTAGGAGAAGCTTCCAACAGGGCCATTATTGTTTCCATGTCTGCAGTTGCAGCGGGTGTAGGAGAGACGAAGGCCATCATTTTCCCGGCAGGAGGATTGTTTGCTACAGATCACAGTTGTTGGCATCCTGAGAATTCTTTTTTTTTTAATTTTTATTTTGGTTGGTTAATTAATTAACCTTTCAAAACAAACATTTTATAGATACAAAAGGATAAAAAAAGCTGAATAAATAAAAACGTTGTCACATTGACATGATTATATCACATTATATCAGTAACATACATATCAAACAACATTCTATTAAAAAAAACAATGAATAAAACATTCATTTCAATGTGACAATGTTTCCTGAGATGTACACCAATCTCATTCTCTTTAATAGACCCGCGCTTACTGCTTTACATCCTATGATAGTTCTAGAACGCTAGTTCTCAAAACACGTTGTGTAAAGAGCTGTATTTAGAAATTGCATGGTTGCTATTCTTACTGCAATTTTCAATGTAGCAAATAGCTCGTGCCATAGTTCATCATTTGACCGAGTTATATGGTGACATCGTATTACTTTATTAGTAACAACTTCTCTCTGCTTTCCCAAGGCAACACACTCAATTAATATATGTCTTAAAGTTTCTTCGGTTTCTGGTAATTTGCAGAATCGACACATCAAGTTTTTCACTTGAATAAGACCTCTTCTCAATAATATTTGGTTAGTCGGCCATAAATTCAAACGAAACCGTAATATCTGATTTCTTAAATTAAAAGAGGGACATTTTAATAAGTAATCAGCAGCCTGTCGAAATTGTTTATGTCCAAAGAGTGCTCTATCAAAGTCTTTCAGTTGCAGACATCTTTGTTGAGTAATGTGTCAATCTAATTGATGCATTTTGAGTTTTGCTTTGTTAGGGTTATTAAGCAAAATATCCAACGAGATGTTAGCTTCACTCATATCTGATATAACAGCAGTTCTCCATTTCAAAGGGAACGGATGCTCAGAATGCAATAAGTAGTTTGCCAATGCTGTGAGCACATTCTTATTGGCTAGTCCTAATACACACTTTCAAAAAAGGCAACATCTCTTCCAAGCTACTTGTATATGTATGGATAAATTACCTAGCTCAAAACGGAAAAGAGCAGTTGGAGTCGAGTTCGGAAGATTCATTACCCTTTTCCAAAACTTTGCTTCTAATTTATTCCAATACCTGGAGTTTTGGGGAAGCCACGCCTCAGCCCCATATGTAATAATGGGTACTACTTTCTGTTGGTAAAATATAAGGATGTGTGCACATGAAAATTTACCATACTTATACTGAAGAATCTTCTCTTGCGAGATTAGAGTAGTCAGTTTGCCATTTATGTTATTTAAGTGAGGTTTGTTCGAAATTGCATTATTGAATGTGACTCCAAGATATTTATATTCATTGACTATAGTCAGTTTTTGCTTTTTCAGAAATTAATCATAATGCTTTTTTTGTCTCTTGACTTTTACCCAATTCCATGATTTGAGTCTTCTCCAGATTCAAGGTTAGATTGTTTTTAACAACATACTGGTCTAATTTATCAAGCATGTTTTGCAGACCACTTGGCGTCTGCGATATGAGGATGAGGTCATCTGCATATAAAAGCCATGCAATGACCTGGTTTCCAAGTTTTGGTGCATCATGCATTGCTTCCATGAGATCAATTCCTAGGTCGAATATGAACAAGTTAAATAAAGTAGACGCTAGTATGCAGCCTTGTTTCAGGCCGCGTTTAGTGTGAATTACTTCAGACAATAACCCGTCCAAGTTCAATTTTACCTGCATAGAGGTGTTTGAGTGAAGTAGATATATTAAAGAGACTAGAGAGGATGGACAACCAAATCTTGTTAATTTTTGGAAAAGTAAGTGTCGATCTACTGAGTCAAAAGCAACTCGAAAATCTACATATTCCAAATAAAGAGGTTGTTTTTTTGATGCATAGAGCTCTTTGATCGCGTTGAGTGCCAAGGCCTGCAACAAATCCAGTTTGGAAAGGATCACAACGGTTCTCATTAAGTGCCCAAATATTGAGTTCTCTTAATACGATTCTACTGTAGATCTTCCCCGGGGCGTCAAGAAGAGATATCGGACGATAACTGGTTGGATCCGTTCGGTCTCCTTTTTTATATATTGGGAGCTTTACAGCTCTGCACCATGATGACGGAACACTTTGTTTTGTTTGTATTGCTTGAAAAACTGCATATAAAATGGAAGCCCACAATACCGGATTCTGTTTCAGAACGAAGTTTGATAAGCCATCAGGGCCAGGCGCTCTTGAAGAGCTAGCCTTATTTATATAAAATAGCACATCTTCTAGGTCGAATTTGATCGTGAAAGCAGCTTTAGCCAAATTATATGATAGTTGTGCATTACTGTTTTGTGGAGAAGCATAAATATTTGTGAAATAACTAACCCAACTCTTTTCAGATACACCATTGAGTTGTGAGCCCACATTTATCAGCTTCCAAATTTGAGATAATTGTTTATTCTTAATTGCTTGAAGCCACTGTTCGCCATCATTTTGGTGCATTACTGCCTTATGCGCACGCATCCAATTTTTGTACTTTGTCTTTAACTGCGTAAGGACAGCTCACGATATTGCACCGGAAGCAATAAAATCTGCCTTTTTTGCTTCCGGAATACAATTTTTCTGAGTCTAACCGATTGATCAAATATATGGGTGTGCGGAATACTGGGTTTATTGGCGCCAGATGCAGAAGAGGATGCAAATAAATGCATTTTATCAGTATACTCAGGAGGAGCAAAACCCCTCTCTAGAAGATGTTGATCTTCTACTAAGCTACACGCAAAAGCTTCTAGCGCAGGGCTAGTCCAATGTAGTCTATTTTGTAGAGGGTTTATAACTAGATTCCTCAATATTTTTTGTTGCGTCCAAGAATCCTGGGAAGAGTGGATCACAAATTCGCCCATCAGCATCACTAGAGGTAGTTGGCAATACAGAAAATTTGATGTTTTTAGCAAATAGACCTCTATCCACATACATATAATCAATCGTTGCCCTTTGTGATCCACTTATTCAAGTGTGAGATGGAGGAATATCAGGCTCCAATGCTCCATTTAGCATTATTAAATCCCATGTCTGAACAAACTCAAGCCACTGAGTGACCCGTTCCGAATTTTTCTTTTTCCCTACTGACAAAAGATGAATATTCAAGTCGCCAGCTAGAATCACATGGTCAATATTTGGAGTAATGATGATTTCATCCATGAGTAAATTCAAATGTTTAAAAAAGGTATCAGTTATAATTGCCACTGGGTTCCAGTATATGTTAATTATTGCAAATCTTGTCTTCTGTATTACTATTGTTCAGCATTGTAAGATGGAATTCGGAGAGGGCCAGTCAGCTATACTGTTTGTAGTGGCGATGTTAGAGATGGTAGCAAGGCCAGACATCGGTCTTCCTTTTTGACCTTTTATAGCAGGAAGTAAGTGAACATAATGATTATCCCATGAAAGAGGGACACTTAACCAAGTTTCCTGCAATAACACTAAACCAAAACTTTGGAGCGAGCAATTGGAATTATTAAGTAAGTGTTTATGTCCTCTGGTATTCCAACTCACAATGACTATTTTCTGAGTTGGAGGACACAAATCAACAGGTTCTAGTTAGGTTCCAGGCTGTTGTAAAGACTCATTAGGACAGCTCTCTATTGTGGTGGGGATTAATATGAATCCAAGGTCATATAGAGCAGATCTTGCAGACTATTTTGTATTGTAAATAATACGAGACTGTATCCACAGACAAGAAACAGTCGGGTCATTATCATCAGGGAATTCTACCTGCTGAATATCTCCTGAGGATACATCTTCTAAACTGGAAATATCATAGAATAGCTGTGAGATACTCATTCTGTTCATAGTGTAAGAAGGAAAAGAGCCACCACGGCAACTAAGGAATAGTGAGTACATTTGGGGTGACTTTTGGTTCTTAGCGCTCGTCTTTGAGCTTGCCTCTTTTTTGCTGGATTTGGTATCTATGTGCAAACTGCGGTTCTTTTCTTCTATTGGCAGTTTAAAAGATACATTCTTCGAGACCATTTTCTCATCAGAAGCACTTAATGAGTCAGGTTTGTTGACAAACAGGGTTTTCAAAGAGGATTTAAGTATCTTCTGTTTGGCAGTTAAGGCTACTAAGCAATCTTTAATAGTGCTTAGAATACTATTTTGGAGATTATCCTGTATATCAGGTGAAGGAGATTTTTCAGACGATTTTCCATTTGTAACCTTAATTTTATTCCTAGATGGTAAACCCATCAAATTTGTTTTTGTTTCATTACCCAGACCTAGCTTGTGCTCAATTGAAGAAGTCAGTTGGGCTAGCGGGTGAATCACACTCGGCGCTGGGTGGAATTGACTCATATACTCGTCCACAGCTTCCCTAAGCTCTTGTGTATTAAGTGTAGATTCATGTTTTTCACCATTGCTCACTGCTTTACTTTTAAGAGTCGGCGCCAGTTGGCTTTCTAACATCAAACTCTCTTGACTATTTTCCATGCCCTCTACAACCTGTACCAACTTATCTAATGGAGAGTGTGTTAGGTCGGCTTGAGGGATGTTATCATCATTCCTTGCATTCCTTCATTCTAGGGTTTGATTTAGATATTTTTTAGATATGGCATTAGCTGCCAATGTTGAACATTTCACTGGCTTGGACAGTGATTTAAAAAACTGTCTTGTTTGTCCACTCACACTCACACCTTTGGATTTTTGATTTTTAGATTTCTTCATGTTGATCCTAAGTTCGGATTTCTGGATTATTGGATTTTTCGCGAAAATTGTATACGCTTCTTTGCTGGGTTTGGCATTTTTTGACTTAGCCAAGGCCACTTCAGGTGCCTTAATCGCCACTTCAACAACATTCAACTGCGGAACCTCGGGAATTATGGCAGCCGCATCCAGAGGTAGTTTACCTATAATACCCTTGTTAGGATGTGCAGTGTTTCCAATGTTTACCTGTTAAACCATGAGTGTATAATATTTCCTTCACTATGTCTATTGTCACTTAGATACTATAGAACATAGAACTGCATCTTATGTAGCAGGGTTCCAAGGAGAGCCAGTGAAGAAGCAGGGCCTTAGACGGAAGATTGTACTCCTCCTGCTGGGGGTCGTCTTATGTCATCAACTTGCAAATAAAAGGTTCTTTACCTTTAAACTACTGGTTATGTGAAAGCCTCCCTTTGTACATAACATTTGGCGACGAGGATTTTGACTGGGACCCGGAGGACGACCCCCAGCGCCTTTTCTACAGATCTAGTGTGCTGGCTGTGGAGTGGAGCCAGCCTGACTTGCCTGAGGGAGGGCCTTTTTCAGTGGATTATTGACGGCCTGACATCCAGTGTGTGGCATCCACCGGAGGGACATTGCTAGCGCCAGAGGAAAACCCCTGGAGGCTCCGTGGTCTGTGGGAGCTGGAATTGGACCCCTGCAATTTTGTTCAACTTGTGGAGACCGGGCTGGCAAAGACACGGCTTTGGCACTTTTATAATTGGATTTTGGGTTGTGTGTTTTCCGAGCTGCCATTGGACACCCTGGCTCCACACTGAGCAAGGTTGAGAAAGGAGTCGCCGCCGATGACCCTGGTGAGGCGCTCCAGGGTGAGTACATAACCAAGCAGCTATCTTTTAATTAGTGTCACCTACCTGTTTGGGTGGGAGCTCTATTGGTTAAACCAGAATTGCAAGATTGTTATTCTATTCTGCAACTTTGAGACATGGCAAATGTGCCTGCTCCTGTGTTTTTTCTGGCAGTGCCAGGTGAACCCAGGGTTAGATGGGAAGACTGGAAGGAAGGATTCAGCAAATATGCCTTAGCAGTGTTTGGTGCCAACTACTCCAATGAGCGCAAGGAGGCATTGCTATTTCACTGTTTGGGAACTGCAAGCCAAGAGGTCTTAAAGAGATTGCCGGAGCCTTCTGACATTTTGGATGCTGGTCCATATGAAAGGACATTAGCCAAACTGGACAGGCATTTTAGAGTGGAGGAGAACATTATATTGGAAAGATATAAATTTGCCACGAGAGAGCAGAAGAATGGGGAAAGTATCGAGGATTTTGTCACGGCTTTAAGGGGCTTAGCAGTGAAATGCAAATTCACTCACTGTCAGGATGAGCACTTGAGAGACCAGCTAATGATTAAATGTTCCAATGACAGTATTAGGAAAGAACTATGGAAAGAGAGGAACCCCACTTTGGATCGAGCAATTGAGATAGCGAAAATGGTGGAACACACAGATAAGTGCATTGAAGTTCTTCAATCGGATACTGTGAACAATGGTAAACCCAAGTTGGATGAGAGTCAGGGTTCAGTGCTGAAGGTGTCAAAGGTTGTTCAGAGGCAGAGTATGTGGAATCCAAGACGCGCCTCACAGAATGCTAAAAGGAGCGAAGAGAACAGACCGGCAACTGGCAGAGGATGGCGTCAATGGGTTCCTGCAAAAGATAGCAGAGGGATTCCCAAAGACATGAATTCTTTCAAGATGGTTAGGGATTCAGGACAATCCAGAGGTTTTCCAGGGAGAAGATGCTTTAGATGTGGAAGCTTGTCGCATATAGCCTCGGATAAGGATTGCTTTGCTATTCATATCATATGCAATGAGTGTGGTGTGAGAGGGCACATTGCCCGATGTTGTAGAAATTTTAATGCTGGGTCAAATCAAGTGCATGAAATAAGTGCAAGTTATGAAGATGAGTCATATTGTGAGGATGGCAGAGAAGTGGTATTTACAGTGAATGCTGTCAATGGCAGAGTGAAAATGCAGAAACCTTATGCTGAGGTTGTAATTCGAGGTGTACCCGTACGCATGCTAATGGATAGTGGTGCTGACTACACCTTGATAAGTGTGGAAGTGTGGAGGAACAAATTCGATAGTTGTACTCTGTGGGAAAATACTGTTAAAGCAAATGCTTATGGAGATGTTCCCATAGATATTATAGGTTGCTTTGATGCTGAATTACAGTTTAAGGACAGGAAGGCCAAAGGTTGTGTGTATGTTACCAACAGAGGGGGTGAATTGTTGTCATGGAGTGATCAAGCTGAATTGAAGATAAGGCTTGAGGCAAGTCATCCCGAGCAGGTAATGTCTGTTGCGGGAGGAGAGCCCACAGAGATACAAACCACGTTATCTGGGAAATTGGGGTGTCTAAGGGCTTTGTACATGTAATTCGCCTAAAGAAAGGAGCTGTCCCTAAGATTGCAAAACTGCGAACTATTCCTCTTGCTCTTAGAGGAGATGTAGAGGAAGAACTCAAGAGAATGGAAAGAGATGGTGTCATTGAAAAGATAGAAGCATCTGAATGGGTCAGTCCAATAGTTGTAGTCAGAAAACGCAATGGGTCTTTGAGGCTCTGTATAGATCTTAGACATCTAAACAGCATGGTTGTGGCAGACAGGTTTCCTCTTCCCCGAATAGATGATTTGATGGTGGAAGTAGCTGGGTCAAAAGTGTTCTCCATACGAGATCTTAAATCGGCCTACCATCAGGTTGAATTGCACCCTAATTCCAGGGATCTCACCGCCTTCATCACCCCGATTGGATTGTTCAGGTGTGTTCGCATGCCATTTGGTTTGGTCTCAGCCGCAAGTGTGTTTCAGAGTATTATGCATAAATTACTTGGGGGCGAAAAAGGGGTGATGTGTTATCACGATGATGTTCTTGTATGTGGGAGCGATGAGAAGGAGCATGATGTTCGTTTGAAAAGAGTTTTGGATATTTTGAAGGAGGCAGGCCTCACCGTTGCCTTGGAAAAATGTACTTTTAAAGCCAACAAAGTGGTGTACCTTGGTCATGAGATCACTGGGGAAGGGGTTAGACCCAAGGAGGAGGCTATTGAGGCCATAAAAAGAATGGAGGAGCCTAAGTCTAAAGGGGACATACTATCATTTTTGGGACTGGTGGAGTTTTACGGCAAATTTGTCAAGGGGTTAGCAGAAATGTCGAGGAATATGAGATTTCTCACTCGCAAGGGAGTCGTTTTTTAAATGGTGTGACCGGTGCAAGAAAGAATTTTTGATGATAAAAGAGGCTATTGTCAATGCTCCCATTTTGAAAATATTTGAGGAAAGTAAACCCACATTGCTTTTTGTTGATGCCAGTGATTATGGTGTTGGGGCTGTTCTGATGCAGGAGGATCAGACAGGTTTACAGACTGTGGCTTTTGCGTCCAGGTCTTTGAAGGGCCCAGAATCTAGATATTCAGTTATTGAGAAGGAGGCTCTAGCATGCGTTTGGGGTGTCGAGAAATTTAAAAGATTCTTGTGGGGGAGGAGTTTCACCATTTGCACTGACCATAAACCCTTGGTTGGAATTTTTACGAAAGGTGGTTTGGAGGGAGTGTCAAGACGCATTATGAAATGGGTCACGGCATTGCAAGGGTTACAGTATACCATGCTCCACGTAAAGGGGGAGGTTAATGTGGTTGCAGACGCCTTGTCTAGATCTGTCCAGAGGGAAATTTCTGACGATAGTGACTTTACAAGTTCAGAGGAGAGTGCAGAAATATTCCAGGTGCATGAAACATTAAAGAAAAGTGAGTGGGATGTGTCTTGCACGGAGGATGTTGTATATCAAGGAGTACTTACTCTGGTTGCAGAAGGTAAAATTAAGAGCCACAGGGGCGAGATGAATGGTTTTGCCAAAGTGAGGGAGGAGCTATGGATTCAGGATGGTTATTTATACAAGGGTCACCAGATGGTTGTGCCAGTCGTTATGAGGAAGTCTGTCTTGGAGTTGGCCCATGTTGGGCATTTAGGTCTGGCCAGGACGAAGGGACTTGTGAGGTCTGAATTTTGGTGGCCTGGTATCGACAAGGACATAGAGGAACAAGTCAAAGACTGTGTGGAATGTATTGAGGGAAACAAAGGCTTGAAAGTGCAAAAAGTTCCCATGGTAGTGAGGGAGTCCCCGCGTGTCCCTTGGGACGAAATTGCGTTGGATCTCCTCGGTCCATTTAATATTGGTGGTGGCAGAGATAGCTACCTATTAGTAGTCATGGATTCATTATCAAAATGGCCGGAGGTATGCGTACTCAAGGACATATCCAGTAGTAGTATAATCAGATTTTTGGAACAACTGTTTTGGAGAGAAGGGTTTCCAAGAAAGTGTTTGTCTGACAATGGGACCCAACTTGTTTCCAGAGAGTTTAAAGAATTCTTAGAGAATCATGGGATTGAGCAGGTGAATATTTCTTTATATCATCCCTAGAGTAATGGGTGTGTGGAACGATTTAATAGGACTCTGATGGAGGCTATTAGGATAACGGTGGCTACTGGAGGAGATTGGGTGAGAACAGTGATGGAACGCACGTTCCAGTATAGGCTAACTACCCATAGTGTCACAGGCGTGAGTCCATTTGAGATCTTGAGAGGAAGAAAACCAAATACTCATTTATGTCCAGGTTGGATGGGCAAATCAAAAATGGTGGATGTGGATCTAGAGAGTGTAAAAAGGAGAATTTTTGAAGCTGGAGTTAGATCCAAGGAGAGGTATGATCAGAAGAATTGTTGTAGGGAACTCAAGGTCAAAGAGGGTGATTGGATTAAAGTGAAGCTCCCCACCAAAGTTCGTAAAGGAGCCTCGTTGTTTTCTGAACCCAAGCAAGTTGTGAAAGACTTGGTGTAACGCTCACCTGATTCTCGCAGAGGCGCCGGTCTTGACTGGGCGACTACCGTATCTTCAAAGGTGATGTGTAGCACCCGGTTGGCTCTTTGGGCTGGACCTCTGTGCACTGTATGCCTGACGTGTAGAGTAAGATGTCTGCAGATAGAAAATATGGGGTTAATGAACTGGGGTTATTGGGGTGTCCCTATCTCTTTCCTCTTCTCCTCTCCTGTAGACCCCCAAAGGTTAACGCTCTCACCTTAGGTAAGTGAATGCCGAGCTCTCCATCTGCCTCGGGGCAGGGTGCTGTAACCAGTTTCTTCACTGGATAGGTAGCGCAGGCCTCTTGACTTCAGAGGACTGCTGTCCGTCGTTTACTGCACGAACGGTAAGTTTCGAGTCATTCAAATGTCTTTAAAGTCTTTAGTAATGATGTCTCTTGTTTTGCAGGGTTCCGGCGATGGCGGATGACGGGCTGAAGTGAGTTGAAGATGGAGCCCGTGTGATGAATAGAAGCGCCTGGAAGCACGTAAGTAAGCGCTTGTTGCCTGCTTCACTATGCGCTCTAACTGTCTTTTTATTTTGCAGGTACGAGTTCGGAGCGGCTGCAGGGTGCCGGAATACCCACTGGATTAGATGTGGAAAGGAGTAATGGCACGTGAGTATTAAAGTTCCCCAATGTCTTTAAACGCACCTTGTTTTGTCTTTCAGATGCGGGATGCAGCGCCGAAGGCCTCCGGAGCGTGCAAAGAGTTGGTAAACTTTTGTCTTTCAGATGCCGGAATGCTAACCTGTTCTTTCTTGTCTTTATAGGTGTTGCTGAAGACTGGATTCAGGATGGTAAGCCTTTGCCTTTCAGATGCCGGAATGCTAACCTGTTCTTTCTTGTCTTTATAGGTGTTGCTGAAGACTGGATTCAGGATGGTAAGCCTTTTTCCTTAGGCCCAGGACCGGATGCAGAAGACACGATGAGCGTTCTGCTGCAGAGGTTGCAGAATAACGCAAAGCAAGATTCATACACCGGGTGTGGTTTAAATAGCCTCCTGTAGTGCTTAGGTGTCTCCTTCCACAGCCACGCCTAAGTAAGAAAAGAGTTCCTGGTAAGAAAAGAGTTCCTGCCTTCCAGAAGAGTTCCAGTGTTCTGAATCTAGGGAGTGGCTCCAGCCCCACCCAACAGGAAAAGTAGTTCCAAACAGAAGAGGATCAGAGGCTCAACTGGCAGGCAAGTAAGCAGCATGGTCTGCTGAAGGTAAGTCCACCCAAGCATTATGAGCCCGGCGCTTCCAGCGCTGGTACTGGGCATATTTATGAGCCTGGTGCCACTGGCGCCAGGACTGGGTCCAAAAGGTCCCAATTGGGACTGGTTGGCACTCGGAACCTGGGTTATGGATCTGCTTCCAAGGGAGTTGGGAAAACCCTGACCTTTTGGAAGCAGAGATCATGACACTTGGGTTCGTCAGTGTTGGTCAAAGGAGGAGCTATTTGGAATAAGGAAAGGGTGGCTTTTCCGTTTCAATGTTAATTTCTCTTCAGTTAGTTGGAGACAGGGACTTTCTTGTGACTCTACCTAATCAACCACTAGATGTCATATATCTATGCTCTTGATTTGTGCCAGGACTTGCAGCGCATCCAATGTTTTACCTGTTAAACCACGAGTGTATGATATTTATTTTACAGGTTTCAATTTCAGTTGTTCAATATGTGTTTTACAGGTTTCAATTTTAGTGGGTCCTCACCCACACAGTTACTTGTTATGTTTAAGGAGGAGAGGTGTTAGGATGTGCAGTGTTTCCAATGTTTACCTGTTAAACCATGAGTGTATAATATTTCCTTCACTATGTCTATTGTCACTTAGATACTATAGAACATAGAACTGCATCTTATGTAGCAGGGTTCCAAGGAGAGCCAGTGAAGAAGCAGGGCCTTAGTGGGAAGATTGTACTCCTCCTGCTGGGGGTCGTCTTATGTCATCAACTTGCAAATAAAAGGTTCTTTACCTTTAAACTACTGGTTATGTGAAAGCCTCCCTTTGTACATAACCCTCCACACACGGGACCGCAGACTTTGAACATTGTGAGTTTTCACCTGCTGTCTGTAATTCCAGCCGCAGATCTAGTTGTTCAGTTAATCTTTTATACGTTAATGAAATCTCTACAAATTGCTTTGCCAAAAGTGCCATATCTCTATCATCAGAACACTTGTCTCTGAGCCAAGAAATCACTGCATGTTTTTTGCCAACTTGCCCTACTTTCTAAATTAGTATGAATTAGATTTACTTTGGAATTTAGGGCTTCAAATAGTTTGGCAAGTGACATTAATGCTGTATTCATGGTTTCAAATGTTATCGAAGAGGGTTCCTTAAATTGGGTGCCCATAATTACGGCCAAGTCATTTCTAGTTGGTCTCCTAGGGATTGGAGGAATATAAAATATAGACGATTCAGATTCTGAAATATTCCTATTCTGAAACAATGCCAGCGATTTTGAAAGATCGGATTCTCCTTCCTTGGCTGAGAAACTAGAATGTGATGATTCCAAATCAATAACCGCATCATCCATTACAATATCCGATTTTGACTTATTCAGCATTGATGCAACAATTCCAGAACGAGCATTTTGTAGCATCATGGTATCCGACAAGGAAATGTTACATAGTTGTTTAGCAACCTCATTATCATCATTCACAACCAGTACAGTCGGTGAGCTCATTAAAGGTTGCTGTGCTACTGCACCATCTTGATTATTCAAAAGAGGTTGTGCTTCTGCATTCGAAACACTTAGATTTACCAGTTCTTCCATTCGTATCAGAGGACCGGGGGGACGCAATGCAGCAAACCCAAAATTTAGAAGATCACCAGTTAAAATATTGGGGCGCGTCCGTTTCCTTGAAGGTCGTTTGTCCCACGGCGCACTCTTCACACAAGGCCGTACTGTTCTTGGCATAGATGCAGGGCTGTCTCGAAGTAGAGTCAAAGAGGGCACGTAGCCTTTCAAGACAGGGCATGTCCGTGCATAAAGTAAACATCTGAACCCCTTAAATCCACACATTATCTCAGAGTGGGCCAATACTAGGGCTTAGATTCCACCAACACTAGTATGCTCTTTAGGCTAATATTTCCAAAATTGTGGAGAGGGTTAAAAACTATTTTCACTCTGCTATGCTATCCGCGGCAAAGTGGGATTTACCGGGGCTTCACGGGTGCGTGCACACGCAACCACGTATTTATGGCCCCTCCCAGAAGAAGTATAGCAGAGTGCCTAAGACAAGCAGATATATTTTAGCATATATATATATTTTTTTTTTGATGTTTTAGTTTTGTCTCAAACTTTTTCATCTTGTGATTCGTGCGAAGTACGTGGATAAAAGAAGAGACAGCAATGTAGTCTACATTGCTAGGAAAGCATTTTTCCTCCATTAATCTCGAGAATGCTGTGAAGGTAAAGAAAAACTGTGAATGTGTATTTGTTATTTTGTCCACTGAGAATCGCATCCCATCTTTCATCTGTTGTCATTTGCTGCGAGGCCATGTCAAAATAGGCCCCAAACTGCTTGCGGTGGTTGGCGAGAGAGGGACATTCCATGACCAAATGGAATATGGTTTCTGGTGTCGTGTTTATTTCACAGAATCGACAGTGGTTCTGTTTTTTTGGGATCTGTCTTATTGATGCCAAGTAATCATTAGTTGGTAAAGTGTTCAGGCGGATTTTTAAGAAGGTTGATCTGATAGTTGGATCAGGGAATGACAAGATGTATGGTTGCTGTTCATGTAGTTTTCTGTTGTCCTTGTTGCACTGCAAAATCCGTTTGTATGTATTTTTCTTTTCGATAGTTTTGATCCAATCGTTTTGTAGCATTTTGGTTTTAGCGTGTTGAGGACGTTTCGTTAGAAGTTCTTCCGATATGTTTTCTTGTTCCATTTCTTTGGTTATTGTTTTTTTCCAGGTTTGTAGTATTGTGTTATTTAAAGCAGTTGAGTTAGTTTTCAGAATTTGGGTTGCCGGGGTCTTGTCATCCGACAGTATTTTTCGGTATATGTCTAGTCTTTTCCATCGTACCATGGAACCGATGGATTGGGTAGCTACTTCGTATCGAATTCTCACCATGGGATATGATTGAGGAAGGGTTAAGATCCTGCGCCAAAATATTGCTTCAAATTTCACCCAGTCTACCTGGTCTGCGTTCATCATTGTTTCAGTTCCATATGTTATGATGGGAATGTATTTTTGTCTGTAGAACATGATGATGGGCTTAAATGAAAATTTTCCGTATTTTCTGTGTAGGATGGAACCCTGTTGTGCGAGTGCTTGAGCCTTTTGTTCTAGGTTGTCTAACCAATCTCTTTCTGTCTTTGATTGATTGATAATGATGCCAAGGTATTTAAATGTTGTGACATTTTCCAGGCGTATTCCAATGATGTTGAAATCCGGTGTTTTTTTTGCTTTTGGTTTAGGTTTCGTTAGAGCCATGGTTTTTGTTTTTGTGCTGTTAATTGTTAGCTCATTTTGTTTCATGTAGTCGCTTAGTGCTGTAAGAGAAAATTGGAGACCAAATGGTGTTCTGTCGAGCAAGACGATGTCGTCTGCATAGGACATAATGGGGACCGGTATTGAGTTTATTTTCGGAGGGTTTGTTTGAGTGTTGGAGAGGTATTGATCAATGTCTGATGTAAACAGGTTGTATAAAGTCGCTGCGAGGGGACATCCTTGTTTTAGACCATTCGCTGTGTTGATAGGCTCCGTTGTCAAACCTTGTTTTGTGAGTCTAATTTTTATTGAAGTGTTTGAGTAAAGTTGTATAATGGGTTCTAGGATATTCGCAGGGCAGTTCCATTTGTTCAATTTAGCCCAGAGCTTTTGGCGAGGTATTGCATCAAAGGCCATCTTTAAGTCAATGAAGGCCGTGTAGATCATGGACTTGTTGTTTATTGCTTCGTGCTTAATGACGTGCAATAGGAGAAGATTGATGTTAGTTCCAACGTTACGTGTGAAGCCTGTTTGTTGCGGTGATAGTCGTCCAGTGGAAGTGGCCCATGCAGTGAGTTGCCTCAAGAGAGCTGTTGCAAAGATTTTTCCGAGTGGGTCAAGCAAGGCAATCGGACGAAAGTTCTGAGGAAGGTCACGTGGTCCTTGTTTGTGGATCGGCACTATGGTGGCTGTTCTCCATGTAGTTGGAATTTGGTTGTGTCTGTTTATAATTTCCAAAATCTGTGTCATAAATTCAGCCCATGCCGCATGATCTTGTTTAAGGACAGCATTGGAAAGTCCATCAGGGCCCGGAGCTCTTGAGGGATTGAGGTTTTGAATCATGTGTAGTAGCTCTTTGTACATGATGACTACAGTCCATTTTGTTTTGGGTTTGGGGTTGAAGTTTTCTTGAGATTGTTGTTCGTGTGCTGTGTACATGGTCGAGAAATGAGTAATCCATGTTTGTTCTGGTACGTTAACTGTGAGCTTGTGTTGTTTTTGCTGGTTGTCGTTCAGTAAATTCCACAATTCTCTTGTATTATTTGCCTTATAGGTCTTCATTATTTTTTCTGCATCTGTCTGGAGGAGGATTGCTTGTTGTGATTTCCTCCAGTTGTTGTATCGAAGTTTCAGTTTTCTACTCTCCGTCATGTTTTCTGATGTTTTGTTTTTCTTGAGTTGGTGTGTCTGTTTAGCTAGCTCCTTTTTTCTTTGTGCTATTTCTTCGTTGTAGGAGTGTACATGAGTTCTTTGCGGATGGTTTTTTAATGTTTGGTGAAATGGGAGCAAAATCCATTCATAATTCAACTTTTCAAGATCTGGTTTTGTTGAGGCGTGTAGTTTCATCGGAAGGAGTGATAGCGCTGATTGTGGTATTCGTAGCCTTGAAGATGTGCCAGTAAGTTCGAGCGTTGCAACTTTTGCGTTTTGTTGGCTGATGGTGTGTGAGGTGACAGTTATCTTGTTATGGTCGCTGTGGTCAGACGTTAGTGTTAGAGCTGTCTTGACCGATTCATGAAGGTTTTGCGAAAGAAATATGTAGTCGATAATTGCTGCTGAATGGCCTCTGTTCCATGTTGGGACAAAGGGGGTGGAGTTATCTTTTGCATGATTTAGGAGAGTAAGATTTCGCGTTCTGATTTCGTTCATCCATGTCGATGCTTTGCCTGTCAGTTGTTCGAGTGGGCGCGGGGTTCCATTTGGTGTGATTAGGTTGATATTGAGATCTCCGCACAGTATAAGTTCGAGGCATTGATGGGTCGTTACTAAGTTGTCTATTGTCGTGAATACGCCATCGATGAATGCGTGCGATAGGTGAAATGGCTGCAGGATTCCAGTACAAGTTCAAGATGGCGATTGTTGTTTCGTCAGTTCCTTTTTTTCGTTGTTGGTGCGCTTGTGTTGTTATTATAAGCAATTGAGTCCAGGGATTTATATTTTCATTGCGCACTACTTTCTATTGCGGGGTAATTTTGATTAGTGTGAGTAGACCTGATGCTGGTCTTCCTTGGTGTTTTTTTATGGCAGGATTTAGGAAGGTAAGATAGCCGTCGCATGCTGGTGTTTCAGTGATCCAAGTCTCTTGGAGACAAATGATGAGATATTTCTCGAGGTCAGGCGAGGGTTGAGTAAACAAATGTAGGTTTCCTCTTGTGTTCCATGAACAGAGTGACCATGTTATATTGTTATTGATTAGTTGTTATGAGTGGGAGTAGGTTGAACTTCTTGAGGAGATGGTTTCTATAAATGACGTTTCTGGATCATAAATTCTCTTGAATGGTCTCTCGTGTGTGTTCGATTCTTCTGGAATTGGGAAGTACGGCGAGTTTGGGTATTTCGTAGAGTAATTTTTGTTACGATTTTGCGTGTACTTTTTTGTAGGATTTTTCCTTGATGACGTTGAGGCCCAGCAATTGAATCCAAGTTTGAGGAGTTGGTCGCGTTTTGTTATGATTAGTTCTTGATCATCTGGATCAGATAATTCTACAATGATTCTATCTAGGTGCTTTTCGTCTTTGAAAATTATTGAATCGATCTTGTTAGTTGTTATGTGTTTTAGCTGTGATATCGCTCCAAATAGTCTAAGGGTGTTAGTTCTATTGAGTATTAAAGGTTTTGGTCTGGTAGTTTGATTTTCAATGTGAATTTGATAAATTTGGTTTTGTTCTAGCGGATTGATGAAGGAAGGGAATGTGCAGTCAGTAGAATCCATTGTATTAGAGACAAAGGAACCATCTGAGACTTGATCATAGTCATCAGGAAGTAATAATCTGCAGTCGGAAGTATTCGAGGAAATCTTGGAAGTTTCCTGTAAGGGATGTTCTGAAATATCTTCATATTGATATGAGGGTTGTGATTCGCGGGTGGTGGAGTATTCGTCAAGAATAATATATCTTGGTGGTGTTGTAGAGTGAATGGGTGGCGGTGTGTCATCTAGTTCGCAGTCTTCGTGTGTTGAACAGTTTAGAAGTTCGTCGTCGGTGGAGGGTGAATGTGGGAGGAGTTGTGGCAGTTGCATATTTGAAGTATCTTTAGAGGCTTGTAGTCTGTTTGAAGGTTTTGCCAGCTGTGGTAGTGCCTGATCCAATGGTGCTTGATGAGCCTGCATCAGTGTTTTTTCTTTTGACGCTTGTATAGCTTGATCCGTAGATTTTATTGTTCTGAGGAAGGCTCTAGAGCCTGTTTGTTTTTTCTTAGTTGTCTTGGGCTGTGTTGATTTGGTTGTGGGGATTGGTTTTTCTTTCAGGAAGATCTTGAACTGTTCTGGTTTGGTCGCTTGTGGTTGGCAAGAGACTTGGGTCTCTGTTAGAGTGGCAGAAGCCAATGACACGGGTTGTTGTGCAAGGCTTGTGTCCGAGCTTTCAGTTTGTGTGGCAGTCTGTTGGATGTTTGAACGCTGAGGTAGTTGAGGTTGAATGCTCTTTGAGACTAATTTTTGGTTTGATTGAAGTTGTTGTTGTAGTTTAAGTAGAGCTAGAAGTTCGTTGTTTAAGTTGGTTTTTTCCTGTCGATCACTTCTGGCCATTTCTGTTAGACGTTGTTGCCATCGATTTGAATGCTCTGCTTCTGAATTGAGACGGGCCTCTGTTTTGTTTAGGAAATTTTCGATATAAATCTGTTTGGCGTGGATCATTGCTAAGAGGGTTCCTTGGTCTTTGATGTTATCATTCATGGATTTGTGTAGTTTGATGAAAGGTATCATGGTTTGAGAAAGTACTGCCATCAACGTGTTTTGCAAATCGATCATTGTAGTTGGAATTCTTAGGTTGGTATTTTCGTCGTTTTCCGGTTTGTTGGGTGTTGAGGTAGGAGAATTGCGTTCTGTTGGTTCTGCTAGCTGCATTGAGTTGTCGTTTTTGTTTATGTTATCAGGTGTGTAGAAGGATTCTATCGTGTCGTAGTTAAATCGGTTGGGAATATTCTGGTTTCCTATTTGGTTCGTGTCGCTTTCTGTCTTGATGATTCTTTTTCCGGTTGCTTGTGTTAGACACGGGGTTGATGTCATCTGTAATTGTTGGTTTCCTGTAGTTGTACTAAATATTTCTTTGCGTTTGTCAAGGCTTGACATGATTGATTCTATTTCTGTTATATCCATTGATAGTCTTTTTGCTTTGAGTAGAGTTTTGGTGTTGGTAGGTTCTGGGAATTGGGGGCTTTTGGTTGAGTTATGAGTCTGTAGCCATGCAATTTTGGCTAATCTTGCTTTTTCCTTCTTTGTTTGCTGCAGTGTGTTATTTAAAGAGATGCATGGTTTGGTGGAAGTTCGTAATTCTTCTGGCTGCGGTTTGATGGGTTCATGGTTAGGAAAGTCTACGTTTTTATAGTAAGGATAGTCTTTATTATAATTGTGATTTTTGAATGAGCAAGTAGTATTGTCCAGTGGCCTTTGTTTTCAGTTGTTCTTTTGTTCGGTATTACCGGTTCGTTGTTGATTTTTTGCTGTGGCTAGTTGCAGCTCGGAGTTGTATGTGTCTTCTGTTGAGCCGAGAGCTTGTTCTCTGTCGTGTAGTTTGGTTGAGGGAGAGGTCTCTCTATTTGCACATGGTTCTGCATGAGGCTGCGTGACGGTGTTAATCAAGATCAACTCTTCGCGTCTATATTCAGGGCGGTTTTTCAGTAGGTTGTTTGTCTTTTCCGGTTGTTCTTGTGTAGGACTGATGTTCGTATCTTCCGCTGGTTGTAGGGCTAGATCTCTTTGAAATGGTAGTGTTGTTATTTCGTGAGATTGTTTTGTGTTGTCGGGAATCTTGGGATCCGTTGGTCCGGGCGGGGGGTTTGCTTCTTCGTTAGTTGAAAATGCAATTTTGCCGTCTTGGGTGTATGATTTGTTGGAGACCAGTGTTAGCGGGGGGTTTTGGTCATGATTGATTCGGGTATCATGTATTGGTGCACTTGAGGCGTCTTCTGCTTGGGCAATTAGCTGATCATCTTCGCTGATATTGACGCGGGGATTGTTAGTGATATGTTCAGAAGTCTCAGATGTGTTATGTATTTGGTTTTGTATGCTGGTTTGGGGTTGCATATCACGGTGGTCATTTGGTAACCTTGTTGTCGCACTTGTTGTGTTTGTGAAATGGTCTATATTGAGCAATTGCTCAGTCTGATTGTGAGGTTTGTGTGAATGATGATGTTGTCCTCGTGAAAAGGATTGTTCCATCGTGAGTTGTGACGAGTCCAAGTCAGATTGGGCAGCTGTGTTAAGTTTTGTTCTCAGTCTTGTCTTCGGGCGGGCAGCTGGTGGTTGCTTGGGACGAGTTTCCAACATTTCTGCTTTGTTTGCTGACGGATCTGTTGTGTCCTGACGCGTTTGAGGTTTGATGGTGGTGATTTTGTTCCTCCTAGAAGTTCGGTTGAGGTGGTGAAAGAGTTGACCACAGGATCCAAGGGGCTAGCCCTTTCGGTCTCCTCCAGTGTACCAGAATTAGGAGTACTGATGTGGTGGGGGATTTCAGAGGTAGGTTTTATCTGTTGAGGGTCTGGCACGCACAGGATCCAAGGGACGCCCTTTCGTTCTCCTGGGTGGGAGGTGGTGTGGGCAGGACTGTCTGTTACCCAGGTGTATCCTTGTAGGTTGCTCTTTCGCTCTCTCAGAGCGAGGTGTTATCAGGTAGAAATGTGATCCGTTAAAGGTCTGGCGGCCACAGTATCCAAGGGGCGAGCCCTTGCGGGACGTAGATGATGTGTGGCGGCTTGTCTATTTCCAAGGTGTATCCAGGAAGGATACTCTTTCGATATCTCAAGTCCGGGTGGTTTCAAGGAGAGATGTTGTTTGTTGAAGGTGTGGCGCTCACGGGATCCAAGGGACGAGCCCTTTCGGTCTCCTGGGGCGCAGGTGTGTCTAAAGGAGATGCTCTTTCAATATCTCACATCCGGGTGTTGTCAAGGAAGGATGTTGTTTGTTGAGGGTCTGGCGCTCACGGGATCCAAGGGACAAGCTCTTTCGGTCTCCTGGAGCGCAGGTGGGTTGGGCAGGACTGTCAATGTTCAAGTGGCGGAGCTCTTTGAAGCGAGCAGCAGTGTTGAGTTTTCCGCAGGTTTTCTCCACCGAGATGCGTGTGGTGTTTGCAAACTAATTAGCAATCACTGGGACGAGTGATCAGCAAGTCCCGTGTTATCCTCAGTGGACGTCCTGGGCGTGAGATATTGCACTGCAGGACTGTGTGAAGATTTCGATGAGATGAGCCGGTTACTGCAGGCTTTAGAGACGTCGAAGAGTCGCAGCTGGGGCGTAGGTGAAACTTGTGTTCGCGCGGGGACTGGCAGTCGCAGCCAGGGGTACCGGGGAGCAGACTGGGCCAGGGGGGCTGTCGGGCGTAGGACGTAGGTTTCACCTGGTAGGTGGATAGTTGGCGGGGGGGGAGCCTTGGTGACACGCTGTCCGGAGAGTGCAGCTTTCGACAATAGAACAGTTGTCCGAGGAAAGAGGGAATGTCAGCTCAGGCTTGGTATGATGGTAGTGTACTGCGTTTGTTGTTTTCACAAGGAGCTTCTGGTTGGTGTCTTTAAAGAAGGTTCCAAATGGATATAAGGAGCGGGAGCGCCGCGGAGCCTGCAGAGCCTAAAGACCAAAAGACCAAAAGACTCTGCAGCAGACTCCGCGGCCGCTCCGCGGCTTGCTGGGTAATTTGAGTCCTCAAAGTGTAGAAGTAGAAAGAGGACAAAAGGGTAAAGCAAACCCTCACTGGAATCAGGAGCAAAACGCTGTAGAGTCTCTCTCCAGGCACGACCAAAAGACTCTGCAGCAGACTCCGCGGCCGCTCCGCGGCTTGCTGGGTAATTTGAGTCCTCAAAGTGTAGAAGTAGAAAGAGGACAAAAGGGTAAAGCAAACCCTCACTGGAATCAGGAGCAAAACGCTGTAGAGTCTCTCTCCAGGCACGACCAAAAGACTCTGCAGCAGACTCCGCGGCCGCTCCGCGGCTTGCTGGGTAATTTGAGTCCTCAAAGTGTAGAAGTAGAAAGAGGACAAAAGGGTAAAGCAAACCCTCACTGGAATCAGGAGCAAAACGCTGTAGAGTCTCTCTCCAGGCACGACCAAAAGACTCTGCAGCAGACTCCGCTAGCAGTAAAATTGTCAGGCTTCCTTAAGCATGTCTTCACCTGCTGGAAGATGTCGTTTGCTCACAATCCACAAAAGCGCTGAAACAGGATCGATCCACAGGAGTCTCCCGCAGCAAAGCGGGACTTACCGGGGCTTCACAGGTGCGCACGCAACCACATATTTATGGCCCCTCCCAGAAGAAGTATAGCAGAGTGCCTGCTGGAAGATGTCGTTCGCTCACAATCCACAAAAGCGCTGAAACAGAATCGATCCACAGGAGTCTCCCGCGGCAAAGCGTGATTTACCAGGGCTTCACGGGTGAGAATTATTCCTGGATGAGGAGGCAGCCTGAGTCCACACTTACAGCATCCCTGATGTCCTTAGAATTGGGCCAGCGCATTGAGCAGCTTTTCATAGGATATCGAACAGCCTTTTTTAACATTAGAGGGGATTACTTTCAGTGCGAGTTCCATGTACAAAGTCAAGAAAGAAATTCTTGTCTTACCAGAGTTTCTATGCATCAGGTGCACCCCACCTCCACAGTCCGCAGACTTCTCTTATACGTGCACGTGCTCCGCGTGAGGCAGGCGTAATTATGCACAGTTCAGTGCAGGCAGAAGAGCCGGTCTGAAGAGTGTTGTCAGCCGGCAGACTAATGCATCAAGGTTCAGAGCAATCCTTTTCATAGGTAGCAAAGCAGTGAAGCACAATGTCAGCACAGCATAACATCAAGAGAGACAATGGCAAACCCTTTGCCGATCGTCGGTGGCAACCAGCCCCATTTATCAACCTGGTGAAAAGGATTGGCTCTCCACGGTGCACCTATTTATTAATCTTTTTATAATGCGCCGGAGCCAGCAGACATCAGGGCGCAAAAAGATTTGCTGGAAGCAACAGATCAGGACGGAAGTTATTCATTTTATTTAAACAAAATTGTTTTCAAATGTTTCCTAAAAATATGCAAATCTGGAATCATCCACAGGTCTATAGGCAGTTTATTCCATGTTGCAGCTGCTTGCACTGGAAAGGAATGACCACCACCCGTGACCGGTTTAATACGGGGGAAGTGGAGAAGCATATGTCGCTAGACCTAGTGGTCCCAGCAGACTGCTTCAATTGAATACTATCCGGAAGACATATCAGGGCTGACCCATATAAACATTTGTGCATAATGGAACTGATTTTGAAACTGATCCTCTCCTCAATAGCCAACCAATATAGATCTTTTCTATGTTCAGTGATACTTAAGATTGCAGGGTAAACATAACATCTTGCCTCAGTATATCGGCCCTTCTGAAGTATTGGCCTGTACCAATCCTGTCAGTGTTAAACTACAGATTAATATTTGGTGGAGCGTTCACCCGGTGTTCCATGTGTGTCTTCTGAAGCCGTTTCTGCTGGGAACCAGGCTTTCACGTAAACCCCCCCCACACCCTCTGTCCGTGGGGAGGAGGAATATGAAGTCCAGGCTATTATAGATATCCATATTCCTAATGGCACTAGATATTACCTGGTGGACTGGAATGGCTACAGCCCTGATGATCTAACCTAGGACCCTTTATCCAATATTCATGCACCTCTTTTTTTGTAGGCCTTTCACAGGTCTTGGGGGCATTCTCATAGGGTAATGTGGGTCTTTGTGGAGCGGTACTGTCAGGACTCTGACCCACCAGTTCCCTCTTCGGCACCACATTCAATCATGCTTGGCTCCAGGTGGTTGGTGTCTACCATGGCAGCTCATAATACTTTTCCCAGGAACACAGGGCATTCAAGAAAATGACGCAAGAAATCATTAAGATACTGTGAACAGACGCAACCCGGAACCACTTTCTCGCAGGCATAAAATGGAAAGCTGCCTTGGAATGGTGCTACTCAAATGCAGTCTACCGCAGTGAGTAGCCTTGTTGCCATCGCCGTACACATCTGGTGTCTTTTGATCTCATGTTGCTGCCATCTTTGCTGAGCTTCTCAGACTGCCTTTTGAATATCCCTTGTCTGTTTTAGTTGCTGTATTCAGACTGTTCGGTATTGGATCTTTAATTAAAGACACAACATGTTAACCACAATGCTGTGAAGTTTCCTTCACTTAACATCACAATGCGCTTACCTTATAGTAACGCTCCACACCCCCTTGCTTCTGTTACCATGGACGCGCAATTACTTTTGAGAGCGCTGGCAGGTATATCCCTGCGATCGCCAGCCTACAACTATAGTTTACAGAACAGCCAAACTAGAGTATTTAACAGTTCATAGTTGTTTATGATAAAATAAATCTGAATCCCGAGCAGATTTAACTCGGCTCAATGAGTGTCATGCGCATCATGTGTTTTTTTTTCACAGCGCATCTATCAAACTCTGATATACAGTGCAGTACATGCCTCACTGAGCGGCAATATTAAATCATTCATTGCAAAGTTCTTTTCAGATAGAATATACTGTACACATATCCGAATAATGTACACTTTTTCAGCAATCCCAGTTCAGTGCATTTACTCCATTAGACAGAACAGCTTAGCATATTGACAGAATCCAGTTCTGTTTAAACGCCATTAGGTAAGTCTATACTTTTTTTTACTCATACTTGTAGATGTAGTGTGATAACATACTAAATCTTTAGCATTTTTCACTACTTTGAGCGATACTTACTCTTAGATCAAGGGCGTGTCTCGCCCGGGCTTCCGAAGCGAAGGGCAGAGGAAGAAAAGGGCAATTCCTATTTGGGCCTGTACGGACCAGGAGGACCCAGGGCCCAACCCCCTGCTCAGACAGCAGGTAAGCAGGTAAGCATGCACCAACATGTGTTTACTCTCTATGTTCCCACAGGCCATCTCCACCCCCTCTGGTCCCCCCGTGATGTTCCCTTGTGCCCCCCCCCCTTCTCGCACACAGGTGTTGCCTGTTTTGCTTGATTATTCTACCCTGCTCCCCCTTTGGCCTCTCCAGCCTACTTCTGCAGGAGTCTGTCCTGAAACTTTTAGGTTTCACCATCACCGTCTTGTGGCCAATGCTGGATTTTACTTTTATGAACTTCACTGATTCACGGTGAGTCACCCTTTCTCAACTCTCATGCTGGACTTCCTTTGCATCTTGTACTCATGGTGGCCCTGAATCATGCTGTTCCCATCTTCATCTTGTATCCTAGCTTGCAACATGATGTGTTACTACTGACTTCTGCAATTGTATTCGCTCTCCCCTCTTGCTTCTCCACTCTTTTTGACTGCTTACTCTCTGTTCTCTCCTCCTCTCCCTTTCTCCCTTTTCCTATCTCCTCCCTTTACTTTCTTCTATGCACTTACTCTATCAGAATTGTCCCTGGAACTAGTTTGATAGCAACCTCGTCTGTCTCCTCCTCCTCCTCCTCTTACTTGTTCCCCCCCCACCTACACATCCACCCCCCTCAAGCACTATCTGAAATGTTGTCTAGTAGGATAATAACTTGTTTTGTTCCTCCCCTCCCTTTCTGCACCTCTCTCCCTCACCTTTTGTTTTTCTCTGGCTCTACCAGAAATGCCATCAGGCCTGGTATGACAGTCGCCTGTCTGTTTCCATTTCCTTCCCACTCTCCCCCTCCCTTCCTTATCCATGTCTTAGCTCTTGCACTATCTGAAATGTCGCCAGGCCGAGTACGATAGTTAAATTCACATCCTTACTGTTCATGGCCTGTAAGAATGCCATTGTATTTTCCCTTGTTCCCTCCCTTGCCTTGAAGAGCTTTGAAACACACTGTGTATATGCACTATATAAATATAATATCATATCATACAAAGTATACGTCATGCGTGTATTTCCTTTAGTTATGCACTATTGTTTTTCAAGTAGTCTAGAGTATCAGCACTAACGCTGATTTCCAGAGCAGCATCAACACCAATGCGCCAGCTTTTTAGGCATCAAAGAATGCCAGTCTTTATCTTCTCTCTTAATACACAGGTATGATAAGGCATCTGAACATGAAGTATTCAAAGTGGTTTTTATTTTGATTGATATTTCTGACTAGAAGTGTACACAAGAGGTCGAACCCTAAGAATATGTGCTAGGTTATGTATTTGTAGAACCTGCCCTGAAGATGGACGTTTCAGTGTGAAATGCATCAGCACGGGTCTCTGCGCTTAAACAATGAAAATTAAAGAGAATAGCACTATGAACAATTGCAAGCATGGTAGGGGTGAATCCTTTATTTAGGTTCTAAACCAACTGAACAACATAATATAGGGAGGACAAAGGGAAATGGGGATTAAGGGGGGACAGGATATGTGGCTCCACATTCTCAGTGAATAATATAGTTCTTCGTTCGTTTTTTTCCATTAGCTTGTCTGTGTTTTCCTCCTGCCTTTTCACCCGAGATGGTAGCCTGGTGGTACTGTATATACCAACCCACGGGCTGCACTCAAAGTCTCCCAAAGATAGGAGACCTGTTACTCCTTCTCATCTATTAGGAAGAGTGGTGGGTTTATGACACCTCTTTGTTAGGGCTGAAACCTGTAGATTTCTACACTGCACTTCGAGATACCTCTCACATACGAATTTTGCCATCTGGGCTGCCACTTCCACTATGAAAGTCTGGTCACTAGGATTAAGTAGCAACACTTTGATCTCCCTCCTGATAGAATCTACAACAGCCCCCACCCCTATATCATACATAAGGGAGAGTTCTGGCGTGGGCGTTATGCTGCCATAAATTAATCTTGGGCACCTTAACCCTGTTGATTCTAGAGCTCGACCTCAGGGAGCAATGCCCACATCCTGAAAACTGAAGGGCCAAGCCAGAGTCTCCCTGGGTGGCTTTGAAGTATAGCCAGATCATCTGCTGGATCTTTTCTACTTTAAAAGTTGCATCTCAAGATCATAGGCGGGCATCTAGTTGGGCCTCAATGGGTCCCCCTTCGGATACCAACTGTCACAATGCAAAGTGAACTACACAGAGGAAGCAACCAAGGATGTTTTTTTAAAGGGGCAAGATGGCACATCATTTATCAACTCAAATCAGGGGGTTACAATGTCTTCTTGCTTAAGAAAGGTTTCCACAAGCATCTCCCATTCTTTCCCCAGCGTCTCTCATTCCTTGCTTGTGTCTGGTTTGGTAGCCCCTTTTAGATAATGTAAACACTCCTGTTAAAGATCATACTTTGTCACATCAAGGTCCATAATGGCTCCCAGAGGAGGGGTAGGTCAGGAAGATCTCCAAGTTCCTGATTAGGTACTACTTTGCTTCGCTTTCTCAGGTGTCGGACCCCGTCACCCAAGCCTGTCTTGCTTCCCTCCTCACTGAATCTATGCTCATCTGTGCCCCAGTCTCTAGAGCTCACTTTTGACACTCAATTTTATTGGCTAACTTCCTTGCTGTTCCACTGCAAGCTCACTCCTCCTACCACTTCTACCAGACAATGGTAAGCCTGTCATCTTTCTTTCGGCCTATACCTGACTCTGCACATGCAGGGAATTTCTCACTGTCCTTTGGTCTTTCTGCCAGGTCCTCTTTGCTTCCTTCAACCACTAGTCTTTTCTTTTTGCCAGCTCTTTTCCTTTGAATCTTCAGATGATCCAACTTTTCTTCGCTCCTTCTTTCACCATGCCACTTATAAACTCCTAGTCTCCTTGCTGCTAGTCATACCAGCTGCAAATTATTCAGTTCTCTCCACTACTCTTTAATATGTTCCTCTTTACCCTGGCCACCTCCTTGATATTCTCCAACCTTTTTGGAATGGTTGCCTCCCCATGGAAAAGCAAATCTCTCCGCAACTCCACCTCTTCTTGCTTCTTTAGCTCCCTCTGTACCTCTACCTATTTCACCTTCAGCTCTCTCTATACCGCTACTTCTCCACACCCTGCTGCTTTGCTACTCCTATCATCCATATCAGCTGCATGTCTGCCTAAACATTTAAAATGTATTCTTCCCTCTTTCCTGGGTTGGCCTTCTGTCTATAACTTGTGAAAGTGACTGGTAAATTTTTCTAGTTTTGCATTGGTCACAAAATAAAAATTAAAGAGTGCCAAATTACTCCCCTGCGGGCTGCTCCTCCTCTTCTCAGTGAACCGAGCCTTTGAAAGGCCAGTCCCCCATTTTTAAAAACTTTCAACTCCCACACATGTACATTGAAGCACGCATGCAGAGATAACACAGGGAAGTGGTGGGACTGGCAGCCATACTATTTTCAATTTGCTAGCAGAAGGAGAACAAGTTACTTACCTGTGGTAACGTTCTTTCGATTGGATGTTCCTCCCACGTATTCCTCATCTTTTGATATATCTATATCCTGCATTAGCCACTTCGGATTTTTTTTCCAATAGGGGGCGGTGCACATCAATGCCTGTTGACTCAATGTCCTTCGAGGGCCTCCGTCTCGATTTCGACATCATCACTGGTATATAGCACACGCAGCAACCTTTGGCTTCAGTTCTGTTTTTGTGCATATTTCCAATTTTCTTTTGGATGTACCTTATATGCAAGACAGTGACTCACCCTGAAAGAATGTAAACTGCAATAACAAGGAAATTCTACTGCAGAGTAGGCTGGGAGGGGTGATGAGGAATATGTGGGGAGAACATCCAATCGAAAGAACGTTGCCACAGACAAGTAACTTGTTCTTCAAATGGATTGTGTCCTCCCATGTATTCCTCATCTTTTGATAAGAGTTCCAAAGCAGTGTTGCATTTTTGGAGAAGGGAGTAAGAATTTAGGAGTTCCTTATTGGCTTGTGTGTACTAAATGTAACACCGCCTTCCCAAATTCACCTTCCTGGCCCGAGGTGGAGTCCAGACAATAATGCTTTGTGAATGTGTGGGCGGAGGACCATGGGGTTGGCGCACAAATATCCTGAATTGGGACTCCTGCTTTACAGAGAGAGGAAGTAGCCATGCCCTTGGTCGAATGACCCTCATGAGGATCTTTTCCAGCTAATCAGTAGCATTCAGAAATTCCTAAGATGATCCACCTAGATAAGGTTTGTGACGGCCATACCCAACTTATGGCCTGTGTAACCAATGAAAAGTTGATCATCCTGTCTTAACTTAGACATCCAGGATTTGTAGAAGCTAGGTGCATGCCTTTGGTCAAGCCTATGTAATCTCCCCTCTTCCTTTGCAGGATGAGGTGGAGGATAAAAAGATGGTAGTATAATTTTTTTGAGTTAAATGAAAATCAGACACAATTGTTTTATAAAAATGTGGGTTTAACCTTAAAAGAAAATTGTGTAAGGAGGCTTGCAAGACAAGGCTTGAATTTCACTCACCCTACGGGCTGATGCAAGAGCAACCAAAAGAATGGTCTTGAGTGTTAGCAATCTTAAAGTACAGGAAACAATAGGCTTGAAAGGAGCACACATGAGAAATTTCAAAACTGAGTTGAGATCCCAAACCGGGACTTGAAAGGGGATCGGAGGGAACACATTTGTCAATCCCGTCAGAAATTGTATCACAAGTGGTATTCTGAAGAAAGATACCTCTCCAGAGAAGAGCTTAAAAATAGATAGTGCTGCCAGATACCCTTTAATTATGCCAACCTGGAGCCCCAAATTAGCCAGGTGTAATAAGAAAGATAAAACCATAGGTGTGCTGCATGTAAAAGGATCCACATTCTTATCCCTGCACCGGCTGCAGAACTTGTTCCAACAGCAGCTGTACAGGGATTTTGTTGCTGGCCTTCTGGCCAAAAGCAAAATCTCCATTACGTTGTCCGTGAGGTCCCAATCTTATACCTCAACCTCTCAGAAACCATGTGTGAAGGTTGAATGTCTTGACCTCTGAATGGAGAATCTGACCCTCCTCTCACAAGAGAATGTCCTCTGTTTGTGGACGACGTACTGGAGGGCAGATGGACATGTCCAGAAGGTCCGGGTACCACGTCCTCCTGGCCCAGTCTGGAGCAACTAGGATCATGATTTCCCAAACCTTTCTCAACCTCCTGATCACTTGAGGAATGACAGGGACTGGAGGAAACATGTACAGGAGTGGAAACTCCCAGTCCATCACAAACGTGTCTCCTAGAGCTGCTCTTGGGGGAAATTCCCTGGAGCGGTACATCTCCCCAAAGGGTGAAGATCTCTTGAAGGACTTCCTGTGCTAGTTCCCACTCGTGAGAGACTGTGCTCTGCCTGCTCAGAGCATCCGCCGCCGTGTTCTCCTCTCCGCCTAGGTGAGCTTTCGATAGGGAGATTCATTCTTGAATTGCTCAGAAACATAGCTGCATTGCCTCTCTGCACAGTGGCAGTGACCCCTACACCACCTCTCTTGTTGAGGTAGTACATGGCCACTGTGTTGTCCGTCATTATCAGGAAATTCTTTCACCAAAAAGAGGGCAAATAAGCCTTGAGCGCTAGTCTGATTGCCCGCAGCTCCAAAAGGTTGATGTGTAGTTTGGACTCTGATGGAGAGCAAGGACTGCTGATTTTCATATCGCTGGCATGAGCTCCCACCGCATGAGTGAGGCGTCCGTAACTAACGTTATCTCTGGCCCTGGTTGCCAAAAGGGTTCTCCCTTCAGAATGTTTTCCTCACAGGCCCACCACAGAAGATATTGTGTGACTCTGCTCGGAACCTGAAGAAGGTCTGACATCCCGCCTGAGAACTGGGACCATTGAGTCCTGAGAGCCCATTGGAGAGATCTCATTCTCAGGCAAGTCTATGGCACCAGGAAAATGCAGGATGCCATGAGGCAGAGCAACCTTAAAAAATTGAACGCCGGAAGACGCTGAGCACTCTGGAAGTTGGTGACCAGCTGCAGAATGTCTTGAGCCCTCACCTCAGGTGGCGAGGCTTTTCCCAAGGATGCATCCAGAGCGACTTAAAAAAAAAAACCACTTGGTAGTGGGTGAAAATAATATTGAGTTTTTTCAACCTCTTTTGAAGATTTTGTCACATGCGTCGATGACAGCGTCCAAGTCTTCGATGCCGAGGGCTTTGACAACTGAGGTGTCGAAGATTTTTTCAACAAGGATGTCGATCACTTTCGGTATCGATGACGTCGAAGATTTTCCTTTCAAAGGAGTTTCTTCTGGACTCAATGGAACCTCTAAAGGTTCTCGAGGAGTTTTCTCCTGGACATCCGGACCGGAGGGCACACAGGTTTTGTACTTTGCCCTTTCTTTGTAGGGTTTCCCTTAGACATGGGCATGACTCTTACTCTTCTTCTTTGAGGGGGATGAGGCAGCATTCTCGAAGACCTGAAGCATTTTCAGTCTAAATCTCTCCCATTCAGCCGGTGAGGCCGATTTGGTCGGGCAAGCAACCCGTTCAGGGGAGGAACCCGATGACAAAGACAGCAACCTGAGACGCCTTTTCTTTGTACATTGTGAAGACGATGAGTAGTGAGACTCACTCTGAGATCGAGAATGCATTTTCGTTTTCTTCTGACAAGGAGTCTCGCCTTTCGACTCGTCGGAAGATACCTTTTTTGATGAAGTCGTCAAAAGGGATTTATTTGACCTACCTGCAGCTAACGTCCGTCTACGTTCTTTCAGGGCTTTTACTGTCATCTCGAGAGGCAGGATTCACACTCCGATGTCTTGTGATTGGATGCGAGACACCATAGACACACTCGATGGGGTTCTGTAAGAGACATTTTCACCCCCCCAGTCATGGGATTTCTTAAACCGTGATGTGGGCGTCGATGATGCAGATGAAGATGCCATATTTTTTCACAATAACCATAAAATCACGAAGGAACCGAAGAGCGCCAATCTTCCGAAAGTGATGTGTCTCGCGGAAAAACAGAACTGAAGCCAACGGTCGCTACGTGTGCTATACACCAGTGATGACATCGAGGCAGAGGCTCTCGAGGGACATCAAGTCAAGACAGGCATCGACGAGCAGCACCTCCTGCTGGAACAATGCTGCAAAGCATCTAAAGCTGGATATGGATATATCAAAAGATGAGGAATACGTGGGAGGACACAATCCATTTGAAAGGTTATTTGAGTAAATCGCAATTTCCAAATGCAACCTTCCACGGTCCAACTAGACACGGGCAGCAGCGGTTGACTCTACCTGTGGTATTAAATAATGTAAACGTCCAGTAGAGAACATATATTCATTGTGGTGGTCCCACACTTCAGGCCCCCAGTGTGATGGTGTGGATCAGGGGATCATCCCCATACTATCTCTGGGACCCTCATTACAAAGTTGGTAGTGGGACCCAGCTCCTAAATTGCCCACACACACGCACTCAGGGCCAGGAAGGGGACTTCAACATAGGTTATACATGTGAACTGTACCATTGCATCTTGGATACATTTTCCCTTTTAAAATATTTTTTAAACAACTAACATTAGCAAATAAACCATAATTGTTACCTTCTAAAGATGTCCAGGAATGTGTAGGAACAGGAAATTAGCAATAGAGAGAAGGAAAAAAGAGATAATTTAGAACATGATACAAACATCATAAATCAAGCATAACATATATATTAACTACATTAATCACTGAAGCATATAATTAAATTTAGAAACTCAAGAGTAGAATATTACGTATACAATATAAGAGATACATTTTAAAGCATGTAGCATACATCATAAAACTTTAATGCCCCATCAATGTGCATATCATACAAATATTTACATGAAACATATGCATTATAAAACAACACAAACAGGAAATAACTATATTAAACTATCATCTGTTTGCTTAAGCATCATGCCTCATTTTTAGGAAACGCTATACACTTTACCAGAATAATCAACCTGAAGTAAGGTAATCAAAATTATTAAAAACAAGTATTAATTTGAGTATCCTCTGTGATGAATCAAACCAATCCCCAATATGACAATTTAAATTTCCCATGATGATAAAAAGTGCGTCTCCATAATTCAAATGACCTTAACGAAGAGAAGAAAACAGATTGTACTGCTCTCAGTGGATTCCAGTAGATGTTAATTAGCAGCATATGGGTCACAGAGGAAGCTTACTCCCCTCCTTGTCAACTTCACTGCCAGTAGGCTATCAAGAGGGACACCCCATTGTGTTATTGATTGACAAAAGGTTGTTCTTACACCTATCAAAATACCATTTGGTGGGAGGCCTGCAAGACCTTTAGACGCCTCTTCCAATAAAATCACAGACATCTACTACTGGAACATCCATGAACCATATCTCCTGAAGGGCAAAGATGTCAAACTGTGTTACATCATCTAATGTAGAATTGGGGTTTATAAAACTCGAATGGCCTTTAGTGTTCCAAAGTACTAGACTACAAGTAATTCTGCTAAAGATTTTTTTTGGGTGCTGGGTGTTTTCACATTTGCTAGTGAAGCTACCAGCCATGATCAATCTCTATTTGATGAAGATAATACCATGCTGGAAGACTGTTGTGACACCATTCTAGAACCATTCAGCAAAATGTTGAACTTCAAATCCCAATTCAAGGCAGAAGTGCAAGGCAGTGAGGAAAACGAAGAGGGAGTCAGAGGGGCCTGCTGCCATTTGGAAAGTGGAAGTATACCAAAATCAATTTTCAGTAAGACCCTCCACCCGCCACCTCAGAACCTCAGATCAAATTTTGAATTAATTTTGATTTAAGATGCAAGAACAGCAAGCCCAGTCTTTTTTTTGTCCAGAAACAACACAAGATAGCTATCAGAGGACTTAATTGTCCTTAATGTTGGTATAGACAATAATATGGAGGGGAGTGCCAATCTATTTACAGGAATGACAGCAGCGTCCTTAAACATCCCCACCATTACAAGAACCAAGAAGTTGCTGGTGGATAAAGATGAAGTGTTGGGGACAGACAAAGAACTAATTGTAGGCCGTGAATTGTTCTGTTCAGATACACGGCCTGTAAGGCCACCAATTGCAGATCCAGATGAAAGTATACTACCCGTACCCCATCTGATACGACAAGCCGCAGGAGAAGGAGGTGAATCCGACGCTACCACAGGTGTTCCCACAACCTCATGAGGCAACACATCCTTGGTAGTAGTGGAATTAAGATACGTCTGAATGTTGTTAGGTTGGGAATTCATCATTAAGGGCCCTGCTACCGATTTATCTACCACAGATCCAGAAGAGGCTGCAGCGAGGAGATATGGAACAATATTCATGGAACCAGCTCCAGAGTGTGAGGTTGAGTCGTCATTAGGGATTTTCTCCTTTTTTGCTTTTGTTTCCCTCCGTACAACTACTGGAACTGTAGATGATTTTGATGATTTAGGCTCACCTGATAGAACCACAACTTTGGGACTATCCAAATTAATAGGCCAAAGAAATTTGCTTGACTGTCTTCCTTTATGGGAGCGTGTTTTGCACCATTTTCTTTGTCTTCTTTTTAGATTATTTATTCCCAACACACCTTTGATCTTTACCCTGTGTAGTAACTTGACTTGATTTATTTATATCCATTAAAGGTGAGCATGGTGAAACCGATATTGTCTCATCTCTTTCAATACCGGACAATAACAGCAAAGATAGATAGTTCAAAGTTGAAGCTGCTGAAATTACAGAACTCATGGATTTGACCAAAGTTATCACTGGTATGGAGGACTAAGAAAGGTGGATTGGCCAAATTAGCCTCTGAGCCCGCTAATTCAGGTAAATGAGTAGGTACAGACCTTTCCTTGTTAGGTTTCTCTAAATGCTCACAAATTCTTGGCAACAATTTTCAAATTGGCAAGTAATTCCTCCTTCATGTGGTCATTTAACCTAACAAGGGATTGGAAGGTGATGGATATTGCTGTGCTTGAAGGTGTGCCAAATGGATCCGGTGCCATAGAATGTAACTGAAGAGAGGACTGCCCGGGCATCATGGACTCATCACACGTAGTATTATTACCAGCCCCTCTTATGTGGTCACCCTGATTCTTTTCCGATGCATTAGAACAGGCAATCCAAGAGTTGAATAATAAGGGTTTTACAGAGATGTAATCACCATCCCCTATATAAACAGAGCCAGCCTCTTTCTCTAGACTTTGGCATAGTTGTATAAATGCATTTTCAAAATCCCCCAGATGTCGATCACATAGAGGAATTGAAGTAGCATTAGAGCCATTAGACAAAGATGAACCAGAATTTTAGGAAGGAGGCAAGATAGAATCGCTTGGACCCTCTAGTACACAATTAGATGTTATGTGTATAAAAGGGAAAATGCTCGCTATTTTCCCTGGGGTCATAATCAGTGAGGCTCCCAAATGTCCAGAAGCCCACTAAGACAAGTAGGGTAGTATCTGATAATGTATTTGGAGCTCCTGGGAAGCTATTTCTGCCTGACCTGCTTGAGCACTTTGAGCACTACACATATTATAGCAAGACAAAGAAGGAGCTGGCACAAGGTTGAATAACTAAGACAAATAGGTCTCAACACCGCCTTACAATCTCAGAAAAACCTCCAATCCGCCAAACTGCAACTTTTTCTACTTACCCGCACTTCCAAGACAATTTTACATTTCCACAGTTGTGTACGGGACACTGCAGTGTATGCTGAAGTCTTACAGTGCTACTGTAGACTTTAAGCTAAGACCCTCCCCAAATCCACCAGAAGGGGGCAAACTGAATTTAGCCTTCAGTGCACAATTGTAGTTTCCAATCCAGCCAGAGACCACGTGACCCAAAAAACTGGGAGAGGTTGAAAAAAAGTGGTACTCACCTCCCTGTAGTAATCAGCGTAGGTGCTGCAAAATCATGAATGTGAGGGGATGGCAAGGAATCGTACGAGGTCCGAAAAGGCCACAAGGTCACGGGAGGGCCGCAGAAGCCGCAGGAGTCATGGAGAGCGGAGAATAGAGAACATCATCGCCTGGGTCAAGGAAAGGACCCAGAAGCAAGACAAACGACTCATGTCAAGCTGCACTGTTAGGAACACTAATAGTCGCTTCCGAGATCCAGCATTTCAGAGCACATGCTGTGTTGACAAAGGGATGTCGCCTAGAATGCAGAAACTTATTCCACCTACAGGCATCAATGGATTTGGCTGCAGAAGGTGGAGACTGACACACAGGTGGCATTGTTGTTGATATAAACTTTTATTATTAACAAAAATAAAGCGGAAACCTAGTGGATCTTCTTGGTCCAGAAGAATGGTTTTCTTCTTCTGGACAGTGGATCACAGTTCCAGTTGTTAGGTGGGATCGTTACCTGAGGGAATGACTCCCTTCACCAGGTCTGAATCCCTTTTCAAAGCACACAACAAAAGTTCCAGGTTTTAATGTAAACAAGCAGTAACATTCTCAATTCAACTCAAAATGTACAGTTCCAGGTCAAAAATCAACATTCCTTATTGCCCATAGTTGCTTCTTCGCTACTGGGTTGCTGAAGAATGCCTCATTTCTCGAGGTATCTTGTTTTTTGGGTTTCCACCACCAGGGGGAATGACTCCCTCCTCCTGGGTGTATGTGTTCCAGGAGAATGCATCTCTTCTCCTGGTACTCCAGCAGCACAATGTCGAAACACCAGGGAGAATGACTCCCTTCCCCTTGCTTTTCCCTTTATGGTTTTACACAGTTCAACAATACCAAGGGGGAATAACTACATCCCCTGATTTCAGTACTTCACAAAAAGAAAATGATTGCTGATCCTCCAACCCTCTGCTTCAGAAAGTTTATCATTTCTTTATCCCAGGGTGAATGACTCCCTTTCCCCTGGAACACTGGTTCGATGATCCTTGTTAGTTTCAACTACCAGGAGAATTACTCCCTTTACCCTGGCCTTTTTTGGCTTTGTTTCCCAGTTCATAACACCAGGGGGAATGTCTCCCTTCCCCTGGCCTTTCTCATGCTGTCACAGCGCACCGGAATTCGCTATGGCACGAATGGAAATGGAAACACTCCGTGTTCTACCACGTTTTCTCTGGAACTACTGCTTACTGGACTAGTTTATTCCAAGATGGCGCCCACAGTTCGTATTTGCCTCCTGAGGCTGCGATGCGCCAATGCGTTGCAAACCCTTTGCCACCCCGGGTAAGTCGCTAGTGTTTTCCTCCTTTCCAGATGGTTTCCACCCTTTTTTCGTTACTTTGGCTGCCTTTACTTACGTTTTCTGTTGCTCATCCTTCCTTGCATGTCTGTTGCTGCTGTCCAGTTTCCCTCGCTGATTCTCTTGTTTCCCTTGCCTGCCTTTCGTTGTCCTCTTCAATTCCTGACGATTCACAACACCAGGGGGAATGTCTCCCTTCCCCTGGCCTTTCTCAGTCTTAGTTCTACAGTTCATAACACCAAGCTAAATGGTAACGAAGGACAAGGACAGCAACATCCGTAAGGAGAAGTCAGCGAGCTAGGAAGCTGCCAAAAAGCCTGCGAGTTGGAAACAGGACGTTCAAAGACTTTATCGAAGCAGCAGTGTGGAGGCACACCAGGAAATCGTCCTTGTCCGTCAGCTGCCTTGAAGCTGAGAGTCAGTGTGGTGGTGACGTCACCTGTGGTGACCTCTGGTGGGTGGACCGGGCTGTCCAAGAACTACGGCGAGTCCGCCAATCAGTAGGCGACTGCGGAGCCACGTAGGCGACTGCATGGGAAGTACAAGGAACTGTGGTGGTTGTACAACCAGTAACAGGTAGACTGTTAGGTCCGAAACTTGCAGCTAGACCAATAACGGACCACAAAGTGAAGCATGCCAAAGATGAGCAGGAGAAGAAAGAGAAGGAACAAACCCGCGACCCCTGGTGAAACCAGTGAAGAGCTCCCTGAGAGAAGGTAAAGGGAATAGTAATAAGTCCAGGAATGGCTCAGGAAAACTTGAGAAGGTGAAACAAGAAGATAAGAAAGAAGTAGATCATTTTGTGAGGCAACACCCTGGTCAGTTCCATAAAACTGTGGTCTAGAAGAGTCAAGAAGGACTCAGGGAGCCTCTTTCTCGTCCCGGTGGGGGCAAGTTGAAGGACACTGTTCAAGTAGAGAGAATGCTAAATCCGTGAAAATATCTTAAAGAATTGATGAAGAATCTAAAATTGAAATAACTCAAGAAAACATTGAAGGGCCGCAGAGAGCTCGAGGATTCCCTCCTTCGTCCCAGTGGGAGCAAGAGGAAAGACAGAGTTCAAGACAAGAAAAGCCTTCTAAAAGCTGATGGTAAACTAGGAGAAAGGACACATTCTACTAGTCCTGTGAAATTTGTGGAACTTTGTGAAACACGAACTGCAAAATACTTTTACCCAGGAGACGGGAGTCATTGTGCTGGGTTAGAATAAGTACTCTTCTGTTAGCTTAGTGATTTGTGTTTAAGTAACAAGGATAGAGTAGGAGTTTTGACTAGGACAGTACCTTTTGCTTGGGATATCACAGACTTCCTGACAAACCAGAGTTTTAGTATTGTTGAGGTAGGGAAACCACCTCCAACTTCTGGGATAGATAGCATTGCACTTATTTTGGTTAATAAAAGTTTGTATCAAACTATATGCCTTCACTTGGTCAAATTCAGTCACTTGTGGCCAAGGCCATCATTGCAGGTTTCCAGACATTCTCCCGAAACCAGTAGAAGGTTGGATGTTCGTCCCTGAAATTGAGACCAATTTGAGCTCAGAAACCATTGTAACAACCTCATAGCATGCAGGCCTCTGGCACCACCAAGATACACGTGGTCATAAGACCCAGAAAGCGCAGAAAAACCAAGGCTTGAACTGTCATCTGTGGTTGAAAAATCTGGACCATCTTTTATATGTTCGCCACTCTGTGGTCAGGTGGGAAACCCAAACCCAAGTGAGTTTCCAAGGCTGCACCAATAAATCGGAGGGACTGGGACGGCGAAACCTGAAACCTCTCGAAGTCCAGGGAGAAGCCCAAGCTGTGCAATAAGCTGCATGTATGATACAGGTGTGCCAACGCTATATCTGCTGAGCTAGCTCGGAGAAGCCAGTCGTTCTGGTAGGGAAAGAAACTAGAAAGTATGTTGAGTACATACCCCTCCCTCGTTCCAAGCAGGGTACCATCTCTCAGACCCTTTTACCCAGAAAGCTGACAGATCACTTCCAACAGGAGAAATTCCGGAGGCAAGGGTTGGTGGCATGGTTGGTGGTCTTGGGGGCGAGAGGCAAAAGGCAGGCAGAATCCCTGCTGTATGACCTGTAAGGCCCAGGCGTCTCAGGTGGTATTTTTCCATTCCCTGACAAACAGGGATATTCTGCCTCTGATAGGGGAAAACAGATAGTGGAAGTCCACTTCAGAGATGCTTTGTGCCAAGGGTTGCGGAGGGCACAGTCGAGGTGGAAGTGCCTCCTCTAAGTGCACCCCATCCCCTATCTCTCTAGGGACGACATTGCCCCTGCCTGCCTGACAGTGCTTAGCCTCTACATTTCTAGGCATAAGTGGTGATGGGGTGAAAACCAGTTCCCCTGCCAGCAGGGTTTGCAGGTCGATGTACTGCTAGCCCTAGCAACTTTAGAGGCTTGACATTTCTGGAGTGACTTAAAGGCCTTGGTGCCCAACAAGTTTATGCCATTGAATGGCATGTCCAGCAGTCTCTTGTACATCAGTAGAAAACTCGGACGTCTTTAGAGAAGAGAACAGTCACAGGACTGTGCTGGTGGCCACAGTCCTTGAGACACAGTCTGTGTTGTCCAGACCAGATTGCAGAATCTCACAGGAGGCTTATTTGCCGCCCTTGAGGAGGGCCTCAAAACCTTCCTGCATCTCCCCTTTGAGGATGGGCTCTGATGCCTCGGCCACAACTGACCATAGGCCAAAGGAAAAATTGGCCAAAGCGCATGAGGCATTGACACACCGGAGACCAACGAGCGAAAGGACTAAAATCTTCCAACCCCCATGTGTTCAGTCTCTTGTTCTCTCTGTTGAGGGGTAGAGAGGGGAAAGGAGAACTTACCTACCGGTAATGTACTTTCTATGGATTCTTTTCCGGCAGATTCCTCTTCAAATAGATATCGCCCTCCAGCGTCAGCACCTCAACTGCCACACATATACTAGGTCACTACACCCCCGTATCTTAGTTCAGCACCTTTTATCCTGCCCAAGCTCAGCAGCCGAGGATGAAGAATCCAAGGATTCTGCTGTAGAGAGTCAAAGCACGTCTTTCAATACCAAAAATGTTGTTATATATATTTGTTTGTGAGGAAGAGACCTGCCACTAAGCTGTGAAAGATAGTGTACATAAGAAAAGGCTGCAATGATAACTTGAGAACCAACCATTCACCACCTCATCTCGGAAGAAGAGACTAGTCACAATAAACTGCAGAGCACTTTCGTAGAGGGCCGGTTAGGAGGGTGGTGAGGATTCTGCGGAAGAAGTATCCATAAAGAAAACATTACCGGCAAGTTATTTCTACTTCAATGGATGGCCTTTTCCTGCAGATTCCTCATCAGATAGACTCCATAAGCAGTATAGAGTGCAGAGGTGGGATGAAAGTCCTAAACAAGCAAGTTCGATAAGAAGACCCTGCCAAAACGAATGTCCGCACCACGTGCCTTTAACGCTCACCTGATTCCCGTAGAGGCGCCGGTCTTGACTGGGCGTATACCGTATCTTCAAAGGTGATGTGTAACACACGGCTGGCTCTTTGGGCTGGACCTCTGTGCACTGTATGTCTGGCTCGAAGGGTAAGATGTCTGCAGATAGAAAATGTGGGATTAATGAACTGGGTTATTGAATGTCTCTCTCTTCTTCCCTTTCTCTTCTCCTGTAGAACCCCAAAGGTTAACGCTCTCACCTTAGGTAAGTGAACGTCGTGCTCTCCATCTGCCTAGAGGCAGGGTGCTGTAACCAGTTTCTTCACTGGATAAGAGGAGCAGGCCTCTTGACTTCAGAGGACTGCTGTCCGTCGTTTACTGCACGAACGGTAAGTTTCGAGTAATTCTAATGTGTTTAAAGTCTTTAGTAATGATGTCTCTTGTTTTTCAGGGTTCCGGCGATGGCGGATGGCGGGCTGAAGTGAGTTGAAGATGGAGCCCGTGTGATGAATAGAAGCGCCTGGAAGCACGTAAGTAAGCGCTTGTTGCCTGCTTCACGATGCGCTCTAACTGTCTTTTTATTTTGCAGGTACAAGTTCGGGGCGGCTGCAGGGTGCCGGAATACCCACTGGGTTAGATGTGGAAAGGAGTAATGGCCCGTGAGTATTAAAGTTCCCCAATGTCTTTAAACGCACCTTGTTTTGTCTTTCAGATGCGGGATGCAGCGCCGAAGGCCTCCGGAGCGTGCAAAGAGTTGGTAAGCCTTTGTCTTTCAGATGCCGGAATGCAGCGCGAGGCGTTGGTGACAGCCGATGGACCAGGTAAGTGAAGAGCTGTCACTGAAGACCGTAATGCTAACCTGTTCTTTCTTGTCTTTATAGGTGTTGCTGAAGACTGGATTCAGGATGGTAAGCCTTTTTCCTTAGGCCCAGGATCAGATGCAGAAGACACGATGAGCGTTCTGCTGCTGAGGATGCAGAATAACGCAAAGCAAGATTCATCCATCGGGTGAGGTTTAAATAGCCTCCTGTAGTGCTTAGGTGTCTCCTTCCACAGCCACGCCTAGGTAAGAAAAGAGTTCCTGCTTTCCAGAAGAGTTCCAGTGTTCTGAATCTAGGGAGTGGCTCCTGCCCCACCCAACAGGAAAAGTAGTTCCAAACAGAAGAGGATCAGAGACTCAACTGGCAGGCAAGTAAGCAGCATGGTCTGCTGCAGGTAAGTCCACCCAAGCATTATGAGCCCGGCGCTTCCAGCGCTGGGACTCGGCATATTTATGAGACTGGTGCCACTGGCGCCAGGACTGGGTCCAAAAGGTCCCAATTGGGACTGGTTGGCACTCGGAACCTGGGTTATGGATCTGCTTCCAAGGGAGTTGGGAAAACCCTGACCTTTTGGAAGCAGAGATCATGACAGTGCCACATCCAGGCAATAGTGGTTGGTGAACATGTACAATGATTACCACGTCGTCACCCGGCAGATGTCTCTCACTGGGACGCCCCTCTGCAAAGCAGAAGATGCTGCTATGTACCTGGTGGAAATGCACCCTTTTTCCTGGTGGCAAGTCCTTCCATGCTCTCTGGTAACATTCTGCGATGTAGAGAGTGATCCACCTGGAGATTGTCTGTTTAGAAATGGCCCTTCCCTTCCTGGACAGAGAGAAGGCTATGAAGAATGTATCACTTCGTGTGAATTCAGTTGTCCTTGCCACATAAAAACTAAGGGCCCTTTTTGGTTCCAGCCTGTGCAGCCTCTCCTCATCTTTAGAAGGATGTGGGGGAGAATAGAACACTGGAAAGTCAATTGCTTGTGACACAGGAAATTCAGAAACCACCTTCGGCAGGAATCACGGCCGTACCTGGAGTGAATCCCCTTCTCTTGGAAGAACCTGAGGAAAGGTGGTTTGCAGGACAGTGCCTGTAGCTCACTGACATGTCTGGGAGACGTGATTGCCATCAGAAAGGCAGTTTTCAGCACGAGCAACCTGATGGAGCATGGGTGCATGTGCTCAAACAGAGCTGCCATCAAAAATGTGAGAACCAGGTAAAGGTCCCAGTCCGGAAATACAAACAGAGTAGGTGGGAACGTATTTACAAGGTTCTTCATGAATTGGCCCACAAAAAGGATCTTAAATAGGGACCCTTCATCCGGGGGCCTCTTAACAGACAAAGCCGCCAAATAACCTTTGACTGTTGCAAACTGAAGGACTGATGATGCAAGTGATAAAAGGAACTCCATCACTGAAGTGGTGGGGCAAGAGAGAGGATCTATCTTGTGTTCCCTGCACTACGCCCCAAGACTTCTCCATCTGCACGTGTACAGAGATCTGGTAGATGGTCTGGATGCAGCCAGTAACACTTCAAGCACCTCTTCTGAGAGGTCCCAGTCATCATAGCTCATCCTCTTAAGAGCAACGCATGTAGGTTGAGGGACACTGGGTTTGGGTGGAGCACCCAACCTTCCAACTGACATAGGAGGTCCGGCCATGGATGCAACCAGAGAGGTGGGCAGATGGTCAACTCTAGGAGCTCTGAGTACCATGTTCTCCTCACCCAATTCGGGGTAATCAAGATCATGTCGCTTGAAATCTCCTCAACCTCCTGAGAACCCACGGGATGACAGGAATAGGGGGGAAGGCATAGTGGAGGTCGAAGTCCCACTCCCGATAGGAATGCATCCCCCAGTGCACTCTTAGCTGGGAATTCCCTCAAGCAAAACTGTCTGCACTTCCGAGTTGGATCTTGTGGCAAACAGATCGACCATTGGGGTACCCCACTGAGCGAAGATCTCCTCGAGAACTTCCTGGTACACTTCCCACTCCTGTGAGAACGTGCTCTGCCTGCTTAGAGCATCCGCCAGCACATTCCCCACTCACACCAAATGCAGTGCCGAAACAGAGATCCGATTCTTGGGCAACCTGAACCATAGCTGCATCGCCTCTCTGCAAAGGGGCAGAGACTGCACACCTCCCTGTTTGCTCAGGTAGTGCATAGCCACTGTATTGTCTGTCATGAACAGGACAGGCTTCCCTTTGAGAGAGGGTGCAAAGGCCATCAGGGCTAGCCTGATCGCCCGCAACTCCAGCCTGTTTATATGCCACAGGCTCTCCATTGAAGACCAATGGCCGCTCAACTGCAGATCCCCGCAGTGAGCACCCCAACACTTCAGAGACTCCTCTGTAACCACCCAGGCTTGGGGCCACGGAGGCCAGAAGGGTTCCACCACCATCATGTTGTCTCTACCGACCCACCAAGTTAGATCGTTGTCCACCGACCTCGATACCCTGAGAATATCCCTCATGGCACCAAAATACAGGGAGCACTGACTTCTCAGCAACCACTGCAGGAATCGCATTTGCAACATGGCCTCTGGCACCTGAAAAATGTACGAAGCCATGAGACATAAAAGGTAGAGGAAGGAGGCCGCTGGTAAGATGTGGCTCTGGAAGAGTTTGACCATTGGCTCGACACTGGTGACTATCTTAAGGGAGAAAGGCCGTCCCCACCCAAGTGTCTAGGACTGCTCCAATGAACGGAACTTCTCTGTTGGCATAGTGTGGGACTTCTGGAAGTTAAGGGAGAAGTCCAACCTGTGTAGCAGCGAGCAAGTGTCCTTGAGGAGAGAAGACACCTGCTCTAGTGACTTCTCCCGATCAGCCAGTCATCCAGGTAGGGGAATATGTGGATACTGGATCTCCTGAGGTGCACGGCCAATACTGCCATCAGTTTGGTGAAGACCCTGGGCGCGGAGGTTAACCCAAAAGGGAGCACCTTGAATTTGGTAATGGGAGTCCCTTACGAGGAATGTCAGGGACCGCCTGTGCCTCTGATGGATGGGCAGATTAAAGTAAGCGTCCTGCAGATCCAACAACACCAACCAGTCCTGAAGCTGCAAAGCCTGGAGAGTTTTTCACGAATGCACCATCTAGAACTTGTCCTTCCTCTGGAACTTTTTCAGGGCCCGAGGGCCAAAATTGGATGTAGTCCTCCTGCTTTCTTGGGTACGAGGAAATACCGGGAATACCAGCCCGATCCTCTCTGCTCGGGAGATACCTCTTCCACGGCACCCTTCAGTAACAGGGCTCGCAGTTCCTCCTTGAGCTCCTATTCCGGCTGTTGGGGTGTGGGAGGGGGCTGTCTGGTGGTTTTCTTAAAAAAGGAAGACAGTACCCTCATTTGATGAGCTGCAATGCCCAGGCGTAGGACCTTATCTCCTTCCACTGGAGCAAGTGCTCGCCAATCCTGCCTCCAACCGAGCAAACGTGGGGTAGATCTCAAATCAGCTTTGTGGGCTGTGCCGCCCCTGCCGCCGTCTGCTGGCCCCTACGCCACTGCGCTTGCTTGGGTTGTGGGAGCTGTGCCTTTTTCCTGAAGGGGCCAAACAGCCTGTAACCCCTTCCTCTTGAAGAGAAGATGAAGGATGGAGTGAGCGGTTGTACACAGCCAGGCCCAGAGACTTGGCATCCAGTTCAGAGTCTTTACATTTCTCTAAAGACTTTTCAGCTCTAGGGCCGAACAGGTGTTCGTCATCTAAGGCAATGTCCAGAACTTTCACTTGGATGTTGGGCGAAAAGCCGGACCCGTGTAGGTAGGCTTGCCTCCTTAGCACAGTGGCTGACCCCATTGCCCTGCCCACACAGTCTGCAATGTCCACGCCCGACTGCAGCGCCTGGCAGGAAACTGCCTTATCATCGTCCACCATGCGTAGGAAACCCTCTTGCATTTCCCCTCGGGATATGCTACGCCGCATGCCACAGACCATGCAAATATTTCACAAATGCACATGAAGCGTTCACTGCATTTAGGGCACTACTGAACGAGGACAACACCTTTTTTGCCAGGATGTTCGATTTCTTACACTCCTTGTCTGTAGGCAGATTGGAAGTGGACGTGGGAATTAGCCAACTTAGGGCTGAGTACTAATATTATAAGGTGGATCAAACTATTGTATGCAGCGCCCACCGCTAGGGTATTCACGGAGAGAGAAGTCACAGAACCTAGGGTGTTCATTGTCCTCTGTTACGTTTACATGCACAATCATGTTGTAGCTAGGTTGCATAAACAGTAACATATGCAATGTAGGGGTAGGCTTGTTGGACACTGGTTTCTGGTTTTGTTGAATGCAGAATACATAGTGCTGTATGTTACAGAACCGCAGCATAACCTTAATACAATAGTGGCTGATACGGTCTAGTTCAAAATATATGCCAGGCTATCAATAAAGTGGAATAAATTCGTGTTACTTCTCTCGACTTGGAGCGCGACGGTTTAACCAGTCCATAGCGATTTCCACTGGTGTCCAGAGACAGGACACTATTTGGGAGTACAAATAAGTATAACTACAGAATTAATCACTAGCCTTAACTATGATCCAGGAAAATTGCTGCAGGAACAAAAACTAAATGGATTACACTTCCACTATGGCAGGTTCAGCTGCTATCACCAACATTACTGTATTTCCGAAAATATGCATTAGTACCTGTATACTTGATGTCTCTTCTTTTGGGCACTATCTAAGTTATTATAGGGTGGCAAACAACTCCGATTGCGTTGGGAATTTCTCCCCAAGCCCTCTCTATAGGTTTAGTTTAGTTTATTTATTAGTATAGTGCAGACCAAGCCCAAGGGCATCTGGGCGCTAATCATCCAAGTTACAATAGGATACAAAACGATAAAACAGTAAAGTAAAATACAGAAATTGCACGCAGAATTTACAACTATACATCCATCACAGTGAAATATACAGTGATAATTAGCATAAAAGAATTACGCACAAAGTCTGTAAGTATACATCAGATAATAGAGAGAAGGGGCAGTGGATAAATATATACATCAGGTGACAGATTGCAACCAAATGGCCAAAGTTTTATACTGCCATGTTGAGGTCTTGCTCGTGGAGCCAAGCTTTGACCTTTTTCCTAAATAGGAGGAATGAAGGTTCCTCTCTCAAGGAAACTGGTAGTGCATTCCATTTCTTAGCAGCAAGGACTGGGAATCTAGCCCCGCCTGCACGTTGTTGCTTAAAGCGTGGGATGGAGATGCAGTGCGACTGGGCTTTTCTAGTGGGCCGTGAAGATGATTGACGGGCAATGATATTGGCAAGGTAAATAGGGGCCTGGTTAGATAAACATTTGTGGGTAAGGGACAAAGTTTTAAGTTCAATTCTCTGCTTGATGTTGAACCATTTTATTGTGTGTCGTGCTGCTGAGATAAGGTATGTTGTTTTCTGGGAATGTTTAGGGCAGCTCTGATAGCGTTATTTTGCACAACTTACATTATGCGAATGTTACATTTTGATATGCCCAAATAGAGCGCAATACAATAATCGAGCTTAGATGGGACTCAAGATCTAGCTATTGAGATGCAGTTAGGTGTAGTCAAATAAGGGTGGCAGGCCTTGATGAGCTTGCAGGTATGAGCTGTAGATGACGCCATGGCGTTGGATTGTCTCGTAAATGTTAGTGCGGAGTCTATGTAGATTCCTAGAGTTTTCACAACATTGGCTACTTTAAGTTGCCATCGATATTGAATGATGTGAATAGCGCACCTAATTTATTCAGTTTGGCTGTGGACCCTAGGAGGAGCAGCTCAGTCTTCTCATCGTTGAGACAAAGCCCATGCTTCGCCATCCAAGCTTGTTTTATGAGGTAGATGTCATTGAGGGTCTTACTGTCTACAATGTGATCACCAGTGATAGTGATGAGTATCTGGGTATCATCCGCATAGTTTGTGTAGGTGATCCCCAGATAGTCAAGTCTATCAAAAAGAGTCTTAGCAAACACATTGTAGAGAGAAGGGGACACACAGGATCCTTGTGGAACCCCACAAGTAACAGGGGTGGGTAAGGCAGAGGCTGAGGGTGCAAAGACCCTCATGGATCTGTTGTTAAGGAAATACTCAATCCAGGCGTTGGCTTGGTCTCAGAAATGGGCAGCAGATGACACATGTTTACATAGGATTTTGTGGTCCATCAAATCAAATGCCACTGATAGGTCGAGTAACAGAAGCAAGGCTCATTTTCCCTTGCCTTTCAAGGTTTGAATTTGAGTTTTCAGGTTGATAAGCACTGTTTCTGTCCCATGTCCGGGTCTGAATCCTGATTGTCTCAGTCCTAGCAAGCTGTTGGATTCAAGGTATTGCTGTATCTGCAGATAAGCTGCTTGGGTCTAGTATTTTTTAGCAGAAACGGAACCGTTGTGATGGGTCTGTAGTTTGAGGGGTTGTTGGGGTCTAATGAGGGTTTCTTTAGAAGTACCCAGGTGTCTTTCAGGTTATTAGGTACAGTGCTGGTTTTGAAGGAAGAATTAATGACAGATGTAATGAAGGGGGCCAGTTGCCTGGCAGCCTCTTTGATAAGCGGAGCTGGACATGCGTCTCCCTGACAGTTTGATGGTTTAAGTTTAAGGATGATAGTTTCAACCTCTTTGATAGTGAGGGGTGTGAAGTTGAATTGAGGCACTGCGTTCATGGTAGGAGAGGGAGAGTCCTGGAACTGATCATAGTTGGTGATGAGGATTTTCTTAGTTTCTATGTTATTTTGGAGTAGGGTGATTTTATTCTGTAGTGCATTCTGTATATTAGTGCACCATATGTTATCTTTAGTACAAGTATCAGAGGAGAGACAGGTGATTCCAACTCTTTCAGGATTTTGAAAAGTTCCTTTGTACTGGATTTAGCTTTGGATATGTGATCATTAAAGTTATCTTTTTTTACTTGGACAATGGCTACCTTGTAATTAAAAGAAGCTACCGTGAAATTGTCTTTATTTGCTGGCGTTGGGGTACCCTTCCAAATAGCTTCAGACGTTCTTTTCAGTTTCCTGAGAGTCGTAAGGTGTGGCGTATACCAGTTGTTGAGATGAGTGTGAGGTTTAGATTTACGTAGTATGAGAGGCGCTATTGTATTCATAGCCTTGAGGATAGTTTCATTATATAAGTCTACTAACTCTGTACGGTCTGAGTGCGTTCTATCAGGGTTAATGATAGGTTGCAGTAAAGGTAGGAGTTTCTCTAGGGTTAGATAACGTTTGTTTCTTATCATCATGGCGGGTGCTTGAATTGGAGGGGTAGGTGGCACAGAATCTTTAATAATGAACGAGATTAGATGGTGGTCGGTCCAGGCGCAGGGCGTATTAGAGAGTATATCGATGTTACAGTTTAAGTCCGCAAGCCAGTCTAGCGTTCTTCATTTGTTATGAGTGGGGTTAGTTATCCGGTGAGTATACCCTAGTTCAGTAATAGTATCTTTTAAGGAACTGGCTTTAGAATGTTTGGGGTCTTGGAAACCTAGATTGAAGTCTCCCAGGATGATGACTTGGGAGTTACTTTTGGTATTAGTTGATAATAGATGAGATATATCATTTTCAAAGGTGGTGGTCGGGCCTGGTGGACGATAAATCAAGTGGATTGTGATAGTTGATGTTAGAGATGTGGGCAGTTTGATAGATAATAGTTCTGCAGACGGCATGGGTTGATTATTAACGTTTATTAGGCCTAGTGCAGTTTTGTAGATGAAAGCAATGCCCCCTCCTTTCGAGGTGTTGGCTTCTCTATCAGCTCGGATGATAGAATAGTTATCCGGGATGGCAAGGGCTAGTGATGGGCCTGATGCTGAGTGAAGCCATGTCTCCGTGATGGCAATGAGGTCCAGGTCAAGGAGTGTTATATAGTCAGCAATGTCTAATGTGTGAGCCGGCAGTGATCTGGCATTAATAAGGCCAGCTTTAATGCTAGGTATTACATTTTTTATTTTTGCCTTAGGTGATCTCTGATTGTTTCCAGGTGCATGGGGTGATGTGGCTGCATTGTCTGAGGTGAGGGTTACTCCGCTAGCGTCTATGCTGATCCGGGAAGGTTGTTGTCGCTGGGTTCTAGAGCTAAGTCTATAATTTCGGAATGGTATTGAGCAGAGAGTGGAGTGCAAGGGTAAAGGAGTGGATGAATTATGCTCTTGGTGATTGGTGTTGTATGGGAGCGAAGTTGTAGATGGTTGTGCAGGAGTGACAAAGGGGTGCATAGGTCATAAGTTGGGCTTTGTGTCCAATAGGTAAGGCTAACGGTGGTAGTGTTTGTAGGTGGTATGGTTCCGTATTAAGGCAGGGTTGAAAGAATCTTGATGGTGGTATGAGGATTGATGGCGGAAGGCTGGGTGCCATGGTTAGGTGAGTCACAAGTACTATATGGTTGGTTAGGGTGTCCATGGGTAACAGAGGGCCAATGCCTATTGTAAATGCTAATACTGGCAGGACAAGTTAATTTAAGAGGATGACCAGCACTAGGCAGAGTATCTGCATGGCTGATGCTACTACGGTTGAGCCGGTGCCTAGGTGTTCCCCTTCTAGTGTAACCTGAAGGTGTTAGCTATGAAATGCTTAGTGCAAATTCCTAATACAGGGCGGATACCAATGTTGTATATGGCAGGTAAGAGCCCAGGCATAGACGTGCACTAGTGGCTAGTAGCCAGGGGGCTAGCTGGGCATAACATGTGAAATAGTCTACAAATTCAAATTACAAATAAACATTTTGTAAGACAGTGGTTTGCGCAACGTGACACATTTAAACATGCTAGTTAAGCTGTCAACATGTTGGTGTGTTGGTTGTCATGAATTTTCAGGTATATCTAATAGTGCAAGCACAATTTCTCAATCATTGGTACCGTGAAGGGGAGATGGTGCTGCAAGTACATGTGGAGCAGAGTCCAGGGACCCGTGGGTGTCTCTTCCCAATTGAATACTACAATGAGCAATACAAAAATGTTCACCACCCGCTAAACTGAATCGAGAATAATATGAAACTGACAAAATCCTAATGCACATGGGCTTTCTGGAACTTTTGATACCTTGAGACTTAAAGCATGGCAAATGATGCATATACTGGCATGGGCTGACCTATTACTTGATGGGAAAATGTATAGACTTGAAAATATATACAAGGCGCATAATATACCACAATCAACTTGACACTGCAATATGTTGAGCGGTACATTTAGGAAGCACTCGGGAAAATTTCACTAAACCACCAGAGATTATAGTTATTGTTCATGAGATGATCAGTGTAAAATCTACTGCCGATAAAATAACTAGAATATATGACCATGTGAAGGATAACACGGAGATTGTTGTTCATTTCATCCAGATTTGGCCAAATAGAATTTGTATCTGGGAGGCATAATAGAAGATCAATGGTTGAAAATGTGTGCATTGACCAGGAACATATCCTTAAGTTCCCAGCTGTCAATGATACATTAGATTGAACCCCAATCAGAGTCGCAAAATGACTCTAAACATTTTTTTTTAAAATCAGATACATGCTCTAGAAGTAATGAAAAAGAGCTAATTATTCCCCATCTAATGTAGGTTTAACCTGAGACTAGATTACAGTGAGAAACTATTGTACAAGTGATATAGTTGGAGATGCAATTCCCATTTCCTTACTGTATGGCTTCTGGGGCTTTATATGAAAGAGAAGTGTTTTAATACAAGTTTCATCAGGTTGTGCTAGATGTAAACTTTCAATGTGCTGGATGTGGCACTCATCCCCACACAGCGAGTGGATACATGATATTATACATATGCAGGAAAATGAGGAAGATTACTACAATGTGATGCCAGACTGTTCTAGCACTAATGAATTGTGCCGAGTATATCTGTGATTGATATGCCATTTAAAACGCACGCCTGTACACAAGTATTTCTAGTGAAAAGGAACCTGAACATGAGCACAATCTTAAAGGCCAAATACAAAATGGCTCTCTTTGAAGAATGGTCGCACGTTTTTGGGTTACCGATGTGGAGGCATGAGTTTTTACTGCAAACATTTTTGAAAAAGAGACCAGAACTGTGAACCAATGCACAAGGTTATTTCCTTTTTGTTTGCAATTCAAGTTGGGTTTGGTTAGTTGAGTGATTTGGAATACTGATGTGTATTATTAATGTACAATAATTTCCAGTTCGCATTATTTGTGTGAGTCAATGCTATATTGTATAATTTAGTGTTTGTTAAGAAAATGAACAAGTACAGTAAAAAAAAAACATTAACATGGCTGCATCATTTCAAAAAGAAAAGCTGATACTTTTAAGTTGTTCATTAATGTGTGCTGCAGACAGGAACTTCCCCAAACCATTATGTGGGTCAAAGTGCTTAATTTTATTAATGTTCATTATATATTTCTACCAACTCACTAATAACTCCTGAGGTCCAACTTTGAGGCCACTTGTAGATCACACTGGCTTACTTGCAGCTCGGGAACCGGTTGGCCCCATCAGTTGCATATATAACTAGAATGAATGCTTGCTAAGTTCACAGAGACCTCTTCCACTTAATGAACTGCAACTACAGATATCAGTATTCCCCAATATCTTTGGCCATGAGTCAGTGTCCATTACTTTACACCCACTGCAGTGAACACCACCTCTAGAAATCCTTACCTAGATTCAATCTAGATACATTTTTGGACACTGAGGCTTTACTTCATGTTGCTGTGCTTGCCAGCTTTCTCTAATACAGTTCTTACAGGGTTCCCAATCATACAATCTGATAGAAAACAAAGGACCGGGGGTATTAGCAACTATCCACAGACTGCATCAGTGCTTTAAGTACAAGTCACATATATAGTGTTGAGAACAAGTTAGTTTCTCTACTATTATCCCATGATACATTTTTGACATGCTTGATGGCCTCCTACATTCGTAAATCGACCAGAACAATCCTACCCCTGATTTTCAGAAGTAGCTCCAGGCGAGATGCTGATGTCACAGATGCTACAGCTTAGTTGGAAAATCATAACTGCCAATATCAATATCTGAAGATTGTGGAAATGGCATCCCCAAACTGGACTATAAAAGAAGGACCCAAGGACACGTTCCTTGTAAAGTATTATAAACACAACAACACTTCCTGTTGGCTATATTGCATACAGATGTATTTGTGGAACACTCAAATGAGAAACGAATCACAGAATCGGATTACTGTGGTGCTTTTACTGTTTGGAAGAAATCCGGTCCCATTCAAATATCAGCCTTACAATAATGATAACTTCTTGATGTATAAATAAACTTAACATCGGTTGCAGACTACCATCAGGATTTTCCAAGTAAATGTGCAAAATACACATCACTACTTCTTCCATTGCAGTAAAGGGCTTAATCCAGAGATATCCAAGAAAACAGACTTATTTGCTGTTTCCACCTATTACGCTAGTGACACCAGCAATTGAGAAAAACAATGGAGTGCTGACCTGAAATATGACATGCATTACTTACCGTAATAGCATTTCTGATGATTGCATCTGCTTAGATTCACATGCTGTGCATATGGTTCGACATCCAGTGGTAACCGCGGAGTATTGCATCTCGTCTTTCGGGGACCGAAAGGGGACGTCGGCATAGGCGTGTCTGTAACACTATCCCTATCGTGACGTGTGTAGTACCCAAAATCCCTCACGCGCCGAGGTCCCTCCGATTGTATTTTTTCTGTCATGAGGGAGCCTAAGGCTATAGTGAGTGAGTACATAAAGAGAGAAAGTAGTAAGACGTCTATGTTCCTTCCACCCCCAGCAGGGAGGTAGGGAAGGCGCATGTGAATCTAAGCAGATACAATCATCAGAAAGGCTATTACGGTAAGTAATGCATGTCTTCTGATGCTTGTTAATCTGTTTAGAATCACATGCTGTGCATAGACTAGAGAGCGCTGGGTGAGAGATGGGAGGATAAATCCTCTTGACCCCTTCCATAAAGGCTTTAATTACTGGTATTTTCCACCACAATACTTTTTGTTGTGATGTGGTGTAGGCTGACAGAGCAGCCAGATTAATCTTTACGGAATTGAAGACTAACCCCGAGTCCAGCAGGTGGGTTAGATACAACACAATGTGTGAGGGTGAGCAATCAATGTGATTGACGCCCTTGGAATTGCAACAGAAGACAAAACGTTTCCATTTGCTGGCATAGCAATAACATGTGTTAGGCTTTCTCGCTTCCCTGAGTATCTCCATGCATCTCTGAGGGAGTTGCAGGTGTCCAAACTCTATGATCTCAGGAGCCAGGCTGCTAAATTCAGAGTTTGTGGGCATGGGTGTAGGGTCTCCCCCCTGTCCTGAGACAACATGTTGTACGGGCAGGGCAGCTTGACTGGTGGGGAGAGGGACATTTCCATCAGGTGAGCGAACTAGGGTTGGCGGGCCCACATGGGGGCCACCAATATCATGGTGACTGGTTCCTGGTGCATCTTGTGCACTATCTTGTTGAGAATGGGAGTTGGGGGGGAAAAGCGTAGACAGATTTCCCCGACCAAGTTATCCAGAGACCGTTCCCCTTGGATCGTTTCTGGGGGTACCTCATACATGCCAACACTCCAGATTTAGGCAGGAGACTCCCGATTTTTTCATTAAAAACAGTGCTATTTTTTACTGTCTCCCACCTAAAATAACAATATCCCCAATGCATTCCTAAAGAGAAAATGCATTCTCCCGATTTCGGTGCGGAAATCTCCCTCTTCGGGGCTTCGGAATGTTGGCATGTCTGGTACCTGGAGGCATAGTCTGGGTATTGGGCGTTCTCCTGAGTAGCGAACAGGTCGATCTCTGGGAAACCCCATTCTGCGAAGACGTTGGACACAATGTCTTCGCACAGTCGCCATTCGTATTCCTCTGGCAGAGGAAAATCTCTGCTGAGTACGTCTGCCAGAAGATTGAGTTCCCCTGGAACATGTTGGGACAACAAAAACAACTTGTGTTTGAGAGCCCATATCCAAATGTTTTGGGACAGCTTGGATAGCCCTGGAGAGTGAGTACCCCCCTGTTTGTTCAGGTAATACATTGCTGTAGTGCTGTCCGTTAGGATCAGTACTGTCTTCCCCTGCAGGTGCACCTGAAAGGCTTTCAATGCTTTCAACACCGCTAGTAGTTCCAGTAAGTTTATATGGTTGGACGCTACTTGAGGGGACCACACTCCGTGCGCTGTCTGAGAAGCAGTTAAGCCCCCCCACCCCGTGAGAGATGCGTCTGTCGTGAAAGTGGCTTCCACTGCAGGGGTGGTGAAGGTTTACCCCTTCAAGAGGTTTTCTCTTGACCACCACTGCAGAGAGAACAAGGGCTGGCGAGACAACTAACAGATCTTCCCATTGTCCGCTGGCCTGACACCACTGGCTGTTGAGACACTCTGCATGGGACGCATATGCGCAGCAGCGCGTGGGGGACCTAGTATATACATGATGCCATCATCCCTAGCAAACGCATCGCTTTGCGTACCGTCACCTCCCGACTGGCTATATATTGAGGAATCTGAGAGAGCATGTTTTGAACCCTCTCGCTGGAGGGGAAGAGAAGGCCGTCTTCCGTCCAAATTAGCGCTCCCAGAAATTGTTTTACTTGGCTGGGGACTAAGCTGGATTTCTTCTCGTTGATTGAAAAACCCAGGCTGAAGAGGAGATCTACTGTTTCTTGGGTGTTAGAAAAACAAGCGTTGAACGAGTCCCCCGTAATGAGCCAGTCGTCGAGGTAAGGGTAAACTGGGACTGATAGTCTGCGCAGGTGTGCTGCTGCCACTGCCAGGACTTTGGTAAACACCCTTGGCGCCCAGGCGATGCCGAAGGGGAGTACTTTGTACTGGTAATGTTTGTCCTGGATCATGAACCTTAGGTATTTTCTGTTTCGCTGGCAACATTGAAATATGAAAGTATGCATCTTTCAAATCCAATGTGGCCATTAAGTCCCCCTGTTTCAGCAATGGGATCACATCCTGCAGTGTTACCATGCGAAACATCTGGGGTTTTATAAATTTTTTAGCTGGGCGCAGATCCAAAACAGGACGCAGGGTGAGATCCTTTTTGGGTACAAGAAAGTACACTGAATAAATACCCTTGTTTACCTGGAGAATAGGGACGGCTTCTATGGCGTCCTTTCCCAGCAGTGCTTCCACCTCTTGGATCAGGATCTCCAGATGGTCCGGTGAAAGGCGCCGTGAGCGTGGCGGTCTGAACTGTGGAGGTCGGGCGAATTCCACGCAATAACCGTGGGCGATCGTCTTTAAGACGCACTGGTCGGAAGTTATCCCCTCCCATGCCTTGAGGAAAGATGTTAATCGCCCCCCAACCGGGGAGACATGGGAGGGGACCTGGACTTGGTGGTCTTTCTGACCCGAGACTGTGGCTCCTATGGGATTGGGGCCTCTGCCTCTACCTTTGCCTCGTTTCTGACCCCTTGAGGGGTAGTAAGTAGGGCTTCCAGATGCTTGATTTGTGTTGAAGTTACCCATGCCGTAGTTGTTCTGACCGTCACGGGCTTGTCCTCGAAAGGACCGCTGAGAATTGTTACCCCTCTGGGAGGAGGGTTTTTGTGTAATTTGGTGCAAAGACTTAATAGTCTCGTGCTCCTTCTTAGCCATCTCCAACGCTTCATCAACTGCTTTCCCGAAGAGGTTAGTCTCCTCAATGGGTTTATTAATGAGGGAGGCCTGAGTCTCAGGTCTGAAGCCCGATGTACGCAGCCATGCGTGTCTTTTCAGAAGAGTACCTTGTGCAAGAGATCTGCCTACTGTTTCTGCAGTGTCCAGGGTGTTCTTCACCACATTCTGGTTAACCAGTTTTCCCTCCGAAACAATGAGGAGAAGCTTTGTTCTGGCGGGTTCAGGAACCTCCTGGGGGCCTTCTTGAAGTAACTTCTATTGGGCATCAGCATAGCTTGTTAATAACGTAGTATTATTAGCAACCCGAATGGTGTATGCAGCTGCTGATGTGACGTTTGCCCAGGGCATACAACCTTTTAGACTGCTTGTCCGGTGGTGATTCTCCTGTTGCAAGGGGTACCCCTACCCTCTTTCGCGTGGTAGTCACTACCAGTGAGTCCGGGATGGCGTGCTCTTTAATATATAGAGGGTCAGTAGGGGAAGGTCGAAATCATTTTTAGACACTCGGGTTCACTGCCCGTGTCTGAGCAGGTGTAACCAAAGAAGGAGCCACCCATCTTTTAACAGAGTTAAGAAGGGGGATGGATTGACTCGCCAGAGGTTTTTCTTTAATAATATCCTCCACGAAATTCTGCTCCGGTACCACCTCTAGAGTGGCTATTTTGAAGAATTCTGCTGCTTTTTTCAATATGGAGTTAAAAGCCACTTGGTCATCCACACAGGAGGCCTGGCGAGCAGGGGTGGACGGAGGAGAATCTAGGCACAAAATATCAGAGTCCGGATCTTGTTGTGTCCAAGGGTTTTCACCCTCCTGCTGGGTTTCCTCCCAGTTGTCCGTCGTATCCTGTTGATCCTCCTCATAGTTTGAGAAAGGAAGCTTCCTCTTCTACCTTATAGATGTCTCTATAAGTATCCACATGGATCATGTCTTCTTGTTGGAAAACCTGAGACTGATCTACTTGAATTTGTGGGTTAGGGTCTACCTGAGCCCTTTTCGGGGGCGGATGATCAGAAGAACTGATAATCTGCTCCAGGCGATCCATACAACCCTCAAATTGTTCTGTAGTCCATTTAGAAGACCCAAACGGGCCTACGGGAGGAGAAGTGACATTCTCTGCACTGTGGCGTCGACGGGTACCTCTAAGGGTGTTGGAGAGAGGCTCTTGACTATCTACGTACGTCTCATCGGATTTGGGAAACCCATCCGCTGAAAACCTTTCCGCGGATTGAACCATAACCTTAGGCGGAACCGGAATAAGGCCCACTGCTACTGCGATTCTTCCGATGCTTCGTTGGATAGTAACCGAATCGTCGTGAGACAAAAGCTCTGATTTGCCGGAAGTAGAAATACCGTCCGCACCCCTAGGAGGCTTAGCGGTCGGGTTTCTGGGTAGGCATGCCTAGCCGTAGTTTTCGGTCCTAGCGAGGCCTTGGCAATAGTTGAAAGGTCGGGTTCCCGACTTTCGGCACGTGTAAGTTTTGGAGTAGTGCCCTTGGTTATTTTTGATTGCCCAGTCGCAATACGCTGCTGCGGATGCGGGGAAGGCTTTGGATCAGATCGATCCGGGGAACCGGCGAAGACTTCGGCGGCCCCATTGGCGCTTTCGCCTTTTTCGATGAAGGCGTCGAAATTACCATAGGGGTTGCATGCTTAGTGTGATGCGCTTGTACGCCCCTGTCGCCAGGTGTGGTCCCTGTATCAAGACCAGAGTAGAGCCTGGAAGGGTCGGGGACGGGCGTGGCGGCTCTAGAAGTGTCCACCTCAAGGTCTATAACATCCGCATTGGACGTTTGGCCATCCGAAGTACCCCCGTCACTTTCGGCTGGTGTGGCAGTGGGGGCTCCACGCGTGACATACCGTACGCGGCCCACCGCTTTACACGGTGCTCCTTAAGGGTCTTAGGCCGAAGGAGTTTGCACGCCGCACACCGCTTCTCGTCGTGCTGTAGGCGGAGACAGGTGTTACACGTCCTGTGTTCGTCCTTCCAAGGATATCTGACCCTACACTTACGACAGAATCTAAAAGGAGTCCTTTCCATAGCAAAAGGGAAGGATGACCAGACCGAAAAGGAAAAGAGGGGAAAGGAGGAAAGACATACTAAACAATATGGCTACCCCGACCCCACTCTCCCTACTGTATAGGTCGGCCAGAGGTCCCAACCACATGGACAATCCGGCCACCGGATCTAGGTGCCAAAGTCCACAGCCGTAGGCGATTCCCCGTAGTCTTCGTCGAAGATGTAGTTATTGGCGAAGTGACTTAATGGGGAATAAACCGATAATTCGGTAAAGATAAACAATGTCTCTAGTAAGAGCTCTGCTACAGGGCGACCAGTTATCTGGGCGGAAAAAAACAATCTGAGGGACCTCAGCGCGTGAGGGATTTTGGATACTACACACGTCACGATAGGGTACTGTTACAGACATGCCTATGCCGACGTCCCCTTTCGGTCCCCGAAAGACAGGATGCAATACTCCGCAGCTACCACTGGATGTTGGACCATATGCACAGCATGTGATTCTAAGCCGATTAACAAGCATCAGAATTATAGTTACAAAAGAAGCTAACAAAACAAAACCCCTTCAATTATGTTTTTCATGATCTATGTGTGGAAGCCGAGCTATGTGTATACACAAAAATTGCTGAAATTGTCAGGATCCCTTCTAAGTTAACTGGTCCATCATTAGTGAAACCAGGTAGACACGGTATAAAGAACAAAGATACATTAAATCGACATTTGCCTGCTGTACCTTTAAGTCCCCGCCATAAACATTTCCTTAGGAACAGCGGACATCGGTTGCCGTGGCGACTGTGGCGGCCATTACGCTCTCCATACGTAGCGTAATCATGAGAGAGGGGACGTGGGTTCCATGGCAACCTATATAGACTTCTGGGTTCTTCAACTCGCCGCTTCTGATTTTGAATGAATCACGGCTCTACTTGTCTCGTCCTGCTTTCTTTGAAGCCTTTTGATCTTGTACCCTCACCTTGTAATTGCCTGTTGACTCGGACTGTCCTTTGGAATCAGCAGACGAAAGAATAACCAATCTGCTTGCTTACCCGTGTATCGAACCAGCTTGCTCTCCGGACTCCTCTTGCCTGCCGATTCAAAATCTGCTTGCTTACCCGTGTAACGAACTAGCTTGCCCTCCGGACTCCTCTTGCCTGCCGATTCAACTCAGATTGCTTACCTGTGTACTGAACCATATTTCTTCCTGGAACATTGTGCCATCTTGCCGTTGTCCTTCGCCGATTGGATTGGGAACACTACTGAATTGTCAGTTGGGGAGTTTGTTACACCCAGTGTATTATCTAAGGGCGCTGAACTTGAGATTGTCCACAAACAGCTCTAAGGTCGTTAGGAGTCCTCGTGCCGGCGGGATAGTTTTGGACTAGTGACTGCCATCCTCCATCCAGGCATCCTCATGTCGCCGGGTTAGGGTTAGGATACACTGGGTGTCTTGTGAAGCTAAAGATACCCCCAACCCAAGAAGTGGTAAGTATTGTTACTGCCTATTCCATTCTTTTGGCTCCTCAATTTATTCTTGGCTCATTTGGTTTCCTATTTATTATAGATCGTTCAGTTATCAAGTTAGAGAAGATCTATCTGGTATAAAGAGACATTCCCTGGTTAGTGTTCCGTTCTTGTTCCATTGTTATTGTCTTGACTTATTGCCTGGCTTTATCAAGTAATCATTCCTTTTTCCCCCTGCAGTGCTTGGTCTTCGTGTGGTGTTCCCCATCTTTTGACTAATTGATCCCTCTGTAATTTACCTTGTGTGTTCAGAGGGTTGCATTGGATTGGATTCTGACATAATGAGAAGCCTTATAAAATGGACACCAACGAGACCTTGGCAGCACTAATGCAGCATGTGGCGGAGCTCCGTGCTGACATGGAAACGGCTCATGTTACTACGCAGGCTAGGATTGATGAACTTCATGCCAGAGTCCCCATGGTTGAGCCGATTCCCAGTCAGGATGTTGAATCTGGCTCAGATCAGGCTCCGTCTCCACCGGCAGCCGCCGCTCCAGTACACATGGCAACGCCTCATCCTTTGAATGATTCCATGGGATCCTAGGGTATATTGCACCTTCTTGAACCAGTGTCGTTTGCATTTCCTATGTCGTCCAAATGCCTTTCCGAATTCTGCTACCAAAGCTGCTTTTGTCCTTTCCCACTTGGCTGGTACCGCGGCTGCTTGGACCAATCCTTTGTTGGAGGCTGGAAGTCCACTCCTGTTTGACTGTGATGCCCTATTAGCAGCGATGAGTCAAGGATTCGATGCTCGATACAAGACGCAGGCCACTGAGTTAGAGCTCTTGTGTTTGCAACAGGGCGACTCCCCTCTCTTGGCCTATGTTGCCAGATTTAACTAGCCTGTTGCTGAAACTGGATGGCCCGAGGATAAAAAAGCCTTGTTGTTCTATAGAGGGCTCTTGGATAGCCTCAAAGATACTCTTGCAATGGTTCCAGTTGTCCCAAAAGCCTTTCATGAACTTCTAGATCTCGTCCTACAGATGGATGCTCGATGAGCAGAGAGAAAGAGAGAAAAGAGACCTATGCTTCCCATTGTTGTTACTCCTTCTTCCGCTACTGCTAATCAACCCGAAGCAATGCAAATCTGTGCCGGTAGGGGTCCATTGACGCCTTGTGAAAGAGAGAGAGAAGGCGGGTTGACAATCTATGTTTCTATTGTGGCTCGGCAGAACATTTTCTCAAGCTTTGTCCCAAGAAGCCGGGAAACGCGAAAACTCGGTACCGGATGGAGTCCACCTACCAACTTTTTTGCATCCGGACTCCACTATATCATCTCCTGTCACAATCCATGCTTCCTTCAAATCTCCAACAGGTTCTCTGTGGTACGGCGATCCCGTATTGGATTCAGGGGCTACGGGAAATTACATTGATCTAGCCTTTGCCCAGGAACACAACGTCTCTCTTATTCCAAAAGATCATCCTGAAGTGGTCAATGCTGTTGATGGCAGCACCTTGATATCTGGGCTGGTTACTAAACAAACCGTACCCTTAATGATGACTTTCGACTCAGGACACAGGGAGACCGTCTTTTTTGACGTTATAACGGCACCCCAATTCAGAAAGATCCTAGGATTACCCTGGCTAAAAACGCATAACCCGGTCATTGACTGGGTGACTAGGGAACTCTATTTCGGTTCAACATATTGTAAGGACAATTGTCTTGCCTGCGCTACCGATCCTATGAGTCCTTGTCGATCCTTATTGGGTATAGCGTCTACTGTTGGCGGGCTTTCATCAATATCTTTGCCTCTGGAGTATACTAAGCACAAAGATGTCTTTGATCCCAAGGGGGCTGATATACTTCCACCCCATAGACCATATGAATGCCCCGTCGACATCATACCAGGGGCGAAAATACCAAATGGGAGGGTCTACTCATTGACGCAGAAGGAGGATGTCATTCTTAAACAGTACATTGAGAAATCCTTAAGTACTGGTTTTATCTGTCCATCACACTTTCTAGCAGCTTCTCCCATGTTTTTTGTCCCCAAAAAAGAAGGGTATTTGCATCCATGCATTGACTATCGTGAATTGAACGCGATCACCAATCGTAACCAATATCCGATTCCTTTGATCTCAGTTATCCTTGATCAATTGGGTTCTTCTAAGATCTTTACCAAGTTGGATTTGAGAGGTGCTTACAATTTGGTCCAGATGCGCTCTGGTGACGAATGGAAGACAGCCTTGAAAACAAAGTATGGTCTCTTTGAATATTGTGTTATGCCATTCGGCTTATGTAACACTCCGGCTACTTTCCAACATTTTATAAACAATGTATTTCAAGATATGTTGGCTATGTATGTGGTAGTGTATCTAGATGATATTCTCATCTATTCGTCAACTTATGATTCCCATGTTCTGCATGTCTCTTCTGCAACAACTTCGAGAGAATAAACTCTATGCTAAATTAGATAACTGCATATTCCATGCCACTGCACTAGAGTTCTTGGGTTATGACATCACCGATCGTGGTATACAAATGAGCAATGCTAAAGTTCAGGCTATCCTGGATTGGCCGATACCTTCTAATTTAAAGTAACTTCAGTCTTTTCTTGGATTCTCGAATTTCTATAGACGCTTTATCAAATCTTTCTCCTCCATGTCAGCTCCCTTGACTGCCCTCACGAGCTCCAAGACCATTTTTGCATGGAATCAGAAAGCCCAGGAGGCTTTTGATCTTCTGAAGTCTGCTTTTACTCCGGCCCCTGTGTTGTTGCATCCCAATCCTGTCTTACCTTATGTTGTTGAAGCAGACGCATCAGATGTGACCGTTGGTGCAATACTGTCGCAGGAATGTCTCGACACAGGCGCCCTGCATCCAGTGGCTTTCCATTCCAGGAAAACAATGTCATATGAAGCAAACTACACCATAACTGAAAAAGGAATTATTGGCGGTTCGCGATGCGTTTTTAGTCTGGCAACACCATCTCCTCAGAACTTCGGTTCCAGTTCAGGTTATCACTGAGCATCGCAATCTTTTGGCATTACAGTCTGAAGTGTACTACAGCCGGACACACTAGATGGCATAAATTCTTTTCTATGTACCATTTCCAGATCACTTATAGACATGGTTCTAAACATTCTAAGGCAGACTCTCTATCACGTATACAGGGCGTTCCTTCACATGCTCATGAATGTGAAAATAATCTGCTCCCACAACAGGTCGTTTGTGCCTGCGTAATGCAAAATCCTCTGTACTCTTCTTGAATACAGTGGGTGCGTTCCAATTCTACTTTGGTGCATGACCTAGGTTTAACGGTCTTCAATGAATTGCCTTACGATCTGGGGCTTATATACTTACCTATCCTCGATGATCGTAGAATGGCGTTACAATGGTGTCATGATTCCAGGTTCGCAGCTCATCCTGGGGTATGTAAAACATTGGAACTGTTACAACGATGGTGTTGGTGGTCCTCCATGAAAGATGATGCAGTGGAATACATCAAGTCCTGTGCAGTATGTGCTCAATGTAAGCACGCACTCTCCAAACCTATTGGTCTTTTACAACCATCACCCGTACCAGATCAACCCTGGGAAATTTGGTCTATGGATTTCATAGTTGAATTGCCTGAAGATTCTGGTTACAATACGATTTGGGTAGTCGTCGATTCTTTTTCAAAAATGGCTCTGTTTGTGCCTTGTAAAGGCCTTCCAACTTCTCCTGTTCTGACCGACCCATTTCTACGGCAGGTTTATCGTTTCTTTGGTCTCCCGAATATAATCATCTCTGATCAGGGATCGCAGTTCACCTCCAAGTTCTGGCGGGCTCTGACTAAGTCTCTGGGCATCGAGGATCGTTTTTCCACAGCCTACCACCCACAAACTGACGGTCAGACGGAACGTCTGAATGTCACGCTCGAACAGTATCTCTGTTGCCTTATTCTTCAACATCAGGATACTTGGTTATCTGTTTTGGTCATGGCGTCCACTGGTACTTCGCCTTTCTATGCTATGTATGGTAGACATCCTCAGACTATTCCTTTGTTGCCTTCCTTTTCTTTTAACAGCACTGCAGCTATGGCTTGTGTCCGTGATATCACTAGTGTATGAAAAGCGGTGTATACACACTTAAATGCAGCCAAAATCCATCATAAGAAGCATGCTGATGCTCGCAGGGTTCCTGCCCCTGATTATTCAGTGGGTTCCAGGGTCTGGTTATCCACAGTAATTTGCGGTTACCTGATCGCTGATCACTCTTATCTCGTTTTGTGGGTCCTTATCCTGTCACTGCTCTTATCAATCCTGTCACGGTTCGTCTTGACCTACCTGTCTCTTGGAGGATTCTTCCCGTTTTTCATGTCTCCTTTCTCAAACCCTTCCATTAGACCACACGTTTACCCATTCATCCACCCCCCATCTCTGTTCAGGGTTCGGATGAGTATGATGTACGGCGCATTCTGGATACGAAAGTCTCACGTGGTGTGTGATTATATTTGGTAGACTGGAAGGGCTATGGTCCGGAGGACAAGACCTGGGAACCTGTACGAAACATTCACGCCCCTTTATTGTTGTCTAAATTGTGGTCCCTTCGGAGGAGGCATTATTTGGGGAGGGGTAACGTCAGGATCCCTTCTATGTTAACTGGTCCATCATTAGTGAAACCAGGTAGACACGGTATAAAGAACAAAGATACATTAAATCGGCATTTGCCTGCTGTACCTTTAAGTCCCTGCCATAAGCATTTCCTTAGGAACAGCGGACATCAGTTGCCGTGGCGACTGTGGCGGCCATTACACTCCCCATACATAGCGTAATCATGAGAGAGGGGACGTGGGTTCCATGGCAACCTATATAGACTTCCGGGTTCTTCAACTCGCCGCTTCTGATTTTGAATGAATCACGCCTCTACGTTGTCTCGTCCTGCTTTCTTTGAAACCTTTTGACCATGTAACCTCACCTTGTAACTGCCTGTTGACTCGGACTGTCCTTTGGCGATTCTTTCGTCTACTGATTCCAATCTGCTTGCTTACCCGTGTACCGAACCAGCTTGCTCTCCGGACTCCTCTTGCCTGCCATTTCAACTCTGCTTGCCTACCGGTGTACCGAACCAGCTTGCTCTCCGGACTCCTCTTGCCTGCTGATTCAAATTCTGCTTGCTTACCCGTGTACCGAACTAGCTTGCCCTCCAGACTCCTCTTGTCTGCCGATTCAACTCGGATTGCTTACCCGTGTACCGAACCAGCTTGCTCTCCGAACTCCTCTTGCCTGACGATTCAACTCGGATTGCTTACCCATGTACCAAACCAGATTTCCTCCTGGAACATTGTGCCATCTTGCCGTTATCCTTCGGCGATTGGATTGGGAACACTACTGAATTGTCTGTTGGGAAGTTTGTTACACCCAGTGTATTATATAGGAGCGATGAACGTCTGAACTTGAGACTGTCCACAAACAGCTCTAAGGTCGTTAGGCGTCCTTGTGCCGGTGGGATAGTTTTGGACTAGTGACTGCCATCCTCCGTCCAGGCGTCCTTGTGCCGCCGGGTTAGGATACACTGGGTGTCTTGTGTAGCTAAAGATCCCCCCAACCCAAGAAGTGGTAAGTATTGTTCCTGGCTATTCCATTCTTCAATTTATTCTTGGCTCATTTGGTTTCCTATGTATTATAGATCACATCTCGGTCCAGTTATCAAGTTAGAGAAGATCTATCTGGTATAAAGAGACATATCCCTGGTTAGTGTTACGTTCTTGTTCCATTGTTATTGTCTCAACTTATTGCCTGGCTTTATCAAGTAATAATTCCTTTTTTCCCCCTGAAGTGCTTAGTCTTCGTGTGGTATTCCTCATCTTTTGACTAATTGATCCCTCTGTAATTTACCTTGTGTGTTCACAGGGTTACATGGGTAAAAATAACTCAACGGCTACACTATGGGTACAAGTTGTGTTCTATTTTGGATTCTGACAAAAAAAATATCAGTAGACACATCCAAAACTCTGCCCTAGTTCCCAAATGGCATACCCTGCATCTTGGTGCAAACAGTGGATTCCCATCACCCGGGAGCCTTGATAGAAAGCTTTGTTTTGCTTGACAAACAAGAGAACTGGTGTGCAGTCAGTATTAGTGTTCATGTCTTGGAATGCAGTCATGACTTCCAAAAATGTTCTTCCCAGGATTTCGAGAAGAAATACTCTCATCCTGATGACAACATGATGGTGATGAAAAGACTGAATAAGAGATGGTGTGGAGGCTTTGTATTTGTGCAAACAGCTGATGGACTCGGGTTTAATAGGAGTTCAAAGGGGGTGTGTCCTCTGACATACTGTATGTCACATGGGCACTAAAATGGTAATTAGTGAAAAATGATTAGGGAGTGGGATGGGTGATCTGCAATTGGGCCCTCCAGCATCATTTACCCCCCCCTCTAAAACAAAATTTGGATTTTATTTATTCATTAACAGTGATACTAATCTAAGCACCACTCCCACAATTGAGCAAATAGAGCTGCTTAGTCGATCTTCAAAATTATATATGTTATATGTAGTATATACATTTTTTTATCTAAAGATGCAATCTTTTAAAAGGAAAAATTACTTACCGGTAATGGTCTATCTGTGGATTCTTCTCCCGCAGATTCCTCATTAGTTATCCCTTCCAGCGACAGCAACTCGGAAAACATTTCGAAAGGGGGCGTAGTGCACCTCGACTCGGCCGTGAATCCATTTGGACTCGATGCGGCGGCAGCCGACTCCTGAAAGTATGTCGGTCGTCGTCCATATATTATGTCACTATGCCCTGTACCTCATTTCCCCACCCTTTTTTCCCCCGGAGCTCAGCTAGTCTGGAGGAAAATTGTCAAATTGGCTAAAAGCAGCCACAACTCTCATAAAAACAAAAATGTAAAAAATGTTTTCTTAGGAACATAACTGCAAAAAGTTGAAAAAGGAAACACGCATAACAGGCCCAGGAGCCCAATAAGAGATAGATCATCTCCTCCTCCCCCAAGAGAAGTTCAGTCATCAAGGAAAACAGGCACTTTCACAGAGGGGCTGGATGGGAGGGTGATGCAGAATCTGCGGGAGATGAATCCATAGAAAGAACATTACTGGTAAGTAGTTTCTCCTTCAATGGATTGCTTTCTGTAAGGGAGGCATGGTATCACAAGTATGACACGGACACAAAAGGTACAATTTGTTAAACCTTTAGTAAAGTTTCAATGGGGTTAAAGAAACTCCTACTTTGTCCTATAGCTAGGATGGGAGTAGTCTAATAATACATAAAACAGTCCTAGTTGTGTCCGTCAAATCAAACTAACAAAAACCTAATGCCTGCCTATACCTTGTACAAACATGTGAAAAGGAGAATATGTATGCAAAGGAAAGTCAGTGTTCACATATAAAGAATAAATGTGCCTATGTCAGCTCTCCTCCCCAAGTTCGAAAGTACGGAGTAAGGCGGTCCCCATTGGCAAGATGACACACTGTGGCTCAGGCTCTCAACACAATAGGCAGTTCAAGACGTGGATCGAGGCCCGCCTGGCCTTCCACGCCAAAGTCTCTCTTTCTTGGTTCTAAAACACAGTTCGACAAAATGTTCACACTGGTGCCCCTCTGTCGGGCTCAGACCTCTTAAAGCAAAGGTTCACCAAAAATATTGCGTTAGTCTCCCTCATTTGGGCTTGGACTTTTCACAGCAAAGCAAAACACTTACAGAGGTTTCCTTCCCCAAGCTTACTTCACCTCCTTTGGGGGATCCCTTCCCCTAACTTATTACACCTTCGGTCTCCCTCAGTTGGGCTCGGACCGTTTCCTGATTTCGAAGACTTTCGAATGTGCGTGGTTCTTTTCTACAGACCTCCGCAGGACCACTTCGACTTTCCAGCTTTCAACTCACAATCCCATGTTATTTGTCCCAGTGCATCCTGGTCTAGGTAGTTCACTGTATTATGCACCAAAGCTCAACGTTCACCCTTTACTCCCCCTTTTCTCTGGGCTAATTTCAATAACCCCGCTTTAACAGTTCATTCACTTTATTTCTACAAACATTTCACCTTTCACAGAGACTTTCAAGTGGGCTACTTCCTTTCGCCAGACCACTCAGTTACTCAGTATCGCTGACTTTACAGCTATCGTCACTTCGCAGCTCTGCCTTTCTTCGCTTCTCACCCACATGCGTGCAGCCTTCATTTGGGTGATATATTGTTGCCACTTCATTCTTTCTTTAGCACACACTGATCTCTCAGGTCGCTTGCCTACTCACCGGCTGTGTGCGTTTCTTTCTGGTCTTTAATGTCTTCTAGTTTACGAGTCAAGGTTAGTACAGCAAGCTTGGCCTCCCCTCACCTCCCCAACTCTGCTGTTTAGCCGTGAGGGTCGCTGGCGTTATTGAGCCACAATGCAGCCTTCTGGTTTGGGATTCAGCCTTCTCCACTTGGCTTTCGTGGCCTTTTGGAGGCAACAACCTCCTGCAGGGAACTCCTGGGTTTCTCCACATGTGGCTCTCTGTCATCCCTCGGTCTGTTGCTCTGCTCCAGTAGGTTCACCTTCACCCTGTGTTCTGACTTGAGAGTCCTGTAGACCGAAGATACCTCCGTCCTCAAGTGACGCACAGGGAAACCAAAAGTACTCCCTGTGCGACCTTTGGGGCCACAGGTGGGAGATGTTGCTGCCTGGATCCACGGAGCCGCAAGAACCACAAAGCCGCTGTAAGAAAAACGATATTAAGTACCAGGCAATAACAGTAATGCAATGCAGTGTATAACAAGTTGAAAGGGTCTTACCTATCCAATGGGTCAGAATGCGGTAAACCTAATGGTGGTTCGAGACTCAAGTGCGTGGCAGCCCCAAGTCCTGCAGGGACCAGCGCTGCGCGTAGGCTAACCCACCTGAGCGAAGGGTTTGGTTGCGTAGCGTAACTGCCAGAGAACAAGAACGTAGGCAAAGTACTTTCAAGTGTCCAAGGGAAATCCAAGTGCAGTGTGAAGGACGGTCCAAGAGTCGGCAACGAGGTAACAGTTCGAAGGTGACAAAGCAAAAGGGAAATCCAAAGAAGTCCAGGTGAGTAATCTGAGGTCAACGTAATTCCAGGAAGCTAAATAAGACGTAACGCCAAACAGGGTCCAGAAGACAGCTGAGCAGCGAGGACTGTTTCGCGTATCAAGCGTTTTGTATTGGGCACTTCCTGGTCATGTGACGCGTACTGCTGTCACGTGAAGGATGCCGCGAACCACGTGATCTGGTAGAATCAGCTGGGCGATGCGGAAGCGTTCTGCCGATCCTCCTAGCGTGCGATCTCCATGGCAACTGCCAGTGCAAAAAGGGATGTAGGGGAGCCTGCATATTGCACCTGGCACGCAGTAATCGCTCCTGCGGGGCAACCAAAGCATGTGAGTCTCGCACCCTGGAAATGTTGTGCGAGTGGGAGGAAGGTGTAGCTGAAATGCTTGCGGTGTTCTGGGGTGTGTGTGGATGAGTGACAGAGTGCCTCACACCCTGGAAGTTCTGCTCTTACTCGTGTTCCATCTTGCTCCGAGTGTGTCTCTATGTTCTGCCTTTTATCTGTGTGAGAAGAGATGATTGGTATTAGGTGTATGCACTTTGAGTGGAGTGCCTGACTTTGCCTGACCCAATTAGCAGGACATGTCCAATGCAGTGTGTAAGAGTTGGTATTTTTTATTCTCAGTCGCCCTCTTCCTCTTCCCAGTATTTGTGTAGAAAGAGGGGGTGGGGGAGTTTGAACATCAGCAAATCCTATGAAAGAGCAGGGCTCATGGGTACAGGAAAGGGAGGAATACCACATCTCGCCACTGGTTGCCTCACCCCCACTCCCTGAAGACCCCTCACCCAGGTGATCCTCCTGCACTGGTCCAAACCCAGGGTCCGGATCCAAAGGCGATGGCCGTGCTCTGGCCAACAGAGAGAGAGAGAGGGATCCCCGGGGACTAACTGGTGAGACACACTTTCGTTTCTCACATTTCTCCCACAGATTCCTCATTAGATAGACTTCCAAAGAAGTATGTAGTCTAGCAGTGGAATGAAAGTCCCTAAACCAGGCAGCTCTGTAGAACCGCTCTTCCATAGCGAGCATCAGCCCCATGCGGCACATTCAAACAGTAATGTGTGGTAAAGGTGTGCAAAGACTACCATGTTGCCACCCGGCAGAGCTCTCTAACCTGGATTGCCCTCGGGAGTGCTGAAGAAGCAGCCGCACCCCTAGGGGAGTGAGTCCTGCTGCCCAGTGGAAGCCCTTTCCGTGGGTTTCTCTAGCACTCCTCTAAACAGAGTGTAATTCACCTAGATATGGTCTGCTTAGAAACAGCCAAACCATTTCTTGAAAGGGAAAAATCTACAAACAGCTGGTCAGCCCTCCAGAACTACGCTGTTCTTGTGACATAGAAACTAAGGGCTCTCTTACGGTCTAACCTGTGCAACCTCTCCACTTCCTTGGAAGGATAGGGAGGAGGGTAGAACACAGGCACGTCTTTGCCCTGGGAGATGCCCTTGGGCAAGAACCCCGATCGCACCTTCATCTATACTTTCTCCTTAAAAAAGCAGAGAAATGGAAGCTTGCACGATAAAGCCTGCAGCTCACAGACCCGTGTGGCAGAAGTGATTGCCAGTAGAAAGGCAGTCTTCAAAGTGAGCAACCGAACTGGGGAAGAATGCATAGGCTCAAACAGAGCTGCCATGAGGAAAGTGAGAACCAAGCTAAGGTCCCAGTCTGCAACAGCAAAAGGAACAGGCGGAAACTTATTGACAAGGCCTTGCAGGAAGTGGGCCATCATTGGGATTGTACAGAAAAACCCTTGATTCTTGATCTTTTGAAAAAAGACAAAGCCGCCAAGTGTCCTTTGACTATTGCAACTTAAAGGCCTGAAGGAACTCCATCATTGCAGTGGGGGGCAAGAGAAAGGGTCCATCTTGCGTTTCACTGCACCACACCTGAAATCTTCTCCATCGGCACACAAGCAGCTATCTTGTTGATGGTCTGCGTGCAGCCAGCAGCTCCTAGAGCACTTCCTCTGAGAGGTCCCCAGTCATCATACCTCATCCTCTGAATAGCCATGCATGTAGATTGAGGGACTCTGGGTACGGGTGCAACACCCTATGCTCCAACAGGCATAGGCGGTCCGGCTAACGAGGCAGCCAGAGAGGAGGGCAGATGGCCAAGTCTAGGAGTTCCGAGTACCACGTTCTCCTTGCCCAATCCAGGGCGATCAAGATCATGGTTGCTTGGAACCTCCGCAACCTCCTGAGAACAGACAGGATGACAGGAATGGGCTGGAAGGCATAGTGGAGATTGAAAGCCCACTTTTCTAGGAAAGCATCTCCTAGAGACCCTCTCGCCGAGAATTCCCTCAAGCAGAACTATCTGCGCTTCCAGTTGGACTCTGTGGCAAACAGATACACTTTTGGGGTACCCCACTGAGCAAAGATCTCCTCTACAACTTCCTGGCATATCTCCCACTCATGTGAGACTGTCCTCTGCCTGCTCAGGACATCTGCCAGGCAGTTCTCCATTGATTGCGGCAGCGGAGATCTGGTTCGCCAACAGCCAGAAACACAGCTGCACTGTCTCTCTGCGTAAACCTCCTTGCTGCAAGGACACTGTATTGTCTGCCATGATCAGGACGTGTTTCTCCTTGAGTGAGGAGGCAATCGCTCGCAGCTCCATCCTGCCAATATGCCACCGGCTCTCTATTGTGGACCAAAGGCTGCTAACCTACAGATTGTCGCAGTGAGCGTCCCAACCTTTTATGGTCGCATCTTTGACCACCCTGACTTGGGGCCACGTGGCCAGAAAGGTCCTCCCGCCATTCATGTTGCCTCTGCTGGCCCACCTATCTCAACACCCTGAGAACATCCTTCAGGTTGCCAAAATACTGGGACCACTGACCCCTCAGTACCCGCTGCAGGGATCAAATGCGCAACCTGGCCTCCGGCACTAGAAAAATAAAGGAAAGCATGAGGCCTAAGAGTGAGAGTAAAGAGGCCGCCGGCAAGCTGGTGTGGCTCTGGAATAGTTCGACCATCTGTCGCACACTGGTGATTCTCCCCTCAGGAGGAAAAGCCTTCCCCTCGTGAGTGACCAGGACTGCTCTGATGAACTGGAGCCTTTAGGTTGGTACCTTGTGTGACATCCAATGGTTTAGGGAGAAGCCCAGTCTGTGCAGCAGCGAACAAGTGTCTTCGAGGTGAGACAAAATCTCCTCTGATGACTTTTCCCGGATCAACCAGTCGCCCAGGTATGGAAACACATGAACGCCAGATCTTCGGAGATGCGCCGCCACTACTGCCATCAGCTTGGTGTAGATCTGCGCAGCAGAGGTCTGCCCAAGGGGGAGCACTTTGAATTGGTAGTGCCGGTCCCCTATGAGGAATCTGAGGCATGGATGGGCATGTGGAAATATGCACCCTGCAGATCTAACACCACCAGCCAGTCCTGTCCAGCGACTGCAGAGCCTGGAGAATTTCTCGTAGCAGCAGCATTTTGAACTTGTCCTTCCTCAGGAAATTGATCAAGGCCCCCGAGGTCCAAAATGGGATACAGCCCTCCCCTTTTGTTGGATACCAGGAAATACCAGGACTACCAGCCCGACCCTCTCTGGTAGTGGGGCACCTCTTCCACAGCACCATTCCACAACAGGGTTCGCAGTTCTTCCTGGAGCTCCAGTTCCGGTTGTATGAGAATGGGGGTTGTCTCACTGTGCGTCTTCGCAAGAATGGTAGACAGTACCCCAATTGGACGAGCTGCAATGCCCAGGCATCAGAGGTTATCTCCTGCCATTGTGGCATGTGTTCTTCAATCCTCCCTCCAACTGGGGAAACATGGGCGGAGAACTCAAAGCGGCTTTGCTGCCGGCCCCGCCGCTTCGTCTGCTGGCCCCTAGAGTCCCCCTGCCTCTTCCACAGTGCAGGAAACGCCTATGCCCTGGGTTGGGGGCTGCGCCTTTACCCAAATGGGCCGAACTGCTGAAACACTCTTCCCCGAGAGAAGAAGCTAAAGGATGGCTTCATTAGCTGTTCGACAGCCACACCCAGCGACTTTGCAGCCAATTTGGAGTTCTTGAATTTCTCCAAGGACTGATCAGCCCTAGGACCGAACAGATGCTCGCCACCAAAGTCAACGTCAAGCAACTTGGATTGTGTATTAGGGGGTGTTAGGGATATTTATCATTATTGTGCTTCATCCCCTCTCCTAGTGAGACCCCCAGCACTTTTTGCTGGACTTTTGGACCTTTTTCTTTCAATCCTGAATGATTGGAGCCTTTTTCTACTCATTCATTCTTGGGGCCTCTGTCTTTTGGAACTCTACTCTTTGTAAATCTACCTGTACTATGGAGTCTGTCTGCTCCACAGTCCTTAAAGGCTTCTGTGTTTTACTACTGCAGCACACAGCCCCTTATGGGCAGTGTTGCTTGGGACCCTTTGGGTCCTCCTTTAAGATTCTTTTTCTACATCCTCGAGTAACTACAGTTCTTAAGGATAGAGAGATGGAACAAGTTACTTACCTCTAACTGTTTTTCTCCAGCATGGGTCTGGCATGGATTCACATGCTCATGAATATTCCCCGTTGTCAGGCCGGGAATCCTCGGTATAGAAAAAATCAGTATCAGTTTCGTTTCTGATCTGTCTTTCTCAGTAGTAACCAATCACTGGTCTCTGGGTCATACTGCCCCCAGCCAATGACTGCCCTCTCCCTAAGCCCCTCCCCTGGCAGCCATCCTCAGATTTGGTAGCACGTGAAGTGGCAGTATGACCAAGTGAAGAGCCGCAGAGGGGTAGGCGGGAGGGTTCGCATGTGAATCCATGCCAGACCCATGCTGGAGAACAACAGTTACAGGTAAGTAACTTGTTCCTTCTCCAGCATGGGGTCTGGCATGGATTCACATGCTCATGAATATAAGAATACATAGCAGTATACACATGCACAACCACGGCAGGTGGCACAAGGCTCAATATCAAGCAATACAAAAACTCAACATTAAGCAACTCTTACCTCCTCACCAGGCTCACCTTAGGCGAACAGGTTGCGCAGCACTGCCTGGCCGACTCTGGACTCCTCCCTGGAATCCCGGTCGACGCAGTAGAATCTCGTGAAGGTGTGCGTCGACCTCCACGTAGCAGCCCTGCAGATGTCGAGCAGGGGCACACCAGGCAGGAACGCCGTAGTAGCAGCGATCGCTCTGGTCGAATGGGCTCTCGGACGGCCGGGCAGCGGTCGGTTTGCCAACCGGTGAAAGTGCATGATGCAGCCGGAGAGCCATCTGGAAATGGAAGTCTTCGAGAGAGCCTTCCCTTGATTCACAGGTCCAAAGTTCACAAACAGCTGTGATGTCTTCCAGAAACTCTTTGTGCGGTCCACGTAGAACTTCAGCGCTCTAGCCACATCTAGCGAGTGCAGAGTCTTCTCAGCCGGCGACAAAGGCGACGGGAAGAAAACTGGCAACACCAAGGGCTTGTTGAGGTGGAAGTCCGACGGCACCTTGGGCATGAAGGAGGGGTGCGTCCTCAGCACCACCCTCGTGTCGTGAAAAGTCAAGTATGGAGGCTTGCAAGACAGGGCCTGGATCTCTCCCACTCGTCATGCAGAGGTGATGGCCACGAGGAATGCTGTCTTCCACGACAGAAACTTCAACGGCACTGAATGCATAGGCTCGAATGGGGCCCCCATGAGCCTAGTTAGTACCACGTTGAGCTCCCACGCCGGGGCAGGGGCCTTCACCGGCGGGAATGATCGGAACAGTCCTTTCATAAATTCCTTCACCAGACGATGAGACCACAAGGACGCCCGTCCTGTAGTTCTGGTGTAACGTGAGACGGCAGCCAGATGTACCTTGATGGAGGCGTGAGATAGGCCAGCCTTGGCCAAAGACAGTAGGTACGGCAATACTTGAGGGGCCGTAATCCGCAGAGGGTTAATCTTCTGTGCTCGGCACCAGACAGAGAACCTCTTCCATTTGTGTCCGTAGCACTTGAGAGTTGAGGATGCCCTGGCCTTTGCAAGAACCTCTCTGCAGTCGGCCGGGATGTTGTATCCTCCAAACTCTAGTGCTGAAGGAGCCAGGCCTGCAAGTTCAGCGACTCTGGTTCGTGATGAAGAATGGCGCCTCCTTCTCTGGAGAGAAGATCCGCGTCCGTCGGTAGCTTGACTGGTGTGGAGGCTGACAAGTCCAGAAGGTCCGGGAACCAGATCTGCCTCGGCCACACCAGTGCGACGAGAATCATCCTGCACCGGGACCTCTTGAGCTGGTTGACGAGCCGCAGTAGCAACGGCGGGAATGCATAAAGGAACAGGCCTTCCCAGGGGAACGAGAAAGCATCGCCCATGCTCCTCGGTTGGGGAAACCTGCTGGCGAACCTCCGGCACTTGGAGTTCGCCGCCGTCGGGAAGAGATCGATCTGGGGTTCGCCCCATCGTCGGAAGAGTCGGTCCACTTGATCCTGGCGCAGTTCCCACTCGTGGCACGAGCGCAGTTCCCTGCTGAGTGAGTCGGCGATGGTGTTTTTTATCCCTGCCAGATGAAAGGGTACTAGAAACATCCCTTGTGCGATGGCCCAATGCCACAGATCCTGGGCTTCCTTGGACAAGGCAGGGGATCTGGTTCCGCTCTGCTTCCGAATGTAAAAGATCGTGGTGGTGTTGTCGGTGAAGATCCTCACCATCTTGCCCTTGAGGGACGGAAGGAAGGACCCGAGGGCCCAGAATGTTACGCAGAAACCTGTGCAGTTCCCTTAGGGACCACTGCAAAAGATTTAAGACTACAGGTGTTGGCAGTAAACCCACTTGGTAGCAGTCTGTACCACCCAGATTTACCTGGTAGCTGTGGCTGAGCAGTCAGACTTCCCTCAAGAAGAGTTAGGCAGTATGCAAAGTATACACAATAGGCATTCAGATACAACAATACAAGCAAACACTGACCAGAGCTTTGGTATCAAAGTATATAATTATTTATTTAAAAACACACAGTTTGAAACACTCCAGCACTCTTATTGTAAAATATTCTAAACACAGTTACTATTGTAATATATACACCCCTTTTCCCTTATCGGATAAATCACAGTAAAACACCACTTATTTTCATACAGAGGTGAGCGCTTAACTGGATTGCACTCCAATAAGTTTATGAAAAAAGGAGGGAAAAAGACAGAATGTGAAAAGGTACACCCCTCTAGGATTCAGGAACACTGTTAGCAAGGCAGAGAGCAAAAAGTCACTGGTGAGCCAAAGTCCAAAGGCTGGGCCCACTCTTAGAGAGAGCAGAGCACAAATGCGCCCAAGATCACACAGTTACACTATGCTTAGAGAGTCTTGCAGAGGGTTCAAAAAGGGTTTAGGGAGGCTTTAAGAAAGTTTAGCCAGGGTGTCCCAGACTAACCCAGGTTCGAAAGCCGGGGCTAAATCTACCCCGTACAGTCGGTAGCAAGGGAAGCCAGGCGGGACACGGTACCTTAAGTGGGAAGGATCCTCCAGCGGTGGCAGTTGTTCCTGGTAGTGGGTGCAAGTTGCGTCATCGTCCAGGGGAAGAGAAGATCTCGACTTGGAGGAAAGATGAAGGTCGTTGAACTACCAGGGAAGAAACCAGCCGTGGAGTTTTCCGGTTAAAGGTGATACCTTTGTTTCGCGGTCGTGGTAAAACGTGGTATCCCGGTTGCCGGGGTGCTTGGGACAGGCAAGGCGGCCACGAGGTACGTCGGGAAGGTGAAAAGACGATGAAACTGGTTATCCCCACCAGTCAAAGGAAGAAGACTCTCCGGCGGGAGATCTCCTCTGTTGTTGGGAAAAGTGGTGAGGCAGTCCAGCAGGGCTCCACCGGTGGTGGTGTTGTGGCAAGTCGGCTCAGCTTCTCCCTCGTCGGATTCTTAGGTCCTGTGGTGACTTCTGAAGTTCCAGTCCCCAAAGCCCTGCTTTTATGCAGCAAACCCCCATTCACTCAGCCTAGCTGTCACTCAAACATGCTAAGTGGTGAGCCGGTCGGCTCACCACTTGGGCCAATCAGGATGGAGTGCGACTTGAGTTGCCTAGGCAACTCAGTCCAGGGTGCCTAAATTTCCCTCCACCCCTCCTAAGTACCCCAGACAGAGTGGCACCACTTTGGTGGGCTTCTGTGGAGAAGCCCGCCAAAAAGTGGAATAAAGGGCTCGACTTGGGTTGGAGTCACAGAAGAGAACACAAACGCCATTTTAGAATCAAGTTTTGGCAAAAAATACCAACCGGAGAATTAATATTAATTAAATAAACCGGCGGTATGTTCGAGGCTACCGTAAATAATTAAATAAAGATAGTAGCCTAAAACAATGGGAAATCCCATAGGAAAATATTCGCGGTTGAATATTAAAAGTAGTATCCACTGCCACCAGCCAAAACTCGATCAGGGGGGACGGAGACGTGCCCCCTCGACTAACTGACCCCGGGTCAATTGAATTGCCCCAGCCAGTACGTCCACAATATGATGGTTTGTACTGGTTCTGTTCAGAATTTAAGACTAGTAAAGTCAATGGTGACTTTACATGCCCTGGGAGACAGTAGTCAGTCCCAGGGTATGGAGTCTATACTGGGGGGTCACTATGACAGCCCTGTGTCACTGCACTGAGGGTTCTGTGTAACACACATCACAAAAACACATGAAGCCCTATGGGGTAAAAGACCCCATAGCCCATTAAACACATCTAGACTCAAAGAAACACGCTCAAATCATGCCCAAGAGTGAGGGTAAGAGAGTCTCACTCTTGGCAGGAGAAAAAAAATAAACCCCAAAAATCCAGCAAAGCTGCTGGGGGACTCACTAGGTTAGGAAATTCAGCCTAAACAGAGAATTCTCCCTAACACAGAACACTGCGCGGAGCTCCAAGATGTTGATGTGGAGAGTCTTCTCCTCCGAGCACCAAAGGCCTCTTGCGTGGAGGCCCCCGGTGTGCGCTCCCCAACCTTCCAGGGAGGCATCCGTCGTCACCGTCACCTGGTGGGCCGGGACTAAGAAGCCTGTTCCCGCTGTCAGATGAGCGCGGACACCCCACCATGGTATCGCCTGACGGAACGTTTCGTCGAGCGAGATCCTGTCCTCAAAGCTGCCCGTCGTCTGGATCCAGTGGGCGTCAAGGAATTCTTGCAAGGGCCGCATCCGAAGTCTGCAATGGGGCACCGGATAAATGCAGGAGGACACCATTCCGAGGAGAGACTTGATAGACCTCACTTTGGCCACGTCCGTGGCCAGTAGACGTTGCACCTTTCCTAGGATGGTCCTTATCCTTTCCTCCGACGGTGAGGCCCGCCGCGCCACTGTGTCGAGCTGTGCTCCCAGAAACAGGGCGACTTGCGACGGAACCAGGTGGGATTTTGGAAAGTTGATGGAGAACCCCAGATCCGTGAGCAGCTGGACGGACTTTGCAGTGTGCTCCACGGCGAGCTCCCTTGTCCTTGCCCGTATGAGCCAGTCGTCCAGGTAGGGGTAGACGTGGATCCCCTGCAAGCGCAGCCGCGCCGCCACCGGTGCTAGGCACTTGGTGAACACCCTGGGCGCCGATTTTAATCCGAACGGGAGGGCCTTGAACTGGTAGTGCCGCCCTTTGACCACGAACCTGAGGAACTTTCGGTGCCTCTATAGAATAGGGATGTGGAAGTAAGCATCCTCCAAATCCAACGACGACAGGAAATCGCCCTCCTCCAGCTGTCCCAGCACGTGCTGGAGGGTGACCATCCAGAACTTCTGTGCCTTGATGTATTTGTTTAGTCGTCGCAGGTCCAGGATGGGACGCCATCCTCCTGTCTTCTTCCTCACGAGGAAGTATCTTGAGTAAACTCCGGAGCCCCGAAGCCTCTTCGGGACGAGCTCGATGGCACCTTTCCTGAGCATCGCCCGTACTTCCAACAGCAGTTGAGGGACGTGATTTTCCTTCCTGGCCACGGGAGGAATGCGGGGGCACCTCTTCTGGAACTCGAGAGCGTGCCCCAGGGCCAGGGCGTCCAGCACCCAACGGTCGGTGGAGATGGACTCCCACACGCCGACGAACTTCGTCAGCCGGCCTCCCACCGGGGTGCTTCGGCGGGGGCCCGACCCGATGGACGGTTCAATCCTGCTTGGAGGCCGCTTTGCCTCCTTGACCACCTTGGCGACGACGGCGGGATCCACCTGACTTGCCGCGTCCCCTGTAGGCCTCCTGCGACAAAGACCTTGCCGCTTGACGGTAAGTAGAGGAGCTGCTGCCGGCTCCCTTGGAGGCACCCTGTCTGCCTCCGGAGCTCTGAAAGGACGGCCGTCGCTGTTGGAGCACCCCCAGAGCATGGGCCGTCTCCGTGTCCGTCTTGATCGCCTGAAGGGATTCATCAACCGCCTTGCCAAAAAGGTTGTTCCCATCGAAGGGCATGTCCAAAACCTTGGTCTGAACGTCCTGTTGTAAATCCGTCGCCCTGAGCCATCCTCGTCGTCTCAGTCAAACGCCGTTGCCCAACTGACGGAAACCGGTGTCGGCGATGTCCGTAGCCACCGTAATGGCGTGGTCCGAGGCAATCTCACCTTCCTGCAAGATTTCCAGGGCCTCAGCCCTCTTGGCATCCGGAAGGAAGTCCAACAGAGGGGCGATCTTAAACCACAACTCCCTGTCGTAGCGGGCTACGATGGCCAGGGCGTTGGCCACCTTGATGGTCGTTGCTGCAGATGAGATGACCCGTCGTCCCATCGCATCCAGTTTCCTACCCTCGCCGTCCGGAGGGGAGGTTGAAGTCGAGGCCGATGCCCCCCCCCGCTTTCTTCTTGGCCGCCGCCGAGACGACCGAGTCCGGTGTAGGTTGCGCTCTAAGGCACAAGGGGGCAGCGTTGGGGACCCGGTACTTCTTCTCGTACCGGTCCCTCTTCGCAGGAGCCGTGGCAGGGTTCTTGAGGAGGGCGAGCCCCTCATCCCAGATGTCATCAAGAAGCGGTACGGCGAGGACCGTCTTCCTTTTAGCCTTGCGCCGCTGGTGAAGGAACCCCTCCTTCTTCTTTTCCTCGGGGCAAAGCTGGAAGAGCTCGGATGCCCTGGAGATCATTGCATGGAAGGATCCAATCTCCTCGGGCGGGGACGCCCGGGCAGGGGGCGACGAGGGACACGTCCCGTCGTCGCCTCCGTCGTCATCCGTACCCGTCGTAGTCGTGTCCATGCCTGCATCATCCCCGTGGGTAGTGGACCGGGGGGAAGGCAGAGAAGGCCGCAGAGGCGGGAGAGGAGGCCTAGGATGCGTCGTCCTCCTCTTAGGCAGTGGGCTCCCCGAAGGTCCTGGCTCCGGATCCTCCGTCGGGTCTGGCTCAGGCTCCTCCGTCGGGGGAAGGGGCAACCTAGTCCTTATCTCCGAGCATAAGGACTGGATGGCTGACAAAATGGCCGCCGAGGTGTCTTGCGGTGCCGGAAACGACGGGCGCGAGGGCTCTTGAGGAGCCTCGTCTGCGTCACCGTCGCCCTCGTCGTCGCCCTCGTCGGGATCCCACCCGATGGGCTGTGTCTCCTCCACGACTTGGATGAGCTCCTCTTCAGAGGTCGTGTCCGTATCCATGACGGCCACCACCCCCCCTTCTTCCAACGAGGACTTCGTGGGGGTCTTCTCGATGGGCCTGAAAGACGACTCCCTCCGCGGTGGCAGGGAGACTCTGGTACCTGAGGGCGCCTCCACTGGTGTAGCCTCCACAGGCTGAGCCAGGGCCGCGGCGACATCCTCAATCGAGGTCCTAGCAGGGTGAATCACGGCCAACGTCACCTTCTGTACGCCCAGGGCCTTCACCTTGGGGGGAGGGTCCGAGCCTCGCTCCCCCTCTGCCGGAGTCTTCGAGATCGACCGGGGCCTCTCCAGAAGCTTTGCCGGGTTCTCGGACTTCCTCTTACCCGAGCCAGAGCGTTGGCTCGTGGTTGATGGCGCCGGGGAGGGTACGCCCTGCCTGGCAGCCAAGGAGCCCGACCGTTCGGCGCTCCCGCGGCCCGCCGACTCGCAGTGTTTAGCCTTTGTTGGGCCCCCGTCGCCGAAGCACCCTCACAGGACTTAGAAGACAGTTCGGACTTCTTCTTCTTCTTCTCGCCTGGTGGGCTCTTACCTTCCAGCCAGTTGGCGAGACGGAGGTGGCGATCCTTCATGGTCCGCTCCGACATGTTTCCACAAAACGCGCAGTCCTTTTCCTTGTGCGTCTTGCCCTCATGGAGACAGTAGAGGCATAACGAATGCTCGACCTCCTTGAAAATGTTCTGAAGCTGGCATCCAGGGCAGGTCCTGAATAGCTGCCTGGGCGTCGAGCTCCCTTTCTCCTGGGCCATGTCCGGGATAGGCCTCGGAACTTCTGGAATCCTCCAAAAGCGTAACTCGACGAAATCTTCACCCTTGAGGGGCGTAGAAAACTCCGAAACGGATCCCCGTTGATCGGAAGTAGAAACGGTGGAGCTTGAGGCTCTTTTAACCGAAAAAATTAGAAAATCTCCTGAAAAAAGCGCGAAAACGCAGCAAAAGCCCAAGAGCTAAGCACAAGGACTCCCAACACTTGAACATGCGGTAAAAATCTGAGGATGGCTGCCAAGGGAGGGGCTTAGGGAGAGGGCAGTCATTGGCTGGGGGCAGTATGACCCAGAGACCAGTGATTGGTTACTACTGAGAAAGACAGATCAGAAACGAAACTGATACTGATTTTTTCTATACCGAGGATAACCGGCCTGACGACGGGAAATATTCATGAGCATGTGAATCCATGCCAGACCCCATGCTGGAGAAACTTAGTGTCTCTCCCAAAACTCTATAGTCTGAGAGGTTGGCACGCACCACCTTCAGTGATGTGCCAAAGGGGTACTTTGTATCCCCCTTCTCTCTGTTCCTGTGACATTTTAGTCACAGACAATCATCTAGTTATGGCTCATGGCAGAGGACGTGTTCTACCAACTGTTGTGTATTTTTTATACCTCAGGCTATGTCCATATACTCGGTAGTGCACAATAGGGGCACCCAAGTACCAACCTGGGGCCTCCCCCTTTTTTTTTCGCCATTACTAGCATGGTTGTTCTTGGTTAGCCCTTCTACCATTCTGGGAGGGGGAGGTCTGTGTGTGTGTTTTGCCTTTGGCATGAACCAGCAGGTATCCCATTTTAGGCTCCAGAGTGTCTAGGCTGGCAGGAAGTGGGCGAGGAGTCTTCCACCACCCTTGTACTTTGTCTGCCAGTGTGTCTGAATGGGTCAAGCTCCCACAGGGGGTTTGGCTGTCCTGATTGGACAACCAAATGGCCCTTTCTGTAAAATGCTGAGAGAGATTGCAGAGGAGTGTGTGCTGGAACTGTATTAAAGGTGAGGCTTCTGGAGAGTAAAGTAGGTCGACCACAGGAAACAGAAGTAACTGAAGAAGAAGACTACCAGAGAATCCTGCAGACCCTTTGCAAGACCGTGAAGCGACCACTGCTGTCCTGCCCTGTTTTCTATGCGACAGAGGAGCTCCTAAGAGGAGGGCTCCTTCCCTTTGGCTGGTGGGAATAACCAGTTCCCTAGACAAACTTTGAAACAAGCCATCTACCGAGGTCCTATGAGCTTCCAGAGCTGCAGAACCCCAATACCAGGAGACCTGCTGCCCTTTTTGAGTGCATCGTCGTGGAAAGGCTGAATCCCTCCAGATCTTTGCTCAGCCCGTAAGGACACTCCAGAGTGCCAATTCAACTCACCCAGACCCCCTAAACCAGAGTGTAGTACCGCAGGAAGAGAAGAAGACTGACCAGCCGATCTGTGTCTTTTTGTTGGTGCAGCTGAAAAGGTGCCAAAACCTCAGAGTGAACCAAGACGTTGCTGAAAGTCGTGCTACAGGTCCTCCCTCGTGACTGCTGCTGAGAGACACCATCCATTGTCCTGCCTTTCGTCACCAGACCAAGGAATCCAAAGGTCGGGTCCAGAGCTGCCACACCGCGGAGGAGCCAACACACTTTCTTTAAACCGAAGGTACTGTGGGGAAAAAGGTATTGCTTACCTGATTCCAAGAAGTCGATCCAGAGCATTGGAGTGCACGTAGAGGTGTCCAGGGCAACCCCCCCTCTTACCTCTGACCCAAGCTGCTGTTTGTACCCCCTTCTCGAGTCCGTTTTTAGGTCTCATTTGTTAGTTGCTAACTTGCTGCTTCAATAACTTTAGACACTGGAAGAAATCTGCAGGAACTCTTCATTATTCGCTGTTTGTTAAGACTTCAAGCCCTCTCTGAACTGCCGTTAACTAGGGTTGCGTTTTTGGACTTAAAAGACTTGAAAGGTAAAGAAACTGTCTCTAGAACCTTGAACTAAGCTTGTTTTGCACTAAGAACTTATTTTCCTCCATTTAAATTACTTTCCTATTTGTGTTTGCAGAGTAAATGCATTACTGTATGACTTGTTGAAAACCGCACAAGTGCGCAATTACCGAAAATACGATAACCTTGTCTTTTCCCTTTCTAACGTTGCTACAAATGTAAACACAAACGAACATAAAAGTGAAAGTGCCCTTTGAAGTTTATTATCTAGTATTCCTAAGTGTTCTACTGTAAACGTCTGAAGTATTTAAAGTGATTCTGGTGTAAATATAATAAATATGACATGCATTACTTACCGTAAAAGCATTTCTGATGATTGTATCTGCTTAGATTCACATGCTGTGCATATGGTCCGACATCCAGTGGTAACCGCGGAGTATTGCATCTTGTCTTTCGGGGGACCGAAAGGGGACGTCGGCATAGGCGTGTCTGTAACACTATCCCTATCGTGACGTGTGTAGTACCCAAAATCCCTCACGCGCCGAGGTCCCGCTGATTGTATTTTTTCTGCCATGAGGGAGCCCAAGGCTATAGTGAGTGAGAACATGAAGAGAGAAAGTAGTAAGAAGTCTATGTTCCTTCCACCCCGAGCAGGGAGGGCGCATGTGAATCTAAGCAGATACAATCATCAGAAATGCTTTTACAGTAAGTAATGCATGTCTTCTGATGCTTGTTAATCTGTATAGAATCACATGCTGTGCATAGACTAGCGAGCAGTACCCGGAGTTGGAGGTGGGTTGTGAGAAGGAACAGTAGAAAAAAGATGTCTTAGTACTGCTTGTCCCACCTGAGAATCAGACCTAGAACGAGTGTCTAGGCAATAGTGTTTTGTAAAGGCGTGTACAGAACTCCAGGTTGCCGCTTTGCAAATGGACTCTAGGGGAACATTTGCAATGAATGCTATGGATGCCCCAGTGCCTTGAGTAGAATGTGCTCCAGGCTTGAAGGGCAGTTCTCTCTTTGCAAGAGTGTAACATAGTGTGATGCATTTGACAATCCACGTTGATATTGCTGATTTAGAGACAGGGTCCCCTTCTCTACCAGCTGCCACTGAAACAAAAAATTGTTTAATTTTCCTCAGTGGTTTAGTTCTATCCATGTAGAACATGACTGCCCTGCGCACATCTAGTGTGTGAAGGCTTCTTTCGGCCATGTTAGTACGTCTCTGGAAGAACGTGGGTAGTTCGATTGACTGGTTCACATGGAACTTTGAAATAAATTTTGGCGCAAATCTGGGATGAGTGCGCAGAACTACTTTATCTTTGTGGACTGTAACAAAGGGGTCCAAGACCGAGAGGGCCTGTAGTTCGCTAACTCTTCTGATAGAAGTGATAGCTACTAGAAAGGCTGTCTTGTAAGTCAGGTCTTTCAGACTAGCTTTATGCATAGGCTCAAAAGGGGATCCCATGACCCTAGTTAAAAACACATTTAGATCCCACCCAGGGGCTGGGTGAGTGATGGGGGGATAAATTCTTTTAACCCCTTCCATAAAGGTTTTAATCACAGGTATTTTCCACCACGACACCTTCTGCTGTGACGTGGTGTAGGCTGACAACGCCGCTAGGTGAACCTTTAAGGAATTGAAGACTAACCCAGAGTCCAACAGATGGGTTAGATATAACACAATGTGTGAAGGCGAACAATCGGTGGGATTGACGCCTTTGGAACTGCACCAAATGACAAAACGTTTCCATTTGCTGGCATAGCAATAACGTGTGTTAGGCTTTCTTGCCTCCCTCAGTATGTCCATGCATCTTTGAGGGAGTTGCAGATGTCCAAACTCTATGACTTCAGGAGCCAGGCTGCTAAGTTCAGAGTTTGTGGGTATGGGTGCAGAGTCTCCCCCCTGTCCTGAGACAACATGTTGTACGGGCAGGGCAGCTTGACTGGTGGGGAGAGGGGCATTTCCATCAGTGCGCGAACCAGGGTTGGCGGTCCCACATGGGAGCCACCAGAATCATGGTGACTGGTTCCTGGTGCATCTTGTGCACTATCTTGTTCAGAAGGGGAGTCGGGGGGAAAAGCGTTAACAAATTTCCCCGACCAAGTTATCCAAAGACCGTTCTCCTTGGATCGGTTCTGGGGGTACCTGTAGGGATAATCTGGGCATTGGGCGTTCTCCTGAGTAGCCAACAAGTCGATCTCTGGAAACCCCCATTCTGCGAAGACGTTGGATAGAATGTCTTCGTGTAGACGCCATTCGTATTCTTCTGGCAGAGGAACATCTCTGCTGAGTACGTCTGCCAGAAGATTGAGTTCCCCTGGTACATGTTGGGATATCAGGAACATCTTGTGTTTGAGAGCCCATATCCAGATGTTTTGGGACAGCTTGGATAGCCCTGGAGAGTGAGTGCCCCCCTGCTTGTTCAGATAATACATTTCTGTTGTGCGATCGGTTAGGACCAGCACTGTCTTCCCTTGCAGTTGCTCCTGAAAGGCCTTCAATGCTTTGAACACTGCTAGTAGCTCCAGTAGGTTTATATGGTTGGACGCTACCTGAGGGGACCACATTCCGTGCGCTGTCTGTTGAAGCAGGTGAGCCCCCCACCCTGTGAGAGAAGCGTCTGTTGTGAAAGTGGCTTCCACTGCAGGGGTGGTGAAGGTTTTCCCCTTCAAGAGGTTCTCCCTCGACCACCACTGCAGAGAGAGAACGATGGCTGGCGAGACAAACTAAAAGATCTTCCCATTGTCTGCTGACACCACTGGCTGTTGAGCCATTCCTGCATGGGACGCATGTGCAGCCGCGCGTGGGGGCCCAAGTATATGCATGACGCCATCATCCCTAGCAAACGCATAGCTTTGCGTACCGTCACCTTCCGACTGGCTACATACTGAGGAACTTGAGAGAGCATGTTCTGAACCCTCTCGCTGGAAGGGAAGACTAGACGGTCTTCCGTGCGAATGAAAGCCCCCAGGAACTGTTTTACTTGGCTGGGGACTAAGCTGGATTTCTTTTTGTTGATAGAAAATCCTAGGCTGAACAGTAGGTATACTGTCTTTTGGGTGTTCGAAAAACAAACGTCGAACAAGTCCCCCTTGATGAGCCAATCGTCGAGGTTAGGGTAAACTGGAACTGAAAGTCTGCGCAGGTGTGCTGCTGCCACTGCCAGGACCTAGGTAAACACCTGTGGCGCCGAAGCTATGCCGAAGGGGAGTACCTTGAACTTGTAGTGTTTGTCCTGAATCACGAACCTTAGGAATTTTCTGTGTGCTGGCAGCATTGAAATATGAAAGTATGCATCTTTCCTATCCAATGTTGTCATGAAGTGCCCTTGTTTTAGCAATGGGATCACCTCTTTAAGTGTTACCATGCGAAACGTCTGGGGCTTTATGAACTTGTTCGCTGGGCGCAGGTCTAGAACAGGACGCATGGTGAGATCCTTTTTGGGTACAAGGAAGTATATTGAATAAATACCCTCGTTTACCTGAAGAATCTGGACGGCTTCTATGGCGTCCTTTCCCAGCAGCGCCTCCACCTCTTGGACCAGGATCTGCAGATGTTCCGGTGAAAGGTGTCGATGTTTCGGCGGTCTGAACTGTGGGGGTCGGGCGAATTCCACGCAATAACCGTGGGCGACCGTCTCTAATACCCACTGGGCTGAAGTTATCCCCTTCCATGCCTTGAGGAAAGATGTTAATCGCCCCCCGACCAGGGAGACATGGGAGGGCACCTGAACTTGGTGGTCATTTCTGAGCCGAGGTTGACGCACCTCTGGAATTGGAGCCTCTGCCTCTATTCTTTCCGCGCTTCTGACCCCTCTGGGGGTAGTAAGTGGGGCTTGCAGCCAGTTGACTTGCGTTGAAGTTGCCCGTGCCGAAATTATTTTGAGCGGCGCGTGCTTGTCCTCGAAAGGACCGCTGAGAATTGTTGCCCCTCTGAAGAGGGTTTTTGGGAAATTTGGTGCAGAGACTTAATAGTCTCATGCTCCTTCTTGGCTGTCTCCAATGCATCGTCTACCGCCTTCCCGAAGAGGGTGGACTCTTCTATGGGTTTATTGATGATGGATGTCTGGGTCTCAGGCCTGAAACCCGACGTGCGCAGCCACGCCTGTCTCTTTAGGAGAGTACCTGTTAGGCAGAAACCTGTGCAGTTCCCTCTGGGACAGGTGTTTGGCAGTAAACCCACTTGGTAGCAGTCTGTACCACACAGATTCACTTGGTAGCTGTGGCTGAGCAGTCAGACTTCCCCTCAAGAAGAGTTAGGCAGTATACAGAGTATTCACAATAGGTCAAGAGAACACAATAGAACAAGTAAACACTGACCAGGGCTTGGTGTAAAAGAGATATAATTATTTATTTAAAACCACATCTAGAAAAACACACAGGCACTAATAGTAAGCAATTCAAAAACACAATCACTAAAAGATATACACATATAAAAGATATACACTCCCTTAAAAGAATATTAGACAAGTCTTAAGTAAAGCCCCACTTATTTTCAGACAGCGGTGAGCGCTTAACGTAGATGGCACTCTAATAATTAGTTTTAAAAGGGAGAGAAAAGCAGAGAATAAATTGAAACAGATCCCAACACTTTTTCACAAACACAAGAGAGGAAAGCAAAGTAACACCGTGAATTCAGAGTCAGTAGGCCGGATCCGCTTTAAGAGGATCAAAACAAAATGTGTCCAAGGTCACACGGTTGCAGTGCACAAGAGTCTTGTAACGGTTCAAAAAGGAGTTGGACCAAAGAAAGGGACCAGTTAGAGGGTCAAGGCAGCCAGCCCAGTCCAGAAGGTTAAGGGGTTATTATTACCTTGTAGTAATCTTTAGAAAGGGAGGCCTGGCGGACATGGTACCTTAAAGTGGTGAGAACACTCCAGCGGGGGCAGTTGTCCCTGGCAGCGGATGCAAGTCAGTGCTTCGTCCGGGGGAAGACAGGATCTCGTCGGGGAGGAAGACAGGAGTCCGTTGCACTGCCAGGGAAGAAACCAGCCGCAGAGTTTCTCAGGTACAAGGAGTGGTCCGTTGATTTGCGGTTCAGTGGTAAGTGGCTATCCGGCTGCCGGGGTGCTTGGCATGGGCAGTTCGACCACAAACCGGTCTGGGGTGCGAAGAAAAAAAGGTAAACTGGTTGTGCCCACCAGTCAGGGGAAGAAGCCTCTCCAGCCGGGAGATCTTCTCTGTCGTCGGGAAGTGGTGAGTCGGTTCCGCAGGGCTCCACCGGTGGTGTTGTCGTGGTAGGTCGGCTCAGCTTCTCCCTCGTCGGATTCTCAGGTCCTGTGGCGACTTCTGACGTTCCAGTCCCCAAAGCCCTGCTTTTATGCAGCATACCCCCATTCACTCAGCCTAGCTGTCAATCAAACATGCTAAGTGGTGAGCCGGCCGGCTCACCACTTGGGCCAATCACACAAGAGTGTGACTTGAGTTACCAAGGTAACTCAGTCCAGGGTGCCTAAACCCCCTCCCACACTCCCTGTGGTACCCAGACAGAGTGGCACCACTTTTGGAGGCTTCTGTGGAGAAGCCCGCCAAAAAGTGGAACAAAGGGCTCGACTTGGGTTGGAGTCACAGAAGAGAACACAAACGCCATTTTAGAATCGAGTCCTGGCAAAAAATACCAACCGGCGATTTAATATTAATTAAATAAACCGGCGGTATGTTCGAGACTATGAGAATTAAATAATTAAAGTTGGTAGCCTCGAACAATGGGAAAATCCCATAGGGATATATTCGCGGTCGAATATAAAAAGTAGTTTCCACTGCCACCAGCCAAAACTCGATCAGGGAGGACGAAGACCTGCCCCCTCGACTAACAGACCCAGGGGCAATCGAATTGCCCCGACCAGTACGTCCACAATATGATGGTTTGTACTGGTTTCTGTTAATAATTTGGGACTAGTAAAGCCAATGGTGACAGTAGTCAGTCCCAGGGTATAGAGTTTATGGTGGGGTGTCACTATGACACTCCTGTGTTACTGCACGGAGGGTGCTGTGTAACACACATAGTAAAAACACATGAGACCCTATGGAGTAAAGGACCCCATAGCCCATAAAACACATTAACAGTCAAAGGAACACCATGAATCATGTCCAAGAGTGGGAAAAAAGAGTCTCACTCTTGGCAGGAGAAAAAAACAAACTCCAGAAATCCAGCAAAGCTGCTGGGGGACTCACTAGGTTAGGAAATTCAGCCTAAAGAGAGAATTCTCCCTAACAGTACCCTGTGCGAGAGACAGCGGAGTCCAGGGTATTCTTTACAACATTTTGATTGGCAAGTTTACCCTCCGAGACAATGGCGAGAAGCTTGGCTCTGGTTGGTTTCCGGAACCTCCTGGAGGCCTTCCTGGAGTAGGTTCAATTGGGCGTCGACGTAGCTTGCCAGTAACGTTGTGTTATTGGCAATCCGGATGGTATAAGCAGCCGCCAACGTGACCCGTTTGCCTAAGGCATACAACCTTTTGGACTCCTTGTCCGGGGGTGACTCTCCCGTGGCAAAGGGGAACCCCTTCACTCTTGTGAGTGTTGGTCACCACCAGCGAGTCTGGGATTGCGTGCCCTTTGATGTAAAGCGGGTCGGTGGGGGAGGGCCGGAAGAGTTTGACCCTTGGGTTCACAGCCCTCGTCTGAGCGGGTGTGAGTAAAGAAGGGTCCAGCCGTCTCTTTACAGAGCTCAAGAGAGGGATAGACTGGCTAGCCGGAGGCTTGTCATTAATAATGTTTTCCGCGAAATCCTGTTCAGGCAATGCCTCAATCGTGGTAATTTTAAAGAATTCCGCTGCTTGTTTCAACGTGTTGTTGAAAACCATTTAATCATCCACCGGGGGAGCCTGCCTAACCAGTGTGGATGGGGGAGAGTCGAGGCAAACGATATCAGAATTGTGATCGTCCTGCTGGGTGTCCTCCCAGTTGTCCTTTGCGTCTCGCTCTTCCCCATAATTGTCCAGAAAAGAAGTCTCCTCTTCTTCTGTATAGATGTCTCTATACGTGTCCTTCTGGACGACATCTTGATATTCAACATAGTGTTGAACATCTAGGTGTTGGGCAACTTGTGTATGAGGGTTAGGGTCTACCCGAGCTTTTTTCGGCAGAGGTTGATCAGAAGCACCGAAAACCTGCTGCAGCCGATCCATATATCCCTCAAATTGCTCTGTGGTCCACTTGGATGACCCAAATGGACCCAGCTGAGCAGGAACCGGATCCTCTGCCCTAAGGCGTTCAGAAGATCTCCTCAGGGTGCTTGAGAGGGGTACCTGGCTCTCTTCGTAAGAGTCCTCAGGATCGTCTTCCAAAACCGTGGAAAACCTTTCGGCGGATTGGCCAATAACTGTGGGCGAAACCGGTACTAGGCCCACCGCCATAGCAATCCTGTTGACGCTCTTACTGATAATAACCGAATCTTCGGGGGACAAAGCCTCCGATGATGGCTTCCCGGGTAGAGGCCTAGTTAGAGGCCTACTTGTAGTTTTCGGGCCTGCACGGGCCTTGGAAACCTTGAAAGTCATCGAAGTTTCTTGTTCAGAAACTTCGGCGTGTGTAGTTTGGGGAGTAGCACCTTTGTTAAGTTTATTAAGCACAGTCGTCATGCGCTGCTGCGGATGTGGGGAAGGCTTCGGATCAGATCGATCCGATGGCGCTTGCGCCTCCTTCGACATCGTCGAGGAGGGCGCTTGGGTTGTGTGTTTTGTGTGGTGGGATTGTACGCCCCTGTCACCGGGTGTGGCCCCTGTAGCAAGACCGGAGTCGAGCCTGGAAGGGTCGGGGACGGGCGTGGCGGCTCTAGAATCGTCCGCCTCAAGGTCGACAACGTCCGCGTTGGACGTTTGGTCATCCGATGTACCCATGTCACTCTCGGCTGGTGTCGCGGCACGGGAGGGAGGCTCCACGCGTGATATACCGTATGCGGCCCACCGCTTCAAGCGGCGCTCCTTAAGGGATTAGGTTTAGGAGTTTATACACCGAACACCGCTTTAGTGCCCTAGGGGGAGACAAGCGTACACGAAGTGTGCTCGTCTTTCCACAGATATCTGAGCCTTCACAGAGGGCAGAATCTAAATGGAGTCCTTCCCATAGCAGAAGGGAAGGGTGACCAGACCAAAAAGGAAAGAAGTGGAAAAGAGGAAAGACATCATAGCAGTATGGCAAACCCCGAGCCCACTCTCCCTACTGTGTAGGCCGGCCAGAAGGCCCGACCACGTGGATGTCCGAACGCCGGATCTTAGGTGCCGGAATCCACAGCCGTAGACGGTTCCCCCGTAGTCTTCGTCGAAGATGTTCTTAATAGACGAAGTGACTTAACGGGGATTAAACCGACAATTCGGTAAGATAAACAATGTCTCATGACGAGCTCCGCTATAGGGCGACCAGTTAACTGGGCGGAAAAAAAACAATCTGAGGGACCTCGGCACGTGAGGGATTTTGGGTACTACACACGTCACGATAGGGATAGTGTTTCAGACACGCTTATGCCGACGTCCCCTTTCGGTCCCCCGAAAGACAAGATGCAATACTCCACGGTTACCACTGGATGTGGGACCATATGCACAGCATGTGATTCTAAGCAGATTAACAAGCATCAGAAATATTTTTTACATAAAATATATGTGTAACTGCTTCTTTGTTGTGCCTGTCTAGCTAAGATTCAGAGTACGTACCAACAGCTCACATCTTCCTCTTAAAATATGCCTGACTGCTCTGCCACACTACTAAGGTTCTGAGCTAGTACTGACTGTTACTAAGAGTTGGGGATCTACAAACCACTGGGATAGCTTACTAGAGTCTGACTACCAGTAGGACTTTAGGAAAACTCCCCTAACAGGGGGAAACCCCGAACTCTGCAGGTAGGCCTGCCTGTGCATGACCTTAGCCGACCCAATAGCCCTGCCCATACAATACATAATGTCCAGGCCCGATTGCAAGCTTTGGCAGGCTACCTCCTTGCTGTCCCCCACTAAGTGCAGAAAACCTTCCTGCATTTCCCCTTCCGTGATGTGTTCTGCTGCTTCCTGAATCGCCCTCCAAAGGCTGTGCCTATACTTTGCAAAGGCTCATGAAGCCTTTACCGTAGTGTGAGCTGACACATTTTTGAGATCTCCCCTTGTGGGTTTGTATTTCATTGTCAACTCCGAGTCCACTGGAGCAGGCATTTCTCGCTCAGTGGGTGGACCTGTGTCAAGAATATTTGTGAGTTTGTATGCTGACAACGGTTTTGCAGGGGCACACAAGGCATCACAACCACTCTTCATCTTTCAACAATGGGCATTCGCATTGCCTGCTGCGTGTCCAAGTCGGGAGAGGTATCTGATGAGGCAGCCGTAGAGGTGGAAAGATGGGCAAGTCCAGAAATTCCCAGTACCACGTTCTCCTCGCCCAGTCCGGGGCGATCAGGATCATGGTCACTTGGAACCTCCTCAATCTCCTCAGAACCCACAGGATGACAGGAATCGTCGGGAAGGCATAGTGGAGGCCGAACACCCACTCTACTAAGAATGCATCTTACCTGATTTGTGCCTAGGCACCACACGCAGATCTCGTGCGGGTCGGTCAGAGACCTCTTATAGTAGCAGTCAATGTACCTCTTGAAACCCGATGGTTTGGGAGTAGAAATCTTTTGCAAAACGTTGAATTGGAAACAAATGGAAAAAACAGTGAGAATACTCTCACGAGAGCCGTTCCTCGAGCAGCGATTTGATCGCATGGAAAAAAGGAACTGAGGTACAGGGGCCTAGTGACGTAGTATATGTGCAACTACCGATGTTGCGTCCTGAGTCGATGTCATGTCCTGAGTCGACAATCGCTGCATCGAGTCAAAATGGAGCCATGGCTGAGTCGAGGCGCAATACGCCGCCCGTCTAAATGTTTTTCAAGCAGCTGACGTTGGAAGGGATATCCACCTGATATGGAATCTGCGGGAGAAAGCAATCCATTGAATATTACAGTTTATAACTATTACTTCTGCCACCTTTACCCATTCTGTTCTCTTCCTAAGGAGCCCTACCTTAATCAGGATCACGCGGACCATAAAAGTAACTATGTGTGGTTAACACATGTGAAAGGGAAAAACAAAAGCAGAATTATCTACATATGAATTATGGCACGTGCAGAGGCACACTGACATTTCATCCCAATGGATTTAATGATTAATCAAATCTACACAATAATAACTGCATGCTAATGCTTTGTAGCATTACTTCTATATGTGTAGTGCTAATTAATATTATTGAAACTTGCAGTGTTTCAAACATCTTCCTAGACTGTAATGTAGTTTATCCACTAATGCCATTTTATCTTAAAATATATTACAGGTAGTATACAGACCTGACAGCGACATCAATGTGTTATTAATCACATACAACCAGGTGCACCTTCGAGGAAATACCTAGAAAAACAGTAACATATATTATCCACAGGATAAAAATTAGGACAAAACTAAAAACAAAGGCTGTTGAGAACCTGTTGATTTCTGGTCCCAACACACTATTTTTAACATTAATTTGTGAAATGCTGCACAAGACATATTCTTGTCAACCTAACAGTTTGTTTATGAAACTAGTGTACTGCATTGTGATTAAACAAAATAGAAAGTCCAAAGCCACCACAAACATACAAGTTACACCCCGCTGTAGCACGTCAACGAAAACCATGACTCATGAAGTTGAGTTAACATCCTTGTTTTATGTACAAGATACAGGTTGGATAAAAGCCTGCAGGAACAAGGGGTTTAAACCCATCCTGGGTCTTTGTCTAAATCAACAATGTCAGGACAGGTCAAATGAAATGCAAGGGTGTTCTCCATGGTAGGGATGTTGGTCTCTCCCAGGTAAAATGCAGTTTTAGGGATATAGTGCACAGTTGCTTTTGGATCATGCTATAGTCTCAGGGACATAGCACCCGGCCGATTCTTTGTCACAAGACCTTCACAGAGGTATAGCACCCGGATCTCCATTTGTGATTCATATGAAGAAAGTTTCTGGCACACTTCTTCCTGCTGTAGGTTTTAATTGTCCCAATTCACTATGAGGGTTTGGGTCCCCCTTCGCTCACACTAAAGGGCTCCATCTCTCTCTCCCATTAAGGCATACAGTGGCCTTCCTCCTATGTGGGATATCTTGCCTCTTACTACCTTTTAGAAAGGATATGGTGCATTTCTGAAACAGGTGATTTATCTTGCCCTCTTTCTCTTAAGCATTCTAGTACCCTTGTGACTCTAATGTATATGTGCCCTTCAAACCAACAGGTAGGTTCATGGTTTAACAGGTCAAGGGAGCCACAGCTCGGGAGCTCTCCTCTCAGATGCTATTCCAGCTGCGAGATGTGCAGAACATGGTCCTTTCTGGGCTTCAGTCCCTAGAAACACCTGTGTACAGGCGTGTTATAAATGACTTATCATATCATACCATATCATGCTCCTGGAATGCTCTTGCTCCTTCAAGTCCTGGCTCTTCCCCCATCTCCTGTTGGTTTCTATCCCCCCTCGTTTCTGCTTCCTCTACTCCTTGCTCTCCTCTCTACGTTACTGGTGGCTCTCCTGCTCCCATACCTACTGCTCCACCATGGTTCCAGCCATACCTTTTAGAATGCACAGAACAGAAATATCAACTTTCTTTTAGCCCACACTCTGACAAACATTAGACCACAATTAATTTGTCACTTGTTGGCTTCATTAGAGATGTTTACAACCATGGCCAACACCAAGATAGAAGGGAAACATGTAATCCTAAAAGGAAACTCAATCTTTCAATCTAACTGGGTGGTGTCCCTCCCCAGTAAAGAAAATGTTCTCAAAATGGTGTGCATTCCTATCACGGGGTACCTTTTAGGAAGGATTTCCAAAAGCAGCACTGGGGTGGATTTTTGAAGGCCACCCTATTATGGTTAACATGGAAGACACAGAGTTTATCCAACCACAAACAAGGTAGGTAGCAGTGCGTCGAGGCTTATTAGTCTCAGGAAGGGTGCAAGAGTAGTCTAGTGAATTCAAGTTAGAGAGGTAAGTATTCAAAAATTAAATATTTTATTAGGCCTTAAAATACACAATAAGCAAGTAAAACATATGGTCAAACATTGTCACACCAACACTATTTAACAGACATATACATTCACCCATAGGAGAAATAGAATAGCATTTCATTCATTGATCAATGATACACAGGTAAGCACTCAGATGCATTAGAAATAGAACACTTCAGGATAATCATAGAACAGCTTGCCTAGCTCTTATAAAGCCCACCCTTACGATGAGTTGGGGCCTGGGGCCCAAAGGTCACGGGTTCCAAAGTAGATACTTCACAGGTAGGTTTATTACGAGAAGAGTGATGCCCGTGTTAATATTATTAAGAGTCATACATTAAGATAAAGTTCAGGTAAGTAAACTTGTTCAAGCCCAGTCCTTAGGCTAGTCCTACGAAGGGATCCTTGACAAGGCCTCCACCGACCAAAGCCATGGAAGAGTGATTTAGGAACAGGACCTTTCGCCCATGTAACACTATGTAGGACAGAAACCGGTATTTTAATTTAGCCCACTGACTTCGATTTCTCCAGGGACCAATTTATTTATTTATTTCAATTTCTATGAAGCGCCACACACCCATGGGCCTCACAGCGCACGAGGAAACAAGGACAGACAGCAAAAGAGATCTCAGGGGTAAGCAGGGGGGGACCAGGAGGAAACGGGTAGTAAAGTTCAGTCAGGGTTCTGGTTGAAGAGTAGACGCGAAGCAGAAACAAGGTACGCAAGTGGGCAGAAAGGTTCCTGGGACCTGAAGTGGTGGTGGCAGAGGGTAAGGTGCAACGTATACTCCAAGCAGAGGGAGAGGCGCAAGTTATATCCTGAGAACGGGGTCTGAGACCCACATACAGAGACTTTACAAAATAAGGTCACATATCGTAATACTTGGCAGGTGAAACCCGAGTTTACCAGAACAAAGATTTGCAGAAAACAGGCGAGTCTGGGACTTGTACCCACAAGTCAGTTATCTATTTTCAGAAGTCAAAGTGCCTGGTGAAGGATAAACCAGGGTGACTGTGTTTGAAGGAAAATTTACCAACAGTAGTACTTGGCTGGCGAGTAAATCAAGTCTATTTAAAGAAGATGTAAAGGGAGCAGGCAAGTTGAAGACTCCCATTCACACATCAATTCTGAATTATCATAGTCTCAGTACCCGGGTGTAGAGTAAAACCATAAACTGGGCAGAAGAGAAAATGGAAGAAACCATTACCTTGATAAAAGTTGTGAACATTTACGTTTCATAACCACAGGACGTGGAAGAGGAGCACTAAGGTTGACTGTGAATGTAAGAAGAAGGAAACAAGGTGAAGAGAAGCATTCCGTGAGAGGTTTTGGCTACAAGGAACACATCCAAAGAAGAAGAGAGTCCCAGTACCTGGAAGAAGCATAAACCAGGTTAGCTGTGAAAAAGAGAAGAAGTGAAGCCAGGGGAAAAGGAAACACTTCAACCTTTTGTGAAATGGGAAGCAAAAGTAAACAAGGGAAAGACTTTTTTGACAATTTTATTTATTGCTCAATTATTTATTGGTCACTTATTAGGCGGTTATACAATTAGCAAAAATGTTTCAAAGCGCCCGCAGGACAAGGGTGGGGACAGGGGAAGGTAGACAATGAATTACAGCAAGGTTAAATAATTGCATTAATAGTACAAACAAATAATGAGAATAAAGGAAAGGGGAGACAAACCTACTATGCCTTGTGAGTGTTCAGAACGTTCAAGTGCGGAGGGGGAAGGGGTGAAGGATAAGGTGCTTTGAAGCTCATGGAGAAGTGCTCAGGGTAAGGGCAAACCACCCATAGGTAGGGTGAGCCCAAGTAAATGCAGCAGAAAGACAGCGGCTGGGATGAGAGATGTGGGGGGTCAAGGCCCAGAGGACACATAAGGTCACGCTGCTGTAAGATTAGCAGGGAAGAGAGGAGCAGAAGTCAGAGGTAAAGGGAAAGGTCTTCAGGCTTTTTCGGAACTTAAGGAGGTCTTGCTCAAGATGCAGAGGGTGAGGGAGGCTGTTCCACAGAGGGAGCCAGCTTAGGAAAGTGACTGCCCACTAGCTCTCTGTTCAGCAAAGCGCTTACCACGCAGGGAGTTGGTGCCAGAGGAACGGAGAAGTCTAGAAGGAGAGTATTTGGTCAGGAAATATTGAAGATAGAGTGGTCACCTGCCCCAGATAGCCTTGTATATGATACAGAGGGATTTGAATGTAATCCATGCTGAGACAGGGAGCTAGTGAAAGCTTTGTTGGGCAGGAGAGATAAGGCCCCTGGGCTTGAGGCCGAGGATAAGTCTTGCTGCCCTCTTCTGGGTTAGCTGGAGGGGTCGCAGGGTGGAGGAAGGAAGATTAAGGGGGAGGCTATTGCAGTCGTCTAGCCTGGAGAAAACCAGAGCATGCGTAACATTGAGTCTCTGAGGGAAGGTGAGGAAGGGTAGAGTCCCTTTGAGAAGGAAGAGCCCAAAGTGGGACTTCTTGACAAAGTTCTGAATATGAGGGATGAAGGAAAGGGAGGAGTTGAAGATTACTCCAAAATTCCTAGGTACAGTGGAGGGGGTCGGGTGGGCATGGACGAAGGCCAGAGGGCAGGGAAGAAGTATGGTGCAGGGGGCCCAATAGGGAGAATCTCTGTTATGCTGGCATTGAGGCACAGGTCATTGGCAGTGAACCAGGCCTGGATGGCAGAGAGGTAGGCAGGGATGAAGGAGGGTGCAAGGGAGTCAGAGGGAAGTTTGAAGAAAAGTTGTATATCGTCAGCATAGGAAGCACTGGAAGTTGAGGGAGAAGGAGGAAATAAATCGTGCCAGCAGAGAAAGGTATATGTTAAAGAGCTAGGGTGAAAGAATGGATCCCTGGGGGACGCCACAGGTAGCAGAGGAGGAGATAGAGCCCAGAATGGTTTTGGAGAAACGGTCAGTTAGGAAGGAGGTAAGCCAGTCCAGTGCCCGCTCCGAGATGCCAAGGGTCTTATGGAGCCTTTTTTTGAGGATGGAATGATTTACTGTGTCAAATGCAGAAGATAGATCAAGAGGGATCAGGACAGCAGGGGAGTAGGAGTCAAGAGATGCAAGCAATTCTTCACAGGTGCTAAGAAGAGCAGTTTCCGTGCCTCTGGACGCTCGGAATCCAGACTGGTGTTCATGTAGGCCGCCAACTGTTAGGCAGAAACCTGTGCAGTTCCCTCTGGGACCACTGCAAAAGATTTAAGACTACAGGTGTTTTGGCAGTAAACCCACTTGGTAGCAGTCTGCACCACACAGATTCACTTGGTAGCTGTGGCTGAGCAGTCAGACTTCCCTCAAGAAGAGTTAGGCAGTATACAGAGTATTCACAATAGGTCAAGAGCACACAATAGAACAAGTAAACACTGACCAGGGCTTGGTGTAAAAGAGATATAATTATTTATTTAAAACCACATCTAGAAAAACACACAGGCACTAATAGTAAGCAATTCAAAAAAACGGTCACTAAAAGATATACACTCCCTTAAAAGAATAGTAGACAAGTCTTAAGTAAAGCCCCACTTATTTTCAGACAGCGGTGAGCGCTTAACGTAGATGGCACTCTAATAGTTCGTTTTAAAAAGGGAGAGAAAAGCAGAGAACAATTTGAAACAGATCCCAACAATTTTACAAGAACATAAGAGAGGAAGGCAAGGTAAAACCGTGAATTCAGAGTCAGTAGGCCGGATCCGCTTTAAGAGGATCGAAACGAAATGTGTCCAAGGTCACACGGTTGCAGTGCACAAAAGTCTTGTAATGGTTCAAAAAGGAGTTGGACCAAAGAAAGGGACCAGTTAGAGGGTCAAGGCAGCCAGCCCAGTCCAGAAGGTTAAGGAGTTATTATTACCTTGTAGCAATCTTTAGAAAGGAAGGCCTGGCGGACACGGTACCTTAAAGTGGTGAGAACACTCCAGCAGGGGCCGTTGTTCCTGGCAGCGGATGCAAGTCGGTGTTTCGTCCGGGGAAAGAGAGGATCTCGTCGTGGAGGAAGACAGGAGTCCGTTGCACTGCCAGGGAAGAAACCAGCCGCAGAGTTTCTCAGGTACAAGGAGCGGTCCGTTGATTTGTGGTTCAGTGGTGAGTGGCTATCCGGCCGCCCGGGTGCTTGGCACGGGCAGTTCGACCACAAACCGGTCTGGGGTGCGAAGAAAGAAAGGTAAACTGGTTGTGCCCACCAGTCAGGGGAAGAAGCCTCTCCAGCCAGGAGATCTTCTCTGTCGTTGGGAAGTGGTGAGTCGGTTCTGCAGGGCTCCACCGGTGGTGTCGTCTTATTAGGTTGGCTCAGCTTCTCCCTCGTCGGATTCTCAGGTCCTGTGGAGACTTCTGAAGTTGCAGTCCCCAAAACCCTGATTTTATGCAGCATACCTCCATTCACTCAGCATAGCTGTCAATCAAACATGCTAAGTGGTGAGCCGGCCGGCTCACCACTTGGGCCAATCACACAAGAGTGCGACTTGAGTTACCAAGGTAACTCAGTCCAGGGTGCCTAAACCCCCTCCCACACTCCCTGTGGTACCCAGACAGAGTGGCACCACTTTTGGAGGCTTCTGTGGAGAAGCCCGCCAAAAAGTGGAACAAAGGGCTCGACTTGGGTTGGAGTCACAGAAGAGAACACAAATGCCATTTTAGAATCGAGTTTTGGCAAAAAATACCAACCGGAGAATTAATATTAATTAAATAAACCGGCGGTATGTTCAAGGCTATGAGAATTAAATAATTAAAGTTGGTAGCCTCGCAAAATGGAAAAATCCCATAGGGAAATTGTTGGAGTGACTTGTGGGATGTGAGTTGAGAGATCACTTCTCCAAATAGCATTTCTATTCTGGGAGAGGCAGCTCTAGTATGGTGTCATAGAATGTTGCTCACTGGATTGCTTGTTGTGGGATAATAAAGGTTCTAACTTTGTCAGTTGGAGAGAGAGCTGGAGGAGAAGGGACTCTCCATGTTGGGGGTTTTCTCATACTGTTATATACTTAAATAAACCTTAAGAACCTCTTACCTGGCTGCTCCTGCATCTTTATAACAATGGCGACGAGGATGGGATGCAGTGCCTTAAGTGGTTGAGCGAGAGAAGACCCCCGGCAGCCAGTCGTCCTGTTCAGCCCCAAAGGCCGCCCAGCATCCCCGGAGAGGAGGCCGCCGAGACTGTCCCCACAGCCCCGGAACTCGGGTGGAAAAGGAGCGGCCACCTCATCCCAGGCAGCCGGAGCTGCGATTCGCCCTGGGCTGCTCCGCATCATCTGTGCGTTGAGCGGGCCTAGCGCGGATGATAGGAAGATCACCGAAGTCCGATCGTCGGCGTGGAGAGTGAAGCAGCGACCTGCAGCGACACTGCGCCCGACCCCGTTGAGGAGAGAAAGCGGCCCGCCCAGCTGACAGGAGCCGTGAGTTGCCGCGGGCTGCTCCGCATTGCCGATGCGTTGAGCGGCCCGTCATCCAGACCCTGTGGGGCTGCTCCGCGTCACCTGCGTGTTGAGCGGCTCCCGTAGTGTGGGTTGGGACGCCGTCAGGTACGTTGTTTGTGACCACGGGAAGTCACGAAGCTGCAAAGCGGGAGCGAGCGGGCTGCAACAAGATCAGAGGTGCAGCGAAGGTGGTTGCTCCGCCCCACTCCTGCGCCGAGCAGTCGCCCACTCTCGCACGTCTAGGAGGGCGGTGAGCGCCCACCAAGCATCAGTATTTCATCCAAGTGAGTGCTGCTTGTGTCGTGCAAGATCCTACGCGGGACGCATTCCACAGTTGATCGACCTGAAGAAGGAGGAACCCATATTAACCTGATTACCGTAGTTCGTGTTAAAGAAGGGCAAGCTACGTCAGTAGGCATCAAGTCACTACCGTAACCAGTGTTATGGGGGGGTACATGAAAATTGATTCAGCTTTTGTGTTGTGACAATGACTGAGTTGTTTGAGAGGGCAGTAGCTGGATTGTAACAGCATAAAGATACAGGCTAGAAGAGAAGAGTATTGTGAGTGCAAAGGCGGTACCAGATCTTTAAATACGAGTGAGACATAGGAGAAGAGAAACACCACTCTTAACTGGAAGTGTGATTTAAGACATGGCAGCATTGCCCGGCATATCTGGACCACCCACGTTTATGCCTACGCCAGGGGCGGCAAAAATTGCTTGGCCCCAATGGCACAAGGGATTCATGCATTATATGAAGGCGGCAGGAGGGACAGCATATTCCAGCGAAAGGAAGTTAGCCTTATTGCTGCATTTCTTAGGTTACGAGGGCCAAAGAATTTTTGAGACTCTCCCTCATTTAACAAGTGATGGAAGCGGAGATGAGCTGAATGATTTCGAGGCGGCTCTGATGAGACTGGACAAACATTTCACCCCAAAAAGGAGCACGATCTTAGAACGTTACAACTTCCGCATGCGCGTACAAGCCCATGGGGAGTCCGTTGAAGACTATGTGACTGCCCTCCGTCATTTGGCTCTGACATGCAAGTTTCAGGGGAGCTTTGACGAGCACATACGTGATCAATTCATGACGCATTGCAGGTCAAATAAGATACGCGAGGAACTGTGGTTGAAGGACGAGCCGAACTTGGACGAGGTACTGGACCTGGCGAAACGAGTAGAACATTCCCTGGCGTGCGTCGCCAAGTTATCAAAGACCGAGGGAGGAGATCCTAAAGAAGCCAAGTCGGAAGTATTGAAGGTGAATGAAGGAAAGAACAAGAAGAAGGGAAGAAACAAACAAAGGGAGAGGAATATTGTAGAAGAAAGAAGAAGTCAAGAGTTGACGCAGAGAGAAGATAAAAAGGATGAGAGATTGTGTTATAGATGTGCCAGTGCAACTCATTTTGCATCTTCAGTAGTGTGTCCAGGGCGGAAGGCGGTATGCAATAAGTGCAAGAGGAGAGGACACTTTGCGACGTGTTGCAAGAACTATCAGTTTGGGCAAATGAATCAGAGAAAGGTCCTATATGTGAATGAAGAGGAGGAAGGGAGGTCATCGGAAGATGACACCGTGCTGGCATTGCAAAATGTTATTGTGAACACGGTCAATGTTGTTGGTGGGGATAATGTACTAGATGATTGTGAGCGTCCGTATGCTGTTTTGACCGTAAATGGGTGTAAGGTGTCGATGATGGCTGACTCGGGATCAAAGATCACTTTGATATCAAAGTCTGCGTTTGAGGATGAAATGAAAGGAGCACTGTCGGCGTTGTCGACACCGGACATTTGTCCAGGGGGGTACAACGAAGACAAAATTGAGCTGCTAGGGTATGTCTGGAGCAAATTTGAATTTAAAGGGCGATGTTGTGAAGGGAAGGTGTATGTGACTAAGAAAGGTCAATCCTTGTTAGGGTGGAGAGAGCAGAAGAATTTGGGAATCAGATTGGATCCCAACCAACCTGATCAAGTATTGCAAGTGTCAGAGGCGTGTTCGTCGTATGGCAAGTATGTGAGGGAGCATGAAAAGGTATTTGATGAGACGTTAGGGAGAGTGAAAGGGTTTCAACACCAGATATTGTTGAAAAGAGGCAGTGTCCCTACCGTAGCGAAACTCAGGCCCGTCCCTTTTGCTTTAAGGGACAAGGTAAAAAAAGAATTGGAGAAACTTCTCAAGTCAGGTGTGATTGAGAGAGCTGGGGGAGTTGAGTGGGTTTCCCCGGTCGTCATTGTGAAGAAAAGTTCAGGAGATCTGAGGCTGTGCGTTGATATGCGCGAGCTGAATAAGTGTGTGTTGGTGGATAGACATCCACTACCAAACATGGGTGAATTATTAACCATGGTGGGTGGAGGGAAGTACTTTTCTAAACTGGATATGACATCAGCATATCATCAGGTGGAGTTGGAGGAGGGATGTAGAAAAGTTACGGCGTTTGTGACACACGAAGGAGTGTTTCAGTTTAGGAGGATGCCCTTCGGGTTAGCTTCCGCTTCATCAGTGTTCCAGAAAATCATGGATCGCTTGTTGAAGGGGATTAGGGGTGTGTTCTGTTTTCAGGACGATGTGTTGGTCAGTGGAGTGACATTGGAGGAACATGATAGGAATTTGTGTAAGGTGTTGAAAATATTCAAGGAAAGAGGAATCACTCTTAAGGAAGAAAAGTGTAAATTTGCAGTGACTAAAGTGGATTATTTGGGACATGAGGTGTCAGGGGATGGTATCAGACCCAAGGAAGAGATGGTAAATGCCATAAAGAGAATAGAAAGGCCCATCGATAAGAGTGAACTACGCTCTTTTCTGGGAATGACGGAGTTTTATCAGAAGTTTGTGATGAATTACGCTGATAAAATACATGAGATGAGGAAGATTTTGAGAAAGGGTGCTGAATTTGAGTGGAATAGTCAGTGTGAGGCGGAATTCAATGGCATAAAAGAGGAGATAAATTTAGCCCAACCATTAGGTTGTTTTGACACAAGAAAGACATCTGTCATCACAGTGGATGCCAGTGGATGTGGTCTAGGTGCCGTGTTGTCTCAGAGACTAGAGGACGGGTCCGAGGAGATAATAGCTCACGCCTCAAGGGGCCTCAAGGGAGCGGAAGTGAGATATTCTGTTCTCGAGAAGGAGGCATTAGCATGTTTCTGGGCGGTGGAGAGATTCAAAAACTTTGTGTGGGGTGTTGAGTTCGTAATTCGTACTGATCATAAACCGCTAAAGGCCATATTTGAGAACAAGGGCCTTGATAAGGTTTCTCGCAGGGTGGCAGGATGGGTCACCAGAATGCAAACGCATTGTTTCAAGATGGAGGTTATTCCTGGGAAGGAAAATATATTGGCTGACAATTTATCAAGGATGAGAGTAATTGATAATGACGTTGTGGAAGATGAAGATTTGGAATTAGTGTTCGTTAATACAGATGGTATTGTGACTAAGCAGGAGTGGTTGGAAGGGATGAGGAGCGATGAGAATATGAATAAAATAATTCCATATGTTGTTTCTGCCGCATGGCCCAACAAAGCGGACATGGCGGAGGGCGCGAGACCGTATTGGGAAGTGAAGAATGAATTATCGGTCATTGGCGGGATATTGTTCAGATGGGGAAGAGCTGTGGTTCCGGTTGGACTGAGGAAAAGAGTGATAGAGCTGGCACATAGTGGTCACATAGGAATTACCAAAACCAAAGGGGTGTTGAGGGAAGATTATTGGTGGCCGGGTTTTGACAGGGAAATAGAAAATTGTTTAGAAAACTGTCAGTTTTGTGTCAAGAGTGGGAAGGGATCAGTGGCTAAGAAGCAACCATTTGTAGATGTGGGCCTTCCGTCCAGGATATGGAGTGATCTTGCCATGGATATCCTGGGTCCTGTGGAATTGGGATATGGACGTGGAAGGTTCATAGTCTTGGTGGTGGATCTGTTCTCGAGGTGGGTGAATTATAAAATTGTGAGAGATGTCACTGGAGAAACCATGATAATGACTTTGCAGGAGATATTTTCCAATGAAGGTTTGCCGGAAAGTTTATTGACAGACAATGGTCCCCAATTTGTAGGGGGGAATTTTACAAGCTACTTAAAGAAATGTGGAGTGCATCACAAAAGGACTTCATTATATCATCCCGAATCTAACGGTGTAGTTGAGAGGATGAACAGGTGTGTGATGGAGAGTGTTCGCATGGGGGAGGAATGTGGTTTGGATAAATTGGCTGTGATACAGAATAGAATCTGGGCCCTAAGAATGGCGCCTCATTCCACGACAGGATTGTGCCCATTTGAGCTTATGAGGGGCAGGAAGCCATATTCCATGGCGTGTCCGCCGTGGCTGGGTAGAAGTAGAGAAACCGATTTGGTTGTTGATGAGGTAAGGAAGTCATTGATGAGGAAGAAATCTGAATGGGTGGCGCGTGAGAACCTGAAGAGAGGTAAGAAAGAATTGCGCGTAGAGTGTGGAGATTGGGTCAGGATCAAGAAAGGAATTGTAAAAAAAAAGGGGGATTCCCTGTATTCGGATCCAATCAGAGTTGTGGCGGTCATGAAGGGAGCCGTACGTGTGACCGGAGGGCAAGTATGGAATAAGAGTAGAATTGCGGTGGTTAAGAGAGGGTATGTGTAGTATGTGCCGAAAACTAGAAATATAAAATTGAATGGGTTATTGAGGTCACCGTTGTGAGATCTTGAGATTGTGTTATATAAGCGAATTAAAAAAAAAAAGGGGGAGATGTGTTGGAGTGACTTGTGGGATGTGAGTTGAGAGATCACTTCTCCAAATAGCATTTCTATTCTGGGAGAGGCAGCTCTAGTATGGTGTCATAGAATGTTGCTCACTGGATTGCTTGTTGTGGGATAATAAAGGTTCTAACTTTGTCAGTTGGAGAGAGAGCTGGAGGAGAAGGGACTCTCCATGTTGGGGGTTTTCTCATACTGTTATATACTTAAATAAACCTTAAGAACCTCTTACCTGGCTGCTCCTGCATCTTTATAACAGAAATATTCACGGTTGAATATAAAAAGTAGTTTCCACTGCCACCAGCCAAAACACAATCAGGGGGGACGGAGACGTGCCCCCTCGACTAACAGACCCCAGGGCAATAGAATTGCCCCGACCAGTACGTCCACAATATGATGGCTTGTACTGGTTTCTGTTAATAATTTGGGTCTAGTAAAGCCAATGGTGACTTTACATGCCCTGGAAGACAGTAGTCAGTCCCAGGGTATGGAGTCTATGGTGGGGTGTCAGAATGACACCCCTGTGTTACTGCACGGAGGGTGCTGTGTAACACACATAGCAAAAATACATGAGACCTTATGTATAAGACACATTACCAAAGGAATACCATAAATCATGTCCAAGAGTGGGAGAAAAAGAGTCTCACTCTTGGCAGGAGGAAAAAAACAAACTCCACAAATCCAGCAAAGCTGCTGGGGGACTCACTAGGTTAGGAAATTCAGCCTAAAGAGAGAATTCTCCCTAACACCAACAAGTTCGGTATGAGAGTTGAGTTGGGGAGGGGCAGCTTCTCAAGCAGTTTTCCCAGGAAGGGGTGATGGAAATGGGGCAGTTGTTGGGTGGGCAGGAAGGGTCTGCAGGGTTTTTTTTAAGTACGGGGCACACAAGGGAATGCTTGAGGGAATATGGAAAAGAACCAGTAGCAAAGGAGTGGTTGCAGAGATCAGCCAGTGCAGGGGCGAGAGACATGATATTTTCCGTGATGTTTCTGCAAGAGCAAGGAGCAACATGTTTGGATGAGACCTTCATGGAGTTGACAACTCTGGCGACTCCTTCAGGGGAGACAGGAGTGGAGGAGGGTGAATGGTAGGGGGCATGAAGGGGGAGGGTTGAGTTGGGAGAGTGCGTGACAAGGCTGTTCAGTATGTCCTGGGTTTTGGAAGTGAAGTGAGAGGCGAGTCCATTGCAGAGTGCCTGGGAAGCAGTAGGGGCAGAAGATGCTGTGGATGGGTTGGCAAGTTCCCTGCAGATTTTGAAGAGTTCAGTCGTGTTGTTGGATGCATTGGACATTCGTGCCTGAATGGGAGCTCTTTTACTGGCACGGATGGAGAGTCTGTAGTGTCTCTGGATCAGGCCGCACGCCAGTTTGTCAGAGGGTGAGCCTGAAGTGTGCCACTTCCATTCAGCAGCCATGCAATTACATTTTTGGTCTGCAAGATCAGAGTCCTACCAGGTGTTACGCTTGGAGGCAGGTTTCAGGCGGATCCTCATGACTTGGACAAGGATGTCAAGGGTGCTAGTGATGGACAGAATCAGCATAAAAGTCTGCGTTGGGTGGGCAAGGGGGAATAAAGGTGGAAGAAAAGGTGGCAGCTGCCACTCCTTTCATCAGATGGATGTTCGTGAACGAGATTGGCAGAGCTTTATGAAGGGTTGTTACAGGGCCATAGGGACCCAAGTGGGAGGTGAGGAGAGAGTGGTCAGACCAGGAGAGAGGGGAGAAGAGAGTGAGATTAGCGTGGATGATGGCATCTAGCGTGTGTTCAGCAGAATGGGTAGTGCCAAAGGGAAGAATGGAGAGGGATAGGGAGGAGCAGGTCACTGAAAGGGGTGGCTGCTGTGCAATAAGAGTCTACATGGATATTGAAGTCACCTAGTAGTAGCAGGTTGGAGGTGGTAGAGAGTGGGGAGGAACAGAAGTCCGCCCACTCGGTTAGGAAAAGATAAAAAGTGCCAGGGGGCCGATAGATGGTAGCAATGGTCAAGGTGGATGAAGGCGAGATGACCAATCTGCACACTTTGCTCTCAAAGGAGGAATAGTGCTGAGTGGGAAGGATTGTCGAAGGAATCCACTCTAGGAAGATTAAGGCAACTGCACTGCCAGCACTTTGGGGTCTAGGCTTAGAAGTGACCTTTTAGCTGTCCAGAAGGAGTGAGTCAAAAAATGTAACTGAGCTGACGTTGAGCCAAGTTTACCCTAGTGCAAGTATGTCCAGGTCAGTGTCTTCAAGGAGAAGGCAGATGTCAGCAGAATGTTTGATGGCTCAGCGTGAGTTGGGCGTTGGCAGATGGAGACGATTGCTGCCTTTGAAGGTTTTTTGAGGCCGCGTGTCGGGACGTGGGGCATCTGTCTGTAGAGGTGGAGTAGAGGGTGTTGAGGGCGTAGAAGGGGGAGGGGCAGTGGAAGGAAGGAAGTTGACTAGAGCAGGCAGGAGCCAATTAGATAAGAGGACGTTGGCATGAGGGCCTTGAACCAGGACTGTGCCTATGATCTAAACATTGATACAGTAGCGAGAAGAGAAGAAGCCCGCAAGGAGGACTTCCCACTTGGTGCCGCCATTAATGGAAGTTGAAGAATACGGTGGGAGAGTGGTAGAGAGGTCCAAATTTCAGTGAACATTTTTCTTGAGGTTGCACTTCACATAGGTGTCTGCAATTGGGGGGACTGGGTTAGCAGCAAGGATGTCTTTTTTATGCTTTTTCCGTCCAGATTTAGTGATAGAGGGACTATAGCTGATGGTGTAGCAGTTGGAGAACATCGGGGAGGTGGAGAGTGCCAACTCGGAACGAGGGAGGACGAGAGAGGCAGAGAGAAAGTGAGAGTTGAGAGGTGAGGTGGAGGTGTGTGTGTGCTGCAAGGCACAGTTCTGAACCTGAACCACTTGGCACAGTAGGCCAATAGGTATTTGGTGTAAGGTCAAACAAGTAGGATGGAGGCACAGCTAAAAGAGATTTTCACACAAACAGGCAGTGTCAATGCAGGAAGGAGGCACAGCTAAGAACGAGTTTTACACCAACTGATAGAGTCTTAGAGGAATGGCTGTTAGGCAGAAACCTGTGCAGTTCCCTTAGGGACCACTGCAAAAAGTTTAAGACTACAGGTGTTGGCAGTAAACCCAATTGGTAGCAGTCCGTACCACCCAGATTTATCTGGTAGCTGTGGCTGAGCAGTCAGACTTCTCTCAAGAAGAGTTAGGCAATATATAGAGTATACATATTAGGTACAAAAATACAGTAGCACAAGCAAACACTGACCAGAGCGTTGGTATAAAAGTATATAATTATTTATTTAAAAACACACTTGTAAAAATACACTGGCACTAATATGTCAAGCAAGTTCAAACACAGTCACTAGAAATATACACACCACCCTGATTAATTATTCGACAAGTCTTAGGAAAGGACACCACTTATTATCAACACAGATGTGAGCGCTTAACCAAGATGGCACTCCAATAATTATTTAAAAAGGGAGGGAAAAGGAAGAATTAGGAAAGCACACAATACCAATACTTTTAAAAGAACCACAGCAAGTCAAGAAAGGCAGAGTCTACTGTAGAGCAAAAAGTTCATAGGCCAGGCCCACTCTTGGAGAGAGCAAGGCAGAATGTGCCCAAGATCACACAGTTGAAGTACACTTTAAAAGTCTTTGCAGATAGTTCAAAAAGGAGTTGGATTAGTTCAGAAAAGTTAGTTAACAGGTCCCAGGTCACCCCAGGATAGAGAGTCAAGGATTTACGGGACACCTTGAACAGTCTGTTGCAAGGCAGACCAGGCGGGACACAGTACCTGAAATGGTGAGAAAGCTCCAGCGGGGGCAGTTGTTCCTGGTGCAAGTCGGTGCTTCGTCCAGGGGAAGAGAAGATCTCGACGTGGAGGAAGGCTGGAGGTCGTTGCACTGCCAGGGAAGAAACCAGCCGCGGAGTTTCCCGGTTAAAAGGTACTACCCTTTTATTCGCGGTAGTGGTGAAGCGTGGCTATCCGGCCGTCGGGGTGCTTGGCACGGGCGATTCGACCACGAGACAAAAGGCAAAAAAGAGGGCGAACTGGTTAACCCCACCAGTTCAAAGGAAGAAGACTCTCCAGGAAGAAGATCTTCTCTGTCGTTGGGAAGTGGTGAGTCAGTTCAGCAGGGCTCCACCGGTGGTGTCGTCGTTGCAGGTCGGCTCAGCTTCTCCCTCTTCGGATTCTTTAGGTCCTGTGGCGACTTCTGAAGTTCCAGTCCCCAAAGCCTTGCTTTTATGCAGAAAACCCCCATTCATCAGTGCTAGCTGTCGCTCAAACATGCTAAGTGGTGAGCCGGGCGGCTCACCACTGGGCCAATCACACAAGAGTGCGACTTGAGTTGCCAAGGCAACTCAGTCCAGGGTGCCTATTCCCCCCTCCCACACATCCGGTAGACCCAGACAGAGTGGCACCACTTTTGGAGGCTTCGGTGCAAAAGAAGGGCTCGACTTGGTTTGGAGTTACAGAGGTGAACACAAACGCCATTTTAAAACCCAGTCCTGGCAAAAAGACCCAACCGGGGAATAAATATTAAATAAATAACCTGGCGGTATCTTTAACATTGCACCAAAAAAAGTGGTGCGTTTAAAATGAATGTGAAAATCCCATAGGAAATATTCCGGTGGAATATTTTGCGTGGTAACCACTGCCACCAGCCAGAAACTCGATGAGGGGGGACTGCACAATGCCCCCTCGAAACACAAACCCAGGGGCAATCTAATTACCCCTACCAGTACTTCCACAATATGATGGTTTGTACTGGTTCTGTTCCCAATTTAAGACTAGTAAAGTCAATGGTGACTTTACATGCCCTGGGAGACAGTAGTCAGTCACCCTCAGGGTCACTGAGGGTGCTGTGTAACACACTTACCAAAAACAAATGAAGCCCTATGGAGTAAAAGACCCCATAGCCCATAAAACACATTACAAAGTCAAAGGACATTCTCAAATCATGCCTAAGAGTGGGAGAAAAAGAGTCTCACTCTTAGCAGGAGAAAAAGAAAAAAAAAACAAAAATCCAGCAAAGCTGCTGGGGGACTCACTAGGTTTGGGAAATTAGCCTTAACAGAGAATTATCCCTAACACTCGCCCCCCCCCCCCCCCGACTAAGGGACAGGAAGATTTAATCCACTCCTGGATGAATCGCATACCTCTAGTCGGTTATAAACACCCTAGAGAGACCATCAGCATTATGGTGGAGAGACCCTGACCTATGTTCTATGGTCAAATCAAAGGTTTTCCTTTGTAAGCTATATGACCTACAAACCCTTTGAGGAACATCAGTCTTTTTGAAACTATAGGGGATCTGGTTGACCAGTCACTCAGAAGTTGGTACAACTTCTGAACCTGTGTTAGGCTTTTTCAAGGGGCCCTTATAAAGGATTCCCTTAGACCTAGAGGGGCCTCCAGAGGTCCTCACCACTTATCTGTTGGGAGAAGGTTGGGTCTTAGGCCTCTTGATTGTAGGGGATGGAGATAAGCAAGGTACATGCTTCTCCTTCCTCTTAGATCTACCCTTACCTACTTTAGGAGTTTCACTCCCAAGATTAGGATTTGAGTTGGAGTCTTCAGTAGAAGGTCCAACAGTCTGAAGGTTTTTGGCCTTATACTTTTCTTTTCTGGTTTTCCACCAGCACTGAGAATTACCAGTTCTCTTAGGCCTAGTTAGGGGTCCAGTGGGTCTATCCACCTCTTCCTCAGAAGCAGGGGGAGTCACAGACTTTAAAACTGGGGGAATAATGATGGAGCTTGGTTCAGGCTCCCATTTCCCTAACATTTTAGCCTGAAATTTGCCTGGGTCAGAGGTCAAATTACCAACACCAGGGCTTGTTGTGGGGTTCTCAGTAGAGGTTCCCACAGGCTTAGAGTGGTTCCTTAAGGTGGCCTCTCTAGCCAATTTGGTTTGGTTCTGGGTCTCCATACTGGGAGGCCTGGGGGTACTGGATACTACTCCTAGAGTTCTTAGATCATTCCCCAACAGGACTCTCCCAGGTACCTCAGTCTGAACACTGACAGGAATCCTCACTGTCATGTTATTACACTGAATGAGGGCTGGTAGAATTGGAACCATTTCGGCAGGGCCCCCAACACAGCAATACAGTAATTGGTATCATTGAGAATGAGTCACAGTGAGTGAAGGCAGAATGCAGAGTCAACAGAGAGCATTGAACATCTGCAAGGTGCATGCCTTGAGAGGCAGATGAAATGAGTTCAGTCGAGCCGAGGCAGCCACTAAGTAGCAGTACTCACATGATGGCACGAGTAGGGAAGACAAAGTCAGGAGGACCGTTGAATGCAAATATATCATTAAGACGCATTTTCACTGAAGATTTTGGAAAGTTGGGACTGGAGCACCGCCAGTCACTGACAGGAATGGACAGGGCATTAGATGAAGGCCTTCAATGTTGTTGCCAGCTCCCGCCTCCCGGCACAGTGTATTTGCTGAAATAGGCTGTAGCTAGCCTATTGGAGGGGAGCAGACGCAGAGAGGTGGATGGCTTCACTGCACCAGTCCGTTGCAGCCATCTTGGAAGGGCCAGGTGAAACACATGGCAGTGCAGGAGGAAGTAGTGAAAATGCCACTAAAAGCATGTGGCATGCCGCAATTGATTTTTAAACACTAAATATTATTTCTTCATTTTCGATTTTGATTGAATTCAAAACAACTTTTTTTTCCCGAAAATTTTGAGAAATGCACCAGATGAGATGTTATTTTGCTTTCCAGGGCAGCAAAGTAAGGGGCAAGTGCCTAGGATGGGCTTACCTTCTTGCAGACGAGTGTACAGGAGTCAGTGGGGGCTACAAGCAGCAGGAGGATCCTCGTCAGTGCCAGAGAGAAAACAGAGGAAGTTTGTTTTGTACATCACTTTGGAACTTTATTGTTAAAAGGAAATCAACAACATTTTTGAAGGGAAGATTGTCCACTCCAACTTGGGACTTATTTTGTGGGTCCATCAGAAGTCTTTTGGAAGTTTGTCTGTGCACTTTTTGGAACTTTATCTTGGGAGTTACAGACTTGGAAGAAGAACATTCTTTCACTTTAGTTTTAGTTCTTAGTGTGAGGGCTAGTAGTTGTTTTTGGCCATGATGGTGGACAGATATTATTTGGACATCCTCACATATATCCCTCAACCATTATTTTGAGGCAGGGAAACCCCTCTTAGTGTTAGGGAACGAGAGGCATTTCTCCAACCCTCTTTCTATGTAAAATAAAAACCTTTAACCAAATCCACTCCACCAGTGTCTCCATCTCTGACTTCTTCACCCTTACAACTTTACAGTGATCTTGTAAGTAGTCTGTGTGAAGCCAATAACTCAAACACCTCTTCATAGAGGTGCCAGTCATCATACATCATCCTTTCAAGAGCCAAGCATGTAGATTGAGGAACTCCGGGTTCAGATGCAACACACGACCTTCCGACTGGGAAAGGAGGTGGGGCTGTCGAGGCAGGCAAATTGTCAATTCCAGAAGCTCCGAGTACCATGTTCTCCTCGCCCAACCCCGGGCGATCAGGATCATGGCCGGTTGGAAACTCCTGAGAAACCCTAGGATGACAGGAATTGGAGTGGGGGAGGCATAGTGAAGGTCGAAGCCCCACTCCACTAGTAATTCATCCTCAAGTGCACCTCTCACTGGGAATTCCCTCAAGCAAAACTGCCTGCTCTTCCTGTTGGATTCACAGATCCACTGTCGGGGTACCCCATTGAGGCCAGAAAGGTTCTGTCAGGAATGGCACTCTATTAAGAGTGGCACAGGACACCCAAAAAGGGTTTGGGTGGTTGTGCCTAAATAAAGTGGACAGAGAGCACACCCACAGCAGAAAGGAAAGAGAACGAAGAGTAGGCAAGAGTAGCAAGGAAAGGTACAGAATGAATTCCCTCTTGGGGTGTATGCAGATATAGGAAAAGAGTATTCCACAAACCTTAGGAAATACTCAAGCCTTCTGCACAGTTTGCTATAACAGAGGCCCACGCTGTTTGCTCATGACTTGGAACAGCAGCTATGGGTGTCTGTAATGTAGAAACGAGACAAGGGAAGCAGCAGAGGTTGACTGATGGGAACCAACAGACAAGCTCTGTACAAAAGGGTCTACAAACAGGACAAGAGAAGATACTTACAGACAAATCCAGGAAAAGGAGGTTGATAGCAAACTCGCAGAAGGAAATGAAGGGAAAGTCGTGTAACAGGATAGGATAGCAGAGGACAGTAAGGAACAAGGTTGAGAGCTCAGAGGAGCAGGAAAGCAATGAGCAAGCCCACAGGAGCAGGGCTGTAAGGTAGAGAGCCCAGAGGGAAAGGGCTTCGGGCAGCAGAGTAAAGCAGGCTGCACGGCAAGGAACCCAGAAGGACCGGGCAGCAAGGAGTGAGCCCTGAGGGGCAGGGCCGCTGACCGTAGAAGGTTGCAGAGGACTGTAGAGGGCTGCTAGGCCGAGAACCCAGCGGAAAAAGGTAGGTAGTAAGCAGCGGAGCGTAATCAGCTGCAAAGTAGGAAGCCCAGAGGACAAGGGCTGTAGGCAGCCGGAGTGAGGCAGGCTGCAGAGCAGGGAGCCCAGAGGACAAGGGCTGAGACTGGAAAGCAGCAGAGCGTGATCAGCTGCAATGTAGAAAGCCCGGTAGGCAAGGGCGGAGGCTGGAAGGCAGCAGAGCGTGATCGGCTGCAATGTGGAGAGCCCGGCAGGGCAAGGGCGGAGGCTGGAAGGCAGCAGAGCGTGATCAGCTGCAATGTAGAAAGCCCGGTAGGGCAAGGGCGGAGGCTGGAAGGCAGCAGAGCGTGATCGGCTGCAATGCGGAGAGCCCGGCAGGGCAAGTGCGGAGGCTGGAAGGCAGCAGAGCGTGATCAGCTGCAATGTAGAAAGCCCGGTAGGGCAAGGGCGGAGGCTGGAAGGCAGCAGAGCGTGATCGGCTGCAATGTAGAAAGCCCGGTAGGGCAAGGGCGGAGGCTGGAAGGCAGCAGAGCGTGATCGGCTGCAATGTGGAGAGCCAGGAGGAGCAGGGCTGTGAGGAAGAGAGCCTGGAAGGCTATGGCTGTAGGCAGCGAAGAGTAACAGGCTGCAAGGCAGGAAGCCCAGAGGAGCTGAACTGAGGCAGGGAGCCCAGAAGGCTAGGGCTGTAGGCAGCAGGGTGAAGCAAGCTGCAAGGCAGGGTCCAAGCAGGAGTGATGGTAAACAGCATACAAAGATCCGTAGAAAGACACGAAAGTGGAGGAAGGTCTCTCAATGCAAGAGGCTGAGCCACTGCAGGCAGCAGCCTTTTATACTGCCTAGCCCAGCACAGAGGCAGGCTAATTGGTTGCACCTGGCTAAGCACACCTGCAGACAATCGGCCACCTCCCTCTCTGTTCCTGAGTTGGTGGAAGCAGAGCCAATCCCTAGGGCTTCTGGGGGGTGTAGTTCCTTTGATGACCAATAGGAACAGCCAGGAATCGATGCTTATAGCCAAGTGCATTGTGGTATGCGTAGTTTGTTGGAAAAAATAATAAAGCACCAAAGTCTCGCAAATGGGAAATAAAGTCCCCAAACTAAATATAGATTGATCCAAGAGTCTGTTGTAAATAAATGATAAACAAATAGTCCATATTGAGCGCAAATGGATGCGCCCATGGCGCAGGCATGACAGGTTCTCCCGCCGTCATGTTGACTCTTCTAGTCTGCCAAGTTCCCCTCTCGAGTGTCCAAGAGCGCTCAGATGAAATGGAGTCTCTGCGTTGGTGTCATGTGTGATTTCTGAAGGTTTAGAGAGAAGCCCATCCTTTGCAGCATGATACAGGTAGCTTTAAGGTGAGCCGAAACCTGCTCAGACAACTTTCCTGGATCAACCAGTCGTCCAAGCATGAGAACACATGAACGCCGGATCTCCTGAGATGAGCTGCCAATATTGCCATCAGCTTAGTGAACTCCCTCGGAGAGGAAGTCAACCCAAAGGGGAGCACCCTGAATTGGTATTGTCTGTCCCCTATGAGGAATCACTTGTGCCTCGGGTGGAAGGGCACATGGAAATAAGCATCCTGCAGATCCAACAATACCAACCAGCCCTGTGACTGTAGACCCTGGTGAAATTCTTGCAGCGTCACCATTTTGAATTTGTCCTTTCTCAGGAACTTGGAACCAGGAAATACCCGGAATACCTGCCCGATCGTCTCTGCTTGGGAGGTACCTCATCAACAGCACCCTTCAACAAAAGGGCTCATAGTTCCTCCTGGAGCTCCTGTTCTGGCTGTTGGGGAGCAGGGGTGGTCTGTCTGAAGGTTTAAAAAAAGAAAAAGGGAGACAGATCCCCCATTGGACGAGCTGTAACGCCCAGGCATCGGTAGTTAACTCTTGCCATTGAAGCAAGTGCTCGCCAGTCCTCCCTCCAATCAGGGAAACATGGGGTGAGAAGTAGCTTTGTGGGCGGTGCTGCCCCTGCTGCTGCTGGCACCGTCCGCTGCCTTCCCTTAGAATCTCCCTGCTCCTTCCGGAGCATGGGAAACGCTTCTGCCCGTGCCTGGTTTGTGGTAGCTGTGCCTTCTTACCAAATAGAATATACTCCCTGAAGCCTCTTCCTCTGGAGGAAAACCTAAAAGATGATGAAATGAATCCTACATATCCTCATTAAACCCCTGTCTAAAGTCTCCTCCCAGGTGGCCAGGGAAAGGCAGGCGCTGCCTAATCCTGACCTTAGGGGTGGTGTACTGCGGGAGGATCACCTGGGAGGAGACAGGGCCCAGGGTGCTGAGGAGATCCTGTGGGATGGGACACAGTATTTGTCCTGTAAAAGGGAGAACCTTTTTAGAGTTGCCAAACCAGATAATGGCTTATGATGTATCTGAAAAAAATACAAGATCTGTGGCTATGGTCACAAATGCCATAAAACCTGAACAAGCCTTAGCAACTGAAAGACCACTCAAAGTACTTCTGGATAAAAATCATCCTTACTCCCAAAGGTATAATGGAAAGGAACTTAGAAATACTGCCTTAAATAAATGGCCTTCCTCTGTAACAACAAATTCTAATTGTTCATCCTTAAATAACTAATGGAAATAAAATCTACCCATAAAACCAAGAAGTTACTAAAAAGAACCGATTCTGTTGTCTTAATCCCATAAGTACTGGAACGAGGAAGAGTGCTGAAGAGTTATGCTGTAGTAGTTGTGAGGCAATTAAGCCTAATGGAAAGGAACTTAGAAATACTGCCTTAAATAAATGGCCTTCCTCTGTAACAACAAATTCTAATTGTTCATCCTTAAATAACTAATGGAAATAAAATCTACCCATAAAACCAAGAAGTTACTAAAAAGAACCGATTCTGTTGTCTTAATCCCATAAGTACTGGAACGAGGAAGAGTGCTGAAGAGTTATGCTGTAGTAGTTGTGAGGCAATTAAGCCTGATAGCCCATAGCCCATATCTGATGGAGGCTGAGAGGCTTAAAAAGCCCTCTCAGGTGCAGGCAATTAGAAGTAGATGGAATTGTAGCTGAGTTTATGCAGTAGTAGCAGAAGCTGAAGGAACAAGGCACAGTGTTGGAAACTCAGGCAGAAGTGGGAGAACCAAAGGGACGCCGGGACTCTGATTCAGCAGATTTTATCTGCTTGTCCTGTAAGGGTCCTGTTCTGTCAAACTCTGGTGTGCAGAGGCTGCACAGCGGAAGGTGTGAAGGAAGGATGCCTTTGCCCATGTGAGCCTAATTGCGCAGTAGGAAGAGTGTTGGCGAGTATGGCAAGGAGCTGCTGGGAAGCCATGGATCTCAGGACTGAGAGGGGCTCCTTGATTGAGTGGCTGGCAGGCAGACGTCTTCAGCGAGGAAGGGTGTGGGGCCCAAGTGAAGCCAGAAGTTGCAGAAGTTGTGCAGCATGTGGAGAAAGGAACAAGGAAGCCAGTGAGTTAAACCAGGCGTTCTGATTCCTTACGCGAGCACCGCCAGCAACAGTATCTAGCTACATAATCACTTGTATATGAGTAGAAGTGATGCGAAGTTGATCATTGAGTCTTTAACAAAGAAACACTTGAATTGTAGCACTCGCGTATGATCGGGTATTATCTCTTTCAGCCGCGTGAGACGCGAACGTTACAAAAGGCAATTGTTAAACTTAAAATCTTGTAAAGCATATGAAGAAGTAGTTGTGAGCGCCTAATTACAATTGCAGGAGGAAGAGTGACCTCTGAATCTTTATTAACACAGTCAACAATTGCTAATAAAGAGAATGTCAAGTGCTTAATCATTGCTATTTGGAGTTGGAGAGAACCAGCATTGCCCAAGTAAAGATTGAACAAGGTATTTTCCTAATTGAAACTGAAACTAACCTTTCCCAAAGCCTAAAAACAGTCTAATCAGTACTTTGAGCGAAATGGAATCTCAGCATTGCATAAAGTGTGGAAGCATTACCTGAAGCCAACAAGGCTTCTGGGTAATTATTCTGGTTAACAGTTGGCAGAGGGATAAAGACAAGGTTGGGGAAGGGAAACTTGCTACTTTTAAACATTCTTTGGAGTTGATACAACTTACATTGCCAAAGACCGTAGCAGAAAGAGAGAAGAATGTCCCAAAGGCAATTCTAGGTTGTTGGTTGTAGACAGACAAGAAAGGCAAAGAGGCTGCCCAGGTTCAGAGGAATAGTGCCTTGTCTACTGAAGGTGTTGAAGTACCCAAAAGTGAACTTTGTCACAACCAAAACCTGTTTGAAGTCACAAAGTACTGAAGCTGTAGTGGTGTATTTGGTTATCAGTAGATTTGAGACTTTAGTAGCACAAATGATTTGACATGGGCGGGGACGATCTTGTGTTTATGGTGGCAGATTGAACTACCAGGGCGTAGGGTGGGTTAAAAGATAGATTGGATACCCCCTTGTGGGTTTTTATTTTTTCATTAGCCGAGTCCACAGGAGGAGTGGGGCGGGGCCTCTGCCATGACAACGAGATGGGGTCGGTTGTGGCCACATTAAATGGAAGTGCTCTTTCTGTAGGTGGACCTCCGTCTAGAATATCAGTCAGCTCATAAGCTGATAGAGGCTTTGCTGGTGCACAGAGACCTGGGGCCTCCACTACTTTCTCCACTGTTCTCCTATACTGGGCGCTATCATGCCTGTAGGGAGTAGCATTCCAAGATGCAGAGAAAGATTCACCAATTTGTGGCAGGTCCGAGAGCCGTTGAACTGGAGGCCCTGCACCAGATCTAACTAATGGAACCGTTCCTCTGCCTTGGAAGGGTGAGGCAGAGGAAAGAAAATGGGTAGATCGAACATTTGAGACACATGGAAATCAGAACACCTTCGGAACGAAGGAGGGTCTTGTGATGCTGAAATGCATTAGAGGAACAGGGCCGCCTTGTCCTACAGTTTGTCTCAAATAATAGGTTCTCCTTATTTTCTGCACAGGAGTCCAGTCTGGACGCCAGGCAGTGTAGCTCTTCATTTTGTTTGTGGTGAACAGTACCCATGGGATATGGGTGCCACCCTGTACCCCTAGTGTATGCTTTTGGGCACATGTGTGTTACCCACAGAGAAGGGTATGGGCTTTTGTCAGAAACATGCTGATGTGACAGTGGCTCTATGTCTCCTCTTTTTGGGATGCCCAGGCCCAGCCATAGGAATCAATGGATTCCTATACAAAGGCAAGATGGCCACTGGTGGCCTCTTGGTTTCCTTTGCCTGGCTCCCTTGTTTCTCAAAGTCCTGAGAAGCCCTGGGCTCTGTTCCCTTCCCGTGAATGGTTTTTGGGTGGAAGTCCCATATATTGCTCTGGGGTTGTCTCCTGGCAGACTGGATGCACCCTTGCCAGGGGCTGCTTATTGTGGGTACACACTTGGGGTGGAGCTTACCTGAATGGAGTGAGTAGACAATATGCATTCTATGTTGTGGGTATCTGGTTTTGGTTGTGTGACAATGCCTTAGCCAGCCCTGACTGAAACTGGAATGAGCAAGTTACTTTCTTACCTGGTAACCTTCTTTCGATGGGATGTTCCGACAACTTATTCCACATCTATGACAGGTAATCACCACAGCTGTGCTGCTTCGGAAAATGTTCGACGTCTGCGTCCTGTGTCGATGAAGTTTTCCTCGAGGGCCTCCATCGAGCCGACGTCACCGGATGTTATAAGTAGGACGCACAACGCCGTAGCCTCAGTTGTAAACCTACCGGAGGGTCCTTACCCGCCAAACGGTAACATTCAGAGATTGTCAAGATAATCCATCTAGACAAAGTCTACTTAGTAACAGCTTGTCCCAAACGCCTTCCAGCGTATCCTACAAAGAGCTGATCGTCCACTCTGACCCGGGACATGCGTGAGATGTAGAAACTTAAAGCTCTGCTAGGATCCAACCTATGGAGCCTCTCCTCTTCCTTACCAGGATGCGGAGGAGGATAGAATACCGGAAGAATGACCTTCTGGCTCAAATGAAATTCCGACACAACCTTCGGAAGAAAAGGACGAACCCTAAGGACAACCCTGTCCTTATGGAACACCGTGGAAGGTGGCTTAGCGGATAGTGCCTGCAACTCACTCACTCTGCGAGCGGAAGTAACCGCAACTAAAAATACAGTTTTAAAGGTCAACAGTCTCAAAGGACAAGAATGTAAAGGCTCAAACGGAGCTCCCATTAAGAATTTTAGAACCAGGTTCAAATTCCAACCGGGCACCTGGAAAGGTAACGGTAGAAACACATTAGTGAGCCCTTTCAGAAACTGAGAAATCAAAGGAATCTTAAAATAAGAACACTCCTCAGACGACCGCTTAAATATGGACAGCGTCGCCAGGTAACCTTTAATGGTACCCACTTTCAGGCCCTTGTGGGCTAACAAAAGCAAAAAAGACAGAACCACAAGAAAGGCACATGAAAAAGGTACAGGGACTTGGATGCGGGCCTTCTGGCCGAAAGCAACACCTCCATCACGTCTTCAGGGAGGTCCCAATCCTTATACCTCAACCTTTCAGAAGCCAAGCATGAAGGTTGAGAGACTTGACGTCTGGATGGAGGACCTGACACCCCTCCCGTGAGAGCGGATCGTCTCGGTAGGGAAGATGGCATGGAGGGCAGAGGGACAAGTCGAGAAGGTCTGGGTACCACATTCTCCTGGCCAATGCCGGAGCAATGAGGATCATTCGGGAACCAAACCTCCGCCGCACTTGTGGAATGACGGGGACTGGAGGAAACGCGTACAGCAGTGGGAAGGACCACTCCACCACAAACGCGCCCCCCAAGGCTCCTCTTGGAGGAAATTCCCGTGAGCAGAATCTTTCGCACTTCCGGTTGACACTGGTGGCGAAGAGATCCACTTGTGGGGTCCCCCAAAGGGTGAAGATCTCCAGGAGAATCTCCTGAGCCAGCTCCCATTTGTGAGAGACCGTGCTCTGCCTGCTCAGAGCGTACACCGCCTCGTTTTAGTCTCCGGCCAGATGAACTGCCGAGATCGAAATTTCCTGCTGAATGGCCCAGAACCAGAGTTGCATCACCTCTCTGCACAGAGGGAGAGACCCTGCCCCCCACCCCTCTTTTGTTGAGGTTGTACATGGCCACTGTATTGTCCGTCAGAATCAGGACATTCTTCCCCCGCACATACGGCTGAAAAGCCTTCAGGGCTAGCCTGACGGCCCTCAGCTACAACAGATGGATATGGAGTCTGGATTCCGACGGAGACCAACGACCGCTGACTGTCAACTCGTTGGCATGAGCTCCCCATCCCGTGAGGTAAGCGTCCTTGAGGTCGAGAGACACCAACCAGTTCTGAAGTTGAAGGGCCTGGAGGACTTGAGAAAGAGTAACCATCTTGAACTTGTCCTTCCGGAGGAGCTCGTTCAAACCACGCAAGTCCATGATGGATCTCAATCCCCCGTCTTTTTTCGGGATCAAAAAATATGAGGAATACCATCCCTTGTTCCTCTCCACTACAGGCACCAGTTCTATGGCGCCTTTCTCCAGTAGGGATTGGATTTCCTGCGCAAGGAGCAGATCCGGACTCTTCAAAGAGAGATTCCCTGGTGGATTGTCGTGAGGCCTCTGCCGGAAAGAAAGACAGTAGCCGTGGGCTATGATCTCCAGAACCCACACATCTGAAGTAATGGCACAACATTCTAAAAGATGCTGCGCCAGCCTTACCCCAACCGGCGAACCATGGGACATGGCCTAATGACTGAGCGGAAGCGGCTGCGGCAGTGCCTGAGGGCAAAGAGGCAACTGCCCGAGCGGCTTTGGCACCTCGAGTACCTGGTTTTCCACCTCTGGTACTCCTACGTTGGCCCCTTTGACTGGCAGCTCCCCTCGATCTACCAAAGGATGAGTAGTATAGAAAGGAACCACCACTCCATTGCTGTCCCCTAGGACGAAAAGGCGGTGGTCAGCGAACTGCAGTGCTCAACGACTTTGCTGCAGCTTTGGAGGTCTGCAACCTCTCAAGGCTCTCGTCAGCCTTGCTGCCAAAATGATGGTCACCATCAAGGGCATGTTGAGAAGCCGGGCTTGCACATCAGGAGCAAACCCTGACTTCCGCAACCACGCAAATCTGCGTATCACGGTGCTCGCCGCCATGGATCGGCTGACACAGTCTGCCACGTCCAGACCCGATTGAATGGATTCGCACATGGCATCCTTGCCATCTTGTACAAGGGCAAGAAAGACATCCCGTTCCTCCCCTTCGGGAATATGTTCAGCCGCCAAAGATACACAATTCCAGTGTGAGTGAAATGTGCTAAGGCACACACAGAGTTGGCTGCCTTCAAAGCCATAACCCCTGAAGAAAATACTTTGTTCGCCCAACCGTCAAAACGTTTGTCGTCCTTATCAGGAGGGATGGTAGGGTACGACGCCTGCTTTGCTGGGGCCATAGCCGCATGCACCACCAAACTCTCCTTAGTGGGGTACAAAGTCAAGTAGCAGGGGTCACCACTGGCTGGACGGTATTTTTTCGGCAACAACTTATTCACAGCAGGGAGACTCTCCGGAACAGTCCAAGCCACCGCAACCCTTCTTTGCAAGGCCATATGAAATGGCAGTACTGGGTCAGTTGGTGGACCTTGGTCCAAGATATCTGTCAGGTCATCCTGCAGAAAATCCACTGGTGGCACAGAGTACCCCAAGTATTCCGTCACCCTCGACATGAGATGCCGGTATGAAGACTCGGCATGCATGCCAGGCTCAGGCCTACCGAACTCAACCTATGGAGAGGGTCCAGACCACTGGCGTCGTGCAAAGACTGACGCAGGTCTTCCATCTGGCTATGACCGGACAATAGTTCATCAGGAACCTCATCCGGAACCAAACCATCATCAGACCCTTCATCCACCTCAGAGATGTAATCCAGAGGCTGGAATAAATCCCTCGATGAGGGCACAGAAAAAGGTTCAAATACAGGCCTCATCGACTTCTTCAGGGCCTTCCTCGGAGTTTCCACTGATGCACGGGGTACCTCTGGTAAAGCCTCCTCAAAGGGCACTGAGGGCGTTGACGGAATCGGCGAAGTCGAGCGTAGCGCCGACGGCTTCGACACAGGCCTGGAGGCCGGAGCCCCTCGACGGACATTGCGCAATGGCGTCGACGTTTTCTTAGAAGACCTGACAGGCTCCGACAATCTCGATGGCGTCGAGGACTGGGACCTGGAACGGGCACGTCTATAGCGATCGACCTTGTCCGATCGGGACCTCGACGCCTCCCGATGATCGCGCCGACCGCCCGAAACCGAAGGCGTGCGAGCGGCGGCTCTAGCGCGTTCCTTGCCGGCTTCTTTCGAAGGCGCGGATGGAACGGAGCCCTGCGATTCAAAAATCGCCATCATCTCCTTGCAAAATGCGTCCTATTCCGCCGGAGAAGAGTGCTTGTTGGGACAAGCTACCCGCCGTCTGGTGGAGTCCTCGGACGAGGAAGGTGACCGGTGATGGTGCTTCCGCGAGTGCCTACAAGAGGCAGAGGAATGGAGGGAACCACTCCAGGACCGAGACCCCCTGGACTTACGCCGACACGGAGAGTCGCCCCTCGAATTGTCGGTCGAAAGCCCAGCTGATTTTGACTTTCGGGGTTTGGAAACCCTACCTACAGATAGCTTCTTCTTCCGCAAGGCCTTCGATGTCAAAGACTGGCAATTGTCACAGTCATCAGTAGCATGGTCCTTGCCGAGGCACCAGAGGCAGACGTCGTGCTGGTCCGTAAGCGACATCTTGGAACCGCAGTCCCGACACTTCTTGAAGCCCGACCGCGGGGTAGAAAAAGATGAAGACATGATTATTCAAAAACCAAGAACCGATTCAATCAGGAGAAGAACCGAGGCGCGTCCTACTTATAACATCCGGTGACGTCGGCTCGACGGAGGCCCTCGAGGACAGCGTATCGATGTCATCGACGCAGGACATTTTCCGAAGCAGCACAGCTGTGGTATACGTCGGAGGAACCAATCCGCTCGAAATTTATTTATTGGGTTTATTTATTTATTTCATTTGTATATTGCGCAAACAGCCCATTGTGGTGCTGCTACAGGAACATGTAATGTATGATACATACACGCAAATTGGTAGTATTGGGTTACAAATACAGTATTATATGGGTGTGCAGAAGCCTTCAGGATAATGGCGGTGTTTAGCGATTAGGAGAACAACTGCTTTTTGAGTGCTTTTCTGAATACCCAGTAAGATATTTGTGCTCTGAGTGCGTGGGGAAGGGCGTTCCACTGTTTGGCTGCTAGGTAGGGGAAGCTTGCGCCGCCTGCTTTGATGTATTTATCCTTGGGTAGGACTAGGCTGTCAGTGTATGTGTTCTGGTGGTTCTTGTTGAGTGTGCTTTGACTTGAATATGAATGCAGTGTGGTGCATTGAAAGGCTGGAAAGTAGCCCTCAATCCACATTCTGCGTTGTGGGTGTCGGATTTCTGGTGAATAGCCTGAATGCCTGCGAGCCTGATTGGGTGGTGCCTGCATGAATGCACTTGTGTGTGATTGGCTGGCTGGGCATGGCTTAGCCTGAGTGAATGGGGAATCTTTAGCATAACAGGGGACCACACACTCACCTCATTGCCAGAAGCTGTAACAAGAAACCTGAAGCTGAAGTCATCTTAAGCTTGCATCCTGGAATTCAGCTAGAGGAAGAAGTCTGTGGCTGCCAATCTTCAAGCAATCCGAAAGCTGCTGTGCTGACTCAAGGAATGAACCAGAGAGGACCTGGATAGGTACCATCTTCTTGAGCTACGAGAGAACATAGTGCAACTGCAGCTCTTCACTCCAAGTGTCCTGGAAGCTAGTCCTATGTGAAGGGATATTGGTGGGTCTGGAAAAGGAGTGCCTGAACCTCTTGATGCCAAGAAGTTAATCTGTGTTGCCCCCGGTCCAGAGAAGTGTTTGTGACCGTCGGAAGTTAAGTTGCTAAGTATTGCCCAGAATAGGGGGTACCCTAAGCATACTGCTGCTTGACACCCTGAGCTGTGAATGTTCTAACCACTGAAGAATCCTTTAAGGTGGATCCTTGCCACAACATCTGTCGACTTGTCCACGCCAGAGAACATACAGTATGGTGGCCTGCAGTGGAATGTCAGCCGGTGGGGGTCCCACCACCAAATTCCGAAGATAACGTCCGAGTGTCCAGACTTGGTGAGGATCTGCCGTCTAGTCCAGTGGTCGTGTCCAGGTCGCCAGAAGCCACCCTGAGGTCCGTGTCACAGCTTCAGCACCGAAGAACCGAAAGGCGGTAAACTGCGAAATCCTGTCCTGAACCCCAACACTTACTTCTGCCACTGCACTTGAAAGTAATTCAAGGCCACCAAGGGTCTCGTCTTCTTCAGCCAGGCCTTGTCTGGGTCCACAGCAAGTTTCACCCTCGTGGTACATCCACAGCCTAAGTAACGACCCACCAATGGAGACCACAGCAACGACTGAAAGTGCTGCCTTTCCGACACTGCTTGGTCCCTTTCTTCTTCTCGCCATTAGCATCGGCATCCCAGCTATTCCTTCCTCCAAAGGGAGTCCACCCTCGAGGGGTCTTGTTGAGTAAGGCCACGAAACCACCACTTCACCTGACAAGATACCCAAGGTACTGTGATGAGGAAGAGCATCTTCCATCCTCAGGAATCATCCAGGGTTTCCAGATTCTTGGACCAGTTTCTCCTGTGACTTCCCAGGTACTTTGGGATAGTGGGTCCTGTAGAAAAAGAAGAGCATTATTGAACATATTTGGATTGGGCTGTAATATATGAGATAAAGTACACCTTAACTTATTCCTTACAGGTTGCCCAGGTTTGGGGGGACCCTCACACAGTATTGCCTATCTACTTTAAAGAAAGCATTCTGTCAATGTTCCTAATCTAACCTGCCTTTCTACAATAATTTCTATGCAATTATCCTATGCTTTTTAATAACTGTCAGCAGTTGGTGCATTCTAAATTGAATCTGAAGTATATTGTGGTACCACATAGATGTGTATATATTTACTATTAATAGGATAATGTTACCCAAATTAAAAGTGTGTTATTTGTTGATGTATACATTTCCTTGAATCTTATTTTATATAAAGAATATCACAAAGCGTGTGGACCTTCCTTTGTGGGGTGATTGGGGGTTCACTGTACCTTCTGCATTACCTCCCTTCAGTCTCAGCCTTGGTTGCTTGTCTGTTGCTGCCATATAGAGAACCTTGGCTGGGGTGTTCTGTACATCTACCCTAACTGTATAGGGGGCATAAATACAGATACCCCCGCCCCTCCAGTCTTTACACGTCTAACTCTCGACAGCGCCTTCTACATGGAGAAAACCACATATGGAGGTTTAAAAGAAAGAGGCTGGAGCTCCTTCACCCATCTAGCAGAAGTGATAGTAACCGGAAAAAACACCTTAAGGGTGAGTATGCTTAAAGAACAAGAATAAAGGGGCTCAAACGAAGAGCCCATTAAAAACATTGACACTAAATTTAAATCCCACGCTGGAAAAACAAACTGCCATGGGGGAAACATATTGGAAAGACCCCTCAGGTATTGAATAACTGTGGGATTCATTAAAAAGGAGTCCTGCTCCATGGTCCTCTTTAAAAAACAAAATTGCTGCAAGGCACCCCTTTCATGTACCAATCTGTAGGCCCGTCCAGGCCAAAGATAGAAGAAAGTGGAGCAAGTAAAAGGGCCCAGATGCGACAAATTCCCCTCATCCCTTCAGCAACTAGGCATGAAGAGTCATGCTGCAGAGGTTCAGGTGCAGGACCCCCTTCGCCTCCCCCCACAACCCGAGTGGGAGAGAATCTCCGTCCTCTGCGGAAAGACGCCAAGTAGGGCAGATGGCAATGGCCAACAACTCTGAGTACCACATTCTGCCTTCCGGGCCCTGTCCAGAGCGATCAAGATCATTGTAGCTCCGAACAGACAGTCTCTGGAAAACCAGCGAAATGACAGGAATCGGCGGGAACGCATAGAGTAAGTCCCATTTGACTGTCCCTCGCTCATAGCACCCTTATGAGGAAATTTCGAGGAGCAGAACAGATTTGGAATTTGTAGAGCGAGACTTAGACCCTAAGGTATCTTGGCGCTAGTAGGGAGATAATCGGTTTGGGGCACAGAAAGAAGAGACACCCTGAGAAAAAAAAAGAAGACAAACATCGCTCACCTAAGGCAAAAGGAAACGTTTTAAGTGCCCTCTTAAATGGCAGACGGTCAGAAGTAGCACGCAAATAATGTGGTAGAGAATTCCACAGAGTAGGAGCGACCACCGAAAAGGCCCTCCCCCCACAGTGGCCTGGGCATAATGGGGCACAGATAACAAAAACTGGTTAGCCGACTGTAACTGTCTCGATGGAACATATTTGACAAGTTTATCACAAAGGTAGAGTGCCCCGGTCCCATAATAGGCCCAGCGGATAATACACAATGATTTCAAGGTGATTCGTGCCTCCACTGGGAGCCAGAGTAAACTCAGCAGTACAGAGTACAAGTGGGCACATTTGGACAGGCTCACAGCCAGACAATTCTGCAACACTTGTAGATGCTGGATCAAATATTTTAGCTGAGCAAGTAATGTGGAATTGCAGTAATCCAGCATCACTGAAATGGTTGAAGGGACCACTGTACTATGCAGGTGGGTCGGGATAAATAGGATCAGTTTCTCTATGGTATTAATTTGAGGTGGCCAGAACCACACTTGGCACTAACCTGGAGTAGTGCAGAGAGGGATGAGGCAATCTTATTTCTAAGTTCTTAACCAGTGAGACAGAGGTGAGTAGCGGGCCTAAAGAAGTGGGCCAAACCTCAGTGTTCCACACGGATTGAATGTCTGGAGAGCGTCCAAAAACCATGACCTCAGTCTTCTCTGCATTTAATTTCAGCCAATTGGCATTCATTCAGCTGCCCACGGCAGTTAGGCAATTCCTGAGACGGGATGCCACAGAATCATGCTTGCATAGAAAAGACACTTGTGGGAATGAATTAATCTGGCAAGTGGCAAAACAAATATTGAAGTGTAATGGAGAAATAGCTGAACCCTGCAGAACACCACAAGTCAGAGAAGAAGGGGCAGAAGAGAAATTATGTGCGTCCAATTAGTGAGGAATGATTGAAAGCACCCAAAACCCTTCAAGGTGGTGCGAGAAACCCAACAGGGTTCTCCCACCTACTCGCCCAGAATCCTCTATCAAGGTGGGAGAAAAGCAATTCATTGAGTGTATTTGTCTTTGAACTGGAAAGAGGCCTAAGCTTAGGGAAGGGAAACCCGAGAGGCCCAGGAAGTGTACTTGTGTTTGAACTGGAAAGAGGCCTAAGCTTGGGGAAGTGAACCCTGAGAAGCCAACCAAATTGGAAGCTTGGATATTTTGTGTCATTAAAGGAACTGAAGCTTGGGCAAGGGAACCCTGAGGCATTAAATACATTGATATTGTTTGGACTATGCAGAAATTATAAGTTACTCACGGTAGTGACTAATGTACTCTTAGTCCAAAGTCCCCTTTCCTCCATACTGTATGGGTGTCCCTTCCAAGGGACGGGAGACTGAACCTTATTCACCAGAAAAAACCTTCTTCCCCTTTAAATTTAGAGGCGCGAAGGGGTGCGGCCCAGGGAGCATGCGCTGCCCTGACTCCGCCCTCCGGCGCCATACCTCAGTCCCCATGGACACGTCGACAATAGATTTAACATTGCCTAATGACACAAGTATTATTAGGGGGGAGGTTGGTGGGAAGTATGGAGGAAAGTGGACTGTGGACTAAGAGTATGTTAGTCACTACAGTGAGTAACTTATAATTACTCTTAACGTCCCGCCCCCTTTCCTCCATACTGTATGGGCGATTACAACTGATTGTAGCCCCTCCTCAAGCAAATAGGTTCCTGAGAACCGCCTGTCCGAAAGCCGCATCAGATCTAGAGCCGGCATCCAAACAGTAATGCTTGCAGAAAGCCGAGGGAGAGGCCCAAGTGGCCTCCCTGCTTATGACTTGCCAAGGGATATGCGCTGGAATGCGATGGCCATTGCCTTGGCCCTGACTGCGTGGGCATTCATGTTGGCCGGGAACGGCTTATGCTGGCCCTCATACACTTCTTTGATGGCAGAGACCATCCAGCGGGGTATGGAAGCCTTAGAGGCATGATAACCTGGTCTTGAGCCTCTGAAAGTGACAAACAGAGCGTCTGATTTGCAGAAGCCCGTGGTCCTGTCCAAGTAGAATTTCAGGGCACGTCTAACATCCAGGCAGCGCAGCACTCTCTGTGCTTCATCTTTGGGATCGTGAAAAAACGTAGGAAAGACTATTTCCTCGTTCAGGTGGAAAGCAGACGGAACCTTGGGCAGAAATGCCGGCTGTGTCCGCAGGACTACCTTGTCCTTGTGAAAGGTGGTATATGGCTCAGAGGCGACTAGCGCCTGGATTTCGCTGACTCTACGAGCCGAGGTAGGGCCGTCTTGATGGTGACCAGCCTGATGTCCACAGACGGCATTGGCTCGAACGGTTTGCGCGCGAGGGTGCCCAAGACTATGTTAAGGTCCCACACCAGGTAAGGTCTCTTGACGGGCTGGTAGAGCCTTGCAAGGCCCGTCAGATGTTTCTTGACGATAGGGCTGGAGGAGGAGAAAATGCCCTCTTCCGAGTTCCTTTAAGCCCCAATGGCTGCTAGGTATGTGCGGCAGGTGTCCACCTACACGCCTGAATGAGCGAGGTGCGCCGAAAAGGAGAGCACATCGTCCAAGGTGCATGCCAGGGGGTCGATTCCCATGGAGTCTGCCCAGTGGCAGAATCTGGTCCATTTGCTTTTGTAAAGGGCGCTGGTAGCTTTGCTCCTGGCACCTTGTATGATCTCCAGATTGGCCTGTGAGAGGCTAAGGTGCCAAAGCGTTACCTGCTCAGGCACCACGCTGTGACGGCTAGTCTCCCTGGAGCAGGGTGGATGACTCTGCCCCCTTGCTGTGCCAGAAGATGTGCTGGGCCCATCAGGAGGTGAATCGGGGGCACTTCCGAGAGACTGAGCAGCTCCGAAAACCATGGCCTGGCCGGCCACCATGAAGCTATTAAAATGATGAGGAGTTGGACTCCTTGATTTTGCAAATTACTTTGTGAATCAGGGGAATGGGTGGAAAGGCGTAGGCTTTCATGCCAGTCCACTGGAGGGGAAACGTGTCGGCCAGAGAGCCAGGACCATGACCTTGCCAGGATGCGAACTGGGGACACTTTTTGTTGTGCCAGGTAGCAAAGAGGTCCACGTGGGGGTGACACCACCTGTTGAAAATCTTCTTAATAACAAGGTTGTTTAGCTGCCACTCGTAATTGTCCGCTCCCAGCCTGCTGAGCCCGTCTGCTTCCCGGGAGGTGGACTGCCATGAGGTAAATGTTTTCCAGGGCCCACTCCCACATGCTGATCGCCAGTCTGCACATATGAGGGGATCTGGTACCTCCCTGCTTGTTGACGTAGTACATGCTGGTCGAGTTGTCCGTCTGGATGAGGACAATCTTGCCCCTGAGAAGTGGTAGGAATGCAGTGAGCGCCAGCCAAATGGCGTTCAGCTCTAGCCAATTGATGTGGTATTCCTGCTCCTGTCGAGTCCAGGTGCCGTGGACCGAGAGATCGACCAGTGTGGCTCCCCAGCGCTTGAGCAAGGAATCGGTGGTGATGGTGGACTGCAGCGTGGGCAGCCGGAAGGGCTTGCCTGTCCTCAGGTTGCAGTCTCTGGAACACCGTCAGGTCCGGGTGGAGAGATGGAGAAACATTGACCATCACGGATTGAGAGCTCTGCTCCTGGTTCCATGAGGCCGCGAAGTGCAGCTGAATCCTCCTAATCCTTAGTCTTGTGTGCGGAACGGCTAATAAGACCGCTGGCAAAAGACCCAGGAGATGTTGGTACCACCATGCCAAGGTCACTTCTATGCTGAGGAAGTGGCCGGTGGCCCTCTTGATGGCCGAGATATTGTCCTCTGACTGAAATACCTTCTCGGAACACGTGTCCCAGATGAGGCCCAAGAATGTCAGAGTCTGCGTAGGCTGCCGCTGTGACTTCTTGAGATTGAGCGAGAAGCCCAGATCATGCGGTGTGTTCGTAAGGGCATTGGAAGAGTGGAGAACCGCTTCCGGAGATGTAGCCCTGACGAGCCAGTCGTCGAGGTATGGGTAGATGTGGAGGCCCCTGTGCTCTGAGGAGGGCCGCCACCGCATTCATGAGCCTGGTAAAGACCCTGGGGGCCGAGTTGAGGCCGAAAGGAAGGACCTTGTATTGAAAATGGAAGCCCATGATCCTGAACCGTAGGAAAGAACGATGGGGCTGCCAAATCAGGACATGTAGGTACGCGTCCTTCAGATCCAGGGAGCACATCCAGTCTCCCTTGTCCAATGTCTTCGCTATAAAAGCTGATGTGACCATCTTGAATTTTTGCAGGGGTAAGGAGAGGTTGAGGGTGGAAAGGTCCAGCACAACTTCCAGGCCCACCTGGTTCTTCTTCTGAATGGCGAAAATCCAGGCGTAAAAGCCAAAGCCTCGCTGGGAGGCTGGGACTTCCTCCACTTCCTGGCTCTCTATGAGCGATCGGACATCTGCCAAAAGAGTTCCTGTGGGAGTGGAGGAGAGGAGGGAGGAGAGGCTGGGATAGGAAGGCGGTACTCCGTGGATACTACCGAGAGGATCCAGGTGTCCGCAAAATTCTGGCACCAGAAATGTGCATGGAGAGCAAGCCTGCCCCCCACCGGAGACACGTGGACCCGAAGGGGCGTGTCATGCCTTCTTTCCCTCAGAGGCTGTCGTGGAGGAGGGGGGTTGGAAAAAGCCCTTACCCCCACCCCCTTTTTGTTGCTTGTGCCGGTTCTGAGACGGCGAGCAGTCTGGCTGCATGGATCTACGTTCCTGGAACTCCCAAAACCCTCCGTACTTACGACCCCTCTCGGAGCGTTGCTGAGATTGGGTGTATGATTTGGGCGTGGTCTTTGTAAGGATGGATAAAGCCGTTTGTGAGCTGTTCTTTTTGTCCAGCTCTTCATCGTGGAGGAGTGGAACCGGTCCCCCCTGCCCCTCGAATGGTAGATCTAGGATGGGTTTCTGGACGTCCGGGTTGAATTTTGTTTCCCGCAGCCAGGCTGTCCTTCTCATGTCCGTGCCAATAAAGATGGCACAGCCTTGGGTGTCAATATGGGCCACTGTGGATTCCATGAGGTCATGCGCAACCAGGTAGGCCTCAGCTAGCCCCGCCTTAAAGCATGATTGGCTCTGGGTGGGGAGTTCCGGGAGGAAGTCTGCAATTTCCCCGCCATGATCTTTGGTTGGCAGCTGCCAGCATGGCATCGGCGTTGGCCTGACGAAGATGCAAAGATGCGTTGGAATAGAGTATCTTGCTGGTCGCCTCCAAGATCTTCTCCTTGCCTAGCAGCGCCTCAGAGGAGGAGCATGAGGATTACTGAGGCTTGGAGTACAGTGATGGCGCAGCAATCACCGAGGAGTGCGGCTGAGGATGGGCCAACAGCAAGAGTGTACCCGCCCCCCCTCCATCTGCCTGTACTTGGCGTCCAGGCGTCGATTGACCGGCTGGGCCGAGTGGGGCTTGAGCCAACCCTTCTTGGCCAGGGAGACTACATCGTTTTGCATAGGAATCCCTGTTTTGGCAGAGGGGCGTCGCTTGAGGACTTCAGCCAGGACCCCTCTGCTGGCTGCTCAACCTCAGGCTGGGGCAGGCCCAGATACTCTGCCAGCCCAGCAAGACGTTTGTGGAAGGCCCTGGCTGAGGATGATGTGTCAGGATCCCCCTTCTCATCCGTATCCTATGGGTCTGGGGGATCCTGTGGAGGAGGAGTAGTAGTAGTTGGCTCCGGAGGCTGGGGGTACTGGGACCGCGGTCAGGGGCTGCGGAAGCGGCAGAGGCTGGTATGGAGCCGCCTGGGGAGCCGGTGGAGGTGTCTGGTGGGGGGGCGGCAGAGGCATCTGTGGTGCCGCTAGCATTGCGGGAAGGACTTCCTTGATGGCGGCCTTGATGATAACCCCCATCTGAGGTGACTTCATGAGGCTGAGGAACTTCTCAAAGGGCACCTACTCACAGGTCAAAGAGGTGGCAGGGGGTGCTGACGGAGTAGCAGGGAGGTGCTGAAGCCGCTGCATACCATGTCCATATGGACACAAAGGAAAGCTACCCAGCGCAAATGAGGGGTAGACTGTAGGCCATGTACCTGGTTGAGGCCAGTCCCCCCCTTGACACTCGTTCTTCGCTGAATTCGTAGAGTGGTGTCGGACGGCTGCCTCTTTCTGGCGTGGCGGCTATTTTGTCGAGCTGCCTGCCACGTGCCTGCAACGTGTTGCTCGGCCCGCTGGGCCCGGCCTCGTCCACAACTCTTGCGTGTGGATCACGAGGCCTTGCGTGTGGATCACAAGGCCTACCCTGCTCCTCGGGCCTAGGCCCGGTAGGTGCGACTCCCTCGACACGGGGGTCGGTAGAGCTGCGTTTAGATGCCCCCTTGGACGTATTGCCGGTAATGGGGCATAGCCCCTCGGCAATGGTGCCGGTAAAAGGGTGGAGCCCCTCGGGTGAAGACCAGGTAAAAGAACCTTCCGGTCCCTCAACACTGCGACCGGGAGGATCCGAGGATCCCTCAAACCAAAGGCCGGTAGCTGAAGCAGCCTCAGTGCATGTGCTGGTAGAAGGACCTGACAGGTCCCTCCCGCGTGGGAGAGGCCCTTGGAAGGAGACTCCCTTGCAAGGTGTGATGGAGAATATGGGCACTACCTTGGGTCGATGCTTCACAAAGTTCTTGAGATCCTCTGGAGGCGAATCCTGGAAGAGCTCCCTCCAACTGGCTAGTCTGTTCTTCAGGGCTTTTCGTGGACAGCGAGTCACACGCTGAACAAGATTGCCAACCGTGGTCTGGGCCAAGGCAACGTAGGCAGAGTCTGAAGTTGGGAAGAGCCTGTTGCAGGATGGAAACCTGCTGAACACTGTAGGAGTCAACATGCACCGGGGAGGAGTGTGACGCTTAAGGACCGAGTACCTGAATGATAAAAAGACAAAAAAGAGAAAAAGTATCCGCAAGTGGAAATACATGGCCGAAGCCAAACCCAGGAGCGCTGGTGAATTCTACCCGTTCCCGTCGACGCGGAAAAGGGGACTGAGGTGTGGCGCCGGAAGGCGGAGTCAGGGCAGTGCATGCGCCCTGGGCCGCACACCCACGCGCTTCTAAAATTAAAGGGGAAGAAGGTTTTTTCTGGTGAAAAAGGTTCTGTCCCCCGTCCCTTGAAGGGACGCTCCTACAGTATGGAGGAAAGGGGACGGGACGTAAGAGTAGGTCCTATGAACAAACCCTTTTGATTGTAATCATCCTTTTGATGCTGTCCAACCCATTATTGGTGAGAAGACCACCTGAAACCAATCTGGTTTTCCTATTTTTGCTGAACCACCACCTTTAGCTTTTGAAAGACTCCCTAACATATTTTTGTCAAAGAGTGAAGGCAAGCACAGGTTTAGACATAGACTCACTTTTATTTTCTCCAGAACTTACTGGCAGAGCTCTCACGCAAGGTAAGAAGTTGACTGTCTTATCAGTGCATCTACTACTATGTTCTCCTTGTCAGCCAGATGTGCTGCAGTCAGGGACAAGCTGCTCTCCAGGGCGCAGAACAACAATCGAATTGCTTCTCTGCACAAAAGCACGAAGCCCACACCACCTGCAGGTCTACAGTATTATCCATCAAAACCTATAGGGTGTACGGATTTCGGGAGATTACGATTTTTGTGAAGTTGTGACACCATAAAACATACACAAGGCTATAGCAGACCCCCACATGCATGTCATCTATAGGCCCGCCGAGTCGTACAGCTAGTGTCAAGTACTTGAGGCAGAGTATTTTGTTGAAGTCAAACTTTGAATTCTTTTTTTGTCCTGTTACTCTGCTAAAAAGAAACACCAGGGTGGCTGGCCACTTATATCTCCTTGCCCCTCACAAGGGGAGGAAAGCGACCAGGGCCAGCCTGATCACCCTCAGCTCCAGAAGATTGATGTGCTCCCAAAACTCTGGGACCACTCTCTGCTCACCATAAGATCTTGGTGGTGACCACCCAAGCCCTTTAGGCACCCATCCATGACTACAGTCACTTGTGGCCATGGTTGATGAAAATGTGACCCTTTTAAGAGGTTGTACTTTGTGGGCCACTACTGCAGGTCTCCGACACTCTCTTCAAGGCCAGTGTCCAAGACAAGAGAAGTTTGTCCATAAAACTATGAGTTCAGAAGCCACTGCAGCGACCTCATGTGCAGATGGCCTCTGGCACTTCCAAAATGCACAATGCCATAAAACCCAGCAAGCGCGGGAGAGCTGAGGATGGAACTGTCTTCTGAGATTGGAAAACCTGGACCATCTTGAAGATGTTCCCCACTCAGTACTTGGCAGGAAACCCTGACCCAGGCGAGGGTTCAAGACCACACCGATAAATCGGGGGGTCTAGGATGGTGAAACCTGAGACTTCTTGAAGTTCAGGGAGAAGCCCACGCTGTGCAATAGGCTGCAAGTCCCTTGTTAGTATAAATTTCTATTTTAACAACTGTCCCTTCATAGTTTCTATAGACCCCAAATCGTTCTGCTTTGTTTCTGAACCTGTTCTGACCTTTTGAGGAGAAGTTAAGCCTTCAGCTTCACTTCCTCTGCCTTTTGCTCATTTGTTATGGGGAAACTGATCATTCAGACTTTTTGTCTTTTACCTTTTGCAACTTTTTAGCATTGCACACAGCAGCTTAGAATGCAGTGCAATGGGGATACTTTTGCATTAATTTATTTATTTTTGCATTTATTTCAGCGCACAAAGCCCTCAGGCATCTAGTCGCTAGTTACAGAAAGTGCTTATTAAAGTTAGTTACAGGTAAATTGCATAAGCAGCACAAGGCCGCGCAGGTCATAGTAGGTAGTTACAGGTAAATTGCATAAACAGCACATGGCTACACAGGTTATAATAGGCAATTACAGGTAAATTGCAAAGGCAGCACAAGGCCACACAAGTCATGATAAGGATAGGCAGCACAGGTCATAGTGAGTAGTTACAGGTAAGTTGCATAAGCAGCACAAGACTGGATATTCTTACTGGTCCTTGAGTCATTCCAAATGAGCAAGTGCAATAAGAGTTAAGATGGTACAGACACAGAACAGCAAGATACTGTTTTCCAGAGAAACATAGAACTGTCGTACTAGGCCTGAGAGTGTTTCAGAGAGTATAAGTGCTGAGACATAAATGAGGGAGAGGGGGGAGGGAGAAAGAGAGGAGAGGGACAGACAAGATGCAGAGAAGGGAACATTTAGGTAGCTGAGAGATAGGCAGAAGGATGCAAAGGTGTGGGGCAAAACCTAAAGTACAAGTTTACTAGAGGCACCAATGCAGTAAGGTGCATAAGGGTAAGACGCAACTAAGTCAGAAAGTACTAGAATCAGTACAACATAGGGGAATGCAAAGATGGAAAAACACACCCAGGTAAGTAACTGTTGCAAGTCGGAGGAGGGACACTGCTAGTAGAGAGGCAGAGGGCAAGGGAGGCAGGAGTCAGTAGGCAGACAAGAGGAGAGTCAAAGATTGCAGCAGCAGGACCAGTGTGCTTACCGGGCAGGCAGGTAGGTGGCACAATGTTCAAGGCCTGGGTGAAAGTAGCAGAAGGAAAGGTCTAAGATGTGTAGAGAGACATGACGGCAGCGCTGGACAGGGAAAGACAGGGGCCTTTGGTGAGGGCATTAGTTGGATGAGCTGGCTCTGCAGCCTGCTGGCTTGTTGATTGGCCAGATATTCTGGGAGAGGGCCAATGAGCACAGCCACAGGGCGAGTGAATACAAAGGCACTCAGGTGCCTAGGGAACAGCGATGCAGGCGGCCATGATGGAATGGAAGTGGCCGACCGGCAGAAACCCCTCAGGGCCCACGAGGCAGAGCTCCTGCCATGGCTGTAGGTTGGATGCAGCCACACACTCACAGATCTTCAAGCAGGGGCCAACGTGAATAAAAAGGCTCCATAGACAAGACATGCACCATGTGAGCGGAGAGGCGCACACAATTCCACAGCAAAGCCCCACTGGGCTTACCGTGATTGTAGATGAAGATCTGCACGGTCGGGGCATCTTGTGGATGTAGGGGGAGAGAAAGCCAGTGATGTGTCCTGTAGAGAGGAGTGAAGAAGAAGTGCAGTGCACGGCAGAGAGGGGCCTTTGGTGAGGGGCTAAGGTGGGTGGGCCAGCTCGCAAGTGTGAGGAAGGCATGGTATCAAACATTAAGACAGACACAAGTGATCACAGTTCAAGGGTGTTAATTGAACTTCAACTGGGTTTTAATCCCAAATCTAAAGATGGGACTAAGCTACGACCATCAAAAAATAATAACAGTCCTAGTGGTGTCTTGTCAAAATAAAAGGGCCTATACTAATAATCCTATTACCAATTCTTACTTCTAAATACAAATAGTGTGGGAAACAATGTTATGCAGAAGAAAACTTTCAAGAAATGATATGTCAGGATATTTAAGCCGCTAGCTTCCCTTCCACACGTTTTCAGCAAGGGATGAGGCAGCACACTCGAGCTTAGCACAGTGTTTGGCTTCTTGAGCACGAGGATGCAGTTCAAATCTCAGTATCTGGGCCTTCTGTACCAAAGTCCCTTTTCCATTCAAAGTCTCTTACTTCAGAGGGCCTGATACGACAAACAAACATTGAAAAGTTCCTTTCTCCTTAGAATTCTCATGCACAACGTCTTGGGTGATTTTCGATTCACCCTGGGTCCCCCTCTGCCGGGCTCAGACCTACTTTAATACAAAACCTTCTTGGGTGATTCACTGTTCTCCCCGGATCCCTCGCTCACCCCAGATTCATGCATTTTTCCAAAATGTCTTTATTTCATCAAAATCGAAGACTTTCGACTGAGCACAGGATTTTTGCTTGACCCGTCGCAGGACCACTTTGATTCACATGTATTTGTTCACTTTCAAATGATCTCCCTCCGCTGGGCTCAGATCAAACGTATCTACTTTCGTTTCTCCTCATCTGAATACCTTACAGAGACCTTCGATTGAGCACCCACGCGGTGCCGGTCCACTCTGTCAAATGTATTGGATCTTGCTTTAAGGATCAATAACTCATCAGCAGTTTAACTTCACTCGCGTCTCTTATCAGACGAGTTTTAACAATGTTCATTCCAGCGCTCGCCATACAATGTTGCTGCTTGCAACCTTAGCTTCAACAGGTCTTGTATCAGTCTCCCCAACTCACCCGCTGTGTTGTTTTCACTGAAGCGGCTTTGTTCCTGGAGCCAAGGACAGTACCACGGTGGCTAGTGATTCTCCCCGCCTTGATTATTGACACGGGAGGACCCCTGGTATCTCCGACACACAATACAGGATTCTTCAGCCTGTTTTCCTGGTCTTATGCTTTCCAAATCTCGAGGGTTCATGAAAGTAAGGGTTCCTTTGTCAAAAAGGTCACGGGAACCTCCCTCTTTGTGATCCCCTTGTTTTCTCGTCTTTCTTCTCTCATTAAACTGCCATCTTGGAACTGCTGTTTCCCTGCTCAGGGTGTGCTCTTGTGCTCCGCTTTTTATCCGTGTGGGAAAGTGTAATGGAAGTCAGGCATGAGTGATTGTCAATAATTGCCTGACCTCGCCTAACCATAGTATTGGGATATGTCAGGTACACAGCTCGGGTGTTATGTTTTCCCTTAGAGCGGGCGGTCAGTGAGAAAGTGTTTGTGTTGTGAAAGGGGGGGGTAGAGTTCCTAAATATCCTACCGGGTAGGATGGGGGGAAACATGTTACAAGGAAGGATACAGCGTCTCACCATCCAGTGTGCCACTCCCCGAAGATCCCCACCCAGGTGATACTCGCGCACTAGTCCAACCCCAGCAACTGGATCCAAAAGCTATGGTCGTGTCCTGGCCACCTGGAAGACAGATACCTGGGGACTAGTGGGAGAGGCATCTTCTGGTTTCTCACACCAGCCTGCCGGCTTGCTAATTGGCCAGATATTCTGGCAGAGGGCCAATCAGCACAGCCGCAGGGCAAGTGCACACAAAGGCAGTCAGTGCCTAGAGAACAAAGGTGCCGGCGGCCACGATGGAATGGGTGGGGGAGCCTGTCCGGCAGAAACGCCTTAGGGCCCACGAGGCAGAGCTCCTGCCATGGCTATAGCCTGGATGCAGCCACACACTCACTGATCTTCAGCAGGAGCCAAAGTAAATAAAAAGGCTCCATAAACGAGACTCGCACCGTGTGGGTGGAGAGGTGCGTGCAATTTCACAGCAAAGTCCCACTGGGCTTACCTTGATGGTGGATGAAGGTCCGCACGTTCAGGTCATCTCGTGGTTGCAGGGGGAAGAGAAAGGCAATGATGTGTTCCGTAGAGAGGCGTGAAGAAGAAATGCACTCCAGGGCATGTTCACCCTAGCTTTTTACACTTGAGATTTTTGGTTACTTTGATATGTACGTAAAGACAAGATGGTGGCAGCAATTATATTTTTAAAATTTCTAGTGTGCACATTCACGTTTACTGGCCATGGCTATTGAACGTGGCTATTGCGTGAAAATGGCCATGCCAAAGGTCATGGCAAACCAGGGGAACCATGAAGACGGGTGCTCTGTAAGCTCTGAGAGTCCCGATTCCACTGTGAGCTCTAATGCCAGCAAATTAAAGATGAAAAGAACACAGCTAAGTCTGATGTTTAGAGGAGACCACCAGTGACATTCGATGCAAGTCTGGTGGCGGACAGAAGTGGGAATCCAAGATGGCGCCCACAAGGTGGGGAGGGACGAGAGGACGACCACAGGGAGCGCTGACCTGGGCACCCCTGAACGCTGGAGAAATGGGGGGCACGAGAACCTATGAACTTGGTCAGATTAGCAGTGTCCTGCCGATCCATTGAGCACCAAAGGGAGTCCCTGAGCACATGAGGCCGAGAGAGTATAGAGACTTCAGCCCGCACAGGATCCCTCTGCTGTCGGACCATGGACGACTGAAGACGGCATCCAGCTACAGAGCGGATGACTGAGCGGAGATGGCTTCCAGCGAACACAGCGGAACTCCGGGCATACATACAAGTTATAAAGGGTCTGATGCTCTCTCGTTGTGTGAATCTCCTTCTGCTGGGCCCTGAACCTGTGAAGAAATAAGACTGAGGATTCCCACAAAGATTGGAACAGTGAGGGGGAGTGACCAACCCCAGACTACGTACGGCCTATACCCGGTGAGTTGAAAATTCTGCTGAGATACCCCAATATGCAGAGATCGGGAAGGAGGAACAAGTGAGTGGTGGTCTACAGGAGAAAGCTTTGCAGGGGCTTGAAAAATAATTGCAAAAGCTCCATGGAAGAAAAAGAGTCCACAATCGGGGGACATCAAAACCCTAATGCAGGCAGAGGATGGTCCCACAAAGCATTTACAGCAAATAGCAGTGCAAGTCCACTCCTCACAAGGAATGACAGTTTGATAAGGCGCCGGCTATGAAAAAGGACCTGTGGATCATGCTTTTTGAACTTAAGAAAGATATATAGAATAGTGTGGTAAACCTAACAGAATCTATAGCGGACCTGGATAAGCATGTGCTTGCAGCAGAGAAAAGATTAGAGGAGGTGAGACCGCCTTATGTGATCAGGCACACAAACAAGAAAGTTGTCTGAGAGAATGCTGGGGATGGAACAACAGATGGAGTACATATTAAAACAAGACGATGCAGAAAATCAGATAAGACAACATCAGGTTGAGGGGACTCCTGAAGCACATAACAGACAGAGACCTGGAAGAATACATTAAGGCCCTCTTTCGCCACATCTTGGACATCCCAGAGGATGCTGAAATGGTTCTGAACCAAGCCCATCGTGTATATTCGACCTTTCAGCAAAACAAGACTCTGGTCCCAGATGAGTCCACCTTTTCAAACTCAAAAGAAAATAAATATTGGCACTTGCAAGGGGAAGTCGGGAAATACATTTAAGGGACACCCTGATAGTGAAGTTCCAAGATCTGGCTCAAGCCATGTTGAAAAGGAGGAAACCCAGACTCCTGTGCTTTAATACCACTGCAAGCAGTCCCCTTCCCACATGAAAAGTCTTTTCTGGCAGATGAATTCCTAATTTCAAATGATCATGTGAATGGAAAAAAGATTGCAGGTTTTATTTTGAGGTTACCTGCAAGGGATTTCAAAGATGGATCTTCTTGGATATACAATGAAGGAGATAAGATAACTCCCATATCGAAGAGACAATAACTACATCAAATACAACATTAAAATGGAAATTGTAATAAATGTACATCCAAAACAAGCAATCATGCAAAAAAGTATTTTGCAAATAAGACATTAAAGATATTACCTGCTCCATTGTTGCTTCGTGAAGCTCATTCAGATTCAATGCATAAATGCCCTCTTCAGTTCCAAAAATGATGTACTGATCTAAAATATTCAAAATAGTACAATGAGACAAACAATTTCAATTCCTTCAAAAGAAGATGACTAGAAAAAAAAGCACTCTACCTTTGGTGTCAGCATGTATCCATGATGTTGCACAATTGATCGTTAAAGGACAGCCATCAAATACTTTAGAAAAACATGCTCCCATCTGAAAGAATTTTTGGAAAGATAAGGATAAATACACATTTTCATGTTCAACATTTACATCAACATAAATAAACCAGTTTCTGTGGCTCCAAATAAAGTGAGATTCAGCTTGTATACTGTGACCATTATTGTGCTAATTGGTAGAACTGGGGAGAATTTTGCACTACTATGACGAGGGCTGTATAATCACCTAACCTAATGGTGGAATAGTACATCACCCAAATGGAAATACCAGACTCTCCAATGGTATCTGCGAGTCTGGCACGAGATACAATTAATTCAAATGGACACCACAAAAGAATACACGACACTGGTATACTAAAACATTATACACTTTATTTTGAAGGCCACAAAAAATATTTATGATGGGGAAAAATAAGAACTCAGTTTATACATAACATGTAGCAGAGCAGAGTGTAATTAAACAAAAAGTAAATGGTCAGTTAAGGTTTAACTTACTTTTTACCCTAAAACTCAAGCCCCATAAGAGGGTGGCAGGCACAATACACATATAGGGTTCCAGAGGTGAGTTAAGGAAAAGGACCCTTAGACAATATTACACACAGAAATGAAACTTGGGTGCTATCTTTCCTAAATCAAAAAGCGCTCCTATTCTGCTGTGCTCTGTATCTGTTCCACTAGCAGGATAAACCCAGTGCATTGCTCACATTCTCATTGTAATTATCACCCCATTGGTGATTGCGGCCCCATATTAAAAGTGTATGATTTCTTTTGAATTCTAAAATAAATGAATAAATATTGTATTTTACCAACCACCCTGGTTCATGGTCCATTGTGACCTGGGGTACTTGAAAAGGGGGTGTGATATGAGTGGTGTACCATCTCAATAATGAATCAATATAAAAAGATAAGCATTTCAGTTGTGCGCTGCATACTAGGCCGAGACCAAGGCGTGTGTTGCCTGATTGAAATCCTTAACAAATTTGGGGGCTCGAGTCCTGGATTGAGTTTGGTTCCCACCCGTGACAGTCTAACACAGCAGACTAACCTGCAAGGTAGTAATACTTTGTGTGATGGGAATACTGGGTTACACTGTACAAGCGCATACCCAAAACAAATACTCTAAGTACCAGGCCTGTGTCAAGAAAACTAAAATCAACCCCAAAATAAACAGAAAAGCAACAGAATACAGGTTACCCTTACATAAATAAATTAAGAAAGAACATGTCTAAAATGACTCTAGTAGAAATCAATATGGCTAGGGAGCACCTTCTGCACAAGCTATTTGTCAGAGGTGAGTGGCCAGAATAGGATGAAAAAGCCTGGCTACAAGAAATAACACAAAAGGTCACCGCCATGAACCTGAATACGTCGCAGGACGGAGGCCTATTACACCAAGCTCTGAGTGAATTATATATCACCTAAAAAATTAAAGAGGAGCAAACCAAAATTGCCAGAATCACGGCCTACATTTATCTCCACATGGAACTGATGTGGGAAAGGCATGAGGAAAACCCCACTCTAGCGCAGAATCAATCTGAACTATTAAATGAAATCCAGACTGATCTAGATTTAGCAGAACAAAAAATACAGAAGAGCCAATAGTTGGAGGTAGAATCTGGAAAATATATCATAAAATTAAAAGAAGATTTGGCTCGCCAACAGCAAAATAATGCAGATCAAGAGGCCCAAACGACGCAGTAAGACTAGAGTGTCAGGAAAAGGTGGACTCTCTGGAAGAGTCAACAGAAGCTGACTCAACAATTAACCTATTACAGGGGTTGCTCAGGACAAATAACCATGTTGCAAGACCAGGTCAAAAAATTGAACGAGGAAAATAATAAATTAATTATGAGAGACCTCCACTCTCAAACAGAATTTGATGAAGAGCGCCAGAAATTCAATATCATCAGGAAACAAAGGGATGACCTGCTGAACAGAGAGGCACCCTAAATCAGGCGAGAGACGCCCTAGACCAGGAAGTAAGCAAATTAAAATAGAGTTACAGGGAAGTGAGGTAGCCCTCCAGAAACTAAATTAACTCAAAACAGAGTATGGGAATCTACTGGAGCACGCCAGACAGGTAGAAGGTGCTCTGGAAGAGAACACCGAAACCAAAGATGCAAAAACTCAGGAGGTGAGTCTCCTGTAACAGAAATTGTCTCATTATTCTCAAATCATGCAGGAAGCCCAGAGAGACAATGAGGCTCTCTGTGAAAAGAATGATGGGCGCCACAATAAAGTGGCAGCGGAAGAGCGGGTCATAGAGGCCAGTAAAGCCTTGATTGCTGAGCAAAAGGCGGTTGTATACAAATTGTTCGTATTACAACTGTTCGAATGACACTTGACTTTTTCACAACTGACCGAATTGTGAATGTCAATTGTAACATATATGCGGGGGGAAACCGCCCGCAACCCTCACCCAACCCAAACCCGCCCAAAACCCCCTATATATATATATGTATATGCGGTCAATTGTGAAAAGGTCAATTGTGACCCTTTAAATTCGGTCAATTGTTCATTCGAACAATTGTAAACGAACAATTTGGGTAATACCCAAAAGGCTAAGATCTTTGCTTATTATCAAGAAGTAGGGGCTGAGAAGGAGAAACTAGCAAGGTTGGAGAAAGAGGGTGCTTGATTTAATCCTAACCGGAGGGACCCTGAACAGGTAGAGAGGGACAGGGCAATCCCTGATCATACTATAAGGACCTCCGTACTAAGGGATTCAAACCCATTTAATACTGTGAACACTGCCAGCTTCATGTCTACTGGCTCACATGAGCCAGAAATCATGAGGCCGGCAGAATTCAATAGACCAAGAATGATGGAACTGACAGGTCAGTGCCCCATAGAAAGTGATGGACTGGCGTCCCTGTATAGATACCCAAACATTAAGGCTGATGTCTCTGACAAGGAAGTCTCCTATGAGGGGAGGGTCAGGGAATTAGATCCACAGAAATATTACTTTCCAAGATACCCGTGGGTCCAATTTGATGAAAAACCCAATAAAATGCGGCCCAAAAAGAGCATCCTGAAGACTTCTACCCAATTAGGGCAGTGGGGGGGGGGGATACTCTGCCAACCCTGGGATAAGGGAGGAGTCAGAAGACTACTCTCCTGTGCCCCACAGGAGTGGAGAAACTAGGCCCCATCATTCTGCGAGCCCCTCTCAAGCTCACAGAATCCAGGAGAGCCTAGATGATCATGAGGGAACCTCAACTGGTAGCACCTCTGAGTCTGAGGGTGAGTGGACTCGGGTGACGAAGCCAAAGAAAGCAAACAAACTCAAGAGAGTGATGACAAAAGACCCCATTAGGCAGATTAAGGCTCTTAGGAGTGTCATAACCCCCTACCATAAAAAATGCAAAATATTCTGTTTGGGAACACTTGGAACTCTATGAGCAGATGATGGACACTTTTCATATGAAAGACAACCAGAGCTGTATAGAGTATGTAAAATGGACATTTTCCCCTGAGTACTCCAGCTTCTTTGCCGGACTGGAGGACCAGAACCATTCAAGATGGTCTACCTAGAGGGCGGCTATCTTGAAACACTTTTCCGCCCATAGAAACCCCCAGGAGGCTCGCAAAGCAGCCTACAATCTGCAGTGCGGGGAAGAGTAGGCCCCACGAGAATTTGTGCAGCAGCTCAAATGCGCCTTTGTACAAACCACTAGGAGGGTGCGCACGGATAGCAGAGAGTTTATCACCACCTTCTTTCATGCACTCCCCAAGTATATTATGACCCAGCTGGTGAGTGACTTCCACGAGAAAAAATCTCTGGACTGGGTCATAGAGCAGGTGGCCCACATTTATGAGGTCCAAAAACCTGCAGAAAATAAAAATCTGAACAAAAACCCCAAACCAGCCAAGACCCCTGCGGCTGCTAAACTGGCGGAGGTGAAGGTTTCCCCCATTTTAGACCTAGAGATGGGGGGGCCTAAAAATATCCCTGCCCAAAATCAGCAAAATCCAAGACCCAGAAGGCCTTCAGGCCAATCACAAACAGGTGGCAGTCAGGGAGGTAATTCCACTAATGGGACCCCTAACTCCACTGATTATATCAGTCTCTGATACAAGGGCAACCAACCAATCCTGGGGTATGTATGGACTCCCCCAGCCCAAGGGGCGGAGATCCAATCAGGTAAGTGCTGCCCCGGGAAACTTCCCTCCTAACTTCCCCCCAGGAGGGCAGTAATTTGCCAAATGCTGGGTTGAGTTTCTTCCTCCGATACTCAAAAAACCCCAACCTGCAGGACAACCCTCCTTTCACTCCCCGATTTCAGGAACCCAGACAACCCAATCCGGGAAAGGGGAGGCCAAGGGTGGAGGGTTACCAAAATTCAAAATATTCAGGGTACTACGGGAGAAGGGACAGTTACTCTTCCCGTGATCCACCTAGGGTTGACCAGAGCCTCCCGTACCAGCCGGAACGGGTGTCCCAACTTTAGCGCCAGGTCCAGAACCTAACCCAGGATCTGGGTCGCATGTTGAGGGCTCAACAGAACCCTCAGATAAACATGGCGGCTCAGAACCCCACAAACCAAGGGTCTGGTACCCCAGTACAATGATGGGCGAGAACCTTGGAAACTCACTGGTTCCAGAGGAGGAGGAGGCACAGGGGATGGGGGGGGTGTAAAGCCCTAGAGGAAGCTTCCTTCCTTACTCATGAAAAGCCCTTGGACACCCAGTAACCGGAACAAAAATCTCCTGCCCTGAAAATCTGCAACGCAAGGAACAGAGGGTGGGTAGGAGAAATAAAGAACTCAAAACGACCCATTTTGTGGAGGAAGATAGTGGAAATTAAAATTGGGCGACATAAGGTGAAACACCCGGTCATAGTCGTGACTCCAGAGGGCACACCCTGTCTACTGGGGAATGACATCCTGCACAGGTTGTCCCCCTAATAGACTGTGTGAACAAGGTCCTCTGGGCTCAGACTAGCAGGACAATAACATTGAAACAGAGTGTCAACCATGTTAGTTTAAATGACACATGCCACATGGTTGAACAAAAACCTGATCATATTGAGTTTCATTTCCAGTATAATCAAATACCTCACGTGACAGTAATTGCTGTAGGACAACAAACTGGTGATGGGAACTCCTCTCCATTCCTGAAAATCAACCTTCCTTCCAGTTTCAAGTGGCATTCCACACTGGAAGGGAATACTTTGAAATTCTATACCAATTCACAATCCGAAAATCCGAATCCCGTAGCCAAACGTGATGAGAAACCAGCTCAAAGTTGAGCTGACATTCAGAAAATTAGTGAAGGGTTATTCATCCTTATTCAGTTAAATGAGGGGAAGGAATCTGTTCTCGCCAGTGTGCGTGAACAACGGTAAGAGCTTCATCAGCGAAGCCATGTTCCGACAGCTCCCAAAAGATCCAGCCATTCCCACATTTAAATTGATGGATAAGTGAGAAAAGGCCTGGAAAATCCCAATTCCAAACATCTCCTGCCTAGCAGGTTATGCTCAACATTTCTATAGAAAACAAAAGCATAGTACATAATTGTTGGTCTGTGCTGCATTCTATTTAGGCAGTGACATTCTCAATCGGGTTGCCATTCATTTGGATCTGATAAATTACAAAACATGGTCCCGACTAGGGAGTAAGCCCATGGATTTTGATGATTCAGAAAAAGCATTTCGGTCAGCCCAATTGCTGCCGTATGCAGTTGAGGTTCAGATTGGAGAGGTCACCATCTATCACACTGGGCTGGCGGACTCACCACTTTATCAGGTTGATCGGTAATGTTTTCCTCATCAGTTGAACTCAACTCGTTCCCCCGTTCCCTTTCCCCCTCACCTGAGCTTGAAGAGTAATTTAACTTCTTTCTTCTGGCGTGCAGAGCGGGAAGCCTTTTCTTCTGTAGAAGGTAAGGTCGGCCTCGAAAGGAAGCCACCGCGGCTCCACACGGGAGGCACGGTGACCCCCCTCCGCGACGAACTAACAACGGAGTGAGGGGAAAAGCCAAACGGCATAAAAACCCCTCCGGAGTACTTGAGCAAGCAGAAAACCAGTAACAAGAAATACTCGGTGAAGCACAATCAGGCGATCCTAGGCAAGGTGAGTATGAGTGTGTAACAAGAGAGGCAAGCTCCGTAGGGAATGGGGCAGAGCAAGTGACAGCAAGGAAAAGGAACGGACCGGTGAAAACAACCGGGGGAGGGAAAACTGGAAAGACTGGGAGGAGGAAGAGAGCAAGGGGAAAGAGAGCAAGGGCTTGGAAGAAACAGAACAGCATGGGCGGGGCACCGCCAAGGAGAAAACTATAGAGGAGCGAGAGCAACAGAGGGAAATCCAAAGTTGCAACGCGCCGAGCTGCCTAGCGTGTGGAAGTAAATACGCATAGGCGGCGGCCTTGTTGAAAAAGACTAGAATGTTAGTGCTGTCAGGGAAAAAACGTGACGGCACAATTTAATGGCGGCCCAGCTTCCACCTCTTCCACAGCCGCCAGCGCCCAGCGGTCGTGACACCATCCCAGGATGGACACAACTATTCCCACTTGAATTAAAAATGAAAAAAGGACAGAAACTGAAAAATCCTGACGCATATGTACACCTCAATGCCCATCTCCAACAGCAGGGGTTGGGCCTAAACCCAACACCATTAGTCAATGTAGAACTCAACACCATTCCGATATTGATGGATAACAGCGACCTTAGGAGTATAACTCTGGGCGCAGGCACCATTATTGGAATAGCGGTTGATGACTGACATTTTTCCATGGATCTAGGTAATGAACTGATAGGACCAATCCCCAATGGCTTAGTGGAACGGTTCAATAAAACCCTGAAACATGTAATCAAGAAATTGGTTGAAGCTGACGGCAAAAACCTTGGGCCCTTTTTGCCGTCCAAAAAGCACCACAATCCTCAACAAGGTTTTCACTGTTTTAATTATTATATGGTAGAGAGGCGTGGGATTTCCTTGATATGTTATTGGAGACTTGGGAAGAATGGGAGGAAGCCACCTTGTCCCATTCCAAAACAGCCCAAAGTTTAAGAGAACATATGGCTACTGTGAGAGTGATAGTTCAAGCCGATCTGGTAAAAGCTCAAGGAAACCAAAAGACCTCTCATGACAAGAAAGCTTTACTCATGTCTGGTTCTCCTTCCAATATTAGAGAACAAGATGTTGTCCAAATGGCATGGTCCTTATGAGGTGATTGAGCAAACAGGGCCATATAGTTATCGAATCTCCCAACCTGATAACACGAATTACAATCCATATTTATCACATAAATCGCCTTAAGGAGTGGAGAGAGGCTCCTGTTGAGACTACCACTGTGGTATTAACCAGCCTATTAGCAGAAGAATCAGAGAAAAATAATACCTTGATTCCTCCCTACCTAGCCCAGAATAAGAAAGAAGATCTACTAGAATTCTTAGAATAGTTTCCAGATGTCTTTAAATCCAAGCCAGGAAGAGTAAAAAGGTTTTTTCACTGCATCCACACACCCCCCACAGAAGGTGGTCCATTTGAATCCTTATCGAATCCCAGAAACGAGCAAAGGAATAGTCAGAGGAGAGGGAGAATATGCTCAAATCTGATATAATTGAACCATCTCAGAGTCCTTGGTCCTCTCTGATAGTACTTGTTACTGAACCAGATCAGTCGTGGGGGTTCTGTATGGACTTCAGAAAGATGATTGATGGGGACTGCTGTTTTCCTCTCTATGATTGATTTGACAAAAGGGTACTGGCAAGCACCTGTTAATCCAGAAGACAAAGAGAAAACAGCCTTCTCCACTCCGATTGGAGTATTCCAGTACAAAGTATTGCATTTTGGACTTCATGGGGCCCAGCCACAATTCAAAGGTTAATGAACCAAGTCCTTCGCCCCTACTCCTCTTTATGCAGAGCTTATATCAATGATATAATCATTTATAGTAGGACATGGGAGGAAGAGCTACACCACCTATACTTAGTTACCAGAGCCTTGAGGGGAGCTGGGGTCACAGCCAATCCAAAATAAATGTCACTAGGCACACTCAGCACTCAAGTACTCTTGGATTATTTTGTGGGTAATGGGCTTGTTCAACCCCAAAGTGAAAAGATGAAAGCTGGTCAGCAAATAGCAGTGCCCAGAACCATGAAAGCTCCAAGTGCCTTTTTGGGACAAGGAGGGTATTTATAGATAATTAATAACCAGTTATTCTACTATCACGTCTTGCCTCATTGATAAACCTTAGAATTAAAACCCCAAAAGAAAGTGGAGTGATGAAGACCAAAAATATTTTGATAAACCAAGGAATATTCGGTGTAGTGAACTAGTGTTAAAGGTGGCACATTTTAACAAAGAATTCATCTTTCAGACAGATGCTTCACATGTCGGTTGGGGGCTGTTCTTTCACAAGATCACAATGGCATTGAACACCTGATTCTTTAATCAGTAGGAAGCTATATCTCCGGGAAAAGAAGCATGCCACAATTGAGCGTGAGGCCCTAGCTATAAAGTGGGTGGTTACATATCTCAAATACTACCTCACTGGCAGGAAATGTAGACTAGTCACTGATCACTCTCCATTAACATGGATTAGTCTCCGCAAGGACACCAATGCATGGGTCACACGCTGGTTCTTAGATATGCAGCCCTATTGTTTTACGGTAGAACACTGAAAAGGAATAAAACAGGAAAATGTAGACTTCTTTTAATGTTTCCCAATGCAATAGGTACTGAGAGAACCAGAAGCTTTAGGGGAAGGGTATGTGATGAGTCCAATGGTGTCATCACTCCTTTTCCAGTGGTGGACTCTCCCCATGTGGCCAGGGGATGGCAGCCACTCCTTGATCCGGACCCTGGGGGCAGCTATATGAAGGAGGATCACATGGGGTGCGGCAACCCTCAAGGGAGTGACACGACATCGTACAAGACATGGTATCCAACTTTTTCTTTTAGGGATACCCCCTCCATTCCCCATAACTTGATGGCATATTGTCATGATTCCCTTCATCCACCCATAAAATTTACTAAGAATACCTTCCCATACTTTGCATATAAGTCATCAAGAACTGACTTCTCTTTCCCTGAATGTGAAAGTACTGAGATGAGGAAGCTGAGCAGAATAATGAAGATTGATAGAGGCCAGAAGCACAAGCTGCGCTCTAGTGGTTGCAAGGGCATACTTGATGCTGGGACATTTAAACCACCAAAACAGCTGACAGGAGAGAGAGACGTTGGCTGGCAGAATCTCATCCTCTCGGTATCGACCGAGGAACTGCTGTGCCATTGCGAAATCCGTGGCGCCAACTGGCCCACAGAGGAGGCAGAGGAGAGCAGACTGCAGGAGCTGGTCTGCTGAAATGACACCACAAGAGGAAGAAACAGAAAGACTTCCTGGCATACACAAGTACTGAAAAAGCAGCCTCCAAGCCGCCCAGGCATGGAGAAAACCAGACCAGGCAAGCAAGAGCTGCGAGGAACACGGAAGTCACAAAGCAGAAGCAGGGGACCGAGAAGAAGAAATGGGATGCCAAAGAGCCGCTGCATGCTTGCCGTGGGAAAACCGACATACGCCACAGAGAGCCGATGAGTCCACCCAAGGGAAGCTGGGACACCAGAGCATGTGACCAACCCCTACCAAAGGAAGCTAAGAATAGACTAAGCATATGACAAAGAATGGGAGACTCAATATTTCCTAAAGAGACAACAAAATGAAAATGAAATATTGAAAGTTTACAAGTGTGCCCAGTGTGTCACGATCCCAGTAGACACACAAGGCATGTGCATTAGGACCTGGGCACGTCCTTCCCTGACAATGTAGGGAGAAGTTGAACATGTAGTGTGGCTGGCTGGCGCAGGCGTTTGGTTGGGAACTGCCTTGACCCATACCAACATGCCCGCCAAGACAGGACCTATCATGGAATTTAAGATGGCCCCCAGCAGACCCGAAGAGCTGACATCCCAGGTGGTCTAGTGTTAACAGGGTGCGGCCCGAGGCTATAAAACCACACCCCGGGCCACACCCTGTGCTTCGCGTTTTGTCTGCTACCTACCAGAGCAGTGAAATGCTTACTGCTCCTGTTCTTCCATGTGCAGTGCACGCCCAGACTTATCTGCAGCTATACTTACCCAAAGACTTAATTGTGGGAGTTCCGCTCCAAGCTTCTGTCCTGATACTCACCTGGAACCGTAGCCTGGACTCACCTTCAGCCGTACATACCCGAGAGCTTCATCGCAAGAGTTCTGCTTAAAGCGTCTGCCCTGACACTCACTTAGAATCGTAGCCGATCAAGGTCCACAGCAAGCGTAGCTCCTGAAACGAGAGAAACAATAGTGAGAAACTGAATTTAACTGCTAATTACCACCGAGCCTCCCATTTAGCATAGATTTACCTGAAGAAGCGATCAGCCGCCTCGCTCACCCTTCGCGCAGCCCAGCAAAGACATTCCGCGAGATCCGCACCTGGGGAGAGAAAGAGACTTGTTAAAGCGCATTGCGCACTCGGCGAGAGCGAACAGCACAAAACACGAGCGCTCCACAAGCTGCTAAAGCCTCCATGAAGACAAGCAGTATTGTGCAAAGACTCACCTTCATACCTTCAGCATCCAGTGCATCGCAGCCGGCCTGGACCACTACTCCCAGTGAAGCAACTGGAGTCGGATGCTTACCTAATATCTCTGGCCCGCCTTCTTCATCCAAATACAGTGAGCACCAGCGTGCCAGTCAGCCTATCTAGAGGGACACAAGAGGGAGGTAGCGGGAAAGCTAGGGAACACATACTGAATATCTGAATTTACCCATTCCTAGGTCTTCACCCAGACCCCCTCGCACACCTTACCAGAGGCTCTAAGTTCTACCAGGTCCCTCCCAACCTCACTGTTCCCTGGGCTTTGGTTCACCAGCGGACCAGGTGGGGAAAGGAGCGACTTGGGCATTCACCAAAGCAGAACTATCCAGTAGGGGCAATGCTTTGGAACAGTCCGGACCAGGCACTCCTATAGGGCACCAGAGGTAAGTGTTACAGAACGCTAAGCCATGTCTCAAGCCCAGCCCGAGTGTCAAGGAGTCGGAGGCAGATCAGTTAGCAGCCCTTTTGGGGGATTTGCGAGCAGAGTTGCATGAAGCCCGTTCTGAGACTAATACCATGAAAAAAGAGGTAGTGGTGAACAGGGAAAGGTCAGAGGATCTTGCAAAACGCCTAATCATAACACAAGCAGGTCAGGTTCCACTGCCTGGCCGACAAGATGGGGCCATAGCAGGGCTGCCCCATATCCAGGTGACCACCCCTGTAACAGTTCCCTTGGCTCATCCCGAGCGATTTCTAGGGGACCCACAGAAGTATGCTATTTTCATGAACCAGTGCAGGTTACACTTCTTGTGTCGGCCTGGGGCCTTCCCTACGGATCAGACCAAGGTTGCCTTTGTGATATCGTGCTTGGGGGGGTCATGCAGCCAACTGGTCAGTACCGTTAGTGAATCGAGACAACGCCATCCTGTATAATTTTGCTGGTTTTCAACATGAGCTAGATAAGCTCTTTGCATGCAGGAGTCAGGGGCAGGCCTTGGACGGGGAGTTATTGACTCTACGGCAGGGGCCACAAGACTTCCCGGTATTTATCACTGCGTTTAATCGACTCATTGACAAAACAAATTGGCCAGAGGAAAAGAGAACTACCCTCTTGTACCAAGGTCTTCGCAGCAAACTCAAGGATGTCCTAGCCCAAGTGGTCAACTCGCCTGAGCGCTGCTGAGAATATATAGACTTGGTGGTGCAACTAAACCACTGACTACAGGAAAGAAAGACAAATCGGTCCTGCTCGGAAGGGCGGCCCTTGTTGGTACGCCCTTGTGAGGTATCATCACGCTCCCTGGACAGTCCGCCGGAACCCATGCAGTTGGGGAGTGTGAAAGGGCTGTTGTCCAAGGAGGAGAGGGAGAGGCACCGACGACAACAGTTGTGCCTGTACTGTGGCAAAGCAGGCAATTTCCTGAAGGACTGTTCCAGTAAGCCATGTAAAAGGCCATTGGGAGCAGTCGATGTGAACTCAGCAATCTCAACGGATTCCAAGCAGATGTCGGAAAACTCCATGGCTCGACAAGAGTGGGGATCGGCTTGTCGAGATAAGAAAAATCATCAACGGTCTCACACCTTACAATACCCATAATCCTCATCAATCCAGGGCAACCTCAGAAGATGTGTGACATGGTAGCCTATATCAACTGTGGGTCAATCGGAAACTACATGGACCTGAAGGTGGCCCAGTGGATTGGTGCACCAGGACAGTGAAAGGAGAAGGTAGACAACATAGTCTCTGTGGATGGCTCACAACTATCGTCTGGACCGGTAACTCAGTGTACTGAAGAGGTTGAGCTGTTGTGTCGGGACTGTCACCGGGAGCGCATAGTATGCAATCTGATAAATGCGCCCCAGTTCCAGCTCATACTTGGCATGCCCAGGATGGAGTGCCACAACCCAGTCATCAACTGGAGAACACACACAGTGGTCTTCCCTTCGGAGTGCCTTTGTACCGGTTACCCATTCGCAACTCCTATGACCAGCTCACTAGCGTCTAATACTCTAAAGCACGGGACAGCTGTGCTGCTTGGCTTGGTGGGACAATTGCCAGTCATGTACGAAGACCACCAAGATGTGTTCCAAAGGTAGCAGGCCAATACCCTACCCCCCATAGGCCATACGACTGCCAAACTGACTTAGTGCCAGGATCTCAGGTTCCATGCAGCCGCATTCACGCTCTCACCGCAAAAGGAAAATCAGCACTTGCGCAAATACCTGGACCAATACTTAGCAAATGGATTCATCCGACCCTCAAAGTCTCCAGCCTCCTCAGCTCTCTTTTTTGTACCCAAGAAGGATGGGGACCTCAGGACCTGTATCGATTACAGAGGGCTTAACAAAATCACCATAAAGAACAGATACCCCTTACCACTGATCGCGATGCTTTTAGACCAAGTGAAGAATGCAAAAATATACACCAAATTAGACCTCTGCGGGGCATGCCACTTAGTCTGCGTAAAAGAAGGTCACGAGTGGAAGACAGCCTTTTGCACCAAGTTCGGATTATTCGAGCATACTGTTATGCCCTTTGGCCTGTGTAATGCCCCGGCGGCCTTCCAGTTCTTTATGAACGATGTTCTGCAATAACTCCTGGACGTCTGCACTATGGTCCACATTGATGACATCTTGATCTATTCAACCAACTTGGAAGAACATGTAAGCCATTTATGGGCTGTCCTGGACAAACTACAACACCGACTACGCCAAATTGGAAAAATGTCACTGTTACATGACCAACGTGGAATTCTTGGGCTTTATCCTGATTCCGCAAGGTATTCAAGGTATTCAAACGGACAACCGAAAGGTGAAAGCCATCCTGCAATGGTTTTTTGGGGTTCGCTAACTTTTATAGACTATTCATACCCAACTTCTCAAATATTGCACATCCAATTACCTCATTACTCAAGAAAAACAAGACCTTTGTGTGGACTGCAGAAACTGAGCAGGCTTTCAAACAACTCAAAATGCAGTTTGCTTCTGCGCCGATACTAAAGCACCCAGATCCCGAGTTCCATTCCTGGTCGAAACCGATGCATTAAGTGTTGCAATGGGGGCCATGCTGTCTCAACAGGATCCTGTAACCAGTCAATTGCATCCAATGGCGTTCTGGTCCAAGAAATTCTCCCCAGCTGAGTTGAACTAAGCAATAACTGATAAGGAGTTACTTGCCATCTAGGCCGCCTTCAAAGAGTGGTGTTACCATTTACTGGGCGCACGACACATTATTACTGTTTATACAGACCATTGCAAACTGCAATACTTACGAACGGCACAAGCACAATCTCTGTGTCAGCTAAAATGGGCCCAATTCTTCATGGAATATGATTTTACAGTAAGGTTCCGCCCCGGAGTTAAAAACGGAAAAGCTGACGCCCTATCCCGCATAGGATGGGATGTAGAAGTAAAGGATGTGTATGTAGCTACAGAACCAGTCGCAATAATACCTGGGAACAAATTGCTGGGTTTGACAAGTTTCACTGTACTGCCATCAGAACGGCTATGGAAGGAAGTCAGACAATCTTTGAAACCAGGGCAGTTGCAGGCCTGGGTTTCCCAGGATCCTAAACGGACCATGGAAGACGGACTACCCTATTACCAAAAGCACTAATATCTACCGGACCCCCCCTATGCAACACAAGGTTTTACAAACCTATCACGATACTCTAATGGCAGGCCATTCGGGAATCACCAAAACCTTGGCAAAAATCTGACAATCCTTCTGGTGGCCTACTTGTGAGCAGACGTTATACAATATATAAAAACCTGTGATATGTGTGCCCGCAAAAAGGCATCAAAGGCTAAATCACCAGGATTACTTTGCCCATTGTCCATACCACCAGCCCCACGGCATACAATATCCTTGGACTTCATTACAGAATTCCCTCCCTGCAATGGGTACAGTACCATTTTGGCAGTTGTGGACCTCCTAACCAAGATGGCACACTTCATTGCCCTAAAGGGGCTACCAAATGCTAGAACTATCGCACAAACCTTTCAGACAAACATTGTACGGTAACATGGGTTCCCATCTATGATCATCTCGGACCGAGGGAGCAATTTGTGTCCATGTTCTGGAAGAGCTGCTGTGACAAAGCCCAAATTGAAATCAGGTTATCCACCAGTCATCACCCACAAACCGATGGCCAGACCGAAAGAACCAACCAGACTCTAGAGCAATACCTGTGTTGCCTGTTTGTACAGGCAGACAGTCGGGTCGACCTTCTTTGGTCAGCTGAGTATGCGTGCAACAACAGTGTCCACAGTTCCACAGGTTTTTCCCCTTTATTTTGCCTGCATGGAAGAGACCCACACACCACAGCCCTCTATCCACCTACACCCTTGGAAATGCCTGCTTTAACATCTCTACATAGCAGTATCCAAGAAACACTAAAACAGGCTACCAAACCCTGCAAGACACTAAAGCCGCTCATAAGCGCTTTGCCGATAAGAAAAGAAGGGATGCCCTTGTATACCGAACAGGAGAAGAAGTCTGGTTGTCACCCAAACACATCCAACTGAAAGGTCCTAAAAGATCCCATCCCAAATACATTGGCCCCTATCCTGCCATTTCAGTCATTAACCCTGTGGCAATTAAGCTAGGGTTACCCCCATCCCTACAAGTACACCCTGTCTTTCACGTGTCATTAATAAAACCAGTACACCCAGGCACACGAAACACCATACTTAAACCTCCACCAGTAGAAACGGTAGATGGGGAAAAATAATATGAGGTACGAGACATCTTGGATTCCAAAATCATCAGAAGAAAGTTACATTACCTGGTCGATTGGAAAGCATACAGCGTGTTAGACAGGACATGGGAGCTGGCAGAAAGCCTTCATGCAACTCGCCCACTAGCTCGTTATCACTACAATCATCCAACTCGGCCATGACCAGGGTTGGCTATCCTTGGGGAGGGGGGGCTTTGGAGGGGTGTGCTGTCACGATCCCAGTAGAGGCACAAGGCATGTGCATTAGGACCTGGGGCATGTCCAGGCACACGAAACACCATACTTAAACCTCCACCAGTAGAAACGGTAGATGGGGAAAAATAATATGAGGTACGAGACATCTTGGATTCCAAAATCATCAGAAGAAAGTTACATTACCTGGTCGATTGGAAAGCATACAGCGTGTTAGACAGGACATGGGAGCCGGCAGAAAGCCTTCATGCAACTCGCCCACTAGCTCGTTATCACTACAATCATCCAACCCGGCCATGACCAGGGTTGGCTATCCTTGGGGAGGGGGGGCTTTGGAGGGGTGTGCTGTCACGATCCCAGTAGAGGCACAAGGCATGTGCATTAGGACCTGGGGCATGTCCACCCAAGACAATGTAGGGAGAAGTTGGACATGGAGGGTGGCTGGCTGGCGCAGGCGTTTGTTGGGAGTTGCCTTGACTCATACCAACATGGTTGCCAAGACAGGACCCATCATGGAACTTAAGATGGCCCCCAGCAGACCCGAAGATCTGACATCCCTGGTGATCTAGTGACGACATGGCATGGCCCGAGCCTATAAAACTATGCCCCGGGCCACCTGTGCTTAGCATTTCGTCTGCTACCTACCAGAGCAGTGTAATGCTTACCGCTCCTGTTCTTCCACGTGCGGTGCACACCCGGACATATCAGCAGCCATACCTAATCGAAGACTTCATCATGGGAGTTCCACTCCACGCTTCTGTCCTGATACTCACCTGGAAGCGTAGCCCGGACTCACCTGTAGACATACGTACCGGAGAGCTTCATCGCAAGAGTTCCGCTTCAAGCTTCCGCCCTGACACTCACTTGGAATCGGAGCCGATCAAGGTCCCCAGCAAATGCAGTTCCTGAAACGAGAGAAACAATAGTAAGAAACTAAATTTAACTGCTAATTCCCACTGAGCCTCCCATTTAGCACAGACTTACCTGAACAAGCGATCAGCTGCCTCGCTCACCCTTCGTGCAGCGGCCAGATCAGCAAAGACATTCTGCAAGATCTGCACCAGGGGAGAGAAAGACTGGTTAAGGCACATCGCGCCACTCCACAAGAGCGAACAGCATGAAACACTATGCACTCTGCGCCGCAAGCTGCTAAAGCCTCCAGGAAGACATGCAGCATTGTGCAAAGACTTACCTTCATACCTTCAGCATCCAGTGCATTGCAACCGGCCTGGACCATTACTCCCAGTGAAGCAACTGGAGTCTGATGCTTCCCCGATATCTCCGGCTCACCTTCTTCATCCAAATACGGTGAGCACCAGCACGCCAGCTAGAGGGACACAAGGCGGAGTTGGGGGAAAAGCCGGGGAACATGTACCGAACATCTGCACATACTCATTCCTAGGTCTTCACCCAGACCGCGTCGCACACCTTACCAGAGTCTCCAAGTTCTACCGGGTCCCTCCCAACCTCACTGTTTCCTGGGATTTGGTTCACCAGTGGACAAGTGGGGAAAGGAGTGACTTGGGCATTCAGCATAGCAGAATTATCCTGTGGGGGCAACGCTTCGGAACAGTCTGGACCAGGCACTCCTGCAGGGCACCAGAGGTAAGAGTTACAGAGTGAAACATAAAGTCCTGGCAGGAGCGTATGCCAGGCAGATTCAAGTTGCAAGTGTGTTAAGTGAGGCACAAGATAAAGCCCTGGTAGGAGAGTATACCAGGCAAAGTCAAGTTGGGCAGTGTAAAATACATCACATGAGGGAGTCCTAAAAAGGATACATCAGGTATAACCAAATACTGTGTTAAAATTATATTAAAGAGGAGAAGAAACCTGACAGTACACCAGGTATCCTATAAAAATTAAGATTAGCATACAAGTTGTTTTGCTAATCAAAGGAAGCCCAAGGAAAACTCACATCCTTAAAAGTTTAAAGTGCAGTTAAGAGAAATCCAGGGGAAGGGAGTAATCCTCTGCAACTGTGTACTTTATCCATCTGTAACTTTTCTGCTGGAGATACACCTTTTCTTTTTGAACATTTGTATACTTTGCAAGGCCAGAGACATTTCCCTTTACACCTTAGAGTTCATTTTCAGAGTGTGAGGGCCAGAATAATATTCGGATATAGGACATTTTGCTTTGGACATCTTGCCATTTGACACACCCTAGTTTTGCTTTAGGTAGGGAAACACCTCCAACAATAGAGATAGTGAGGCATTGACAAACCACTTTGTTTTTGTTTCAATAAAGGTTTATGGCCAAAACCATGAATCCTCTGGGGATAGGGAGGATCCATCGAGCGATTTTCCTTCGAAGGAGAATTCATTGCATTTTTCATCGAGTTTTGCTGCAAATGTATGTGGGGGATGGGTTAGGGTAATAGAAAAGGTAGAGGGGATGGTGGGAAGAGGGCCGCAGGGGTTCTCCCCTGCATACATTTGCAGCAAAATGTCCTTAAAAACAAAATCAGATAAATTCTCCTGCTATGTAAAAAACTCGATGGAATCACATAGAACCAATCCTCTATGACGGCATCTCCTTTCTGGCTTTTCACAGAGCCCTCTTGGAATCCAACCTGTGCACCCTCTCCTGATATGATGTGGCTGAGGTGTGAGGAACCTGAGGGCATCCTTGCATCTACTCCCCTTGGAACTTCCACTCAGGTGGCCTGGGAAAGGCCATTGCAGTTGGATCCGGACCCTGGGGGGTGGATATGAAAGGAGGATCACCTGGGTAGAGGGACCTTGGGGAGTGGGGATAGAATGTCCTTTGGTGAGGCATGGTATCCCCTTTCCCTTGTCAAAATGCACCCTACCCTCCCCCTGCCTTTGTAGGTTATTGTCAGTCTTCCCTTCTTTCACACACACAGAGACTGCCCCACATTCATATGCCTTTAAGACTGAGACGAGAAGGAGGCCACTGAGAGTTATGCACACTTTCATTTGTTGCACCACTTTGGTAGGGAGGACTATGGTGCACTACTACAATGGCCAGGCATATTCTGCTAATGAAGTTAACTATGGTCAGGCAAAGGACTTGTACCTGCAGCCGATTGAGAGGCTACAGGTACATAAAAAGAGAGACAGGTGAGAGTCAGGGAAAAACATGTCTGGGGAGAAGGATGCAGCAAGCCGACGTGGAGCTGGCTAGAAAGGGGCAGGCAAAAACAATGCCATACGTTGGCGGGGGAGATAGGAAGATGCCAGCGGCCAGAATAGGCCTCAAGAGGATCGAGAGCTCTGCAACCCCTGTGCTGGGTGTCCACAGCCGCAGCTGAAGACTCCAGTGTGCCGCTGACCGCAGCAGCAAGGTTTGAGGAAGGCGGAGCTCCCGATAAGACCACAGGGAGTGAGAGAAAGCCAGAGAACAGAACCAAGAAGCCCAGAGGTGCTGCCGGACACCAGCGAGTGAAAGAAAGGGAACACTCGTACCAGAGTGCTCCAGGACTGGAATTGGGCTGCCAGAAGGGAAACTTATACTGCATGAGTTTGGAGAGCGAAAAGAAGCATTTTGAATATCGAACAAGCTTCAAAGTACTTTTTGAATTATGTAATACTGAACTAAGGAAAAGATATGCAAAGTTTGTGAAAATACAGCACGAGTGAAAAGAAAGTGATGTGCATTGACAAGCATGTTAAAACTAGTAATGAGCATTGATGGACAATGTGAAAGCAAGGTGGTGACAAGGAATAAACACCACAAAGTGAGTTGTGTGAAAGTCATGTTGTGGCATGGTCAAAAGACTGCCAAGGAGAAACACAATTGAATGTGTACTAATAACACAGGTTCAGAGGGAAAACCCGTTTTGGCAAGGAAGTCCAAGGAGAACATATGAATATAGCAAAGTGCCAAGGAGTTATCGCTTGCGTGACCTTTAATGGGTGGACCGTGCGGTCTGACAACTGCGCCTAGACGGAGTAAGCCCTACTTGGAAAGAAACAAGGAAAGTCAAGATACAGAAACTGCGTTAAATTATAAGTACTGAAGTGATTGAAGAAAAGAGTAATCAACGTAAACTGTGAAAAGCCTGAAAGGTTACAAAGTTGATTTGGAATCATTACTGAAAACTGAGAGATTTGAAATAACTGGTTTTGAAGCAGGAAGAGCTGCATTCTTGGGGAAAGGAACCCCAAGACTTTGAGAATTGTGTTGACCTTGAACAAGAGAACCCCAAAGTCTTTTGGAACTGTGTTGACCTTGGGGAAGGGAACCCAGAGGCCTTTTGGAACTGTGTTGAACTTGGGGAAGCAAACCCTGAGACCTTTTGTGTAACTGTTCAAACTTGGTCAAGGGGAAGCTGAAAAGCAAGCTAGGATCTGGTAGAAGCTCAGAACTTAATGCACGTCATCATCAATGGGGATCTCAGTGCAGTATGCAGCACCATAGGTGACATGAATCAACTTCACAGCGGCTCGGCCCAGTCAAGAGAGAGAGGGCGCCTATGGTCTGACTTAATGGATGCAAGAGACCTCCATAATATGCACTGGTTGATCGACGAGACACTGCCTAATGTCCCCACATGGGAGAGGGAAGGCAGTAAAGACATAATCGATCACACTTATGTGTCACGTGAGCTTAGGCTCTAATGTAAAGTTTTACAATCCAAAGAACCAAACAAAATAAGCATAACATCCTAATAACCACTTGGAAGACTACGTGTAAACCAATAAAAAGAATGAAATTTGAGGTTGAAACCTGTGATGGGAGCTCCAGATTAAGACTAACGGAAAAGGCAATAGCATCTTCTGACCGAGCAATGTGTGGCACAACATACATCTCTGCATCAAGTAACCATGAAAGGAGAGGACTACGCAACTCTGCTTTCAGAATTTAAAGTGAAAAGGACCACAGGTCAGCACTTCTCAAAAACAACCATCCACGAATACAATCAGCAGGTGGTGGATAAGAGAAAGACAATAAAGAAACGCAAACGAGTGGGCAAATATTCCCAATCAAAAAACGAAGCAAACAGAAGCCCAGGAGGCCGAGCAAAATTTTAAATCCTGGCTACGACCAAATCGTCATCGCCTATATCAAGATGACGCCGCGATGATGCTTCGTACAATATGTGGGGAAAAAAATCACGAGAATTCTGGTCCCTGATTAAGGGTATGGCAAAAGAATCAAATCTTACCCTACAAAACAACGTGGGCGAACAGAAGTGGATGAACCACTTCAGGGAGCTATACAAAAACCCACACAGAACTTTGGTAACCAAAAACCCTGAATTAAAAAAGTGCCTGGACCTTACCACATGACACATTCTGAGCAACATAAAAAACTCAACTGTTCGCGGGCGCCGAGCCCAGAGGGGATAACTAACTTAGACCTAAAAAAACACCCAGAAGCATGGTCATCATTTATTAAAGAAGTTTTTCAGAACTGCCTAAAAACGAACACCATACCATCGTCATGGAAAAAGGCTTTGGTTGTCCCCATTTTCAAAAGGGGAGCCAAAGGCAAACCCAAGCATTATCAACCAATAGCGCTTTTGGACACAATAGGGAAAATCTTTGGCTCCCTGGCTTTGGACAAAAAAAGGAATGGATCAAGCAATCCACCTGCTGTGACCCCTTACAAGCGGGCTTTATTAAAAATCTGGGAACATCCGTGAACATACTAATCCCGAGTACTCTAAAGGCCAAGGTCATGGAGGGCAGACCAAGAATCTTCATGGCATTTGTTGACCTGGTCCAGGCATTTGACCAGGTCAACGGGGACATCCTGTGGAGCAAGCTGGAAGACCAAAATTGCCCTGGCACGATACTGGGACCGATAAAGGCGATCTATTCAGGAACTAGAATCCGTGTCTGCCTGAATACAGCTGGACCGTTATCAAAACCGATTGATACGGAGCGTGGGGTCAAACAAGGATGCCCTTTGGCCCCCGCACTGTATAATGCTTATATAGCGGATTTCCAAAATACCGAACAAAGAGTAAGGTCTTTTCCACACAGTCTAGGTGACGTAAAATTGTCAAGGTTACTATATGCTGATGACATTATTTTAATGGATCAGACAGCCATCAATCTTCAAAGACAACTAAACAACTTGATAGTCTATCTGAAAGAAAATCAACTTCAACTGAATAAAGAAAAAACTAAAATAATGTTTGAAAAGACAACCAAAAAGTCTGAAAAACTGAAATGGAGCATCAACGTAGTACCACTAGAAAAGGTTAAAAGCTCAGACGATAGCTATAGACAGAAAGTATGGGCGGTTCTCAATCATCCCGGCTTTAACCTTTTATAAAAACAAAGGTGGTCCCAGGTCTAATTTATGGCACTGAAGCATTGCCGAACATTCCTGAAATGGAGGGATTGTTTTGGCACCAGGTCCTAAATTTAACACAATAGTTACCAGTAACGCTTATTTGGCGAGAACTGAGCCTACAATCTATGAAAGCGACCGTTGCCCGCAACGGTGTAATGCTGTATAGGAAGGTAATCCTCCCCTCGCTGCCTTTGATTTTAGAGATCATCAAAAATGAAATAGAAGCAGGAAATTGTAAGATGTTACTAAATTGGTTAACAAAGAACAAGCTCCTCCTGGAGCAGGTGGGCAGCTCTGAATAAGAATTAAGGAATAACCCCACCAAAATGAAAAAAAGTATATTGGAGAGTGACTGGATCCAAAAGCTGGAAGAAGCCGCCAATTCAAAACTGATCAATCATTTCTCACTTAATTCCGGGAAAATAAATCAAACAAGAGCATATCTGGCCAAATGTCCTAATAAAAAGGTGTGCCAAAATTTTCTACAGATCCGCCTAAACTTGCTGAACACAAACAAAATCTTGGCCAGAAGAAACATATCCAACACAAACAAATGCTGTTTCTGCAAGTGTACAGACAAGGTAGAATCAAGAAGACATCTTTTATTATCATGTACATGGATGAATGAATTACGCTCCACCTATCTGGGTCACGTCCTCTATAGCGAAAAAGAGTGGTGGAACAGATTGATTAGTGGAGAAAAGAGTTGGGTGATAGCTGTGGTTGGATTTTTTGAAAAGCTTGGATTGAACAGAGCCATGAGCTTTCCACCAGCAACAATGGACCTTAATACATAGGAGACGGGAGCTAACTTTTTTCGGACCTACTTCATCCAGAATTTCTTTTATTCTTTTTTTCTGAGGATGTTCGAAACCAATTTGGAACGCTGGGCAGACTTGGCACAATTCAGTGTGTAATTCAGACAGGAACTGTGTGGAGCATTTCTTTTTGTGTTTTGGCACACTTGTAAAAATTGATTTTCTTTCAATTAAATCAAGTAATAAATGTTTTTTTTTAAATTAAAAAAAGCTTAGAACTTTATGTCGGAACACTATTTCTTTTGTTGCTGACATCCCTACACATTGTATAGCTTTAGTTGTGAGGATAGGCTTTGGACACAGACAGAATTTTGAGTTGAACTAAATGACACAGACTATCCTTAGCTTCTTTAGGTAGGAAAATCCCACCTTGGCATAGGGCAAGTTAGGCCTTACTCCATCCTGACATTTAAGAGAAATAAAGCCTTTTGTAGAAAAGAGATTCTGTTGTCTGTGTCTTACTTCATGATGCCATCACACAGGGTAAAAGAGAGGAAGGAGAATTGTATGCGAAATATGAAATTCAGAGACTGCCCATGGCAAAAAAAGGTAGTCCGATTTTACAGTAACCTTGTCTTTTGAAAATGCTATGAATGGGGGCTTGCAGGATAGGGCTTGCAGCTCGGTCACCCTTCGTGCTGCAGTGTTAGCCACCAGAAATACAGTATTCCAAGTAAGCAGTCCGAGACTCGAAGGGAGAATTCATTAGAAAGGTCAGTACCAGATTTAAGTCCCATCCATGACATACTCCAAGAAGTCCCAGTATTTGTACGAAGGCTAAGAGTGTTAATGCTCAAATGAAGGATGAGGCTTTCTGCCTGTAAGAGCAAGTCTGCCCTCTGAGGAAGATACCATAGGGTGCAGATGGTCATGGGCACAATGTGTGGGTACCACGTCCTCGTGGCACAATCATGGCACAATCATGGTGGTCCTAAACCTCCTCAAAGTCCTGAGAATGTGAGGGATGAAAGCAATCAACAGGAATGCACACAGAGGTGGAAACTTCCAGTCAATTACAAAGGCATTGCTCAGTGCATGGCCTCCCTGCACAGGGACAGTGACTCCCACATCCACTCTCTTGTTGAGGAAGTGCATATACACTGTGTTGACAGTCATGATCAGGACAGTCGTCCCCTGCATTGAAGGCATATATGCCATTGGTATCAGTTGGATGGACCTCGGCTCCAACAGGTTGATGTGAAATTTTCTATCTGCCGGGGGGCAACCATCTACTTACAATAAACTTGTATAGGAATGCGCCCCAATAGTTCAAGGAGGCATCCGTAATTACTTTGGCCTCCGGCCACAGTTGGTAAAAAGGTTCTCCTACCATCAGGTTCTCTGTGAGGGACCCCCATAGGGACCCCCATAGAAGAGCCTGTGTTACCCTGCTTAGGATCTGGAGAAGGTCAGTCATGCTCCCAGAGACCTGCGACTACAAAGTCCTGAGTGGCCACTGGAGCGCCCTCATTCTCGACTCTTTCACCAAGAAAATGCTGGATATCATGAGACCCACCAGCCCACAAAGTCTAGGGCTGGCAGGTTGAGGGCAAAAACCTTCATGCTCATCTGTAGAATGTGAAGAGTGCATTCCCTGAGTCAAAAAGACATTCCGGGGGAGATGTATAGGACCGCTTCGATGAACTACCGTATTTGCCAAGGTGTTACCTGGGACTTCTTGACATTCAGGGAGAAGCCCAATTTGCGCAAGCGGTAACAGGTGTGACTGAGATGGTTTTGAGTATGCTCTGGGGAACAGACTCTGATTAGCCAGTGGTCTAGGTAAGGGAAGACATTAATTCTTCCTCTCCTTAGACTGGCTGCCAGGACCGGGAACAACTTGGTGAAGACCCTTGGGGTTGAGGTTAGCATGAAAAGCAAGACCCAGTACTGGTAATGGGGGCTGACAATCACAAACCGCAGCTACTTCCCGTGCTTGAATTGGATAGGCACATAGAAAAAAGCGTCCAGATGGTCAAGTGACACCAACCAATGCTGTTAACTCCAGGAACTGGTGGATCTGGGAGACCATTACCACCTTGAATTTGTCCTTCCTGTGAAGCGTTTTCAAGTGCCTCAGGTCCAAGATGGGTCACAGTCCTCTATCTATCTTGGTACCAGGAAGTATAGGGAGAGCCATCATTGATTAAGTTCCGCTCTAGGAAACCAGCTCTATGGTACCCTCCTCCAGCAAAGTAGATATCTCCTTTTGTAGTAGCAGATTTGGTGGCCGACATGGTTGAGAAGGCTGGGGAGAATATGGGGAATTGCAGGGGAGGCGGGGGGTTCTGAAAGGGGAGGCAACAGCCATGAGTCATCACTTGATGGACAAACATATCTGAAGTAATGCGCAACCATTCCTCAGAGTGCATGGCTAGTCTCCCTCCCACTGGTGAGATGTGGAAGAATACCTCAAAGCAGTGATTTGTTGCTGTTATGGATCCAGAGTTAACAGTAGTAGTGGCCTAGAGAATCGTCTGTGACCTTTTTTGGCTGTGGGCTGGCCCCTTTTTCCCTTTGACTAAAAGAACTCAAGTATCGACAAGGCTTCCCTCTCTAGGATGGCGTCTATATTTGTACAGGTTACTGCCTCACTGTAGCACCTGAAGACTTGATGGCAGCCATGGGTCTCCCCTGCTTCAGGCTTGGACCCACTTTTTACCACAATGTTTACCCTTGGTCTTCCTCATTCAGGCTCGGACCATGGATCCCCATGGGCTAGGATCATGGATCTCTCTTGTTCGGGCTCGGATCCCCTTTTGCACAATATTCTCATTTGGTGTCCCTCGTTCAGGCTCGGAATATGCAATCTCACTTTCTACGGTTTCCTCTTGATATCAAAATCAAAGACTTTTGAATGTGTGATGGGTTTAGCTTAAACTGTTGCAGGACCACTTCGATTCACTTTAAACAATGTTTTGATCTATCTTCTACTTTTGTTTCTACCACTTCTTGGCGGGATACCTTACAGAGACCTTTGTTTGAGTACATTCACGGTTCCAGACCACTCTGTCAACGGTATTGAATTTAACAATGTTCGTTCCAGCGCTCGTTATACAATGTTGCCACTTGCAACCTTGACTTCAACACAGACTGTTCTGCCGCCGGTCTCCCCAACTGACCTGCTGTGTTGATCTCTCTGGTGCTTCTTTGTTCTTGCAGCCAAAGATGATACCACAGCGTCTGCTGCTCCTCCCCGCCTTGGTTGGTTACGCAGAAGGGCCTCCGGTATCTCCGACACACAATGCAGGATTCTTCAGTATGGTTTCCTGGCCTTAGACTTTCTGACTCTAAGGTTTCTTGAAAGTAATGGTTTCTTGCCGATAAGGTCATGGGTATTTTCCCCTTGCAAGTCCTTCTTGGTTTGTCGTCTTTCTCCCCTCGATCAGCTGACAACTCGAAACTGCTGTTCCTTCATGTGCTTTGTCTTGCTCACAGTGTGCTCTCGTGCTCCGCCTTTTATCCGTGTGGGGAAGTTTAATGGAAGTCAGGTGTGAGTGATAGTAATTGCCTGACTTCGCCTGACCATAGTAGCAGCACATGTCAGGTACACTGCTCGGTTGCGAGTCTGTTTTCTCCCAAAGGGGGCTGTCCAGACCATAGAAGTGGGACATGTCAGGTACACTGCTCGGGTGCGAGTCTGTTTTCTCCCAAAGGGGGCTGTCCATGTGGAAGTGTTTGTGAAGGGAAAGGGGGTGGGTTAACGTTCCCACATATCCTACCTGGTAGGATGGGGTAAAGGTGTCACAGGGGGAGGGATACTGCATCTTGGCATCCAGTGTCCCACTCCCACAAGACCCCTCATCCAGGTGATCCTCCCACACTGGTGCACCCCCAGGGTTTGGATCCAAAGGCGATGGCCGTGCTCTCCTGAGAGAGATATCCACAAGGACTAGTAGGCGAGACCCCTTCTGATTTCTCACAGCCCCTAAACATATATATATATATTTCTGAGCCTTAGTTTTCTATTAGCTAAGAGATGTCTGTTGCACACAACAAAGCAACAATGGTTGTTGGATCTGGAATGGTCGCATAACATGGATGAGATGCTAATAGCAATGGCTATCACCAGCCATCCTAAAGATAACCAGGCTGAATTTAAGCTACTTCTTTTTAATTTGATTGTACCTCAGGAGTAAGTCTGCAGGCAATGGGATGTTTTATGGGCTACTGCCCTCCATGTAGGTGACAGAATGATAGCTGCAACATGTGGTTTTAATGTGTTCATTGTATGCTACAACAGTCTCACTTTGGTCGTGTGATTGCATATGTGGTTTCCATGTTCAGCTGATATGTAACATGTCTTGCTATGAAAATAAAAAATAAAACATAAAAAAAAGAAAATAATCAGTGTACCAGAGTGGACTTATTCTGAGTGCGGTACTGGATCTATGTCCCATTTTGCTAGCAGCTGACAAACCTCATCCAGTAGGATGGGTCCCTGGGGCAGGCACTGGTTGCCTGTAGGGTGGTATAGTGGACATTAAGCAAAAGGAAGATAGTACCCGTGAACGACCTACAAGTCCCATGCATTGCCAAACTGGAAAATCCGGCCTCTACCAGGGGAAGGGTGACGGAAGTATGATTCGTTAAGGCATTGCACTGGGGGCTGCTGAGGGCAGAAAGGAGGAGGACAAAATAATCTAGCGGGACCCCTTCACCCATCTCTGCTGTCAACTCTCTCCTTGTGAAGGAAGGTGAGAAGTTATGGCTCTCGTTCTCGAAGAGGCTTGGGGTGCACTGACTGACATGACCCACAATCCTGCATGTTGAGTCCCTTACTGAGGCAGCAAAGTGAGATCCTATGTGGATCCGAAAAGGATATTTGGCATTCGCAATCGACGCAGAGTTTAAAACCCGAGGACTTCCCTGGATTTGGCATTTTGTCAAAAGCAAGATACAGCAAAACTTAAAGAATCCTTGGATGATGTTGCGTCTCCCCAAGGGAGAGTCCCTTCCCATGAGGCCAGGGAGGTGAGGCTGCTACCCGATAGTCCTTCTGTGGGTCAGCAGGAGGATCTCATGGGGGGACTCCCCTCAGGGGACAGGGACGACTAAGGGAAACGCAGTATACCGCCCCTCACCCAACAACCTACACATCTTCCCACTCTACAAATCACAATCCAATACCTAACCAACCAATGTACCTGTTTAGGGCCATAGACTTGACTTCTACTGAAACAAGAGAGAGCTTGGACCACTGAAGGAAGGTTGGTAATAGAAGTAATGACATGAAGAAGAGGCACAGAGCCATAGAGATAACCAACCAGAGAACTACTGAAATGAGGAAGCCTTCAGGAGCAATGAAGATCTGCAGCAAGACCAGAATGAGCATTCTAGTCATCCGTGCTCAGTCATACTAAAACTAGACAAAGGACTGAATGAGGCAGCCGCGAGTGTCTGCAAATGTGTGGCTTCCCAGTGGAGGAATATTCAAACCTGCACTGAAGTACCAATGAGGCGAATGTGTGGTGTCAGAAATGAAAGCCGGACCAAGGTTGTCATATTTTCATTCAATTTATTAAATAATAATGGGTTGGGAAAATGCCTCTCTGACCCTATTCTAAAGAGAACCTACCTACATAAAACAAAAAACAAAGGATATGTGTGTCAGGATGTCAATAACTGAAAAGCTGTCCTTGTGTCCAAAACATCCTATCCTGACCCTCACATTACAAACAAAACAATAAAATGTGTAAGGAAATGTCTTCAACTTGATATTGGCAAAAACAAGTTCACGGCAGAAAATAAGAATAGCTTCAACAAAACTTTTCTCAAGGGGTCCAGAGGGTGGACCATTTCCTCTGGATTCTTAAGTAGGGTGGAAATTGTTTCTTTTACTAACCGTTATGATATGATATTTTATTTATATCGCGCCTATATACAAGTGTATACGAGGCGAGGGAGAGGAACAAGAGGGAACAGACAACGATCTTACAAGGCACTGTGACATTGACAATGGGGAAGTGCCAGGGGAGGGGGAGGAGGAGAAAGTGCAAGACATAGGATCACACATTTGATAAACAGTAAGTGCGGCCAGCAGGTGGCAGTGCAAGGGTTAAGTGCAGAACGAATAGGTGATCGTTAAGTGCAAGTATGGGAGGGTGTAGGGTTGCAGATACAGCCCCAAGTGCAGGGTTTCCAGGGGGCAGTGCAGGTGTGCAACTGGGAGGGCAGGATACTGGACCTGTGGTACAGAGGGTAGCTAGGTAACCAGTGCAGTATCGGACAGATCAGCAAGGAAGCTGAAGAGAGAAGGCAGAAGCAAAGTGGAAAGTCTTGAGCTGCTTCCGGAACCAGAGATGGTTCTGCTTAAGCTGCAGAGAGGCAGGGAGGCTGTTCCAGACAGAGGCGCCAGCCGAAGAGAGTGATCGGCCCTCAACTCGTTGCTTCGAAAAGCATATGACCCTCAAGGAGTTGGAGGTGAAGGAGCGAAGTGCTCAAATAGGAAGATACTTCAGAAGAGAAAGCTGGAGATATTTTGATCCCAGGCCCCAGTAGGCCTTGTGGACAATGCAAAGGGTCTTGAACTTGATCCTTGCAGTCACCGGGAGCCAATGGAGGGATTTCAGTGCTGGAGAGATTCGATACCTGGGCTTGAGGCGAAGGACACGTCTTGCAGTCCTGTTCTGGATGAGTTGCAGAGGACAGAGAGAGTAGAGGCGGGCAGATTTAAAAGGAAGCTATTACAGTAGTCAAGTCTAGAGAGTACCAGAGTTCTAGTTACAGTGAGCTTCTAGGGGAAGGAGAGGAAAGAGAGAATACCTTTGAGGAGGTTAGTAGTTTGACTTCTTAGAGACGTTGGAAATATGAGGAGAGAAGGAGAGCGAGGAGTCAAAGATAACCCTGAGGTTCTTAGCCTCCAAAGGTAGGAGGGCCAAGAGAGGCCAGCCAGAGAGTGGCGGGAAAGAGGGGTGCGGGTGTGCCGATGAGGAGGATCTCCGTCTTGCTTGCATTCAGGCAGAGATCATTGACAGCGCACCACTCCTGGATTGGGGACAGACAATCCGAGATGAGAGAGGGATAATAGGCGGCGGATAGGAGCCTGAAGGCCAGCTGGGTTTCATCCGCATAGCACTGGAAATTGGGGCAGCGAACAGCAATGAGGTGGGCAAGAGGTGCCAGGTATTGGTTGAAAAGAAAGGAAAAAAAGAGTACACCCCTGGGGAACACCGCAGGTGGTGAGGTAGAGGAGAGGAAGGACCTCAGTTGGACCTGGGAGAGTCGGTGAGCGATATACACGCTATTTGACTCTTTAAGGGCTGTAAGGGTCACCGGCTAGACAATTTTATCGCTCCTGCGCCATTTACGTTGCTATTTGGTAAATAATCCTGATGGATTTAGACTTGTAAGGGGCACCGGCGGTACTTAGCTTTGACGTACACTCTAATTAGGTTTTTCACCTCTTCCAGGGGTTTACCCGACAGCAATCTGTTGAAGCCCAGTCTCTGGGAGTATTGCTGGAAGACTGGGTGAGTAGGTTTGTCTACCTCCGTATTGTTGTTGAGAAATTCGTATATATCCCTGTGAAATCACCAGTATGATGTAGATGTGCTCGTGTACTCAATATCTCCTATCATTATTACTAGGTCCTTGTTGTGGCCCCCACTACATCATGGTACAGGTCAGTTCCTTTGATTACTCACTGAATATTTGACATTCATTCAAGTTTGTCCACATCTCCATAAAAATGTTCATTCGCATTACCCTGTAGGGCCTCCACTAAGGAATCGTTTTGATTAGGAACACTGAAGCTCTAACCCTGAAGATGGATCAATGATCCGAAAAGCGTTGGTTGCCTTAAAATCCAGAAGGAGATTTTTTGGATATATGAATTATCATGACAGACTGATTTATGTGAATGTTTGTAAACACTGAAGTCTGTGGATACTTTGTCTTGTAATTAGGTATTTCCTGTATGCTTTATACCCAACCAAGTGAGTTGGGAGATTGTTTTGCACATGTACAACATGAACAAATCTTCTTGATGATACAAATGTCAAAGAATGACTTGGGGAATTTTGTATGATTAATAATTAAACACCAGTAGGTGTATATTTTTTATGGAATATGTATTGAATTTTTTGAAGTTATTTGTTCTTTCTATTGACCAGTACATTGATTTATTTGATGAAAAATTAAGCCTGAATGTCCTCTACTTCGGTGAGGCCACATACTGTAATTGGGACACCTGTTCCCTAAGGAATGCATTTGGGCTCACTGTGTAGCGATACATAGTTCTGGTTTTGTGCTGTTTTCTTGTCCCAAGTGGCCTTGTGACTTTAGCCCGCCTGCACCTGAAATAATCACCATAGAATATTGAGTTTTCCAGAGATGAATGTCTAATTAAATAATAAGCTCTGAACAAGTCATTAGGTAGATCTGTGCACCCCTATTTCCCATTTTTTTGTTCACTCTCTTTGGCCACACCTGAGGGGTAGCACGCACTGATTTAATTTTTAGATATCATTGGTTTTGACGTTTTGAAGTACAATTGCTTCAGTGAATACCGCCTAAAGGCCTGAATATGTCATTTTCTAAAATAAACCAGACCACGAATAATACAGCAGAGATGCTCGCTTTTAGCGAAGAGGAAGCACAACAGATACTGGGGCTGATCAAAACAGCAGGAGCTGAAATTGTGTCTACCGACAAGCCTGAAGCATTAAATAGACAACTTGAATGGAAGATACGTAGGGAGAGTAACCTGAAACTCCACGCCCCTACCCTTGCTCAATATTACACCACAAAGAGAATACCAAGGAGTTTACGAGTAAACCTAGAACCCACACTCTGTAAGGAGAATCACGCTTTTGTTAAGCGGTGGCATCAAATTTTGAACAAATGTTCTCTCAATTTGATACTCTTAATGATTGAAGAACTAGCGCACAGCCTGATGACCCTGAATGAAGACATTGAAGGTATAAAGACCTCACTAAGTAAGGGATACACTTCAGACCAGCTCAAACAGATTCAGGAGAAAACAAACCAGGAACTAGCGAAAAAGATCAGAAAGTTTAGACGTGATACGCAAGATTATAAGTTAGACATTGTCTACAGTTGGCAGGAATATTACGGTCACCATCAGAATAAACCTTATTTGGGCCAAGCACGTAAACCAGGACAACCACCGGCTGAGAATACCTTGTCCGACGCATCCAGCACTGAGCTTGAAGCCACCCCTGGTCAAAGTACAGAGATAACATCCAGACCGGAAATTAGTGTCCAAGAGGCTGCCAAAACGTATTTTTTTTTTTTAAAAAACAGTACAAAGTGGAAAGAAGAAAAAACCCTCAGAGGAAATGGAATTACAAGTCCTGAAGAAAGGCCTGTCCTTTGTCCCGAAAAACAACAGCACGTTACTCCGTGAAAAAAACGACTTCTCTAGGCTTATGAGAAAGCTGAAATTAAAGTTCTTCTTTGATTCTCTGGATGAGGATACTACAGCTAAAGAACCTCAACCTCCTTGAACACAGTCCCAAGAGTACGTTTAATCCGCCGGTACAGAATCGCGTCCTGTCCACCTTTGAGACGACGGTACTGCAGGATTTCAAGAGAATACAATTTAAGACCAATAGACAAGGTAATTTCACCATCAGGGAACGGCAGACACTGAAAAACCTCCTGGACAACAAGGATGTCATATTAAACCAGCAGACAAAGGTGGGGCACAGGTCCTCATGAATAAACAAGACTATTTGGACGAAATTGAACGTCAATTAAACGATGAAGAAACCTACAGAGAAGTATCCTTTAATCCGACTGGAAAGGTACAAGCTCTCATCAAAGAAGTACTCGACGAGGCAGAAGAAAAAAAGGTTATCTCAGAGAAAACTCAACGCTTCCTAGAGTTCAAGCATCCTACCATGCCAGGGATATATATGCTGCCGAAGATACACAAGAGGCTAACCAAACCACCAAGACACCCTATAATTGCGGTTACATAGAGTCTCCTTGAGCCATTGGCTCAATATCTGGATAAGATCTTGCAACCCTTGATTCAGGATACTGCTACCTACATCAGAGATACAATGCATTTTCTGCAGAAAATAAACAGCGTGCAATTTGTGAAAGGGAAAGATTTGCTGTTCAGCATGTATCTTACATCACTGTATACTAACATCGCACATGAAGCCAGTTTAGAAGCAATTGAATGGCTACTATTAAGATCTGAGAGGTGCCAGGGTGATAGACTTTTTGTCCTTACCATGTTGAAAGAAGTTCTTATGAACAATTTCTTTAAGTTTCAGGACCTTTTTTTATGCAAACATCCGGCACGAGCATGGGAGCCGCTATGACATCATGCTATGCAAATGCCTACATTTAATATTTGGATTATGAACATATTTTATCATCACCAAGATGGATGAGACATCTCTCGATATATGCAAGATATATCGATGATAACTTTGGTATATGGACGGGTCCCGAAGAACTACTGCAGGATTTTTACAAAATGATTAATGAGATGCACCCTCGTATTAAGTTTACAACTGAAACAAGCAGTACAATGATTCACATTTTGGATGTGGAGATATATGTGGGTGATGCTTTGCTTGAAACCAGAATTTACACTTAACAGACGGATCGGAATAGTCTACTGCTGGCCATCAGCTTCCAACCCAAGAGAACTATTGATAGTATTCCTCTAAGTCAGTTTTTGTGCTATAGGAGGAATATTTCAGATAGTTCAGAGTGTTAGGCAGAAACCTGTGCAGTTCCCTCTGGAACCACTGCAAAAGATTTAAGTCTACAGGTGTTGGCAGTAAACCCACTTGGTAGCAGTCTGTACCACACAGATTCACTGTGGTAGCTGTGGCTGAGCAGTCAGACTTCCCTCAAGAAGAGTTAGACAGTATATAGAGGATACAGGATAGGTACAGAGGCACAGTAGTATAAGCAAACACTGACCAGACCTAGGTGTAAAAGTATATACTTATTTATTCTTATTATTATTACACTCATAAATTACACTAGCACAGAAAAAGGTAAGTAAGTCAAAACACAGTCACTATTAATTATATGTACATCCCTAGTCATTTGTTGGACAAGTCTAAGTTAACACCACTTATTTCCAAACAGAGGTGAGCGCTTAACGTTAGATGGCACTCCAACAAGTTACTGAAAAGGGAGGGAAAAAGGTAGGAGTAATGCAAACTTCAAAGTAAAACACTTTTCACATGAGGTTAGAAAGACAATCAATTGTGGGACAAGGAGAATTGGTTCGGGCCCGCTTTAGAGGGAGCCAGGCGAAAATATGCCCAAGATCACACAATGTCACAAGTCTTTACAGGTGAGTAGAAAAGGTTTTTCTGAGATTAGAAACGTTTAGTTAGGGTGTCCCAGGCTTACCCAGGTTCGAGAGCCGAGGGCTAAATCTACCCCGTACAATCGGTGGCAAGGGAAGCCGGGCGGAACACAGTACCTTTAAAAGTGGAAAGGATCCTCCAGCGGTGGTAGTTGTTCCTGGTAGTGGGTGCAAGTCGCGGCATCTTCCAGGGGAAGAGGTGATCCCGACGTGGAGGAAAGCTGCAGATCGTTGCTCTACCAGGGAAGAGACCAGCCGTGGAGATTTCCGGTCACAAAGGATTTTACCCCTCTTTCGCGGTTGAGGTAAAAAGTGGTATCCCGGTTGCCGGGGTGCTTGGCACAGGCCAGGCGGCCACGAGATGCTTCGGGACGGTGAAAAGAAGGCAGAAACTGGTTGTCCCCACCAGTCAAGGGAAGAAGACTCTCCGGCGGGAGATCTCCTCTGTCGTCGGGGAAAAAAAAGTGGTGAGACGGTTCTGCAGGGCTCCACCGGTGGTGTCGTCTTGGCAGGTCGGCTCGGCTTCTCCCTCTTCGGCTTCTTAGGTCCTGTGGCGACTTCTGAAGAACCAGTCCCAAAAACCCTGCTTTTATGCAGCAAACCCCCATTCATACAGCCTAGCTGTCACTCAAACATGCTAAGTGGTGAGCGGGGGGGCTCACCACTTGGGCCAATCACACCAGAGTGCGACTTGAGTTGGCAAGGCAACTCAGTCCAGGGTGCCTAAACCCCCTCCCACACCCCCTGTGGTACCCAGACAGAATGGCACCACTTTGGAGGGCTTCTGTGCAGAAGCCCACCAAAAGTGGAACAAAGGCTCGACTCGGGTTCAAGGTTACTGAAGTGAACCTAGACGCCATTTTGGCGGCGAGTTCTGGCAAAAAATCCCAACCGGTGAGTTTATATTAAATAAATAAACCGGCGGTATCTTTAACATTGCACCAAAAAGTGGTGCATTCAAAACAATGGGAAATCCCATTGGGAAATATTCCGGTGGAATATTTCTGTGGTATCCACTGCCACCAGCCAGAACTCGGCGAGGGGGGACGGGACAGTACCCCCTCGACAACAGACCCAGGGGCAATCTAATTGCCCCTACCAGTACTTCCACAGTAAGATGGTTTGTACTGGTTAAGTTCCTAAGTTAAGACTAGTAAAGTCAATGGTGACTTTACAGACCAGGGAGACAGTAGTCAGCCCCAGGGTGTGGAGTCTATGTTTGGGCGTCACTATGACACCCCTGTGTTACTGCACGGAGGGTGCTGTGTAACACACATTCAAAACCCAATGATAGACTATGGGGAAAAAATACCCCATAGCCCATAAGCACATAGCAAGTCACAGAAACACTCTCAAGTCATGTCCAAGAGTGAGGGTAAAAGAGTCTCACTCTTGGCAGGAGAAAAAAAATAAACCCCAAAAATCCAGCAAAGCTGCTGGGGGACTCACTAGGTTAGGAAATTCAGCCTAAATAGAGAATTCTCCCTAACACTCGCCCCCCCCGCAGACTAAGGGTCAGGAGGATTTAATCCTCTCCTGGATGAACCTCATACCTCTAGTCGATGACGTACATCCTAGAGAGTCCATCAGCATTTTGATGGTGACACCCTGACCTGTGCTCAATGGTGAAATCAAACCCTTGAAGGCAGATTGACCATCTCAATAGTTTTGGATTTTCCCCTTTCATCTGCATTAACCATCTCAAGGGTTGGTGGTCAGTCTGAATGACAAAAGTAGAACCATACAAGTATGGCCTAAACTTCTTCAGTGCCCACACAATAGCAAAGCATTCTCTTTCTATTGTTGCCCACCTTGTTTCAGGATCCTTCAGTTTTCTACTGATGAAGCAAATGGGGTGTTCCCTACCCTTCTCATCCAGTTGGCTAAGAACTGCACCTATACCTACATTGGAAGCATCAGTTTGTACAATGAACGTTTGGTGGTAGTCAGGAGCTCTGAGTACTGGAGCTTGGCAAAGAGCTTTCTTCAGGTTTGCAAAGGCCTGATTGCATTCCTCATTCCATTTGACTTTTTTAGGGAATTTTGGAGAGGAGATCACATTCAGAGGAGAATCTATGGTCCCATAGTTCTCAATGAAATTCCTGTAGTACCCAGTGAGGCCTAAGAAGGCTCTCACCTGGGTCTGAGTAGTAGGTGTTGTCCAATTTTGCACAGCTTCAATCTTGCTGAGCAAAGGCCTTATTTCTCCACCTCCTACCTCATGCCCAAGGTAGACCACTTTACTCTGACCAATTTGGCATTTGCTTGCCTTTATGGTCAGATTGGCCTGCTCAAGAGCCTGAAAAACATGTCCTAAGTGGTTCAGATGTTCCTCCCAGGAGTGGCTGAAGACTGCAATGTCATCCAAGTATGCCATGCAGAAGTCCTCCATCCCAGCTAGAACTTGGTTCACCATCCTTTGGAATGTTGCAGGTGCATTTTTCAGTACAAAAGGCATAACCTTGAATTGGTATAGGCCAACTGGGGTAGAAAATGCAGTTTTCTCCTTGGCATGGTCTGTCAGGGCTATTTGCCAATAGCCTGACGTAAGGTCCAGTGTGCTGAGGTACTTGGCTGCACCAAGTTTATCCACCAACTCATCTGTCCTTGGCAAAGGGTGGGCATCAGTCTTGGTGACTGCATTAAGAGCTCTATAGTCCACACAGAATCTCAACTCTTTGGATCCTGCCTTTGGTACTAACACCACTGGGCTAGACCATGGACTAGTAGAGGGCTCTATTACCCCGAGATCAAGCATTTTCTTGACCTCACCTTTGATGTGGGTTCTGACATGTTCTGACATTCTATATCCTCTGCTTTTGACTGGCAGACAGTCACCAGTGAGCATATCATGCTGTCCCCAAGGGGTCAAGCCTGGTGAAAGTGAGAACAGGGGGGCAAACTGATTTAACATAGCTTTGCACTCCTCCTGTTGCTCAGGGGTCAGGTCTGAAGAGAGATTTACTCCTTCAACCTTTTCGTCCAAAGGTAAGCCTCTCAGGAGGTCAGGTAGAGCTTCACTCTCCTCCTCCTCTTCTGATGAAGCTAGAAGCAATGCTCCTACTTCTGGTCTAGAGACATAGGCTTTCAGGCGGTTGGTGTGGAAGACTCTGGGAGCTTCCCTGGGTTTGCCCAGATCCACCAGATAGTTGACCTCTCCAAGTTTTCCCACAACCTTGAAGGGTCCCATCCATTTGTCTTGCAAGGCCCTCTGCCTTGTTGGAAGCATAACTAGAACTAGCTGGTCTTGAGTAAACTCAACCATGTTAGCCTTCTGATCATGCCAATGTTTGATCAGAGCTTGGCCAGCTTTCAAGTTGTCACTTGCTTCTGCCATCATGTGTGACATTCTCCTTCGGAGACCTATCACATAGTCAGTCACTCTGACTGGCTTGGGGGAAGGAGCACTCTCCAACCCCTCCTTAATCAGGGCCAAGGGCCCTCTGACTGGATGGCCATAGAGAAGTTCAAAGGGAGAATAACCTACTCCCTCCTGAGGGACTTCTCTATAAGCAAAGAAAAGGCATGGCAATAGAAGGTCCCACTTCTTTTTAAGGGGTTCTTCTAAAGCACCTATCATGCTCTTCATGGTTCTGTTAAACCTTTCTACCAACCCGTTTGTCTGGGGGTGGTATCCGGTTGAGAACTTGTAGGTGACTCCGCAGGTTTTCCACATGGCTTTCATGTAGTTGGACATAAAATTTGACCCCCTGTCAGAGATCACCTCCTTAGGAAACCCAACCCTGGTAAAGATACCAAGGAGGGCCTTAGCCTCAGCCTGAGCTGTAACAGTCCTCATAGGAATTGCCTCAGGGTACCTAGTAGCATGGTCTACTACAACAAGGATAAACCTGTTGCCTGAGGAGGTTGGGGGATCAAGGGGACCAACAATGTCAATCCCTACCCTCTCAAATGGGACTCCCACAACTGGGAGAGGCACTAAAGGTGCCACATTCTTGGAACCAACCTTACCAGAAGTCTGGCAGGTATGGCAGCTCCTGCAATATCTATCTACTTCAGCCCCCATCTTTGGCCAATAAAAGTAGAGGGAGAGCCTTTCCTTGGTCTTCTTGAAACTCAAGTGACCAGCCAAAGGAATCTCGTGGGCTAGTTGCAAGAACTGTTGTCTGTTCTCTTGGGGCACTACCAGGCGTTGGTAGGCTCCAGGTTCAGATTCAGTTGGTTCACTGTAGAAGAGGCCATCTTCCCAGTGTAACCTATACTTCCCAGGCTCTTGCCCATCAGCCTGAAAAGCTGCCTGTTGGCGAAGGCCCTCCAGAGTTGGACATTCTCTTTGTCCCTTACGAAAAGCTGTCCTGCTGGGTCCACCTTCTGCCAGTAAAGACTGCAGCTCAGGATGGTCAGCCGGGTCCAGGTCTCCAATAAGTTCTGGGCCTCCTACTAGCTCTTCTTCAGAGTCTAGTTCAACCAGACAGGGTTGTACCTCCCTCTCAGCCTCAGCTGGAGGTGGAGTTACAGGTGTAACTTTGGACAACCTCGGGGAAGTCCTTGTTGGAAGCACTGGGGTGCTTGCTGTAGGCTTTTTCCTAGGAGTCTTGGGTTGCCCCTTTGCTCCTGATCTGGTAGTTACTGCAGTAAGTTGCTCCAGTGGGAGAGGAGTGATTTCTGTCATCATCTCCTGAGATAAACCTCGCAGGGTTTTCTCTCTTGCAGGTTTGGTGAGCTCCTGTAACCTTTTACTAGGAGGTCTGGGGGTATGTGACACAACTCCAAGAGCTTTCAGGTCATTTCCCAACAGAACCCTTCCTGGCACTTCAGATTGTATACTGACAGGTATCTTCACAGCCATATCATTACACTGGATGTGAACTGGTAACTGGGGACTGGGGACACATCTGCACAGGCCCTCCAGCTAACTTGGTGAGGCATTTGGGTGCCTTAGCAACATCATCTGCCTTGAAAAATGATTCATCCACCACAGTTATGCTGGCCCCAGTGTCCCGGATGGCAGGAGTCTCCTGACCATTCACGTGGACACTGTCCTTATAATACTCTTTAGTATTATCTGGGATAGAATTATACACATCTAAATTTTGTTGTTCCCACAACCCCAGAGAGACTAAAGAAACACTGGCTGAGACTCCAGTGGGTTCATCAGCCAGTAGTAGAAAGTTTCCACTTGCCATAGTGACTTCCTCCTCTGGAGCGAAGGCTAAGGAGACAAGCTGGACCCCTGAAGGTTTACCCTTACATCTGGGATCTCCTTTCACATGGTCAGTAGCCTTACAAACATAACAGGCCCCAAAGGTCCTTTGGAATGGAGGCTTGTTCTGACCTCCTTCTGGTTTAGCACCAGAAGGTATACTACTCTGCTGTGGTTTCCCAGGTGGCTTACCCTTATGGTTTGGTTTGGGGCCCTCTTTGGAATTAGAATTATTAGAATTCTCTTTGGAGTCTTTCTTAGGCTGTCTTCCCTCATCCTTCTTCTGAGTTACCCCAGAATCCTTGTGAGTAGCCCTGTTGGCAACCCACAAGTCAGCAGCCTTAGCTAGTTTCCTAGGATCTAATTCCTGTGAATCAGCCAAGTGCTGACTGAGCTCAGGAGAGCAGGCATCATAAATTGACTCTTACAAGATTTCTCATTCCTTCATAAGTGTTCACTTTGTAACCCTTAATCCATCCCTCTACGTTTTTCAACCCTTCACACACCCAGGTAGCCCAAGGGGTACCATCATGCTTTTTGAGGCCTCTAAACCTCTTAAGATACTGGGAAGGGGTCTTCCCAAACCTAGCTATCAAAGCTAGTTTCACACATTCATACTCTTTCCTATCCTCCTCCCCCAACTCCATTACCGCATCAGTTGCAACAGGGGGAAGCCTAGAGAACAACCAGGTGAGTAACTCATTACCTGTGATGTTCTGGAGCCCATGATTATACTCAAACATAGACAACCAATCCAACACATCCATTAGGCTGATACATACGAATCAATTCTTTAGGCATCCGGGGTCTTTTAGGACTGGAACTTCTAGAGGAGCCAGAGAGAGAAGCATTCTCAACAGACAATTTCTTCAATTCTAGCTCATACTTGAGCTCCATTTCTCTTAGCCTTAGTTCTTTTTCAGTTTGAGCAGTAAGTTTCTTGTACTCTAATTCAAGTTTCATTTTCTCCAGTTCTTAGTACGGAGGACCAAATGTGGGACCTGGCAAAGGTCCAGTAGGTACAGCTGGTAGAGCAGACAGAGGCCTAGAGGGAACATCTACAACAGTTTCATCCTCCTCTTCTGGTTCTGACCCAAGATCATCAATACTTTGTTCAATATCAATATCATTGCTGTTCTCTACATTTGCTGGAGTGATAGGTTCCTCTGAACCATCATCCAGACTTTGGTTTTCTAACAACCTTTCTATTAGTTCCATTTTCTTTCCTTTAGTCATGAGATTCTTATGCTTACAGAGAAGTCTTAGACAATCAGCAGTTTTTGTAGCAAGGGATTCTTGACTATAACTTTCCATAGTAGACAGGTTAGAAAATGACTTTTTCTTCTTGTGCTTAAGCTTTGTGGTTAGTTGCACTAAGGTATCTCAAAAGTACACTAAAGTGTATACTCAATACAAATCCCACCGCTGTACACCAGTGTTAGGCAGAAACCTGTGCAGTTCCCTCTGGGACCACTGCAAAAGATTTAAGTCTACAGGTGTTGGCAGTAAACCCACTTGGTAGCACTCTGTACCACACAGATTCACTGTGGTAGCTGTGGCTGAGCAGTCAGACTTCCCTCAAGAAGAGTTAGACAGTATATAGAGGATACAGGATAGGTACAGAGGCACAGTAGTATAAGCAAACACTGACCAGAGCTAGGTGTAAAAGTATATACTTATTTATTTTAAAGGCACACTCATAAATTACACTAGCACAGAAAAAAGTAAGTAAGTCAAAACACAGTCACTATTAATTATATGTACATCCCTAGTCATTTGTTGGACAAGTCTAAGTTAACACCACTTATTTCCAAACAGAGGTGAGCGCTTAACGTTAGATGGCACTCCAACAAGTTACTGAAAAGGGAGGGAAAAAGGTAGGAGTAATGCAAACATCAAAGTAAAACACTTTTCACATAAGGTTAGAAAGACAATCAATTGTGGGACAAGGAGAATTGGTTCGGGGCCCGCTTTAGAGGGAGCCAGGCGAAAATATGCCCAAGATCACACAATGTCACAAGTCTTTACAGGTGAGTAGAAAAGGTTTTTCTGAGATTAGAAACGTTTAGTTAGGGTGTCCCAGGCTTACCCAGGTTCGAGAGCCGAGGGCTAAATCTACCACGTACAATCGGTGGCAAGGGAAGCCGGGCGGAACACAGTACCTTTAAAAGTGGAAAGGATCCTCCAGCGCTGGTAGTTGTTCCTGGTAGTGGGTGCAAGTCACGGCGTCGTCCAGGGGAAGAGGTGATCCAGACGTGGAGGAAAGCTGCAGATCGTTGCACTACCAGGGAAGAGACCAGCCGTGGAGTTTTCCGGTCACAAAGGATTTTACCCCTCTTTCGCAGTTGAGGTAAAAAGTGGTATCCCGGTTGCCGGGGTGCTTGGCACAGGCCAGGCGGCCAGGAGATGCTTCGGGACGGCGAAAAGAAGGCAGAAACTGGTTGTCCCCACCAGTCAAGGGAAGAAGACTCTCCGGCGGGAGATCTCCTCTGTCGTCGGGAAAAAAAAGTGGCGAGACGGTTCTGCAGGGCTCCACCGGTGGTGTCGTCTTGGCAGGTCGGCTCGGCTTCTCCCTCTTCGGCTTCTTAGGTCCTGTGGCGACTTCTGAAGAACCAGTCCCAAAAACCCTGCTTTTATGCAGCAAACCCCCATTCATACAGCCTAGCTGTCACTCAAACATGCTAAGTGGTGAGCGGGGGGGCTCACCACTTGGGCCAATCACACCAGAGTGCGACTTGAGTTGGCAAGGAAACTCAGTCCAGGGTGCCTAAACCCCCTCCCACACCCCCTGTGGTACCCAGACAGAATGGCACCACTTTGGAGGGCTTCTGTGCAGAAGCCCGCCAAAAGTGGAACAAAGGCTCGACTCGGGTTCAGGGTTACTGAAGTGAACCTAGACGCCATTTTGGCGGCGAGTTCTGGCAAAAAATCCCAACCGGTGAGTTTATATTAAATAAATAAACCGGCGGTATCTTTAACATTGCACCAAAAAGTGGTGCATTCAAAACAATGGGAAATCCCATTGGGAAATATTCCGGTGGAATATTTCCGTGGTATCCACTGCCACCAGCCAGAACTCGGCGAGGGGGGACGGGACAGTACCCCCTCGACAACAGACCCAGGGGCAATCTAATTGCCCCTACCAGTACTTCCACAGTAAGATGGTTTGTACTGGTTAAGTTCCTAAATTAAGACTAGTAAAGTCAATGGTGACTTTACAGACCCAGGGAGACAGTAGTCAGCCCCAGGGTGTGGAGTCTATGTTTGGGGGTCACTATGACACCCCTGTGTTACTGCACGGAGGGTGCTGTGTAACACACATTCAAAACCCAATGATAGCCTATGGGGAAAAAATACCCCATAGCCCATAAGCACATAGCAAGTCACAGAAACACTCTCAGGTCATGTCCAAGAGTGAGGGTAAAAGAGTCTCACTCTTGGCAGGAGAAAAAAAATAAACCCCAAAAATCCAGCAAAGCTGCTGGGGGACTCACTAGGTTAGGAAATTCAGCCTAGACAGAGAATTCTCCCTAACACAGAGTATGAATGGCAGTCTTCCTTGTTAGAAAACAAGTTCAAGACAAGAGGCTATAATCCTGCTATGATCTCAGAAGTGGCAGGAAAAGTTAGAGAGATTGATCAAGAGACATTGCTTGTGCCTAAACCAACCAAACCTGGTGAACCACTAGTGTATGTTACAACTTACTCAATGCAGAGTATGAAGATCAAGAAGGCAATACAAAAGAATTAGCCCATGTTGAGAATGGACCCACAATTGCACTAACTGTTTCAGAAACTCTGACATTTGCATACAGAAACAGCAGGTAACTGCACAAGAGTTTGGTCAAAGCGGAAGTACTATCCCCCCAAACATTGGGTCTATTCAAGGGCACTATCCCGTGCCATAATTGTCAACATTGCGGGATCATCAATAGAGGCAATAACAAAGCACACTCCCACCCAGGGAAACCGATTATGCTGAAGCTTTGCTGCACCTGTGATGCACAGAATGTGATCTATGCATTGAAATGCCCCTGCGGATTCTATTAGGTAGGGATGACTACCAGAAAAGTGAAAATAAGGTGGACAGAACATAAATACAGTATCCACACAAAGAGCCGAAAACCTTGGTAGCTATACACTTTGGGGAAGCATGATACACTGTTGCACAGCTAAAATGCGTCATCCTAGAGCGAGTAATGACCGGCAGCAGGGGAGGTGATGTACAGCACAAGTTACTACAACGAGAAATCCTACGGATTGAGCTTTTGGACTTGCTGAGCCATAGAGGCATGAATACAGAATTTGACTTGATGTGCTTTGTGGAACATCCATGCTGATATGCCTGGTTCATTACTAAACAGATTAGGAGGCACCCTATGATGTGCAAATTGTGAAATGTACAGGCAATGCTTATGCCCAATGTTTTCCTAGATGTTATCAGTTATGACTTCTGAGTAGTCTCTGCTCTGTATAGATGTACAAATATGAAAAATGTGGGGATATAGACATTGCTCCTGTAACCTTCGAAGGTATACTTCTTAATGCTGATACTACATTATGAAAGTGTTTTGCTTCTGTGGAATTAGTGTAGTAAATTTAATTTTAGCTCAAGAAGTTCATTTGATGCCCTGCTGGGCAGTGATGAGTGAACAAGCTGACGTTCTGTGTGTTCAAAATACAAAATGCTAGATAATGTTGTCCCTTGAGGGATTAGCCAGGTCACTGGAGCTTTGCATGCTCTTGAATATACTTTTGTATGTAAAGCTTAAGAACGATGACACTGCATAATATTAGAGTTTGGCATCAGTAAACTCAGCTTGGGTATTCCAACCTGGGCTCTAGAGGACCATTGGAGGCGCAGCAGGGTATTGAGGAATGTACAGGTTGATTCCACTTAGTGTAGTACTGGGGTTATGTCCCTGCTATTACAGAATATACCAAGGATAGAGGCGTGTCGTGGGGGCACACCACGGATTCTCTTGGACCGTGGTGGTTCCCCCATGCGCGCTCTCTTGTTCATACTTGTTTATCCGTTCTGGAACGTGTATTTTGCCGTCACCGCTACTTGCAGCTAAGAGCAGCGAGGGCTTCATGTTGGCGGACCAACTTTCGTCCTGCACCATGTCTATATCCCCGGGTTGACCAGAGGACCCGACTGTGAAGTGTAGTTGTAATAAGCATCTTTGTTACCTTTATGGTTTTTTTTCTCTCTCAGCGTTCACTTTACAGTGAATTAAGTGCTGATGGGCTGTGTTTATTTGCGCATCCAGCAGCCCACATAGGACCGGCACTGTGGATACTCATATTGCAGTCACCGGCGATACAATTATACTATGCAGGACCTGACAGCAGTTGTCCTGACATGCGCGTGATTTGCCATGACGACGGAATATACATCGCTCACTCGAGCCGCGTGCCTCGCTGCGGTCTGTTCGCGTGTGAGTGCTGTGAATCTGGTGAGTGATACGCACTTTATAGTAGGCCTGTCTCTCTATCTGGTGAGTGCGTATGGCAAGGGCTGCACGGCAGCGCGTCTGCTTCACTAGTCATACGTTGGAATACACCAAACTGAATGAGAGGTCTCGAGTCACAGGGAATTAGATGCACGAGAGTTTAGTCTTTACTAGGGTCATTCACATAGATGACTATAGGGGGTTTGTCTATTTGGACTGCACATTAGGAAACCCCCTTTGAAGTTTTATCCAATGCCTCCCAGCAAGGATGTGGAGCCCAGTTGCCCTTCTCCAAGGTTACCACTTTACACAGTTTGGCCAGATATGTTGCATACACGAGGGCTAGATGCAGGAGGAGGTTCTTTCATCTCTCCAGCGCTATACAGGCTATTTGACTCTGAGGATTGTAAGGGTTACCGGCTAGACTATTTTATCGCTCCTGTGCCATTTACGTTGGTATTTGGTTAACAATCCTGATGGATTTAGGCTTGTAAGGGGCACTGGCGGTACTTAGCTTTGACGTACACTCTAATAAGGTTATTTCGTCTCTTAACCGACCGAAATCTGTTGAATCCCAGTCACTTGGGAGTATTGCCGGAAGACTGGGTGAGTAGGTTTGTCTACTTCCCTATTATTGTTGAGAAATTCGTATATATCCCTGTTTAATCACCAGTATAATGTAGATGTGCTCTGGTACTCATTATCTCCTATCATTATTACTAGCCTGATCCGTGATACCCAGGTTATCACGGAGCAGGTTGAGCAAGATGGCATGGTTGACTGTGTCAAAGGCAGAAGAGAGCTCAAGTAGGATGAGGACAGAGGGGAGATTAGAAACAAGGTTAGAGAGCAGGTCTTCATGGATGTTCAGGAGAGCAGTTTCCGTGCTTCTGGCTACTCTAAAGCCAGACTGATGGTCATGGAGACAACCAACAGATTCAGTGTGAAGATTAAGCTGGGAGATGGCCAGCTTCTCCAGGAGTTTGCCCAAGAAAGGAGTAATAGAGATAGGGTGATAGTTAGCCGGAAGGGAGGGGTCGGCTGAGGGTTTCCTGAGAAGGGGGTGCACAAGGAAGTGCTTCAGGGCCGAAGTGCGCTAGGGCTGGGGCGAGGGTGTCAATGTGGTCCTTGATGGGTTTGAAAGAACAGGAAAGAACCTGTTTAGAAGAAGTTTTCATAGATCGGACTTGTCTTGCAACCTCATCAGGGGAGAATAGAGGAAAGGCAGAGAAGGGGGGGAGGAGGGGGCAGAGGGGCCGGAAGAAGAGGAGAGAGTGGAAGGCGGGGCAGGAGAGGCCGAGAGGGGAGACAGGATGTCCTGGGTTTTAGAGATGAAGTGAGAAGTCAGGGCTGTACAGAGGGTCTGGGAAGGCACACAAGAGGTAAAGATTGCAGCAGGACTGGACACCTCCTTGCAGATTTTAAAGAGTATGGGCGAGTTGTTAGATAGCGTGGAAATGCGGACTTGGATGTGAGCGCTCTTCTTGGTGAGGACAGAGAATCGGTATTGCCTTTGGAGCAGGCGGCAGGCTAGTTTGTCAGAGGATGTACAGGAAGGCAACCATTTCCTCTCAGCCACCCTACACTTGCATTTAAGGGTAACGAGGTCTGAGTCGTACCAGGCATTGCATTTAATTTTAGGCTTCATGCGAATCCTCATGACAGGGGCAAGTATGTTGAGAGTATCAGAGATAGCAGAGTGGAGCCGTGAAAGGGCGGTGTCAGGGTGTGAGTCAGCCAGAGGTTGCAGGAGGGGGAGAGAGAGACAGAGAGAGAGAGAGAGAGAGAGAGAGAGAAAGAGAGGGGGAGAGAGAGGGGGAGAGAGAAAAAGAGAGGGGGAGAGAGAGAGAGAGAGGGGGAGAGAGAGAGAGAGAGAGAGAGAGAGAGAGAGAGAGAGAGAGAGAGAGAGAGAGGGAGAGGGAGAGGGAGAGGGAGAGAAGAGAGAGTGAGAGAGAGAGAATTGATTTGTGGCAGGACAGGAATCATCCAGGTGGATGTTGAAGTCTCTAAGGAGGAGGAGTTGAGTAGTCGAGGCCACGAGGGAAAGGAAGGATGTGATCTGACCAGGAGGCCGGTAGATAGTAGCCACTGTGAGGGAGTGGCCAGGAGAGAGAGAAAGCCTACAGACCAGGCATTCAAAGGAAGAGTAGGTCTGCATAGGAATGATAGAGGCAGGAACCCACTCAGGGAAGATCAAGGCAACAGCCCCGCCGGAGTGGTTGGATCTGGGTGTGGAGAGGATCTTGTAGCCATCAGGAAGGAGAGTGTCAAAGCTCGTGACAGAGTTGGCCGTGAACCATGTCTCGGTGAGACCAAGGACTTCAAGGTCGTATTCTTCCAGGAGACAGCAGATGTCAGAGGAGTGTTTGACAGCCAATCGAGAGTTGAGAGTGACTAGGTGGAGAAGGTTGCCATCCTTGAAAGACTTCCTGCGAGGGGCACAAATCAGAGGTACTCCTTGCGGAGGTGTAGAAGGAGCCTGAGGGAGGGCAGAGGAGGTAGGAGGAGAGGGCAAGGTAGCTGAGGAGGAGGGCGCTAGGGAAGCAGCAGAGGGTGAGGGCAAGGATGCTGAAGAAGGGAGAGAAAGGAAAGCAGCAGAGGAAAAGAAATTGATAAGGCGTGGGAAGCGTCTGTCAAAGAGGAGGAGGTTGGCCTGGGGACCTTGGACCAAGACGGTGCCACTGAGGTAAACATTTAAGACTTTAGAAGAGTGGAAGGAAGCAAGGAGGGCCTCCCACTAGGTGCCACCATTAATGGGAGAGGAGGAGTAAGGGGAGAGCCCAGAGACCATATGAAGAGTCCGTATGTTTGCCGTAGGAACGACAAAGAGGATGTCAGTGAGGGTCTGTCTGAAGGAAGCGCTAGTGTATGTATCGGCGATAGGGAGGCCTGGGTTGGAGACCAGGATATCCTTTTTGAACTTCTTCTTACCAGACTTAGTGAGAAGGGGAGGATAGTCGATAGCGAAACAGTTGGAAAATATAGGAGAAACAGAAAGCACCATGGGTGAAGTGGAGGGTGGTGCGTGGGGGGTGAGAGAAGTAGATGGTGGGTGGAAAAACAGTGGGGGAACACACAGGGGTGGTGCAAGCAGAAGAGACGTAATTGGACTGGGAAAAGTACAGCAGGTAAAAGCACAGAGGTCACTGTGCGCAGCAGAATGTACAATAGAGCAAGAAGAATGGAAACAGTGGTCACTTGATTCACAAGGTTTCTGTTTAGGCAACAAGTTCTGTAACAGTCTTTCTTTAACACACATTTCTCCTTGGTTTAGAAAACAATGTCTCTTCAACATTTCTGGAAGCTGTGCAAATTGCCTGGTGTACTCTCCTTCCAGGACTTCTTATGTGATTCAATTGCCTGGTGTCTTGTGTGAGAAACCAAAGGGTGTCTCACTTGCTATTCCCTGGGGATCTCTCTCTCTCAGGTGGCCAGGGCATGGCCATCGCCTTTGGATCCAGACCCTAGGGGTGGACCAGTGGGGGAGGATCACTTGGGTGGGGGATCTTCAGGGAGTGGGGGTGAGGCAACCGATGGTGAGTCGCAGTATCCCCCCCCTTTCCCGTGCCCATACCCAATCCCATTTTATAGGATTCTCTAACGTCCCAACTCCTGCCCCCTTTTCTACACAAACACTGGGCCGAGGAAGAGGGCATCTGAGAGTAAAGAGGCGAACACCTACATATCTCATTGGACATGTCCCGTTAATCAGGTCAAGCAAATTCAGGCACTTGACCTTAATCACATATATCTGATATCCATTAGCTCCCCAACATGGATAAAAGGCGGAACATAGAGACATACTCTGAGCAAGGCGAAGCACAAGAAGGAGCAGAACCTCCGGGGCGAAGGTGAACCCAATTGAGCAGAACGACCAATCGAGGGACCAGGGCGAAGGGTAGGCAAACCCCTTAAGTTCCCTGCAGGAGGTCGTTGACTTCGGAAAACCACAAAGGAGACGCAGAGAAAGACAAATCCCAGACAAGAGGAAGCCAGCATTGTGTTTCAAAGATGCCAGCGACTCTCCCGGGTGAACGACAGAGTTGTGGAGGTGAGGGCAAGCCTGTGGTATCAACCATCGACTCGTAAATCAAAGTGGCAAAGACAAGAAAGGAATGCACACAACCGGTGAGTAAGTGAAAGACATAAAGGCCGGTTTGTGTCAAGAAAAGACTGAAGCCGCAACAATGTATCTCACAATTTGAAGGTTGCGCACATGCTGATGAGACGCTAAAGAAAGCAAACCAGTAATGAACTTTTAAGTTACTGATAACTGTGAAGCCAGTGATACAGAGTAGTAGAGTAGTCCGGCCAAAGGAAAAAGCCCACTAGAAAGTTGCAGCAAAATGTTTGATGACTTGCTATTATGCGGTGAAGTGAACAAACTTTGAAATGCGCAATGGTCAAGATTAACCTTGACGCAAGGGGAAGTTAAAAGGCGACTGCTTTACGAGGAAGATTTCTTTGAAATTTTCCGATTGTGGTATGGAACTACCAGTGCCAAGAGACATTGGGGCAAATAACATTAAGGGAGAGCTGAAGTGAAAGTCGAAGTGGTCCTGCGGAGGTCTACCGCACATTCAAAAGTTTTCAACATCAGTGAATGGTCCAAGCCTGACAGAGATACTGGAAACATGACATAAGTTAGGGGAAGGGAACCCCTAAATAATGTGACTGAAGCTTGGTGAAGGGAACCCCTGCAAGTGCTGTGATTAAGAGGTCCAGGCCCAACTGAGGGAGACCTACGTGAACTATGGATACCTTGAGAGGTCCGAGACCGACAGAGAGAGACCTATGTGAACTTTTGTTGAACTGTGAAAATACTTTTGGAAAGCTGGAATAAGTGACTTTAAAGTGGAAGGCCAAGCGAGTCATGACCCACGTTTTGAAATGCCTTTTTTTTGATAACCTGAGCAAGAGTGTCTCATCCTGTTTTAGGGGGCTGCCTTACTCCGTGCTGTCCAATGTGGGGAGGAGAGCTGACTCAGCCACCTTGATATTTATGTTGTAACACTGACTTCCCTTTGCATACACATTTCCCTTTACACACTTTTTGCATAAGAGATAGGGCAGGCATTAGGTTTTGTTAGTAAAGACCACTTTGATTTGACAAAGACTGACTAGAACTGTGTTTTCTTTATTATTTGATGACAGAGACTACTCCCATCATATCTATACGGAAACGTAGGAGTTTTTCCAAACCCCAACAATCTAATAAAGGTTTTGAAACTTGTAACTTGTGTGTCAGTGTCATACTTGTGATTCCATGCTTCCCTTACACTTGCCTTGCCAGGACTCATGTGATTCAATTTCCTGGTTTCTTTCCTTTGCCAGGACTTCTCATGCGTTTCGATTGCCTGATGTCTTGCCTTGCCAGGACTTCTCATGCGTTTTCACAGTTTCTCTGTATCACCAATACAGTATGTATTGTTCTTGGTTTGCTACATATGTTTGTGATAAGGTTTGTTCAAGTTGTGTCTCACACTTGCATTTCATGTATCCATAGCTCATTGGGGATTGCACTATGCCTTTTCTGCATTCAAACAATCTTCTTGCAGTTTTAACAATGGCATCACATTCAAATTGTCATTGATGTGGTCACCAGAACACACCGGGGTCCTGTGATGAATCCAATGATCATCACAGATTCCCTAGTGGTGACCTCCTCCCATGTGGCCAGGGGACGGCAGCAGCTACCTGATCCTAACCTTGGGGGCTGTTTTATGAGGGAGGATCACATGGGGGAGACGACTGGGGAGATGTTTTGAATCCATTGGTAAAGACCCAGTACCCTCCCTTTCCCATGAGGAAGACCCTCCAATACCCATGTTGTTTATGGCCTATTGTCATTCTAGTCAGGACTCCACCTTTGACCCAAACACCCAGAACTCATGCATATCACCTTTTGTCTCTAATATATCTTCACGTAAAATTCCTGAGAAAAATAATTGGAGAGCTAAAAGCCCAATGACATCCATGGACTACAACTCCCATAATCACTCAGGTATTGAGACGAGGAGGAGGAGGATGAAGAAGTTTGTGCAAAGTGACAGGTGCTCGAAGTACAATCTGCAAGCTAGTTGTTTTTCAAAGCATTCAGGACCCAGGACATTTAAAGATGGTAACTGCACGGTAAAGTCGAGCAGTGCAGGAGAAGGCGTTGAACTCCAGGCACAGGCTTGCGAATGCGAGACACGAGAAGGTTACCGGGACAGAGAGGAAGATGCCGCAGAGGAGCAGAAAAGGCAGTGGGGATGCTGGGAGCCGCGCATGAGCTCCTGGTTGTTGGGCCGCTGGAGAAAGCAGCGTACGCCAGTCCGGACCATGAAGGAGAGCCAGCGTGTGACTGCGGAAACCACAGAACGCTGAAGAGACCTACGCTGACTCCAGAGCGGAAAGTGGGTGAAGCAACTACTCCACCAGGGCGCAAGCAGAGTCGGAAATGCTGGAAAAGACTGGGGAGTCTGCCCAAAGCAGCTGGGGACCCCGAAGCGTTACAACAAGTGCGCCAGCAAGTGTTTGATAAATATCAGATTGATTATGGTGAAATTCAACACACAATAAGAAGAATGTCTGAATGCAGACAAGCCACAGTACAAAAACAAACCACTACCCAATACAGATGCATGAGATGTCAGAGCAGGGGAGAAGTTGAGCAAGTGTTGCCATAGGCAAATATACCAAGCACCTCACAGTATACGCCATGGTGATGTAACCAAGGAATTGTGGAAAGATTAAGAAAAGTCCTGGCAGGCGAGTACACCAGGCAGCCAGGCGGTAGACATTATATAAAGATTTGTGGCAGGGGAGCATACTAGGTGTTTGAGATTGAATGAAGATTTCTGGCAGGAGAGTACATCAGGCAATCTGCAGAGTTAAAAGAAATCCACAGAAAATTGGTGCAGAACTTATTGTTTAAACAAGGACTCTGTAAATCCAGTGAAGACACAAAGGAAATATTAATCAAAGTTAAACTTCTGCCATTCTATTTAAGAATCCAGGAGAAGGGGACCACCCTCTCGGTCCAAGGGTCTCTACCTTGGAGAACATTTTTGTTGGTGTCAATATTACATTTTTGTTTTTAACACTTTTGCTAACATCAAGATAAAGACATTTCCTTACACTCCTTTGCCGTTTTGCTTTAGTGTGATGGGCATGATAGGACGTTTGACACATAGATGGCTTTTCAGTTACTTCCTGACACTGACTAATCCTTCCTTTTGATTTTTGGGCAGGGAAATTCCTCTTTACAACAGGGCCAGTTAGGCAGTTTCCCAATCCATTTTTATTTGAATGAATGTCTTTGTTTGAGAAAATGACTACCTTGTCTCTGACTCATTTCTGATACCTCACAGTCCCCAATGGCTTTGGGTAGACTTACCAGCTTTCTCCGGCGTCTCTGGTCCGGTTTGCGCTTCTGTGGTGCGATGTCTTCACCCACTTTCCACACTGGTGGGTGCGGATGTCTTTCCAGCTTCCTTTGCGGCTATACAGTTACACTCCTGCTTCCCTTTAGTTCCAGGAATGGGGAATGCTGCCTCCTTGGGTTGCTGAGCATCGAGGACTTCTCTCGCGGCTCCCCGAGTCTCCACAGCACTTCCATCTCTCGCACAGCGTCTCTCCTTCTGACTTGGCAGCCAGCTCTCCTGTGCCACACGGGTATGTGATTTCTGCATTCGTAGGCCTCTGCAAAGGAGCTAACATTCTCTCCTGCACTGTCACCCTAGTAGTGTGCTTGCCATGTTTAAATGTCCTGCACACAGATGAAATGGAAAAACAAGTGGACTACAAGTTGTGTTTTGAACACTTGTTACCTTGTAGAAACTCCTTCACCCACCTCATCTCAGTACTTGGTTAATTCTGGGAGTTGAAGTCCATGGATGTCATTGGACAATAGTTCTTCTCAGTGATTTTACATAAAGGTATCTCATAAGCAAAATGTGTTGTGTTGGAGCTTTGTGTATTTAGGTCATAGGTGGGTGTTTCATCAAAGAAATATGAAGATGTTTCACTATTTCTTCTACAAGGAGGAACAAGTAGCTGACAATAGACCATTAAATGGGAAAAGGGGGAGATAGCGCGTCTCGTCCAATGAAGTTATATCTCCAAGGTAGTTGTCTCCTCCCATGTGACCTTCCCTAATAAAGGCGCCCCAGGGTCAGGTAGTGGCTGCCGTCTCCTCGCCACATGGGAGGAGGTCACCGCCGGGGAATCCGTGATGACTCCATTGGATTCTTGGCCCACTTCCCATCCTCTAGGTGCATCATTAATGTCTACCAGAATGGCACTGTCATGGCCCAGGGCTCTCAGCCCAATCTCCTCTTCCTGGATAGGCATCTCTCGTCTCTCATTAACTTACTCCTTTCTCCTAATACTACTCCTCCTCCTCCTCCTCCCTGCCCTGCAACTCTGGCCACATTGCCCCCTCCTAGGTTGGTACCCTACCCCTGTGTCCCTCCTCGGAAGACCTTCAAAGGTGGCAATCAGCTCCACTTAGCTCTCCTCAATTTCCACTCTGCTGTTAAACACTCTTCTGACATTTATCTCCTCCTCGAAGGCCTTAATGTCCTGGCTCTCACTGAGAAGTGGTTCAGACCAGCTCTGTCACTGCTTTTGACACTCTTCTTCCTGATGGCTACAAGATCCTCTCCAAGCCCAAGCCCAACTGATCTGCGGGCCGAGTGGCCCTGATTTTCCCTGAATGAGTCCCTGCTACTATCATACCCACTCAATCCTACTCTTCCTTTGAATGCCTCATCTATAGGCTTGGTGACTCTCCTACCCTCTTCCTCACTCTCGCCACCATCTATAGGACCCCTGGACCTATCTCCTGTTTTCGCTCAGAATGGGCCGGCCCCTCCTCCTCTACCCTGACCTCCTCCTCCAAGCTTCTCCTCCTCAGAGACTTCAACATTTATCTGGACTCTCCAGATGCGGCCACTGTACTCTTCCGCTCTCTTTCCCTCACAATTCATCCCTCTGGTCCGACCCACTCAGTCAGACACACCTTGGAAGCGTTCATCTCTGCAGACATCCCCATCTCTAACCCTCTCACTACACCTCTCTCCTGGTCTGACCATGCTCTCCTCCCATCTGGAGCTCGCAGGCCCCCTGGCTATGCCTCTGCCCGCACTGCCAGTCTCCTCCTTCTCCATCATTTGACCAATGAAGCGAGTGCCAGTCACAGCATTTGCCGCCACCTTCGTTCCTCCTCCCCCCCCTTCAACTGACTCATACCGACTCAGCTCTTGCTAACCTTCATCTCTCCATCTCCAACAACCTGGACATCTTTGCCCCTGTCATGAGAATCTACATGAAGCCTGCATCCAGGTGCCACTCTTGGTATGACGCCGAGCTGGTCACTCTGAAATGCAAGTGCAGAGTTGCCGAGCGGAAATGGCAGGCCACAAACACATCATCTGACAAACTGGTCTGCCGCCTGCTCCTAAGGCAATATCAACTCTCAATCTGCTCTAAGAAGAGGGCCCATGTCCAAGGATGTATCTCTGGGGCCAACAATAGCACAGCTGAACTTTTCAATATATGTAAGGAACTTGCCAATCCTAATGCAGTTGCCATTTCTCCTCTTCCCTCTCAGGCCCTCTGCACTGCACTGGCCTCCAGCTTCACTACCAAAACCCAGGACCTCCTGTCCTAAATCTCAGCTACTTCCCTCCCCACCCCACCCACTACTCTCGACTCCCTCGTCCCCCCTCTTTCACTCCTCCATACTCTCCCATTGCACCAGATGAGGTCTCTAAAGTAGTCCGCTCTATGAAAGTCTCCTCAAACAGGTGCTCGCTTGCTCTTCCAGAACTATCAAGGACAACATCTCCTCTTTCGCCTCTGCCTTGGCCAACTTCTGTAACAACTTCTCTGCCACTGGCTCTTTCCCACTACTCCTCAAGAACTCCCTTGTGCACCCTCTCCTAAAGAAGTCATCTGATGACCCTTATTGCGCAGCTAATGATCACCCTATCTCCATCACCCCTTTCCTGGGCAAACTCCTGGAGAAGTTGGTCATCCCCCAAACTGATCCACCACACTGAATCTGTTGGCTGCCTCCACGACCACCAGTCTGGCTTCAGAGCAACCAGAGGCACGGAAACTGCTCTCCTGAACACTTGTGAAGACCTGCTCTCAAATCTTGATTCCAACTCTCCCTCCGTTCTTATCCTCCTCAATCTTTCCTCTGCCTTTGATGCGGTCAATCATTCCACCCTCATAAATCGTCTATGTGACACCCTTGGCATCACAGACCTGGCACTGGCTTGGCTGAGCTCCTTCCTATCAAACTGACCTTACCAGGTACAACTGGGGCCTTTTATCACCTCACCTTACACTCTAACCTGCAGCATCCCTCAGGGCTCTATCCTATCACTGTGGCTCTTCAAGATCTACCTTGCCCCTCTGGCTCACTTGATCTCCACCTTCACGCCTCACTTCCAGTGTTATGCTAATGACACACAGCTCTCCTTAAAGCTTCACTCCTCTACTTCCTCTCTCATACTTGACTGCCTGACTGCTATTCAGGCATGGTGCTCGGTTAATGATCTTGGCCTTAATACCAGTAAATCCTTCTCATTGGGACACCTGCTCCCTATTTCACTCCTATTCTCTGGCCGCCCTCCTTGGGTCCCCTCCCCTCACCTTCTCACATCACTGACCTTGCCAAGACGACCAACTTTCAGATCCACCTCCTCAGAGGCATTCTCCCTTTCCTCACCTTCCCCCAGAAGCTCAATGTCTTCAGAGCTCTTGTCCTCTCTAGGCTGGAATACTGCAAGAGCCTCTTCCTCAATCTGCCTCTCTCCTCTCTTCGTCCTCTTCAACTTATCCAGAATAGGACTACAAGACTTATCCTTGGCCTCAAGTCCAAGGACTGCATCTCCCCAGCCCTAATATATCTACACTGGCACCCGGTGACATCAAGGATCAAATTCAAGACCCTCTGCATCATCCACAAGGCCTTCTGGGGCCTTGGACCCCGCTACATCATCTCTCTCACCCTAAATACCTCCCGACGTAAGCACTTCAGTCTTATAGCTCAAACTCTCTGCAGATCCGACGTTTCTCCAAGCAGAGAGTGGAGGGTAGATCTCCATCTTCTCGAGAAGCTACCATCTGAAATGGCCTTCCTGCCTTTCTCAGACTTGAGTCGGATCTCCTTAAGTTCTGGAAGCGGCTAGAGACCTTCCTTTTCTCTACTTTCTTCCTTCTCGCCCTCCCTTGCCAATGCCCCTGTCTGTCTGCTGTGACTGGCGGCCTGGTCCCTTACAGGGCACTGGGCCCCCCTCGGCCAGTCTATCTGAGCACCTGCCCAACATAGCACTGCCCTTCTGGGCCCCCTCCCTGACCAACCTGGAAACACATTGTGTATAGGTGCCTAATAAATATGTTATGAATAAAAACTTTTAAAAAAATCACAGAAAGCTCCTGTCAAAACTTGCAACCCTGGTTCCCCTTTCCAACTCCTCCTCACCTGAATCTTCGTCGAATTCTTCTTGGGGTTCCGTCTTCTCTTTCTTTCGTGTCTTTCTGATTTATTTACTCCTTCTTTGATGCAAGTACGGCCGTGACTCCCCGGAGGCCATCGTGATCGGATAGGAACCAAATCCCAGGAGCCTCCCAGGAGCCAACCCGCTGTTCCAGGGAAAAAGCTGTAAGCTGAAAAAACCCTGTGTGAGTGGTCTTCTTCAGGTTGGATAGAAGTATAGAAGCGAGTCCAGTTCCTTCTTCGGTGTAGTATGATCGAGTAACCGGTGGTGCCGAAGGTACTGAGGCACAAAAGAAGCACAAGAAACTGTCCAGAAGGTGAAGAACACCAAGGCAGCGATACAACGAACTAAAGATTAGTAGTCTAGAAGGTTAGACTTAACAGAGAAGAAACTCCAGGTGGAAGAAACGGAATAAGGAGAAAAGAAATGGTAGTCAGGAAGAAAGTTAAACAAGGTACTTAGTAGATAGGAAAAATACAGGGACTGAGGAGTTAAAGAACAAACCTCAGAGTGCGATTAACAGGGATCAAACCGAATAAAGAAAAAAAGCTTCCCAAAATAGTACGTTTACCTCTGTGTAAAATAGTGGAAGAAGAGAGAGGCAAAGCAACAGGAAGCAAAAATAGGTAGCGAGCTATTCAGTAACACAGCGCTGGTGAGGTACGAAAGTACTTGGGTACAACGCATAGGATCACTGGTGCGTTGTGCGTAAATACGTGCTGGCGGCCATCTTGGATGATGCATAGACCGCAACACGAAGTTTCCAGCATCCATGTTAGGTGTACTTCCATCGGTTCCAAACCTTCCAAGGTCGATGCATTACAGCTCCCAGGGCGCTGGCGGCTGGCCACATTTGCTGGGGAAAGCAGTGGCTGGAACGAAGCCCAGCACAGGATCCCTTCCAGCATGCAAATTTTAAAGAAAGCAAAACAAACTATGCTCTAGAGACAAAAGCTGTCTGACACCGAGAGAAAAGAGCAGGCAGCAAAAGTCCTTCATCTGATGTTGTGGAGTTAGCCCAAGGAGAGGCTGGAGACTGGGAGACGTGAACCAAACCTCTGAGAGGCGGACACTGTGGCATGACCACAAGAGCAATACCATCGGCCCAAGGAACGCGACAGACTCATGGAACGGGATAAGAAAATGCGAGACGCTCATACTATGGTCAGAGAAGCTGGGCCCAGGAAGTACTGGAGGACCATCCCATAACAACCCAAAGGTAACGGGTGTATAGTGTGAACCGGTAGGGGCACAAAGGCTGAACAAGGATTTAATCCATACGAGAAGGATATTGGGAATCAGCTCCCTAGAGACTATACTTGGAAGGCAAGTAAACCAACTATCATGAGAAGGGTATGGGACTCTCATCGAATGAAACAAAACTGTGAGAAAGACCCTACATTGCAAGACCTTCCTCCTGGTGTTGTGAACTCTGAAAGAGAACCAGAGAAAGGGAGTCCTGTAACTGTAAAAACTGTAAAACCAAGTGTATGAACTGTGAAACCAAGTATAAGAGAAAGCCCGGGGAAGGGAGTCATTACCCCTTGTGTTGTGAACTGTGTAATCAAGCTTACGAAAAGCCTGGGGAAGGGAGCCATTCCCCCCCCTCCCGGTGTATTGTAAAGTGTGCAGTACGATAGTAGGAGCATTCTTCTAGTAACCAAGAAAGACCAGGAGAAGGGAATTATTCTCCTTGTAACCAAAACCAGAGGAAGGGAGTGATTCCCAATGAGGAACTTACAATCAGAAGGAGAAATTACTCACAGTAATGATCTTTCTATGGATTCTTCTCCCACAGATTCCTCACCTTGACAGACATCCATCATCCAGCTCTGCTGCTCGGAAACCTTTCACCAGGGGACGTAGTGGATCTCGATTCAGCCGTCAATGGTCGACCCGTCTTGTCCGGGGTTTGATCGTGGGCTCTGTTAAGCAGAATTATATGCAGTACCCTTTGGGAACACTACAGACACTTAAGACTACACGTGACAGTACAATTTCACCTTTGGTACAAGCCTGTACTACACAGTTATAGTGGTAGCAGTAGTGGAGAAGCCAGACTTATCTCAAGAGTAAGTGAGCAGTACAAGGAGTTACACGAAGGGACAGCAATTACTATGGTTCAGGCAAACACTGACTCAAGATTTCTAAGTAAAAGAATATATATTTATTTACTCAACAGTTGTATAACATTTCACTATTCTAAGCAAGTCAAAAAATCACAATCCTAAATACACCACACCACTTCCATTAAATTCCAGACAAGTTAAGCTCACAAATGAAGTGGGAGCAAAATGGCACTCCAGCAATTTAGAAGGGAGGGATAGAAAGTTATTAGAAATTAGGCAGATCCAACAGATAAGTAATCAAGCAGTAGAACAAGAGAAACTACAAGGGTAAAATCAGATAGAAAAGGCTTGGGGCCAAAGTCAATGCTTCAAAAGTCTTTTGCTCAAGATAATAGGGTTCAATGTAGTTCGCAGTAAAGTTTGTGGCACAGATTCCGGATGAGGTTGGTTGGTAAAAAGGTTAGTTCAAAGAGAAGAGAAGGACAAGCCCTCGGATAGGAGAAAGATTTCAAACACTTTCACCGTGGCTGACCGAAACAGACAACCGGATTTGCACAGTACCTTAAAAAAGAGAGGGAGCTGTTGCTGAGGCGGACGTTCCTGGTGGTTCCTGCAGGCTCACTGTAACAGAAGCGACTGTCGGACTGACACGAAGTAGTAAGACTGGAGGGTCCTGCGCCACCCAAGGAAGAAACCAGCAGCAGAGCAAAACAACAAATAAAAGGTATGCTCCTTAAAACCCAAGCGGGGTCCGACCTTCCCGGCTATCCGGCCCACTGCAGCTCTGTACAGCGAATTCGACCAGAGGAGGGGTCCTGGCTTGTAGTTTGGGTGAACTGGTTGGTCTCACCAGCTCAACGGAAGAAGTTTCCTGGAGGATCTTCTCTGTCGTCGGATTTGGATATTCGGACCTGCAGCAGGGCTTCACCGGGCGGTTCAGTGGTGGTAGGGGTCCTCTTCTTCCAGTTATTCATTGGTTCTTTTGTTCCAGTGGCGACTCTGCTCTTCCAGTCCCAGAGACCTGCTTTTTATGCAGTTTTCCCCCATTCATACAGCCTGGCTGTCAATCATACAGCAGGGTGGCTGGCCTGACAAGGCCAGTCCCCTTAGCCAATCAGACAAGAGTGTGACTTGGGTTACTAAGGCAACCCATGGCAGGGGTCCGAAGATCCCTCCTTCACATCCTGCCTACCCAGACTATCGGGCGCCTTAAGGAGGGCTTCTGTGCAGAAGCCCGTGAAAAGACAGCGAACAAAGGAATCATCCCTGGTTTGGTGCGCAGAGTAAAACACGAGAAAGACTTTAACAAAAAGAAATGGTGACTAAACCCAACCGGAGCCAAAATAAAATGTATTTGGTCAAGCGGGTTTACGTTCGAGGCTAATATAATAGCCTAAAACATTACCACATTTATATAAGATAATCGCGGTAGAAAGGTTAGGGTAGTTACCACTGGCACCAGCTAAGTCTCAGTGTTAAGGGAGCCAAACAAGGCTCCAAGAGGCACAGACAAAAAGAGATCAGAGTTAACCCTTTCCAATACTCCATGTAAGATGGGGTGTACTGGGTCTGTGGTTTAAAGTGACTATATAAAGTTAATGGCAACTTTACCCGTTTCTGGGGGACAGTAGTCAGCCTCAGAATGGAGTCAGTGGGAAGTCTCAAAGACAACCCTGTGTCACTGCACTGAAGGTGCTGTGTAACACACACAAAAAGTGGTGCACATGGAGTAGGTTAGGCTCCAGTGCCCAAGATCACATAAACAGTAAAAATACACACAGCAAAACACATCTAAGAGTGGGAAAAAGGCTCACACTCTTACCAGGTGAAAAATAAAAACCTAGAAATCCAGCAAAGCTGCTGGGGGACTCTTTAGGTAAGGGAAATCAGCCATTTATGAGAATTCTCCCTAACAGGCTCCGGAAGAGACGTTAGGTGTCATATATATAGCATATCACTACGCCCCATGCTTCAGTTCCTCCCTTTTTTTCCCCGTGCTTAAATGCTGCAGAAGGAAAAACCACAGGAGGAGGCTAATCAGCCAGGATAAAATATAACAAGGATACATCCCAAAAAGCTGATCCCACACAACAGTAATGGACTTTTTCTTTTTGAATTGAAAGAGACAGAAGCGGCCCTCTAGATGCCATCACCAGATGCCTTCTCCTTTGGACAGAAGTGAAAGCCACAGAACATTCTGAGCAGAGATGGATAGGAGGGTCAATGAGTTATCTGCGGGAGAGGAATCCAAGGAAAGATCCTTATGGGGAGTAATTTCTCCTTCAATGGATTGCATTTCTCCCGTAGATTCCACATCTTGACTCCCCAACCAGTTAGACTAATGGAGGAGAGCAGAAAGATTTAAACCAGTAGATTCTGTAGAATCGCCCTACCAAACCGTGCATCAGCACCCCATGCAACATCCAAGGCATAGTGCTTGGTGAATGTATGTAAGGATGACCAAGTAGCTGCCTGACATATGTCCCTAACAGGAACCCCTCTTTGGAGGGCTGTAGAGGACAAAACCCCTCTGGTTGAGTGAACTGCTGATGCCTGCTGAAAGATCCCTGCCTGCTGATTGGTAACACTCAGATATGCACCAAACAATCCAAAGTGACAGAGTTTGTTTGGTTAGGGGAAGACCTTTTCGAAGCAAAGAATGGTCCACAAACAACTTGTCTGACCTCCGAAACTCAGATCTGTGTGCAACATAAAAGCTTAACGCCCTCTTTGGCTCAAGGTGGTGGAACAGTTCTTCCTCTTTCAAGGGATGTGGATGAGGGTAAAATACAGGCAAGTTGAAAGACTGGGAGAAGTGAAATTCAGAAACCATCTCAGGAAGAAACCTAGGCCTGACTTTGAGAAAGACTTTCTCACGAAAGAACCTTAGAAAAGGAGGTTTACAGCACAAAGCTTGTAGCTCGCTAACCCTCCTGACAGATGTGATTGCCACCAAGAAAGCTGTCTTAAGGAATAACAGCCGTAAATAACATTAGTGCATAAGCTCAAACGGAGCCGCTATCAAGAATGTCAAAACTAGATTAAGATCCCAATCTGGGACGACAAAGGAGGTTGGCGGAAACCTATTGAGAAGGCTCTTCAGGAATTGGGCCATGACCTGAATAGTGAAGAAGGAACCTTGGTCTGGGGACCTCTTGAACACAGACAGGGCAGCCAAATAGCCTTTGACTGTGTTAACCTGAAGGCCTGATGAGACAGAAGGAACTCCATCACTGTGGTGGTGGGGCAAGAGATAGGGTCAATCTCGCTTTCCCGGCACCACGCCTCAAATCTTCTCCACCTGCACGTGTACAGAGATCATATAGAAGGTCTGTGTGCAGCCAATAACAGCTTAAGTACCTCCTCTGAGGGTTTCCAGTCATCATACATCATCCTCTCAAGAGCCACGCATGTTGGTTGAGGGAATCCGGGGTCGGGTGAAGCAATCGACCCTCAGACTGGATCAGGAGATCCAGCTGCCAAGATAATCCATGAGATGAACAGATGGTCAGATCCAAGAGATCGGAGTATCGTGTCCTCCTTGCCCAATCTGGGGCGATCAACATCATGGTCGCTCAAAATCTCTTCAACCGTCTGAGAACCCAAGGAATGACAGCAATCAGGGGAGAAGGCATAGTGGAGGGAAGGTCCAATCCACTAGAAGCACATCACCCAGTGCGCCGCTCGCTGGGAATTCCCTCAAACAAAACTGTTTGCACTTCCTTTTGGACTTTGTGGCGAACAGAGCCACTGTTGGAGTACCTCAGAGAGCAAAGACCTCCTCTAAGAGTTCCTGGCACAGTTCCCACTCGTGTGAGACCATGCCCTGCTTACTCAAAGTACCCGGCAAGGTGTTCTGCATCCCCGCCAGATGAACTGCTGAGGCCGAGATTTGGTTCTCCCATAACCAGAACCACAGCTGTATTGCATCAGTGCAGAAGGGGCAGGAGTGCACACCACCCTGCGTGTTGAGGTAGTGCATGGCCACCTTGTTGTCCGTCAGGACGAGGACAACCTTCCCTCAGAGAGACGGGGCAAAGGCCCTCAGGGCTAACCTGATAGCCCGCAACTCCAGCCTGTTCATGTGCCACCTGGTTTCTGATGGAGACCAGAGGCCGCTCACCTGCAAATCCTTGCAGTGGGGGCCCCAACCCTTCAGAGATGCATCCGTGATGACTAGGGCCTGAGGCCAGAAGGTTTCCCCTGCCATGGGATTGCTGCACGTGTTCCGCCAGCCGAGTTTGCGGACTACCTGAGACCATGAGACCCAAAAGGTAGAGGAAAGGAGCCGCTGGTAGGGTGGCATCGTTCTGAAACAAATGCACCTTCTGGGCTATATTGCTGACTCTCTCTACGAGAGGAAAAGCGTTCCCTACCCGAGTGTCTAGGACTGCTCCGATGAACTTGAGCCGCTGAACTGGTGTAAAATTGGACTTCAAGTTGGGGGGAGAAGCCCAGCCTGTGCAGTAGTAGGCAGGCGTCTTCCAGATGAGACAAAACTTGCCCTGTGGTCTTCCCCCGGATCAGCCAGTCGTACAGGTATGGGAATACATGGACCCCGGGTAAGCCGCGACTACCACCATGAGCTTGGTGAAGACCCTTGGAGCAGAGACCAACCCAAAGGGCAGCACTTTGACCTGGTAGTGCATGTCCTCTATGAGAGAGCATAGGAGCTTCCTGTGCTTTTGGTGTATTGGCACATGGATATAAGCGTCCTGCAGGTCTATTGACACCAGCCAGTGCTGAAATTCGAGAGCGTGGGAAATTTCTCTCAGCCTCACAATCCTGAATTTGTCTTTCCTCAGGGACTTGTTTAGAGCCCTGAGGTCCAGGATGGGAAGGAGACCTCCTCCTTTCTTTGGTATCAGGAAATACCAGGAAATACCAGGAATACCAGCCCGATTCGCTCCGTTCGGGGAGGTACCTCTTCCACTGCACCCTTTGACAACCGGGCTCTCAGTTTTTTCTGGAGCTCAAGTCCCGGTTGGATTGGGGGCAGTGGATGCCTGTCCGGTGGTCTTTTTAGAAAGTCAAACAATCACCCCACCAAATCAACTGCAGGGCCCAGGCGTCAGAGGTTATCTCCTGCCACTGGGGCCAATGCCCTGCCAACCGTCCACCAACCGGTGCATCGTGGGAGGGGAAATCAAAGCGGCTTAGAGGGTGTGGGTCCCCCTCATGGCTGTTGCTGCTTGTTGGCCTCTAGAAGCCCCTCTGCCCCGTCTGGGACACGAGAAGCGCCTCTGCGCCTTCCTGTCATAGGGTACGTAACGCCTATAGCCCCTGCCTCTAGAGGCAAAGCTGAAGGCAGGTTCGGCCAACTGCGCCGCTAGGCCCATTGATTTAGCAGCCAACTTGGATTCTTTAAACTTTTCAAAGGATTTGTCAGCTTTCTGACTGAAAAGCATGTCTCCCTCAAAGGGCATGTCCAGCAATCTGTTCTGAACATTCGGGGAGACGACAGAAGTTTTCAGGTAGGCCTGCCGCCTCATTACCACTGCTGAACCCATTGATCGGCCAACGCAGTCTGCTTTGTACATTGGCACAACCTTTTAGTTCAGTTATAAGTGTAAGCGACAGAGATACGTCCAGGTCAGTAGCTGCTTGGCTACCTCCTTCCTATCTTCCACCAGCTGTAAAAATCTGTCCCGTATGGCACCCTCAGGGATGTATTCAGCAACATGTTCCACAGCTTTCCCCAAGACAAAGGAGTATTTTGCGAATCCACAGGCTATGTTTGTGGCCTTGAGTGCCATGCTGCCAGAGGTGAACTCCTTTCTGGCCAATGCGTCTGATTTCTTTCCCCCTTTGTCTGTAGGCAGATTAGAAGTGGATGCTGCTCGTCTGGTGGAAATAGTGGCAGCCTATATTTCCCTGTAAAATTGGCGTTTACAGGGGGAATAGTGCAAGGGTGCTGCCATAAGGAAAATAATGGGTCCACAATGGCTGGGTTGAATGTCAAGTTGAGGGCTCTGGTTGACAGGGTTGTTGACACTTGGATTGAAGGCGTCTACCACATCTCTTCCAGAGTATGAGCTCACGGATATCAGGTACGAGGGTCCCGCAGTAAAGCAGAAAATGCCACTAGCAGAAGTATTGGGCTGGTTTTGCTGCAACCTAAGATCTGAGAAGTATCCAGGCCATTAGTGTCCAGTAAACCTTGAGCCAGGGCCAATAAATTGGCCTGGTCATCGAAATAATCCTGTGTAAATGGCGTTGACGTTATCATCTGGGTCATTGATGCCGAAAATAGACTGCATCGAGTCAAAGCACCCCGATCTTAATAACGGCACAAAAGAACCATCGCTGATTGTCGGTGCCAATGGCTTGACCGCCAGCGGAGTAGACTTCGAAGCCAAAGCGGCTTTCGATGCTGATGGTTTGTTCTGAACCGAGGGACGCTCATACGTCTGAGAGATGCTATGGGCCTCGGCTTTCCAGTGATTTATGCCTAGTAGGCCTTATGCACGAAGCGTTGCAGTTGCCACTCTTCCTGAGTGGTCGGCCCCACCGAGGGCTTACCGCATGCAGACGATGAGCTGGACTGGAGTCGATGGTGGTGATGCCGCTTCTTCCACGAGCAGGACGATGAGGAATGGCTCCTGGAATCGAACTGCTTCTTGGTTTTCTTGCGATGTTGTTACTTTCCCTTGTCGAGTGTGGGCTCCTCAGTCTCGGCCTCCGAAGACCGGATGAGAGACTGCATCTGAGATTTGGCAGACGGTCGGCCCAAAGCCAGTTTCCGGGCCCTCTCACATAGGGACTTTGGCTGCATCTTTGCGTACAACCCGCAGGTCTCCATGTCGTGACTAACACCTAGACACCTGTCAGGATACGCCAAGTCCTGATCAGGCAGCCCGATAGAAGAACTCTAAGACTAGTCGTTGAGTTCTTCCTACCAATGTATCCCTTTGTATTTCCAAAGTAGACTACAAAGGAATCAATTAGTCGAAGGACACTGACACCGTTGACTGCAGAAAATATCTTCCTAAGAACAAGAACACTGAATAACAAAGATCAAGAGACAATGGCAGGAGGTCAATACATCAACAAGGATCGAGGAATGAACAAAGGCGTGACTTACCAATGTGGGGGTATAAGGGAGGAACTACTGAGGAACTCTGCACAACCCAGCCTATCCCTGATCCACAACGGCACGAGGACGCCTAGGTGGGAATCAGCAGTCTCTAGACCAACACCTACCTCAACGAAATGAGGACGCCCATCGACCTGAGCGCCAGTAGCAGCAGTCCCTAGTTCGTGCGCTTTGGAGTTGGGTAATGCAGGTTCACTCAAGGTAGTGTGGGGGTGGTAGTTAGTCCCCGCAGCTTGGAGCAGGAAAGATGAATTGCTGCAATACGTCTGGTTTTCACAAATGGATAATGCCAAGATGAGGAGAAGAAATGCAGTAGTTCCTTTTAGTATGGGGTGTAGATTTCCTGAAATGGGTTGGTCGCCCACGCGTGCGAACCAACTTTGAATTAATTGCTGAGACAGTAGAATGGTCAAAAAACGTTCCAGAGTCAGCAGCGTGGAGGCAATACAATGTTTGGAATCAGGAGGCAAAAGCAGGTCAAAGAACGTTCCGGGATCAGCAGCGTGCGGGCAATACAGTGTTTGGAATCAGGAGGCAAAAGCAGGTCAAAGAACATAAGCCGTGGTCGGGATCAGGGGAGTCAACAACAAGGCAAGATAGGGTATGGTCAAGAAGGATCAAAAAACAGTAAACACGAAACAGAGCAATAGCGCTAGCTATGATTCAATCAAAATTAGAAGCAGCGAGTGCGGCAACCCAGAAGCGTTATAGCGGGTGGCCGCGACCTCGCTTGGCTCCTCCTCTCCGAGGCGCATAGCGTTGCACATGTGGAGAGGATGCCATAGTCGCCATGGTAACCTGGCAGCGTGTGCTCTGGGGCAATGAAAGCAACAATAAGGCAGTGCACGTTGCGGAGCGCCCGAACGAGCGTTTCCAGGTTTATTAATGGACAGGGGATGTTTCCTTGGCGTATGCAACGCGTGCTGTCTAGGGCTGATCCTGACAACACCACAGACGGACATTGTGGAGGTCGGTCACAGACATTTTGCCCTCTCAATCGCTGCATCGCTTGAAGCAAAAAACCCTGTGAGATGACACTGCGTCGAGGTTTTCTAGGAAAACGTACAATTTGGTACAAAAAAAGTTGAGTAAACTCGAGTTGTGTTCCCAATGCAGCGTGCAAGTGCATGGAAAAACGGAACTGAAGCATGAGGTGTAGTTACATGATACAAGCAGCAGAGCTGGATGATGGATATCTATCAAGATGAGGAATCTGCAGGAGAAAAGCAATCCATTGAACTGTGCTATCCAGTCCAGGAGGAGGGAGTCATTCTCCTGGACCAAGAACATTGGCACAACCTTTTAGTTCAGTTATAAGTGTAAAGGACAGAGATAGGGACGTTTTGACACAGGACGGTGTTACTAGGACATTCTGAAAAAGCCAGTAGTACTGTAGTTGAGGCAGAGAATCCCTCAATAGATGTAGGGAAAGATAGGTGTTCACTTTATTTGATACAGAATACAAGTCTACAGCAATCACTATGCCACCTGTGTGTCAGTCTCCTCCTTCTGAACTCTTAAAGGAAGCAGTGTTCCGGAACCGAGCAGAGGGCATGAAAAAAAGGGACAAAGGTCACAGGGCATATTGCCTTAATTTATACTTGCCCTGACGTCATATCCAGCATGGGGTGCTTAGAGGCATCGGGCAGAGCTGACGGGGAGTTGCAATGCGCTCCCCCCCCCGCCTCTCCCTGTTGGCATAACAGTTTGGGGAGTGTGACAAATCATGGCATTCTGTCACTTCTCCCCACAGCAAGCCTTTCCCCTGTGAGGCTAGGGAGGCGAGCCTGCTCCGCAATACCCTCCCTAGGGGTAGAGGCAAGCAGAACCTCACCGGAAGAGACTCCCTCTCTGATGGGCAAGGATTCTTGTTCTTATGAGAAACTCCCTATGCCACATATCACTAACCCATCATCAACCACATCCACTGAAAAATATGAAGAACAAACTAGAATTTGTTATTGTCATCCACATTCTATAATTGTGCATATAAAGAAAAGACGAAGAAAGAAATCCATGGGAAAAATACAGAAAGGGAGGACTTTGACGTTGCCCGGCAGAAGTCCCACCACAGCGTAGTAAAAATGGGAAGTGGAGACATTGAGAGAGAGAGAGACCACGTCAGTTTCAAATCAGCACTTTGAGGTGCGCTGCAGAAAACCGGGATGTCCTATGCCGAAGGAAAGCCCAAGTTTAATTTTAGACACACATTGTCGGAGAGGAGACACACAGAGAACTGAGGTGAATGTGAGGTTTCCTGACCCTGAGAGAAGAATAAATGGTGGGGTGAACACAAACAAGCTGTGGTGGACCAGCAGGTCCATAAAGAACGCCAACACCACTTCTATTGAAGAATTGTGAAGTAGATCGATCGGAAGAGGAACCGAGAACCTGTATGGAAAAAACTGAGAAACAGAGAAGCAAATCTGACAAGTGAAAGGGAGGGTCCCAGTCTGCAGCAAATGCCGGTGACAATATCCCTGAATATTGAAGGTAACTGGGAAAGTGGGAGACCCGGGAGGGGGACCGAAAATCATTACTGGAACGCTCATACTCGTACCAGTCAAGATAAGTTAACAAGAGAGGAAGAGAATCATTACTATAATGCTCATACTCGTCCCAGTGAAGATAAAGTAACAAGAGTAAATGGAGAGCGTGAGAACCATTGCTGGAACGCCCGTACCTGTCCCGGACAAGATTAAGTATGAAGACCAAGTAAAGAGAGTGAGAATCATTACTGGAACCTTCATACTCATCCCAGTCATTATGTAACATTCAGATTGAAAGATGCACAAGAGAATCAATATTGGAATGCCCAAACGTGTCCCAATCAAGATAAAGACTGGACATTGAATAAAAGGAAAACCTTAAACCTGAATAAAGAGAAAGGACTAGATTGGCCTTTTAAGATTAGCAGACAAACAAAGACAAGAAAAGTATCAGAGGAAGAGAAAAGAGTAATCAACAGGAAAAGAGGGTTAAAACTTAGAAGAGCCCAATATCAGAACCATGTCATTTAATCAAAGAAGTTTTTAAGAACTACTTAAAAATACTTCATTGAACTAAAATTGGGAAAAACCAGCTTGCAGGAAAAGTGAGTCATTCTCCTGTGCTTTTGTTATTCTGATAGTGGTAGTGTTATAACACATTAGTATGGAGAGTGGACATATCTTGAGTTGGATGCTCACTGACAAGCACCTTAGTTAGTTTTGATCGGTAGGGAATGCCAGTTAGAATGGGGAAAGTTAGGAGTTTTCACCTTTCCTTTAATAAATATCAACAGTGAGATGGAAGATCAAAGTGCGTGTTCTTCTTCAGACCTGCCACAGGAGATAGATATCAAAGATGAGAAATCCGTGGGAGGAAGAACTCCATTAGAAATCGACAGCTAGGAGTAGGACCATGTTTCTCAATCAAATCTGACCAGAGCTCCTGGCAATTAAAACCATGAACCAACAGCCCAGAAAATAGCCCAAAAGGAAAAGATCTGTCAGTCTTACAAAGTCCCAGGCTGCCCGTGAGTCATGGTAGTGCATTGGAAGGATACAAGTGAAGAAAAGCAGAGGAGCATATCACGCCTTCACAGTTACAGGAGGAGGAAAGGAAAACAACCGCCTTGAAGAGAAATGTAAGACACTTTTGTTTGGTCATGAGAGGATAGTGTATGAACACTGAGTTTTTTGCTACCATAGTCTTTCAGATCTTTGCGTTGAACTTTCTGACATACTGGTCATTCAATCAATCAATCAAGCTATATTTCGGTCATAAAACCATAAAAGCAATACAAAAACCGTATACAATTAGATGCAATATATTAAGCTTTACTATATTCGCTAATACTAAAAACAATAAAAACACAACAGTATTATACCATTATTATGCACATTATAAGGAGAACGCAGCTCCCAACCTTATCAAAGGGGGGACCGAACTGGTCATACCTTGCTGCAGCAAAAGAAAATTGCAAAATCTTTGTTTTCACCCTTTATATATATTAATAGCTTTCGCTCTTAATAACCAAGCTCTGTATATGAATCGACATGTTGCAAATACAGTACAGACATTTTGCTAATTACTTAAGAATAGCAGTGCCTCCCTTGTGCTTCGAATCCCAAAATTAATTAAAATTGGTCTCAAAGATCTCCATCTCAGCCTCAAGGTCTTGTGGCAAATCAACAGAAAATGCAGCATATCTTCTTTTTTCAACCTACAGAATGGACAAAGCAGACTCCTGCGTTTTCCAAAGGGATGTAAAGCTCGCCACAGCCAACGTCCCTAATCGGAAGCGAAAGTGTAGCGATTTCATGCAAGCTCTACTAATTACGGTGACATATACAATTCCAGACTTGAGCAGTCTTATCAATATAGTGTTACGCTCACCTGGTATCCACGGGGACGCCAGCCAGCCAGTTGGTCGTTGGTGCCCTTCCCAATGATTCCCTGGTGTGGTCTCGGTGTCGATGGGATTCCGCCTGGAAATGAAGACTATATTAGGACTGGGCGACCAACGTAAGTTTTCCCCCACCTATCTTGTGTTTCCAGCCCCTCCAGGTTCTCTTCAACTGGTTGTCGTAATCGGTGGGCTCTCCATCCTGCTCTCTGGGCAGGGGCGCATTGTCTTTTGTGGGCGGTCCAGTTACTTCACTGACTGCTGCCCTTGTAGTGTCTTTCAGGTAGGTCTTATTGCGATTGATGGCGTAATTCTTGCATGCTTTTCTCTGTTCTAAAATAAATGTCTCTTTTTTTTATCTCCCTAGGAGCCCGGAGTGTCCGCTTGGAGAACTGGATATGCTGGTTCTCACCGGGAGATGATGGCGCGCTATAGCGCTATGATGCGGTAAGGAGGCGCTTTGCGTAGCGCCGCAATGTCTTGTCCTCACTGACCAGTGCTTTTCTCTTTTCGTAGGTCGCAGTGAGTTCCCAGCGCAGATGGAGTTCCGGAGCTATGCCGGCCGAAAAGCAACCAAAGAGGTACGTTTTTAAGCGCTTTGTGGTTGTAATGTCTCCACTACCTCCTTTAATGATGTCTTCCTCCTTTTCTTAGGTCCTTCGATCCGGGCGGTGAACTCCACCAACAGAGCTGCTCAGGAGCTGCGAGCAGTGAAGGATGATGAATGCAGGTAAGATTCTGCTGCTAGCAATGTTCTTGGTTTTTCTGCAGGTCCGGAATTCACCAGGCTCGTGAGAAAGCTGGACACGGTGAGCGTCACGTTGCTAGAAGCAAAGTAACAAGAAGCGTGCTGTCTTGTTCGGATGTGGTTTAAATAGCCACTGTAAAGTAGTCCAGGTAATGTAGTCCCTAGGCCACCACACCCAAAACACAAGACTGCATAGCTTGGTTCTAGGAATCAAGCTATGTGGATGCCTCCATGTTAGCTGAAAGCCTAAATAAAGTAGTTCCTCAAGCAGATGTCTTTCCTTACTGATGAGCCTGGCGCCAAAGGCGCCAGGACTGGCCCCAAGAGGGCCTGAGAAGTGGATGCCAGGCCTTATTAGTGATCCGAGCCCTGATTCCACCTGGCCAATGGGCTTGCCAGTGGGGATCAGGAATGAGGGTTGTGAAAGCACTCCCCCCCAAGGCCCCTCCCAAGGTGTGTCTCCTGCCTGGTCCAGGTTTAGTTGGGAAGTTCGGATGAAACTTCTTGATCAGACGTGGTGCATGGATGTTCTCACTGGGTTCCCAGGATCTATCTTGAGGCCCAAACCCCTTCCAGTCGACGAGATGGTACAACTTGGCTCTAGAGTACATAGAGTCCAGGATGCCCTGGACTTTGAATTCTGGTTCTCCATCTATTAGTATAGGTTGAGGAGGTGTCTTGATTTGCATTGGTTTTAAGAGGGACATATGGAATACCGGATGGATTTGTAGATTAAGTGGTAAGTCCAATTTGACGGCTGGGTTGATAATTGCCTTGATGGTATAGGGTCCCAAATATTGAGGATGGAAGGTCTGGGTCCCTTTGATGGGTACATATTTGGTGGCTAACCAAACCTGGTCTCCTACTTGATAGTCTGGGGCCTTTTTCCGATGCTGGTCGGCGAATGCTTTTGTTTTTCTTTAGCATGAATAAGATGTTCCTTCGCCTTTCTAAACGCCTGAGTGATGGTTGTATGAAGAGTCTTTACTGCAGGCATTTCCAAGCTGGCAGGAAGGTCAAGTTCTGATGCACGTGGATGTCTGCCATACAAGGTGTTAAAAGATGTTTGGCCCGTGCTAGAATGTACCAAGTTGTTATATGCGTACTCGGCTATATACAGTAAGTCCTTCCAATCTCTCAATTCATGGTGCAGCATCTACCGTAAATACTGCTCGAGGGTCAGGTTGGTCCTCTCGTTTTGGCCGTCTGTCTGGGGGTGGTGACTGGTGGATAGCCGGACGTTAATCTGTGCTATTGAGCAACATTTTATCCAAAAATTGGATACAAATTGGCTGCCTCAATCGGAGATCAGAACTGATGGAAAGCCATGCAGCTTGACAATGTTTTCCAGAAATACTTCTGCTATGATGGATGCGTTCGGGAGGCCCTTGAGAGGAATAAAATGTGCCATATTTGAGAACAAATCCACGATTACAAGAATGGTGTTAAAGCCTTGACTCGGTGGCAGATCAGTGATAAAGTCGAAGGAAAGAGTGTCCAGTGGTTGTAGGAGACCCGATGGTTTCTGTTTCTGTGATTTATTTTGTGCACAGACGCCGCAGGACTGAACATACTGGACAATGTCCTTACACCAGGTAGGCCACCAAAAGTTATTTTTTACCTTGGCTAAAGTTTTAGCGATTCCAGGGTGTCCTTCGATCAGAGAGTCATGATAACCTGAAATGATATGCTGTTGTAACTCCTTCTCGGGTACATATAGCCGGTCCCTAAAATAAGGTAACTGATCCTTGATGCAATATTGTTCTCCTCGAGTTTGCCATGCGAGGAAAGCATCCGGGTTCATTGACTGTCGAATTTTGTTTTGTAATTCGGCTTGTGATAACGCTGTTGTGATACCCAAGAGTTTATCTTCAGGTATGATGGGTTCCGGGTCTGGAGTTCTATACACCGTTTCATCGATGCCCATTCGAGATAAGGCGTCAGCTTTCCCATTCTTGACCCCTGGTCGAAAGGGGATCATGTAGTCATATTCGGCGAAGAAGGCGGCCCATCATAACTGGCGTGAAGACTGGGCTTTGGCTGTTTTGAGATATTGCAGGTTACGGTGGTCTGTGATCACTGTAATGGTGTGTCTAGCTCCCAGAAGATAGTGTCGCCACGCCTTGAAAGCGGACTTGATGGCTAGGAGTTCTGTCCGTGATAGCGTAATTAATTTCCGGGGATGAGAATTTTTTTTACCAGAAGGCCACAGGATGCAGCTGGCTAGTTTCTGGGTCCCTTTGTGAAAGGACCGCTCCCATTGCCATACTGGAAGCATCAGTTTCTACGGCATAAAGGAGGTCTGGAGCGGGTGCCACAGGATTGGAGCGGAGGTGAACCTTTGTTTCAGTTCCTGAAAGGCTCTTTCTGCTGCCTCAGTCCAAGCAAACTTTTTATTGCTTTTTCGTAGCAGTACTGTGATCGGGTGCACAACCTGAGAGAAGTCTGGGATAAACCGGCGGTAAAAGTTTGCAAAGCCTAGCATGCTCTGTATCCCCTTCAGAGATGTTGGTGATGGCCATTTCAGAATAGCGTCAACCTTATGTACGTCCATTCTGATGCCTTTCGGCGAAAGGATGAAACCAAGGAATTCTACTACGGTGACGTGAAAAAAACATTTCTCCAACTTTAAATACAAACGATGTTGGCGGAGCTTGGTGAGGACTGAACGAACATGCCTGATATGATCTTATTTTGAGGCTGATTAGACCAACATGTCATCAATGTACACTAAGGCGCAATCGTCAATCAGTTCTCTTAAGACATCATTCATGAAATATGGAAACGCTGCGGGAGCATTACATAAGCCAAAAGGCATGACTTGATATTCAAACAAGCCATATTTGGTACGGAAAGCGGTTTTCCACTCATCTCCGCTTCTGACCCTGACCAGGTGGTATGCTCCCCGAAGGTCTAATTTGGTATAGATCTGGGCATCTTGGACTTGGTCTAGCATTTCTGGGATAAGAGACAAGGGGTAGCGGTTCTTCACGGTTATCTGGTTTATTGCGCGGTAATCAATACAGGTCCTCAAGTACCCTTCCTTTTTCGGTACGAGGAACAAAGGACTGGCTGCTGGGGACTTAGATGGGCGGATAAATCTGTTTGCAAGGTACTGGTCCAAATAGGATTTCAGGTGAAGGTTTTCTGGTTCGGTAAGAGCGTAGATCCTGCCGCAAAGGATTTGTGCCCCAGGAATAAAGTCAATTTGACAATCATAAGGTCCATGCGGCGGCAATGTGTTCGCCTGGTCTTTTTGCAATACGTCCTGAAAGTCACGATATTCATCTGGCAAAGTATTCGTTACTCCCAGAGTAGAGGCTCTAGTATTGGAAGTCTTGGAGACACAGGAGTCGGGTTCCGGGTCAGGAGAGTAGCAAGTTAGGGAGCAGTTGCTGGAGGAGGTTAATTTCCGTGCCCGCCAGTCTATCAAAGGGTTGTGAGCAACCAACCATGGCATCCCTAGTATCAACCGGAACTGAGGTGCCTTTATAAGATCGAACGAAATACATTCCCGATGTCCATCCTGGCACAGCAAGGTTACTACTGCTGTGCACTGGGTTACTGGTCCGGAGGCGATTTCTATCCCATCCACGGTCGTCACCTTATCCCTGGTAGACTTAGAACACAAAGGGAGCCCCATCTCTGCTGCCAACCCTTGATCTATATAGTTCCCAACTGCTCCGCTGTCGATGTACGCTTCTACGGCATGCATCTTTGACGACTGTTGGTGATTTATTAAGATCATGGGTATCGCAAAGTGTGAGGTCAGTGGCTCTTTCTCATCACTCGACAAACTGACCTCTACGGTTGCCGAGCTTGGTAGTTTTCCGATTCCTTAACTTCATCCTTTTCTGTGGCCCCGACTGTCCTCCTTGTGGGTTTTATTGGGCAGTCTTTCAGAAAATGTCCCATTAACAAAACAAGAGTGGAGGTCGTATCCCTCCGATCTGCATGGGTTCTATGGCGTTGTCTGGCCCCCGTGGCGCATTGTCTTTAGGCCGAACATAAACTACTTGAGAGTCTGCTTTGGACCGGTCTGCTTTTCGGTCCTGCAACCGATGGTCTAGCAGCACGACCAGATTTATGAATTCGGTACAGTCTCCAGGGGGGGGATCAACTACCTGGGCCAAGACATCCTTTAATTCGCCTCATCCGCCTCGATGGAATAACGTGGTTCTTTTGTTTTCCGGCCACCTGGCTTCAGCAACCAGTCTTGTCACATCTCTGTGGCATTGGTCGCTTTGGCAGTGCCGCCGATTGTGCGGAGCTCTTTGAGTCCGCCTGTCCAAGATGGCCGTGGACGGCTTTCCCGTAGCGGCTCACAACGGTATAGACTTTGCACGCTCTTCTGCGACGCAGGCGAGCGGTCACATGATCCCATATAGGAAAGGAAACACGGATACCTGCCGCGTCGCTACTCCTGAATGGGACGCTTCGTAAGTTTCGCCACTAGATAGACGTTCACTACTACGTGATTCCTTGTCACTATTCTTCCCTGCAATTCACTCTCCTTCCCTTCCTTCCCTCCTTGTTACTTTTCCTCTCCAGGCTTAACAGAACCTTGTTTTCCCTCGGCAACTCTCGTGCTTCCGGCACCCTCTCTGACTGGCTGCTCCCTCAACCATCCCCTTCAGAGTAAGTTAGCATTCTTTCTTTTCCCTGGTCCTCTTATCCTTTCATAATAGTTCTCTTACAGAAAGCATATCTTTTCTCTTCAAGGGAAACTGATATAACGTTTCCGGCTTTAGGGACCAGAAATCGTGATTTCCGATAACTTCGAATCTCTCGGCTGAGAGTTCAACATTCTTCCAGTAAGTGTAGATCTCTGCCTTTTCTGCACATCTCCTGAAGTCCTGTGCTTAATATTCTTACCTGTTATCTTACCTGTATTGTATACTCCCAGATGACATCATCGAGATGACCTTGGCTTACCTCAAGACACGCCCGGAGCACCTGTGAACACCATCGTCCAGGGTTTTCTTCCCCTGAGGGTTTCCCTGGGAGGACTTGCTCACACCCGCTCTGGTGTATTTTACCCCCGGAGAGGGTGGAGCAAGATCAGGGGGATTCTTATTTCTACATTTGCTGCATACCAGAGACTTGCTGTCAGATCAGGTTAGTGCAATTTTAGCCTTTGAAGGGTTTTTTCTAAGCTCCTCGGATTCTACCGATAGTGATTTGACAAGTCTATTGACAGTCGCAATGTATGTTAACAAGTCTTGGTTCCCCTGCCGGAGGGATACAAGTTTGTTATCCAATGCTTGTTCCTGGGTATGGCGAGCAAACAGTTTTTCCATTTCTCTCTGGAACCCCCCCATAGTCCTCTAACAACGGTTCATTATGGGTCACCAGCGGCACCGACCAATCCGCTGCACTTCCACTCAAGTATGATAGGATGAAAGCTACCCGAGCTTGGTCATTTGGAAATGCCCCAGGGCGACAAAGGAAGTGAAGGCGACATTGATTTATGAATGCTGCATACTTCCGTGGGTCGCCCGAAAACCTTTCTGGTGGTGCCATGGGAACTGTTCCAGAAAGGTTTTCAGGCAGCGTGATCTGTACTGGTGTGGGGGTATAAGATGGTGAGATAGGATTTTGCATCAGTGGATTTCCTCCAGGCAGAGGAGTCTGCCCTGCCTGCGATTGCAAGAATTTTCTGCTGATTTCGTCGGTTTGCTCCTTGGTCACTAGTAGGTCTCTCCAGAGTTCATTAGTATCTTGTCGGGCTGAATGAACCTCAGCACGAAGGTCCCCCAACAACTGGGCCAATTGGTCGATTTCTGATGTTTCCATGGCGCCCAGGTGGATTATTTATGTGAGGCTTCGCGTTCTGTTTGCTCACCTGGTATCCACGGGGACGTCACCCAGTCAGTTGGTCATTGGTGCCCTTCCCAATGATTCCCTGGTGTGGTCTCAGTGTCGATGGGATTCTGCCTGGAAATGAAGACTATGTTAGGACTGGGCGACCAAAGTAAGTTTTCCCCCACCTCCCTTGTGTTTCCAGCCCCTCCAGGTTCTCTTCTCACCTGGTTGTCGGAATCGGTGGGCTCTCCATCCTGCTCTCTGGGAATGGGCGCGTTGTCTTTTGTGGACGCGGGCGGTCCAGTTACTTCACTGACTGCTGCCCTTGTAGTGTCTTTCAGGTATGTATTATTGCGATTGATGGCGTCGAAATTCTTGCATGCCTTTTCTCTTTTCTAAATGTCTCTTTTTTTTATCTCCCTAGGAGCACGGAGTGTCCGCTTGGAGAACTGGATATGCTGGTCCTCACCGGGAGATAATGGCGCGCTATGATGCAGTAAGGAGGCGCTTTGCATAGCGCAGCAATGTCTCGTCCTCACTGACCTGTGCTTTTCTCTTTTCGTAGGTCGCGGTGAGTTCCCAGCGCAGATGGAGTTCCGGAGCTATGCCGGCCAAAAAGCAACCAACCAGGAAAGTCTTTAAGCGCTTTGTGGTTGTAATGTCTCCACTACCTCCTTTAATGATGTCTTCCTCCTTTTCTCAGGTCCTTCGATCCGGGTGGTGAACTCCACCAACAGAGCTGCTCAGGAGCTGCGAGCAGTGAAGGATGATGAAAGCAGGTAAGATTCTGCTGCTAACCATGTTCTTGGTTTTTCTGCAGGTCCGGAATTCACCAGGCTCGTGAGAAAGCTTGACACGTTGAGCGTCACGTGGCTAGAAGCAAAGTAACAAGAAGCGTGTTGTCTTGTTAGGGTGTGGTTTAAATAGCCACTGTAAAGTAGTCCAGGTAAAGTAGTCCCTAGGCCACCACACCCAAAACACTAGACCGCATAGCTTGGTTCTAGGTATCAAGCTATGTGGATGCCTCCATGTTGGTTGAAAGCCTAAATAAAGTAGTTCCTTAAGCAGATGTCTTTCCTTACTGATGAGCCTGGCCCCAAGAGGGCCTGAGAACTGGATGCCAGGCCTTATTAGTGATCCGAGCCCTGATTCCACCTGGCCAATGGGCTTGCCAGTGGGGATCATGGCTGAGGGTCGTGACATATAGTCAGGGCCAGTAGACAGTTTCAGGACATCTGGAATTAAATAATTTCTCACCCAATTATTAAATGCTAAACTTACAGTCTCTCTTCTGATCATGTGACAAGAGGTCGGATCCGTCCAAAGATTGCTCAAATTCAACTTGGATCGACCTTTCCCGATAGGATATTAAATCTTCCTTGCGCCACAGTCTTACCCAACATTTCACCGGATTGAAACTCCCCTTTGTCATCACAGGTAAGACACCTAATTTCAAACATGTCAAAGAGGATGGCATACTCGGAGGCAAGAGTAACATTTTTTTCAAAAAGTCTTTTCACAGGATTGTAAGGTATTTAAACGCATGTGGGCCCCACATACTGCTTCTCGACAAGATTTTTTCTGAAATAGGTTAAGGGTAGGGGGGCTGCACCCCTTCCATGGCTCAGAAAAAAAGGAATTTATGGTCCAATTGTATTTTTCCATGGAGATTGTTGTTTTGACTATTTGCGGCTCCCAACTTCCAACTTCCTGGAATCTAACCTCCAAGTAGTTAAAAAAAAAAACTACCCGCTCAAGCTAAACATTCCCAATTCTAAAAGAGACTAGCCCTTTTTTGATGAGATAGGCTGGAAAACCATGATCTTTGATTTTTCAGCATTTAATTCAAATTTTTGCTCTGAACATTTAGTCTCAAAGATTAATATAGCCTTTTTTAGACTTACTGGGGTTGTAGCAATTATTGCTTTATCGTCCGCATAAAAGAGCGCCGGACATTTATGTAAACACATTTTTGGTTAATCCTGGCACTCTTTCAGCAAGATGTCTATTTCTTGTATATAAATGTTAAAAAGCAGAGGAGCAAGGGCACATCCTTGCCTTACTCCCATGCTCACCTTAAACGTCTTTGTACATTCCCCCTCATACCAAAGTGAACTTTTGCCTGGTTTTGAGAATACAATGAAGAAATTATAGAGATTATCCTCTGGGGGGCTTTATGAGTTTCGACTATACGCAACAAAGTAGCCCTTGACGCAGAATTAAAAGCAGTTTTAAGATCTAAAAATGCAACATATAACTTCATCCTAGAAAGAATTACATATTTTTGAATTAGAGGAAACAAGAGAAAACAGTAATCGGCAGTGCCTATGTTTTTCCTGAATCCAGGCTGATGCGGGCTAAGTATTTGGTTAGCATCAGACCACAACTGCAAGTGGCCGAGTATGGACTTTGAAAAAATGTCCCCAGCGACATCTAACAAAGAGATAAGACGATAATTCAGAATGGAATCTCTACAACCGTTTTTAAATAGGGGGATAATTACAGTCTGATGCCAAGAAGGTACGATTTTGCTTGTAGAGAGGACGGTATTAAAAACTCTGCATAGGACCCGGCTCCACACAGTCATCTCTACTTTATAAAGCTCAACTGGGATCCAATCCGGACCAAATGCTTTTCCATTCTTCATGAATCTTAGGGCTTCAGCAACTTCAAACATGCTCAGGTGAACATCATGATCTTTCCTGACATCAGTTAAAGCCTTTTTGCACTCGTACAATTCTTCTCCCGGGTGCAACATATATAAGATGGAAAAATGGGACTCCCATTCAATTGAGTGAATCCCACATTGCTGTTCCTTGGATCCTTTCTTCATCTTACCTACCACCATTATCCAAAACAGGGTATTATCCCCCTTTTCTAAAGCCCTATCAATGTCTAGCCATTTTTCATACATGAAAGCTCTTTTTTTAGGCCATTAATTCCTTATAGCTTACTTTCAGGGCTTGATCTGGATTTAACCCTCATTATTGTTTTTTTCTTGGCTGCATGACAATCACTGTCATACCAAGATGGCACGGCGATAGACCTTCTAATCACAACCGGTAGTACTGTGACAAAGGGAGCAAGGATAGACTTAATATTATCTCAAGGGCACAAATCGTTGTTAAATCATTCATTACACTCTCACGACTCAGGAGGATAGCTCAGTGGCAACGTGCTCGCCTTGGAAGCAAGATGACATGGAGCCACATAGGTTCGATCCCTGGGTCCGTGCTTAGAAACCTCTGGGTATTAAGAGTGTTATAAATAACCCATCATCATATCATATATAACTGATATCTGGCCTTGTTCGATTACCCTTGCCCATTTGAATTGTTTTCGTACATTTACAGAGATCATAGTCCTCTGTGAGGTTTCCAGGCATGACACCACACCAATTTCTTGACCCAAACAGATGTTGACAGACAAGGGATAATGGTCACTCTCAACCCTTCCAGTGGACATTCTGACTGGTTCCTTAGTAGAGGCAGGGAATCTCCTCTTAGAGTTAGGAAGAGACAGGTTTCCTATTCATTTTTTTATCCTGAATAAAAGACTTTGCCAACCACCATGCCACCACTGTGACAGACTCCTACTTCTGCGCCCTTACTGCATGCTGTGCTAAATATCTGGACATTGCTTTGGAATCCTCTTCTTTCTAGGATTCTGCATATAATGTAGATAGTATGTGATAGGAATGAACATCTGCATTATCTTTGGTTCTTATCTCCAGATTTGACTCTTGAAACCCTAGTCTTCACAGGTTTTCCTTAATCAAAACTTGGTCTTCTGCACACACTGCTGCATTCTTATTGCCCTAGTCATACTTCAAGTATATTGGCCCACGTTACCTGCACAAGTTCTGTTCACAACATTCCATCGGTCAACCCCTGTTCATCTAGAGCACAATGTAAGGATTTCTGGCAGTAAAAGAGGTCTTTACAGCAAGAAACCGGTCTAGTAATCCCAAACATTTTATTTAAGAAAACACCATTTCTTAGGATCTCTGTTAAAATATTAAAGTTTCATTCTGGATTAGCTTGCTTTAGCAAAACATTAAAAAGTTGGTTTATTCTGCAATACTTTACTTCTGCTATTATTCGTAGTAGAGAAAAAGAAATCAAAAAAAGCTCAAGGGGGGATGAACAAAGAAGCTGCTGGTCCATTTTCCAAATGTGAGATCAGATGCTCCTTAGTATGTAAGGGAACAGACCTTTTCACAGACAAAAGTAGGATATGGCAGCGTCAAACTCCCAGGGTTCTTGTACCTTGTGGGACTAGCAAAATGAACCTGCACTTTCGATCAATTCAAGTGATTGTTCAAAAGGATACTGAATGTATTTTATACCAGATCTACAATTTGGAGACTTTTAACAAATGAAAAAAAGCAGACAGAAAAACCTGAAAACAAGTAGGAATAAATTGTTTCTTGCAAAATAAATCTGGTACTACGCAACTTCTGATGGGTACTGTGAGAAGCAAAAATTGTCCTGTGAAAAAAGATATTCAAATGTGGATGCGTCAAACGAAGGAACAATGTCTCACATACTTCCTAGTAAAGATACCATTCATTAGCAGTGTGGTGTAACCTGGAAAATCAATCTGCATGCACAGCAAACTTCAACATTTACAGGTGGAGGGCCGTATGAAAACGTGACTGGCTAAGTATGGGTTCAAGAGGAAAAGAAGGATACATGTGCTCGGACAAGACTCCAATTTAGCCATGACAAACAATGGTAAAAGAAATACTTGTTAAATAATCCTAAAGCTTTCCTTTTGGAAGATTTAGCAGAACTCAAAGGTTAGGGCTGCAAGAGATGCAAACAGTAAGGAAAATGATGGCAAAACATTGTGGGAGAAAGAACATTAGGTCTATTTAAAAACTCACAAATAGGGGATATGAACGGAGAAAATACTTCAGCTAAATAACACTGCAAGGTCCACATGAAAATAGAAGATGATTAAAAAGTAACAAACTCAATGAAAAAAAGGCATTCAGCATATTGTGACAATGTTCACAATGAGTCACAAGACAATCAGAATAGTTTCCCTACTTTTATCATAAAAATACAAAGGAAGAGTCCAGGCCTAGGGGTGGTCCTTGTATCCTTTCCCTAATTCTTTTTTTTTTCAAAAAGTTTTTATTAACAGTTTTCAGAGAACAAGTAGACAAAAACCCCCTAGCCGAAAGAACCCCCCCCCCACCTCCCTCCCTTCCCACCCCCCTCCAGATCCAAGAGGTCCACAGGTAGCATAACAACGACATTAGAAATAGAAGTATAAAGCATGTTAAATCGGCCAGGGTGGGTTGTTGAATCAGTTTCTCCAAACGGCCTCCTCAAAGGGGAGCTGCGCTAACCATCACAAGCCTTCACAGGTCCGATTTGTCCTGTGAGCTAATAATGCCCAGTAGCTCCATAGCCTTGGGGCACCAGGCACGGCGGGCTCCCGCTTTTAGATATGCTAGCAAATTGGCCCAGTCCGCCGTGAATCGCATGTGGAAACCCTGGATAGAGTAGTTGAGCCGTTCCATGGCCACCAATGACCACAGCTTAGCGACCCACTCATGTTCCTGTGGGGGGTCCCTCGACTTCCACTTCCGAGCCAGGACGAGCGCAGCTGCCAGCATCATTATCACGTAAAGTTTGCGGTCCGATCTAGTGGCAAGAGTTGTCAGCATCCCGTTAAGGCCTAATAAGTCCAGCCATCTGTTTTGACCCAGCTTAACTCCCAGCACCTGGGCGACCGCACCCTGGACCTGAGACCAAAAGGGATCAATGTTTGGACACTCCCACCAAAAATGAGCCCAAGAGCCCACTATGCCACATTCCCTCCAACACAACCAAGATACAATGGGGTATATTTTATTTAACCTGATTGGGGTTAGGTGCCACCTCAACATCAGTTTCAGCCACATCTCCCGGATTTGGATGGATCTTGCAAGTTTCGGGATCTGAGACCACAGTTTTACCCATTCCGGTTCCTCTACGCCTGCCGCTAATTCCTGGACTGCAAGGTTTCTTGCCGCTTGATGAGTTTATAAATGGATGACACCACCCCTTTGTCTCCCGTGTCAGTGTCTAAGTACTTTTCGCACTGGGTGAGGGCGCGCAAACACGCCTGCTTGAGCGACTGCTGGGAGACCCAGTGCCTGATCTGGAGATAGGAAAAACTCTGCTTCTCCCCCAAGCCAAAGTCCTTTTTACACTGCTCAAATTGCTTCACCCTCCCACCCCCACCAACCCTTTCCCTAATTCTTAAGGGGATCCCACAACCCTAGCCCAGGCAACTTACTCCCAACAGATCTGATGTCAATACAGATATCTTTCTATCTCCAGGTGACCCCTACCATCTATGCTATCCTTATTATAGGGAGGCTTTAAAGCTGTAGCCTTATCTAACAAACTCCCTCTTCTTAAGGACCTGGCAGATTAGACTCTTTGCCATGATGCCCTTCCTCCAGATGACCGCCTCTCACCTTTTCCTTTCTCTTGCTCTCTCTGTCTCCTGGTTTTATCAACCCCCACCCTTCTCGCTCTCTCTCGCTACTGTCCGACTCCTGCTGATCTTATTTGCTTCTCTTTGAACCTTACTCCTCTCAACGCTACCACTAACTCTACACTATGCTCCTACCTCTCACGTCGATCAGACAAACACACACTCTTTCTCTCTATCTCACAATCCCTCTCTGCTGTCTCTAGAGCTCTCATATACTCCTACTCTCAACCCCTCTCCTTTAATTCTCCCTCCAAAATTATCTTCAAACAATCTCTCGGTCTCCTCCAAGTCCTCCGCCACCTGCTGCACTCTCTTCTCTAGTCGGTTGGTCATCCTCCAGCACGGACAAACACCTGTCATTGCCAATTGATTCTGCTGTCCTTTTATATTCCTCCAGTTTGTGTCTAGAAGGTTCTCTCTGCTTCAATTGGCTACCCGAATCGTCAGCATCACTGGGTCAATCTAATCCTAATCCCTCTCATCTACTCCCATTCTCAGTAAGGGCTTTGCCAGGAAATCATTTTAGGGCCTTTAGCCCCGCCCCTTTTCATGTCTCCATTTCCCTTCGGCCAGCTATGTGCGCCTCCTACATGGTTTACTTTCACTGATTCTCTTCTGTACTCAACAAGTCAATGTTCACATAAGCTTTTGGGGTGTTCTTCCCAGGTCTCTCCTAGGACTTTGTTGTACTCTACTTGCTCCAGCTCTACTGCTCCCCTGTAGCATGCCTGGGCAGTCCATAGTAGATGTTCGGTCTCTTATTCAGCTGCTAAGAAGAGTCATTTAGCCGATTTTCATTTAGATAACCAGTTCCAGGCCAGGTCTTGACCGTTGGGCACAGGTGCACTGAGGCACTTGAAGACTGAAGCTGGCTCCTCGGAATCACCTAAAAAAAGAGAAAGACACTTGGCCAGGACTGAGGCTGATAGGCATCAGGGCAAGGAAAGGGGTATCAATACAGAATTCACTGCATCATGCAGACTGGGCAGCTTGGGACAGGGGTCCTTCTCAGCTCGCCCATACCATTTCAGAGGTCCGTGGTCAATCTTATGACCCTATAAGGAACAAGATGACCCTATAAGGGACAAGTTACTTACCTGTAACTCCTGTTCTCCAGCATGGACCTGGCATGGATTCACATGCTCATGAATAGTCCATGTTGTCAGAATGGGAATCCTCGGTAAAAGAAAAACAGTTTTGGTTTAGCCTGAAAACTGCAATTTGCTCTACAATCAATCACTGTCCTTTGGGTCATTCTGCCCCCATCCAATGAGTCGTCTCCCTAAACTCTTCCCCTGGTGGACATCTTCAGATTTGTTAGAGCATGTAAAGTGGCAGCATGAACCAAGAAGAGCCACAGGGGGAAGGAGGGAGGGTTTGCATGTATCCATGCCAGACCCATGCTGGAGAACAGGCGTTACAGGTGTGTTACTTGTTCCTTCTCCAGCATGGGATCTGGCATGGATTCATATGCTCATGAACACGATTACATATCTGTACATACATACACCCACGGGAGGTGGCAAGGCTCACCAGAAGCAATACACTTAACCCTCGAACAGACTCACCTCAAACAAACAGGTTGCGTAGCACCGCTTGGCCAACCGGGGATTACTCACTGGAATCCCAGTCGAAGCAGTAGAATCTCGTGATGGTGTGGGTGGCTTCCACTTAGCAGCCCTGCAGATGTCGAGCAGGGGAACACCAGAGAGAAACGCCGTTGTCGCAGCATTGGCTCTGGTGGAATGGGCTCTCGGCCGGCCTGGAAGAGGTCTGTTGGCTAGACGATGATAGTGCATGATGCAGTCGGAGAGCCACCCAAAAATGGAAGTCTTAGACAGGGCTTTCCCGAGATCCACAGTCCAAAATTCACAAAAGTTGAGAAGTCTACCGAAAGTCCTTCTTGCGTGCCACGTGGAACTTCGAGGCACAAGTAATGTCCAGCAAATACAGTTCTCCTTTATGCCGGCGTAGAAGGATTTGGGAAGAAGACTGGCAAAACCAAAGGCTTCTTGAGATGGCATTCTGAAGGAACCTTCGGCAGACAGGTGGGGTGGATCCGTAGCACCACCCTCGTAGCGTGGAAAGACAAGTATGGCTGCTTGCAAGAGAGGGCTTGGATCTCCCCGACCTGCCTGGCTGAGGTGATCACCACTAGGAAAGCTGCCTTCCACAAGAGAAACTTCAGTGGGGCCAGATGCATTGGTTCAAATGGCAGTCCCATGAGCTTCGTCAAGACCACGTCAAGCTCTGAAGCTGGAGCCGGAGCCTTCCCTGTTGTAAAAGTTCTGAAAAGGCCCTTGAGGAACTCCTTTACAAGCCTATGTGACCACAGGGCCCTACCAGCCATCCTGGTGTAATGGGATATGGCAGCCACGTGCACTTTGATAGAGGCGTGAGCCAGGCCAGCCTTGGTCAGGGAAAGCAGATACAGAAGGTGCTGTGACTTGGTGTAATCTTCCGAGCCCTGCTCCACGCTGTGAAGCGCTTCCACTTGTGACTGTAGCATGACAGTGTAGAGGACGCCCTGGCCTTGGCCAGAATCTTCTTGTATTCCAGAGGGAGAGCGTAATGGCTAAACTCTAGGGCTGCAGACCAGCCATGAGGCTAAGCGACGCTGGGCCGTGATGCAGAATTGTCCCGCCTTCTCTGGTAAGGAGGTCGGGAAAAGGAAGCAGGCGGATGGACTGAGCCACTGACAGACAGAGCAGGTCCAGGACCAGATCTGCCATGGCCACGCTGGAGCGATGAGTATCATCCTGCAATGACCACCTTGTAATGTGTTGATCACACGTTGTAGGAGCAGAAGTGGTGGGAAGGTTTACAGGTAGAGCCCCTTCTAAGGGAACAACAACACATTCTAGGCTCCCTAGCTGAGGGAACCTGATGGCGAACCTCAGGCACTTGAAATTGGTCACCGTCGCGAAGAGCTCAACTTGGGGCCCCACCCCACTTGCTGAAGAGACGAGTTACTTGCACTTGCTGAAGCTCCCATTAGTGGCAGGACCGCCGCTCCCTGCTGAGTGAGTCTGCGATGGTGTTCTTGATGCCTGCCAGGTGAAAGTGTACGAAGAACATGCCCTGAAGGATGGCCCAGTGCCACAGGACCTGAGCCTCCCAGGAAAGCTCAGGAGAACACGTCCCGCCTTGCTCTGGATGTAGAAGATGGTGGTGGTGTTGTCGGTGAAGATGCCCAACACCTTCCACTTCAGCTGAGGTAGAAACGACTTGAGGGCCCAGAAGGCTGCCCAGAGTTCCAGGACATTGATGTGGAGGTCCTTTACTTCCGGGAACCAGAGGTCCTTGGCATGGCACTGTCCGGTGTGAGCCCCCCCCCACCCTTCCAGGAAGTCATCTGAGGTAACCTTAACCTCGAACTGCGGTCTCTGGAACGGAGCCCCTTTCGTGAGATGTAGGCATGCCCACCACCATCAAAGAGCTTGCCGAAACTCCTGGTTGAGAATGACCTTGTCCGTCGACGTGCCTGTGCCCATGACCTGCAGCCACCGTGCATCCAGAAACTCCTGAAGCGGTCTCATCTGCAGTCTGCACAGCGGAACAGGGTGGATGCAGGGGGACATTGTCATGCAAAAGACACCACTCCCTCTGGTGGCGTTGGAGGTTCCCTTCCGGGTGTTCCACTATGCTTTATTTGCATCCATTAGCAACGCTTTAGTTCTTTTCTCCCTCAGCGGCGCAGAGGCTTACAGCTCGTTCCTGCGTGTCGCCCTGAGCACTGCAACCCTTTCTTTCAGTTTGGGTAATTTACACTCCTTTTTTTCGCTCTCTCCTCTGCCCACCTTTGTCTTCCCTCCTTGCTTCCCTCTCTTCTGTTCTGCGTCCCTGCCGCCTGTCTTTTGCCCTAACCGTCTGCGTATGCTCTGCATTCTTTGTGCATTGTTTGCTCACTGCTGTTGTAGCGTTTCCTACCACCTCAAGGTACTGCTCTGCTTTTGATCAATCCTGCTCCAGCCTTGCTGCTACTCCTGCCTTCTTACATCAGCTCTGCATTTATCTTTGGCTCTTTGCTTCATTTGCTGGACACTCCTTATTGGGAATTACATCGCCGTCCAGTGTTCTGCCCTGATCTTCACGTCATGACCTTGCTTACTGAATACACCATTCTTTTACTTTGATCTTAATAAGGAGTTCCAATGAGGTTTTTCTGCCTTTGTGGCTTTTCCTCCTCTATTGATCTATCTTCTTGGCAGCCCCCGATCCTGAGTGTGGAAATTACCGGTTGGGTAAGGTGGCTGCTGAGAGGAACAGACCCTTTCTCTTCAGGGAATGCAAGATGACCAGAAAGAAGAAGGTGAAGAAGTCAGGAAAGGATGAAGCTTTGCTAAGTCCTGCTGAACTTTCAGGTGAGAGTCAGGAAGAATCCGAGGAATTGCCTGTTGTTGAGAGTTTGCAACGCCAAACCACATTTACTATGGAGCAACTTCAGGATGTCATATGATATGATATATGGCATTTATAATGCGCCTATACACAAGTGTTTCATGCAGGCTGTGCAAGGACTTTCTCTCGAGGTACAACAATTACGCTTGGAGAATACTACTCTATGCCAAATGATAGGAAACCGTGACACTCCAGCTTCGGATCTACCACCACTGCCTCTAGCCTCCGGTAAGTTTGATGTTTCTCCCAGAATGGTGCAGGAGTTCCTGGATTCCTGTACCATATATTTTACCTTTCAAACCCACGTGTTTGCAAGTGACAGGTCAACGGTGGGTTTTATGGTATCAAACATGACAGGGAACGCCCTCTCATGGTGACGGGCAAGTGTCCTTTTGTCTGATTATGCAGCATTCGTGCAGGCCATTAAAGACATGTTTGAACTCCCTAAGGTAATTTATTCCGCATATGACTCACTCGTTGACATCCATCAAGGATCATCAAATGTCTTGGCCTGTGTTCGGCAGAAACCTGTGCAGTTCCCTTTGGGAACACTGCAAAAGATTTAGGACTACAGGTGTTAGCACTAAACCCACTTGGTAGCAGTCTGTACCACCCAGAGTTACCTGGTAGCTGTGGCTGAGCAGTCAGACTTCCCTCAAGAAGAGTTAGGCAGTATGCAAAGTATACACAATAGGCACTCAGATACAACAATACAAGCAAACACTGACCAGAGCTTTGGTATTAAAGTATAAAATTATTTATTTAAAAACACACTGTTTGAAACACTCCAGCACTCTTATTGTAAAACACTCTAGCACTCTTATTGTAAAACACTCTAAACACAGTTACTATTATAATATATACAACCCTTATTCCTTATTCAGTAAGTCTTAGTTAACACCACTTATTTTCATACAGAGGTGAGCGCTTAACTATAGATGGCACTCCAATAAGTTCATGAAGAAGGGAGGGAAAAAAACCAGAATATGTGAAGATACACCACTCTAAGATTTAGGAACACTTTTAGCAAGGCAGAAGAGCAAGAGTCACTTGTGAGCCAAAGTCCATAGGCTGGGCCGACTCAGAGAGAGCAGAGCACAAATGCGCCCAAGATCACACAGTTACACTAGGCTTAGAAAGTCTTGCAGAGAGTTTGAAAAGAGTTGAGAGAGGCTCAGAAAAGTTTAGCCAGGGTGTCCCAGGCTAACGCAGGTTCGGAAAGCCGGGGGCTAAATCTACCCCGTACAGTCGGTGGCAAGGGAAGCCGGACGGGACACGGTACCTAAAGTGGGAAGGATCCTCCAGCGGTGGCAGTTGTTCCTGGCAGCGGGTGCAAGTTTCGTCGTCGTCCAGGGGAAGAGAAGATCTCGACTTGGAGGAAAGATGAAGGTCGTTGCACTGCAAGGGAAGAAACCAGCCGCAGAGTTTTCCGATTAAAGGTATTACCCTTTAATTTGCGGTCGTGGTACAACGTGGTATCCCGGTTGCCGGGGTGCTTGGCACAGGCAAGGCGGCCACGAGATACATCGGGAAGGCGAAAAGATGGTGAAACTGGTTATCCCCACCAGTCAAAGGAAGAAGACTCTCTGGCGGGAGATCTCCTCTGTCGTTGGGAAAAGTGGTGAGACGGTCCAGCAGGGCTCCACCAGTGGTGTCGTCGTGGCAGGTCGGCTCAGCTTCTCCCTCGTCGGATTCTTAGGTCCTGTGACGACTTCTGAAGTTCCAGTCCCCAAAGCCCTGTTTTTATGCAGAAAACCCCCATTCACTCAGCCTAGTTGTCACTCAAACATGCTAAGTGTTGAGCCGGCCGGCTCACCACTTGGACCAATCAGGAAGGAGTGCGACTTGAGTTAGCTAGGCAACTCAGTCCAGGGTGCCTAAATCCCCCTCCACCCCTCCTAAGTACCCCAGACAGAGTGGCACCACTTTGGAGGGCTTCTGTGGAGAAGCCCGCCAAAAAGTGGAATAAAGGGCTCGACTTGGGTTGGAGTCACAGAAGAGAACACAAACGCCATTTTAGAACCGAGTTTTGGCAAAAAAATACCAACCGGAGAATTAATATTAATTAAATAAACCGGCGGTATGTTCGAGGCTATCGTAATTAAATAAATAAAGATAGTAGCCTCTAACAATGGGAAAATCCCATAGAGAAATATTCGCGGTTGAATATAAAAAGTAGTTTCCACTGCCACCACCCAAAACTCGATCAGGGGGGACGGAGACGTGCCCCCTCGACTAACAGACCCCGGGGCAATTGAATTGCCGCAGCCAGTACGTCCACAATATGATGGTTTGTACTGGTTCAGTTCAGAATTTAAGACTAGTAAAGTCAATGGTGACTTTACATGCCCTAGGAGACAGTAGTCAGTCCCAGGGTATGGAGTCTATACTGGGAAGTCACTATGACACCCCTGTGTTACACCGCTGAGGGTGCTGTGTAACACACAGCACAAAAACACATGAAGCCCTATGGAGTAAAAGACCCCATAGCCCATTAAACACATCTAGAGTCAAAGAAACACACTCAAATCATGCCCAAGAGTGAGGGTAAAAGAGTCTCACTCTTGGCAGGAGAAAAAAATAAACCCCAAAAATCCAGCAAAGCTGCTGGGGGACTCACTAGGTTAGGAAATTCAGCCTAAAAAGAGAATTCTCCCTAACAGCCTATGTGTCGAATATCAAGAGGATGGCCTCCGAGACTACATGGCCTGGAACCGTGCAGCACACCGTCTTCTGGAGAGGTCTCTGTAACAAGATAAAGGATGAGTTGGCCCGGGTTCCAAGCCCAACAACCTTTGCTGAATTGATCTCTATAGTCCTACAGGTGAAATTCCAGCTTTCCGAATGGAAGGAAGAAAAATGTAGGAATCGTACTCCAAGTACCGCTTTTCAGCTTGTTCCTCCAAGTCTTCCAGCAGAATGATCTTCTACAGATGAACCGATGTAGGTTGGTGCCACTCGTGGACCATTAACCACTTCTGAAAGAAAACGGAGGCACGATTTGGGGTTATGCCTTTACTGTGGCTTTAGAGGTGTTAGGGAGAATTCTCTGTTTAGGCTGAATTTCCTAACCTAGTGAGTCCCCCAGCAGCTTTGCTGAATTTTTGGGGTTTATTTTTTTCTCCTGCCAAGAGTGAGCCTCTTTTACCCTCACTCTTGGGCATGATTTGAGTGTGTTTCTTTGAATCTAGATGTGTTTAATGGGCTATGGGGTCTTTTACTCCATAGGGCTTCATATGTTTTTGTGATGTGTGTTACATAGCACCCTCAGTGCAGTGACACAGGGGTGTCATAGTGACCCCCCCCCAGTATAGAGTCCATACCCTGGGACTGACTACTGTCTCCCAGGGCATGTAAAGTCACCATTGACTTTACTAGTCTTAAATTCTGAACAGAACCAGTACAAACCATCATATTGTGGACGTACTGGCTGGGGCAATTCAATTGCCCCAGGGTCTGTTAGTCGAGGGGGCATGTCTCCGTCCCCCCTGATCGAGCTTTGGCTGGTGGCAGTGGATACTCCTTTTTATATTCAACTGCGAATATTTTCCTATGGGATTTCCCATTGTTTTAGGCTACTACCTTTATTTAATTATTTACGGTAGCCTCGAACATACCAACGGTTTATTTAATTAATATTAATTCTCCGGTTGGTATTTTTTGCCAAAACTTGATTCTAAAATGGCGTTTGTGTTCTCTTCTGTGACTCCAACCCAAGTCGAGCCCTTTGTTCCACTTTTTGGTGGACTTCTCCACAGAAGCCCTCCAAAGTGGTGCCACTCTGTCTGGGGTACTTAGGAGGGGTGGAGGGGGATTTAGGCACCCTGGACTGAGTTGCCTAGGCAACTCAAGTCGCACTCCGTCCTGATTGGCCCAAGTGGTGAGCCGGCCGGCTCACCACTTAGCATGTTTGAGTGACAGCTAGGCTGAGTGAATGGGGGTTTTCTGCATAAAAGCAGGGCTTTGGGGACTGGAACTTCAGAAGTCGCCACAGGACCTAAGAATCCGACGAGGGAGAAGTTGAGCCGACCTGCCACGACACCACCACCGGTGGAGCCCTGCTGGACCGCCTCACCACTGTTCCCAACGACAGAGGAAATCTCCCGCCGGAGAGTCTTCTTCCTTTGACTGGTGGGGATAACCAGTTTCACCGTCTTTTCGCCTTCCCAACGTACCTCGTGGCCGCCTTGCCTGTGCCAAGCACCCCGGCAACCGGGATACCACGTTTTACCACGACCGCGAAACAAAGGTACCACCTTTAACCGGAAAACTCTGCGGCTGGTTTCTTCCCTGGTAGTGCAACGACCTTCATCTTTCCTCCAATTCGAGATCTTCTCTTCCCCTGCACGACAACACAACTTGCACCCACTGCCAGGAACAACTGCCACCGCTGGAGGATCCTTCCCACTTAAGATACCGTGTCCCGCCTGGCTTCCCTTGCTACCGACTGTACGGGGTAGATTTAGCCCCAGGCCTTCGAACCTGGGTTAGCCTGGGACACCCTGGCTACACTTTCCTAAGCCTCTCTAAACTCTTTTTGAACTCTCTGCAAGACTTTCTAAGCCTAGAGTAACTGTGATCTTGGCCACATTTGTGCTCTGCTCTCTCTAAGAGTGGGCCCAGCCTTTGGACTTTGGCTCACCAGTGACTTTTGCTCTTCCGCCTTGCTAACAGTGTTCCTGAACCTTAGAGTGGTGTACCTTTCCATATTCTGTCTTTTTCCCTACCTTTCTCACACACTTATTGGAGTGCCATCTAGTTAAGCGCTCACCTCTGTATGAAAATAAGTGGTGTTTTACTGTGACTTATCTGATAAGGACAAAGGGATGTATATATTACAATAGTAAATTTTACAATAAGAGTGCTGGAGTGTTTCAAACCGTGTGTTTTTAAATAAATAATTATATACTTTGATACCAAAGCTCTGGTCAGTGTTTGCTTGTATTATTTTATCTGAGTGCCTATTGTGTATACTTTGCATACTGTCTAACTCTTCTTGAGGGAAGTCTGACTGCTCAGCCACAGCTACCAGGTAAATCTGGGTGGTACAGACTGCTACCAAGTGGGTTTACTGCCAACACCTGTAGTCTTAAATCTTTTGCAGTGTTCCCTAAGGGAACTGCACAGGTTTCTGCCTAACAAGAGGCCATCTTTTGTGTAAGTAATAATAATAATAATTTAGCATTTATATAGCGCTACAAACCCTCGGGTATCTGAGCGCTGCTTATTATTACCCACGGTGTGTGGTGCTCATTTATCAACCTCGGAAGGATGAAACACTGAATCTGCCGGGATTCGAACCTGTGTCAGTAGGCTCTACATTGATGTCAAAGTGAGCGCTCTACTCGGTTCCACCTCATCATCAGAGAAGTCATAGACCCCGTTCCTAAGAGGGACGACGATTCAGGGTTTAGCTATCTTTCCCTCTTCCTTGATGTGTAGCCAACCTGAAATGTTTCATAACCGCCTTATGGTTCTCTGTGTACAGATTATTCTACCTGCAAGACCACCTTTGGAGGTGTTGGCTCTCCTAGACTGTGGAGCCGCAGGATTATTCATGGACACTGTGTGGACAGAGAAGGAGAATTTTCCGATGTGTTTGAGGATAAGCTACCGAAGGAACTACCTCTGTATCGCCCGGAAGATTGTGCTGTCGAGATCATACCTAACAATCTAGTTCCTTTTGGTAGAATGTTCACGTTGTCCCTTGTCGAGGATTCGTAATTCTAAGTCTACGGCAGGGGCATCATTTTTCATTCCAAAGAAGAACACGAAGGAACTACACCCCTGTATTCACTATAGGGCTTTTAACAGGATCACTGTCAGAGACCGCTACCCAATGCTTCTCATCAATGACATCTGAGAAGCGGTTGAAGGGGCAACCGTTTTCACCAAGCTTGACCTCCGTGGAGCCTACCATCTTTTGCGCATACAGAAAGGCGATGAATGGAAGACCGCATTCTGAACACCTTATGGACACTTTGAATATCAGGTGATACCCTTCGGTCCCGTCAATGCCCCCATCATATTCTAGCAGTTTATGGACAGGAAACCCTCTGACATTTTATTCCAGTATGTTATCGTCTATCTTGGCAATATCCTGATTTATTCTCTGAACCCTGATCAACATCGCCTACATACCAAGGATGTTCTTTGTCGCTTGAGGTCCAACCACCTCTCAGCCAAACCTGAAAAGTGTCTTTTTGGAAAGGAATCTGTACCTTACCTTGGTTTCCTCATTTCCATGGAAGGCCTGGGCATGAACCCTAGAAAGGTTTTGGCTATTCTACATTGGCCTTCTCCATCTTCGGTAAAGGAAATTCTACGGTTTATCTGTTTGACAAATTTCTATAGATGTATCATACACAACTTCTCATTTGTAGTGCGTCCTACCATAAACCTTTAGAAGAAAGACACTCTTTTCAGATGGGACAAGATGACTGAAGATGCTTTTGCACGTCACAAGGCAGCTTTTTGTTTGGCTCCTATTCTACTCCAACCCGATCAAACTCTACCCTTTATCATGGAAACCGATGCCTCCATGCATGCCATAGGTGGCGTACTTAAATAGGTAACGATCGAGAGGAACAGCCCATAGCCTTCTATTCAAAAACTCACACCCCGGGCGTGGCCAGCAGCGAGATGGGAAAGACGTGAGTCTCTCCGGCTCCCGTGGCCGCATCACACATCCTGAGGAAAATGCCTGATTTCTGGCTAAATTAGATTCCAGAACACTCCTGACGGGTGCCGGACACCCCCGTGCACAAGCTGGGAAGAAAGCAGCTCAAACTCCGACCGAATCCCCGAGCTTGAGCTCGAAGAACTTTGTACGAGCGCCAAACCAGTCCGCCTTCAAGATGGCCGCCTGCAGACACTGAAGCCGGGAAGCGGAGCTCCACTGAAGCGGTGCCCTGCTCGCCGCCTGCCCACTGGTGTCGGCAGAGGTGAAGCGCGGCCCCCGATACGTGGGCGGACCTCGGCGCACCTGCGCGCCCCTGTCGTGGTGAGACGCCCTCGGCGCCGCAAAGGAGAACCGTGCACCCTCCCAAGCAGCGCTACGGGAGGGGCGGATGGTGACAGGGAGACTGAACGGAGCCTGCGAGTCGAGGCCCGGAAGACCTGCGGTGAGCGGCTGCGGCTCTGAGTGTTGCGCCGGAGCCCGCCAACAGCCTGATCTCACAGGAGCCTGGAGGAGAGCGACGCACAGGAGCGGACGCACGTCCGACGAGCGGGGCCTGGAGGCCGGCGCCGCGGCCTGCACACAAAGACACTACCCGGGGGAGGCCTGCGGCGGCTGAGCACCACACGCAAACAGCGGACACACTATTGGAGGTAGGAGGACACGCGAACTGTACCACCCAAATAGGCCCACCCCAGAAGTAAGAGGGCCGGGTCATCAGAGGAGGCCGTGAGGCCGTGGAACCACCTGGCCGCCATACCACCCACACTGACACTGACCTGGGCGGTGAGGGGGCCCACGGCAGGGTAAGGTCGCGCCCATAGCTGGAGGATTGCAGCCCCACGCGCAGTGGCTATGAAGCGGTAGTACACCACCCAAACAAAGGCCACCAGACCCGGAGAGAGCCCCCCCATATGGTGCGGGCCCCGCACGCACCGCTCCAACCGCCAGGACACCAGGAAGAAAAGACCAAGGCCAGGGACTAAGTGCTGCAGGCCAACCGTGAGGCAATCAGACCCAAAGTAGAAAGGCTCACTGTTGCCAGATAAGACACGGGGGGTCACGACCGGACCATACTCCGCAGAAGCCTCCAAACGCAATCCCAGAGCCAACAACCCAAGAGTGGGTGGACAAAACATACCGTTATCCAGCTACCACAAAAGGATCACCAGGCAAAGACCACAGACACAAGGTGCAACGAGAACCATGGGAAAAGACAAATCCAGAAAGCCTCCCACTCAAAGCAGAATGGATCAATACACCATTCCCCCACTGCAGGCCCCCGACTTACACGCGCTACCCTCAGAAGATGCAGAATCAGAACATATGATCTCCCTGAAGGACGTAATGACCGCCATTGCAGATTCCCTCACATCAATGGAACAAAAAATGGACGGGATTAGCATGGATGTGTCCCTCCTCAGGCACGACCTCCAAAAACTGACGGCCCGCACCGGGGAGGCCGAACATCGTATATCCAACACTGAGGATAGAATGAAAACCGTGCAACAACAGCTCCAAAATGACACATCTAAACTGAAGGTGCTGGAGGACAGAATTGAAGACGGAGAGGGTAGATCCAGACGCAACAACGTGCGCATTCTCGGCATACCCGAGAGAGCCGAAGGCCCCTGCATGGAGCTCTTTTTGGAGCAATGGTTGACCGACCTGTACGAGCCGGACGCCTTCTCCAAGTCCTTCTCCATAGAAAGGGCACACAGAGTGCCCACAGGCAGACCTCTACCCGGCGCGCTTCCACGCACGATAATCGCAAAGTTTTTGAACTACAGGGACCGTGATGCCCTACTACAGTACGCGCGTGCGAAAGGCGCTGTCACATTTAACGGCTCCAAAGTTGCCTTCTTTCCCGACTACACAAGGGAAGTCCAAAAGGCGAGGCAATCCTTCGATCATCTCAAGAAACAACTGCAAACAATGGGAGTGAAGTATGGCCTGCTCTTCCCGGCGCAACTCAAGATATATCATAAAGGGACAACTGTCCACTTTAACGACCCCAAGGAGGCCTGGCGATGGGCTGAACAAAACACAGACGGAGACTGGTCCACCCCCCGTGACGTCGGGCGGAGGAACCGTAGGTCTCCACCAGACCAACAGCGAGAGGCCCGCCGACCACCAGCACAAGACCCGCCGGAGGACATGGGGGGCTGACCACAGCCCCAATATTAGCCAGACGCCTGAAGCCCCGTGGGGTTACCCAGGTAGAGACACAGAACCATTTGTTTACACACGCATACGCAACACCAGGCAACACACACATACCTGATGCAGCTGCGGTACACCCCAAAACCGCAACACGAGGAGAGCCCCCCCCCGGGGCTGAATCGAATCCCACGTACATTACACGTGACTGTTCCCCTCCGGGCATACCTCGTGCGGAGGGTTTTCATCCCCTGGGTTGCTAGGAAGGGGGAAGCCACCTGTCCTGAAAGTCAAACTAAACGCATATAAGGTGTCCAGTTGATGCTGAGGGGTAAAATCCCCCCCATCCCCCGGGGAGTGAAACAAATCCCACGTGCTGCACATGGGTAGTTTCCCACGGGGACCTCCTCTAGAGGAGCAGCACCCGCCCCCCTAGGCTCCATCTAGGGGAAAGTCACTTTCACCTGAATGTAAGTTTAGTACATGTTAAGTGTCCGGTTGACACCATAGAGCTGTTGTTTGGGCGACCAATGCTTCTAGTTGGGAGGAGTATAGGGTGGGGGGTTAGGGGTTTGTTAAGGACAGCTTCAGGTGGGACCAATCAAACTCATAAGGGAATATGGCTGGAATGGATGTCGGGATCCCATGGGCAGGGCTCCAATGGGTGTATATCGCCACCGGAGACATTGAGGGCTAATATCATTAAATGCTCATATGGCAGAGGACAACAGTAAGGCTGATGCCCTCAGAACACTAAGGCTCATGTCTTGGAATGTAAATGGCCTGGGCAATGCCATCAAGCGTCGTCTGGTGCGCCAATTCCTGAATAGACGGAGGGCTGATATAGTGTTCCTATCCGAGACACATCTTGCAGGCACAGAATGTACCCTATTCAAACGTACGAACTATAAATTAGCGTTCCATTCCAGATTCACGATGGGTGCAAGGGGCGTCATGATCCTGGTACAAAAAAACCTCCCCCTCCACCTCCACACGGTGACCCAAGATACAGGCGGCAGATACATATATGTGACGAGTGAGTTGTGGGGACAATCCGTGGCACTAATAGCAATTTATGCACCACCAACCCTACTAGAGCCACTACTCACCGACATCACCCCGCTAATCGCCAATGATACCTCTGACTACATGGTACTAGGTGGTGACTTTAATGAAGTCATGAACGTAACCCTGGATAGATCACATATACGTAACAGAAACCCTAACGTCCCCACCAGACTGGCCACATTCGCCAACGCACTCGGCCTTTGCGACGTGTGGAGAGAACTACACCTAGACACTAGAGCGTACTCCTTCCACTCCGGGGCACATGCCTCGCTCTCCAGATTGGATTACTTTTTCACCCCCGCTACCGACCTATACAGGGCACAGGAAATAAGCATGCTACCTAGAGGTATTTCTGACCATTCTCCGATTGAAATGGTACTCACTACATCCTGGAAAATCCCACCACTGTGCTGGCGCCTGAATAGCTACCATCTGGGTGACCCTGAGCTGGTCGACAGACTACAGGAAACTACCAATACTTACTTTGAGCTAAACACACAGGCGGGAGTGAACCCTGAAACGCTGTGGGAAGCCTATAAAACGGTCCTAAGAGGCGCGCTGATCTCGTGGACGGCGGCCCAAAAGAGGCAGGATATGCACAAGATCCTTGAAGTAGAGACACAAGCCAAACAGTCAGAGGAGAGGCACATAAACGAAAATACGCAAGCCTCTAATCGGGCGTTGCTATTAGCACAAAAAAGATTGCAAAGCATTGCGATGGATAACGCTAGACAGGCACACACTGCAATGAGAGCAAGGATCTATGACACAGGCGACAAGGCCGGCAAGATGATGGCATGGCTGGAAAGGAAGGAGTAGGGACGCAACCATGTCCGAAGACTTGAACTAAGAGGATCAAATGCAGGAGTAACAGACCAGGAAATAACTCAAGGCTTTGAGGAATACTATGCTGAGTTATACGGTGAACCCACAACTCCGATGGACGCTACGATCATGGACCACATTGAAATCCCTGCCCTAAATGAAGCGCAGCGGCAACAACTGGAGCGGGAGATCACAGAGGAAGAGATCCTAGGTGCCATCTATGGTCTCCAGTCCGGTAAGACCCCTGGCCCAAATGGCTTCCCGGTGGAGATATGGCGTAAGGTAGGCGCTAACGTGATAGCCCCCCAGTTGCTGAAAATGTACCTCCACGCACGAGAAAAGGGCACTCTCCCCCCAGACCTACGAGAAGCAACAATAGTAGTGATACCCAAGCCGGACAAGCCCCCAGAAAGATGCAGTTCATACAGGCCCATCTCGCTCATTAACTCGGAGACTAAGATACTCGCAAAACTGCTAGCGGATCGGCTACAGAAGGTAATTCCCGCCCTAATACACCCGGACCAATGCGGCTTTATGCCACAAAGATCAACCCGCATGAACCTCCGCAGGCTATTTTCAGCGTTGGAAAGGGCCAACAACATACAGGGACCACTAGCCCGGTTAGCAATCGACTTTGAACAGGCCTTCGATTCAGTGAGATGGGTAGCTGTCTGGACCATAATGCACCGCATGGGCTTCGGTGAAACCTTCATGAGTTGGGTGCGACTGCTGTATGAATCCCTGGTTGCTAGGACTAGGGTCAATGGAGATCAGAACTGTTCAGGCTGGGAAGAGGTACAAGGCAGGGCTGCCCACTATTGGCTATGATATTTGCCATCGCCATCGAACCCCTGGCGATCCTACTGCGAAACACTCAAACCTGGGAGGGCTTCCGATGGTCCGAGACCTGGGAAGACCTAATATCTCTTTATGCGGATGATCTTCTCATCTACCTAAAGGACCCGAACGCTTCCTGCCCCAAGGTCGTGCAACTACTGAGGCAATATGAGGTATTTTGCAGACTACGCGTGAACTGGTCCAAATCCATCCTTTTCCCTATAGGAGGCACCCCAGTGGCAGGCCTAGCTTCGGGCCCCTACCAGATCGAGAAGGAGCAGTTCAAATACCTGGGAATACATATCACAACGCAACTCACGGAATACACAGCACTGAACCTCTCTCCCCTGATAACGAGATTTGCAGAGGACACCCGCCATTGGATCTCCTTACCACTTACGCTGCTGGGTAGGGCAGCTCTGTTCAAAATGATTGCCCTTCCCAAATTCCTATACATCCTGCAAAACGCGCCTTTGTACATCCATCATCAGGACTTTCACAAAATTGAATGCATCCTCCGGAAACTGCTTTGGAAAGGAGGACACCCAAGAATTGCTCTTGCCACTCTTCAGAGGTCTATCTGGGAGGGAGGGATCGGGTTGCCCAGACTGCAATCATACTACTGGACTGCCCAAATGGAGGTGGTGAATGATGCTCCACGGCGACGGGAGCCTGCCACACATCAAGGGCTTTCACTGTAACGCCACGGCGAAACCAATAGAGCACCTCTACAGAGACCTGGACAGACCTCCGAAACCAGACATGATATCTCACATAATGAGAATCTGGAAGGAAGCGTTGCGATACTTAGGCTGGGGAGGGAATATTACTCTGGCCCAACCGTTGTGGAACAACTGCAACCTGCCCGAAATACGTAAGCTGCCAAAATGGCCCGAATGGACCCAACGCGGAATTTCCAATGTCAGAGACGTCGTGCATGAGGATAACCTGGCGACATTCGGGACGTTGCAAGAGAAATTCTCCCTGCCAGACACAGAAAGATTCCACCATATGCAACTAGTCCATGCTTGGACGGCCCATCGACAGCTCATACAAGATCTGCCAGAAAGCTCTCCACTAGAGCGTAACATAGACCAAGACCGGGTGGAGCGGAATGTTACCTCCACAATGTACAACGTAATATCCTCATTTGCGACACCTGAGCTATCCAGTCTGAAAGCAAAGTGGGAACGTGACATGGGCCAGCTTCTGCCAGAAGACTGGGTGGAGGCCCTGATGTACCCGCGAGAAACAACTATATCCTCAAGGCTTCGACTGGTCCAGCTGAAGATACTGCACTGCACCTATTACCCAAGAGTGACCCTCTTCCTTTGGGGAAGGGCCTCGGATGCAAGATGTCTGCGCTGCAAGCGAGAGGAAGGTAACTTTTTTCATATACTCTGGGACTGTGGTAACATCCAGCAGCTATGACAGAAATGCTGTGACAAGCTGTCCAGAGTTCTGGGTAAACAGATACAGAGGTGCCCGAGGCAACTGCTTTTGGGGATCTCCGGGGAATTGAACCTCTCCCGCTATGAGAAACTGTTATGGTCCACTGCGATGGCGGTTCTCAGGCGGAACATTGCTCAGCTGTGGGAGTCGGAGCGCACACCCAGCTACGACCAATGGGTTACAGATGTGGACATATGTGCAGTAATGGAGCATCGTGTGTACAAAGCGAGGGGTTGCCCGCAAAAAGCCGAAAAAATATGGAAAAGGTGGGAGGAGGATGACTGAGAATCAGGGGCAAGTACTGTAGCCGCTGAGACTGTGGGAGGCCCACCAGAGGGGAATACTGACTCTGTTAAGCGCACCCTGTGACACGAGGACTTCCAATGTCGATTCCGACGGACTGTCGCACCGTGGTCCCTGAAGCTGTGTTGTTAATGTTATTGTTTTTCTTGTTCACCTCGCTCCCTCCCTGCTATCCCTCCTTCCCCACCCTCCCCTCCTCTCCCGCCCCCTCCTCTTTTCCCCTCCCCATGTCCCCTACCCGGAAGGCAGAGAGGTGAATGTAATGTTGTTTTAATTTAAAAATCAATAAAATGTTTGATAAAAAAAAAAGATCAAAAAAAAAAAAACTCACACCCCAAGTGAACTTGGAGAAGGAATTGGTAGCCATCCGGGAGGCCTGCAATGAATGGAGACATCTTCTCCTCAGAGCACGACACACTTTCAAAGTAAGGACCGATCATCGGAATCTCCAAGGCCTCCAAAATACTGATTGTCAAAACAGCAAACAAGCCCAGTTGACTCATTTCTTCCTGCAGTATGATGTCACCTTAACCTTCCTTCCGAGGAGATATGACATAGTCGCAGACTATCTATCTAGGACTCCTGATTGCACTCGTTCTGTTTACTCTGAGAAGGAGAAGATCCTGCAGGGTAAGACCTTTAAAAACAAGGTTTCTTCCCTCCTTCAACGTATTCGTCAGACCAGTGCTATCAACACGTTTCCTGAACTTCAGGGTAAACTACTTGGCAAGGAAGGACTCCTTTTATTCAATGAACGTTTGTTTATCCTTACACACACTTTACAGAGGCAATTGCTATCACAGCATCATGATTTTCCCAGTGCTAGTCATTGCGGTTCGTCTTCCACTTACAATCACATTCAACGCACCTACTGGTGGCTGTCTGTCTAGAGAGATGTCTTTGAATATGTTAAGACTTGTGATATTTGCTCCCAAAACAAATACTCCACTTCCAAACCTTTGGGTGTACTTCAACAGGACATAATTCCCCAAACTCCATGGTTACATATTACAACCAATTTTATTGTGGATTTGCCCACTTCTCAAGGTTGTACTGCTGTAATGGTGACAGTTGACTCAGCAAGATGGCACATTTCACCCCCTCAAAGGAGTTCCTTCGGCTCCCATAATGGCTGACTTATTCCTCAAAGAAATGTTTTGTTTACATGGGTTTACGGGGATCTCAGTAGACGTCTAATTTTTTAAAAGCCCTGTGTTATAGTCTTGGCATCTCAAGAGCCCTCTCCATTGGCTATCATCCCCAAACTAATGGCCAGATGGAGAGGCTCAACCACACTGTGGAACAATATCTTAGGTGCATTCCATCTGTTTGCCAAGACAACTGGGTCTTTCTCTTACCCACTGCTGAATTTGCATGCAACAACTCCATCTGCTCTCTCCATTGGCTATCATCCCCAAACGAATGGCCAGATGGAGAGGCTCGACCACACTGTGGAACAATATCTTAGGTGCATTTCATCTGTTTGCCAAGACAATTGGGTCTTTCTCTTACCCACTGCTGAATTTGCATAGAACAACTCCATCCACTCTGCCATCAAGCTGAGTCCTTTCTTCTGTTATACCGGTATTCACCCACAATCTTTGCCCATTTCTGTGCCTCGCTCCACTAATCTTCCCACAGCAGATTACCTACTCAAGACCATAGCTGAGAACCACCAGAAAGCCTATATCATTCTCCAGAATAGCTGAAGTACCAACACAAGTTTCTCTGATCTGCACTGTGGAAGCAATCCCACATGGGAAGTTGGCAAGAAAGTTTGGGTGTCTAGCAAGTTTCTAACCAGGTAGATGTTAAACGAATCTTCACGAGATCGTGGGTTACCTCTGCTTCCTGTAGACCGTGGAGTTGAGGTTGCCAGTATGTCGATGTATGATGGCCGATGAATGGGTAACGCAAGAAATTAGCCCAATCCCCTCCTGACGGTATAAGACAGGACGGCACTGAACCAACTCCCAACGCCACGGGTGGCACTTCTCAGAATTTGCGTGACGTCGGGACAGTGTTTCCACTTGCTGAGAAGGCTCGATGAAATCACCGATGATAACAGGGCTGAACTCAGGAACTTCCAAAAGGCAGTAAAACACAGGTACCGGCAGGGCACAAGACAGGCAAAGGAAGGCAAACTGCAAGAAAAAGCAGTACTGACAGGAGAGTCCCCACTACAACTAGGAACCCAGACAGGACCTACTCTACCCTAAACCAGGGATAGGCAAGGTATCAGAAATAAAGGGCAGAAAGAGTAGGAGGACCAGGAAGCAAGATGGAAATAAGGAGATGAGGCAGGACTAGGCACAAAAAGTTAGAACAGGGAACTGGAGGGCTGGAAAACAAGCGCCAGGACTCCAGCAGCACATACACAGTAACAACCGTGTTGAGACGCGCTGTCCCTGTGTATGCGGTGCCCTTTTATGGCCCGGGGTCAAAGCGAGGCTTGGAACGCATGTTCCGACACTGCGCATGCGCGGGACGTCGAATACTGACGATCCGCGCATGCGCAGATCCTCGCAAGATGGCGGCGTCCACGGTGCCCATCCGAACCGCGGGTCGGCGTGAGGAGAGACGCCACCGCGGGTACAATCTCCATGAAGGAGGAGACTGCTGCGGCCGTGGACCAGGGACCCCAGGACAGGTAAGTGGCGCCCGCGAGCGCGCGGCGTGACACCATACCCCCTCCCGGACAACCCCGGAGCACCGGGTTTCCAAGGGTAGCGGAGATAGAAGTCCCAAACCAGGTGCGGTGCATGCACGAAGGAGCGCGGTTCCCAAGTACGGTCACAAGCAGGATAACCCTTCCAGCTGACCAGAAGCTGCAGAGCACCTCGCCAAATCCGTGAATCACATATCTCCTGCACCTCAAATTCAGGGACCCCCCGAACCAAGACCGGGGTAGGACGGGAACAGGTACGACCCATAACATCGGGCACGTAGGGCTTCAAAAGGGAAACATGAAAGACAGGATGGATCCTCCAAGAGCGAGGCAAAGACAAACGAAAGGCAACAGATGAAATACGCCCTGTGATGCGAAAGGGACCAAAAAAGCGGGGGGCTAGTTTCACAGGTAAGTTGCGTACCGGTAGATTCTTGGAGGACAGCCAAACCATGTCCCCAACATGAAGGACAGGCTCAGGGCTCCGTCTCTTGTCAGCCTGCTCCTTCATATGTGCTTGTGCCGCTGCCAAGGTACCGGCCGCCAGATGATGTTGATCGCGGATCAGGGACACCAGGGCATCTGCAGATGGAACGGCACTGGAAGATGTTGGATGAACAGGCAGCAGTCTGGGATGAAGACCAGTAGAGCAAAAAAAAGGGCCGAGTCCGGTAGCGGAATGAACAGCGTTGTTGTAAGCTGCTTCCGCGGTGTCCAACCATTCCGACCAGTTGTCTTGGGTAGCATTGGCATAACAACGTAGGTATTGCTCAAGGGTCTGATTGGTACGTTCCGTCTGTCCATTAGTCTGCGGATGATAGCCGGAACTCAGGGCTCGCTGAATGTCCAAATGCCGACACAGTTGGCCCCAAAAGGAAGAGATGTATTGAGACCCCCGGTCTGACAAAATCTTCTCCGGAAGACCATGAAGACGACACACCTCGTGTAGAAAACATCGTGCCATCTGGGATGCAGTGGGCAGCTTAGGAAAGGGCAAGAAATGAGCAGTCTTGGTGAAACAATCCACCACCACCATTATACACGTGAAACCACCAGACAGGGGCAGGTCAACGATGAAATCCGTGGCGATGGTATGCCAAGGGTACGGAGGCGTTGGCGTGGGTTTCAGAAGACCAATGGGCCTTTTGCGAGGAATCTTGGTCTGGGCACACACAGGGCAAGAGTCCACGTAGTGCTTTACCAATGTAGCCCATCCAGGCCACCAGTACTGTCGTGCAACCAGTTCTTGTGTTGTGCGGACTCCACGGTGACCGCAAACGACGGAATCATGACAATTCTGTAAAACGATTTTCTGGAGTTCCAATGTGGGAACGTACAGACGATCCTTGAAGAACAACAAGCCGTCACGTTCCCTGATGTCAGCACGTTGTAGTATCTGTGTTCTTGAGGGATCCGTTCGTGTGGCCTCAGTCAACTGTTGGAGCTGGGGTGTCACCATCGATAGAAAATGTTTGGACGCTATCAGAGGTTCCGGTTCCTTGACACCTTCAACGTTGTTTTCCAGAGACCGAGACAAGGCATCAGCCTTAGTGTTCTGGGAACAAGGAATGTACGTGACGGTGAAATCGAACTGTGAAAAGAAAAAGGCCCAACAAGCATGACGGGAGGTTCTGCATTGCAAAGAGCGCAGGAACTGTAGATTACGGTGATCCGTGCGAACCACCACCGGGTACCTCCCACCCAGCAAGTGATGTCGCCATTCCTCGAAGGCAGCCTTTATCGCCAGTAATTCTTTTTCTATCACTGCATAGTTTCTCTCACTCACTGACAATTTCCTCGAGTAATATGCCACCGGGTGCTCTATTCCCGTGACTGCATCTTGCTGTAGTAAGACCGCCCCAATTGCGTAGTCCGAAGCGTCCGTTTCAACCACAAATGGTTTTACATCATCTGGATGTCTAAGAACAGGAGCCGACATGAATGATCTTTTTAATTCCAGGAATGCCTCCTCGGCCTGCGTGTCCCAGAGAAACGGCACCTTGGTACTGGTCAGGCGGGTTAGACTGTTGGCCAGTTGAGAAAAGCGTGGAATGAAACGCCGATAAAAGTTGGCAAAGCCCAAGAACCTTTGAAGTGACTTCACGCCATGTGGCGATTTCCATTCTTGTATAGCTTGCAGTTTTGCGGGATCCATCTGTACTCCTGTGTTGCTGATCACATAACCCAGAAACTCCATGCTCTCCCTATGAAATTGGCATTTTTCAATTTTGGCATACAGGCCGTTGTGTATTAATCTTTGGAGGACTTCCTGTACATGCGCCACGTGTGCAGTATGAGTGTCAGAAAAAAACAGAATGTCGTCAAGGTAAACCCAGACAGATATTCCAATAAGGTCAGAAAAGACATCGTCCATGAACCGTTGGAAGACTGCCGGGGCGTTGCAGAGTCCAAACGGCATCACCCTGTATTCGAAGTGACCAATAGGTGTTTTGAAGGCCGTCTTCCACTCATCTCCCTTCTTAATCCGCACCAAGTGATAGGCCCCTCTTAGATCCAGCTTGGTGAAGATCTGTGCTGATTTCAGGGATTCGATGATGTCCCGGATGAGTGGTAACGGGTACCTGTCCTTCCTCGTGATCTCGTTTAGTTGACGGTAGTCGATACAAGGACGCAAAGTGCCCTCTTTCTTCTTGATGAAGAACAACGGGAATCCTGCAGGGGATTTGGACGGCACTATGTAGCCCTTGTTGAGGCAATCCGTAATGTACTCCTGTAGGATGCCTTTCTCGAGTTGAGTCAACGAATAGATCTTGCCGTGGGGAATGATCGCACCAGGCAGGACGTCAATTGAACAATCAAAGTGCCGATGGGGTGGTAGTGGTATGTCCTCAGGCTTGGAGAACGCCTTGTGGTATCCGGCATATTCATGAGGAACCGATTGAGTGGCACATAAACGAGCAGATACATCAGCAGGATTGAGGGACTCCAAAATTGCAGGAAAGGTTTCGTGAAGTACACAGTCACGAGGACAACGTGTCGAAGAGAACACCAGGGAGCGAGCGGTCCAGTCGACCTGGGGATTGTGAACCAACAGCCATGGTAAACCCAGCACCACCGGAAATGAGGGAGACTTGATGACGTCCAATGAGATACGTTCGAGATGCCCTTCCACAGAGAGCCACAAGGGATCGGAGTGTTGGCAAACCGGACCAGAAGACAAAGTAGAACCATCGATCACCTCGACCACCGTTGGTCGTTCCTTGTTATGTAAACAGATCCCATTGGCAATCGTGAACGAGGCATCGATGTAGTTGCCAGATGCTCCGCAATCCAGAAGGGCCCAGGTCTTCACACACTTTTCAAGCCAAGCAACACCGACTTTCAGGATCAACAAGGGTACTGAGTTCATGGGAGGAAGGACGGATTCAGAAGGGCGGCCCGCTGCTGCCTTCGCCTCAAACAACGGGCCTGTTAGTTTTTCTGTTTCTTCAGAGGACGTATCGGACAGGTGCCTAGAAAATGGCCAGAACCACCGCAATACATGCACAAGTTCTTCTGTCGTCTTCTTTTCTTTTCAGTCTTGGATAACGGACCTCAGACAGCACCCAACTGCATGGGTTCTGGACCTACATCGGTAGAAACAGCCGGTGCGGGGTTCTGTGCTGGAAGAATTGGTTGATACCTGTCAGATCTGCGGCGTTCACTCCGTCGTTCGGTTAACCTGTGGTCAATGCGTAAGACTTGTTCCACCAATGCAGGCAACGTTTCTGGCTCCGGAACGTGCAGCAGTTCGTCTTTGTACTCCTCTCGCAGTCCCCGACGAAACAAGGTTTTTTGAGTGATTTCGGGCCATTGTGAATCGGTTGCTAATCGTCGAAACCGACTGATGTAGTGGATTATGTCACCTGACCCTTGCTTGATCTCCATTAATTGATTCTGGGCCATGGCTGCCAAATTGGGCGGTTTCAAGACGTCCAAAAAGGCTTTCTCGAAGGCAGCGAAATCACCCAACAGAGGACTGTTGGTAGAGACCAAAGGTGCGGCCCAGGCGAGTGCATTGCCGGTTAGATTTCCAAGGATATACCCGATCTTAGCCTTGTCTTGAGCAAAATGAGTAGACCTGAATTGGAAATGGATCCGACAGTGAGTACAGAACTCTGCCACTCGACGCGGATCACCATCATACTTCATCGGAGTAGTGTAAGCCATGGAGTTCTCAGGCGGTGTGACAGGTTGTGCGGGATTAGCCAAACACCGATCCAATGCTTGTCTGAGGGTGTTGTTCTCCTGGCGGAGAGTGGTCATTTCAAGACGCATGGCACGCATTTCTTCACGTAGTTCCTGCATGCCGTCCATGTCGGGACTGGGGGATAGGCGTCTCAATCTGTTAAACGAATCTTCACGAGATCGTGGGTTACCTCTGCTTCCTGTAGACCGTGGAGTTGAGGTTGCCAGTATGTCGATGTATGATGGCCGATGAATGGGTAACGCGAGAAATTAGCCCAATCCCCTCCTGCCGGTATAAGGCAGGACGGCACTGAACCAACTCCCAACGCCACGGGTGGCACTTCTCAGAATTTGCGTGACGTCGGGACAGTGTTTCCACTGGCTGAGAAGGCTTGATGAAATCACCGATGATAACAGGGCTGAACTCAGGAACTTCCAAAAGGCAGTAAGGCACAGGTACCGGCAGGGCACAAGACAGGCAAAGGAAGGCAAACTGCAAGAAAAAGCAGTACTGACAGGAGAGTCCCCACTACAACTAGGAACCCAGACAGGACCTACTCTACCCTAAACCAGGGATAGGCAAGGTATCAGAAATAAAGGGCAGAAAGAGTAGGAGGACCAGGAAGCAAGATGGAAATAAGGAGATGAGGCAGGACTAGGCAGAAAAAGTTAGAACAGGGAACTGGAGGGCTGGAAAACAAGCGCCAGGACTCCAGCAGCGCATACACAGTAACAACCGCGTTGAGACGCGCTGTCCCTGTGTATGCGGTGCCCTTTTATGGCCCGGGGTCAAAGCGAGGCTTGGAACGCATGTTCCGACACTGCGCATGCGCGGGACGTCGAATACTGACGATCCGCGCATGCGCAGATCCTCGCAAGATGGCGGCGTCCACGGCGCCCATCCGAACCGCGGGTCGGCGTGAGGAGAGACGCCACCGCGGGGTACAATCTCCATGAAGGAGGAGACCGCTGCGGCCGTGGACCAGGGACCCCAGGACAGGTAAGTGGCGCCCGCGAGCGAGCGCGCGGCGTGACAGTAGATACGCAGATCCAAATTGTCAGCCCATTACGTAGGCCCCTTCAAAATCACCTCCAAGATCAACCCTGTTGCCTATTAAACTCCAATTCCCTCGACTGTGTAGCCGGATTCACCCTGTTTTCCACTCATCCCTGTTGAAGGAGTTCAGAACAGACCAGTTTTCTAGAAAGAGGAGGAGTCTACCTTTACCTGATTCCGAGGATCCGAAGAATTTGAGGTGGCAAAGATCTGCGATTCCCACTATTACAGGGGTTCGCTCCAGTATCTTATTCATTGGAGGGGATACACTATAGGGGAATGGTCTTGTGAACCCTCCTCCAACGTTCATGCACCCTGGTTGGTACGTCGCTTTCACACACTGCATGTGTAGTGCAGGAAGCCTGGACCCTTCTGGGTGAAGGGGGGGGGGGATATACTGTCATGCACAGACACTGCTCCCTCTGGACAATTTTTACAACTAAAACGGAACAGTTCGTTGAACACCACCTTTTTATCTGAAGCCAATATGCCGAGTCAGAAACTGAGAACAAGACAATATCTTAAATTAATAACCAAACAAGCTCTAAAGAGATCCATCAATAACAATTGAGAAGCATTCCTAGAGTATAAGGCAAAACCACTAGGGAGTGCCGGTATTGTTTTTGTGAGCACATATAAACTATTGCCAAATGGCATCACTAAGATTATCAAGAGAAATTGGCATGTTTTACAAGGTGGCGATTGCGCCCTGAAGACACCTTTGTGTGCTTTCAAAAGATCTGCCAATTTAAAGGAGTTGCTAACTAAGAACGATATTTCTCAGACAGGTGAACATCAGAAAAGTTTAACAGAATTGTGGGGCATTCCACGGTTGACTGGAAATTCTCGTTGTGGACTCTGCATCAATTGCAAATTGTCTAGTCTGACAACAGAAGTCGACATTGAGTGAAACCAACTATGGACACAAAGACAATTTAAAAATTGGAATTCTAGCAATATTGTCTATGAAATCTGGTGCCCATGTCCAAAGATCTATACTGGGATGACAAAAAGAAAGGTTAAGGTGAGAATTTCTGTACATCGCAGTTGTATCAAAAATAAAGTGTTAACAGCTCCACTGGAGAATCACTTTATAACAATGGAACACAGCAGTGAAGTGCTGAAATGGACAGTATTGTTGCAAATTCCATGTATGCAGAATGGAGGCTCTACTGCTAAGTTGTTACAAAAAAAGGAACAATGGTTGATTTTTTTGTGTAATTCGTCAGTGACCGGTTTAAATGAACTGGTCGAATGGCACAATCTATGAGGGTTTTACCTTTTGACACTACAGTTAACACAATACGCAATTGCAAGTAATTTTGGGTGATCTGTACGAGTCACTAATTGTAAAAGGTGGCAGGCGCTACACATGTAGTGCGTAAGGGTTAATCAGTTTTTCCGGTTTACACCTAATAAGTTGAAGACAATCTGATAGTTAGCTGTGAGACGCAATAATGTTTTTGACATTGTAGGAGTCAGATGACAAGAGTCACATGACGTTACGGACGGACGGACGCAGAAACACAAGCCAGCCAAGATGAAAGACACAGTAAGTGAATGTGACCGTGTGTGTGTATTGTGAACATAATAAGAGACAGGACCTGATGCTCTTTTGCGTTCGAGTTAGACTTTAGTTAACTGCACATAACAAGGGTTTTTTTTAATTATGCCTTGTAGTCATCTGAAGCCGCGGTCGCGAGACGCAGCAATATTGAAGCTCGTGTTACGTGTGAAATACCAGCAGAGGAACTGGCCGCTGTAACGAACGATCGCTGTTCAGTGCGTGTAAACGCCGGCGAGTCAAGTGCTAAAAGGTAAAACTAAGCCACAGAAACGAAGAGGTGTAGAAATGTTTTAGCAGGAAGAGCTATTAACAGGAGTTTAAGTATGCACCAAGCGACCAGAACTCTACAGTGCAGATTTAGTAACTAATCGATACATGTTGACTGGGAATAGTGCGCAATGCCAATGAGAACTCGTGAAATGTTTAAAGTCAACTAAACGGTTCTATGTGTAAGACTGCAGTCGGTCACGCAGAAGTTATGGAGAAAATGTCTTGTAGTGAAGCAACAGTCCATAACATACGAATTTGATAATGATATGGTATGAATGGGTAAATCGTTATTGAGCACAACAAAATGAGTTAGTGTTGTGTGCAAGATTGCAAGCTGGAATAAAGTTTGATACACGGTATGTTTGACTCTCCTATTGTTGTTTGCGTCACCCTAATAGGTAGTTGTCTACTCAGAAGACACCCACATCCACACACCGATTAACCTCTTAAGTGCCAGGCTATTATGAAGTCTATGTAAAAAGGACGAGTATACTCATCCTTGGCACTTAAAGGGTTTTAATGACTAAATAAGTATAGTAGTTCGGTAATCCATCCCAGGTACATTTGTGTGCTTAGCAGGTCCAGGCAAGTTCAGTTAGCTGTATTACTGACAGCTGCTTATCTGTGTTTTCTCCTAGATAAGTGTGGACGTAATGGAGAAATTGAGGTGTTTTGACTTATGCTACCTCAAGATTGAATGCTTAAAATCTGAAGTTGTTGATCCCCTGAAGTAGTTCTGGAGGAAATTAAGTCATAAAATGCAGAATGAAACATGTTGGGTTTGCTTTACTTACTAAATGGGGTCTGTGGACATTAGGGTGGTCACCATCAAGACGGCCTTACTAGTCGGTCTTACCTCGGCTCCCAGAGTCAGCGAGATTCAGGCCCTGGTCGCCTCTGTGCCACCTTTCACAAGGACAAAGTAGGCATGCGGACGCACTCAGCATTTCTGCCCAAGGTCCCATCTGCATTTCACCTAAACGAGGAAATAGTCCTCCCTACGTTCTTTCCTGATCCCAAGGATGATGCACAGAGAGTGCTGCACTGCCTGGATGTCAGGCGTGCCCTAAAATTCTACTTGGACAGGACCAAGGGCTTCCACAACTCGGACGCCCTGTTAGTTACGTTTGGCGGCTCGAGGCCAGGCTATCAGGCCTCCAAGGCTTCCATATCCCACTGGATGGTTGCTGCCATCAAGGAAGCATATGAGGGTCAGCACAGGCCGCTCCCGGCCAACATGCATGCCCACGCAGTCAGGGCCAAGGCAACGGCCATTGCATTCCAACACCATGTCCCTTGGCAAGTCATAAGCAGGGCTGCCACCCGGGCCTCCCTCTCAGCTTTCTGCAAGCATTACTGTTTGGATGCAGGCTGGGGTACAGAGACCGCAGCCGGATGCTGAGGAGGCGGCGGAGGTTGTGGAGTTGGCTGTGGAGCCCGAGGAGGCAGATGCACCGGGGCCTGGCGGCCCGATGAAGGAGTCTATGGTGCCTCTAGCATGCCGGGAACGACTTCCCTGAATGCGTCCTCGATGATAGCCCCCATCTGTGGAGACCTCATGAAGCCAAGGAATTTGTCGAAGAGCACCTCCTCACTGGCCAAAGAGGCGGTAGGGTTTACCGATGGGGTAGCGGGGGACTGCTGGAGCCGCTGCATATCTAGTCTGTATGGGCGCATAGGGGTAGACTGTAGGCCACGTACCTGGTTGCAAGCAGTCCCACCTTGACACTTTGGAATGGCGTTGGACGGGTGTTCCTGATTGGCGCGGCAGCCATTTTGTCAAGCTGCCTGCCACGTGATGCCCAGCCCGCTGGGTCTGGCCTGGTCCAAGACTCTAGCGTGTGGATCACTGGGCCTACCCTGCACCTCGGGTCTCGGCCCGGTAGGTGTGACACTCTCGACCCGGCGGTCGGTAGACCTAGGTATAGGCGCCCCCTCGGACGAATTGCTTAGCCCCTCCGCCATCACGCCGGTAGAAGGGCAGAGCCCCTCTGGTATAAGCCCGGTACAAGAACCCTCTGGTCCCTCGACACTGCGTCCGGGAGGATCCGAGGACCCCTCACCCCAAGGCCGGTAGCTTTAGCAGTCTCGGTGCACGCATCGGTAGAAGGACCTGGCCTGTCCCTCCCGCGTGGGAGAGTCCCTGGGAAGGAGTCTCCCTTGCGGGGTGCGCTGGAAAATATCGGCCCTACCTTGGACCTGGGACAAAGCTTCACAAAGTTCTTGAGATCCTCTGGAGGCGACTTCTGGAAGAGCTCGCTCCACCTGGCTAGTCTGTTCTTCAGAGCCTTCGAGGACAGCGAGTCACACGCCGAACATGATTGCCAACAGTGGTCTGGGCCAAGGCAACGTAGGCAGAAGGCGTGGGGATCTGAAGTTGGGAAGAGGCCATTGCAGGATGGACACCTGCTGAACCCTGTAGAAGTCGACATGCGCCAGGGAGGAGCGTGACGCCTGAGGACCGAGTACCTGAATGATAGATAAGACAAAAAAGACAAAGAGAAGAAGTAACCGTGCGTGGAATTACGTGGCCGAAGCCAAACCCAGGAGCGCTGATGAATTCGGCCCACTCCTGTCGATGCAGAAAAGGGACTGAGGTGTGGCGCCGGAGGGCAGAGTCAGGGCAGCGCATGCTCCCTGAACCGCGCACCCACGCGCCTCTAAATTTAAAGGGGAAGAAGGTGGTTTCTGGTGAAAAAGATTCCGTCTCCCGTCCCTTGGAAGGGACAGCCGTACAGTATGGAGGAAAGGGGACGGGACATAAGAGTATGAGTTGTTATAGAAGCTTTTTGACAAAAGGATCCAACATAGTTCATTAATTTTGCACTTCATTGGTTGTAATTTACCAAAAGGTATAATATGTGTTTGTATGACATGTTTTAATGAATTTGTGATATTTTGTATTAAATATGTACAAATCATTTTTAGGCTTTTTACATTGTAATTGTGCACATAGTGTGAATAAAATGTAATGTTTATATTTAAAATTGGTGATGTTTTACAGTTCTATATTTGTTTGATGAACTGTCAAATTTGCGTCCATATCACGAATAGAAAACAAAGTGAAAGAAAGGTCCTGTAGTTATCGATTGTCCATGGTAATTTTCAGGGGTGAACCCTTAGCTCGTAAAGATTCCCCTTGTCTCTTCTTTTTGTTGTTGGTTACCGCTCCCTCTGGCGGCACTGGAGGTTTCCTTCTGGGTGTTGCGCTCCGCTCTATCCGCGTCATTAGCAACGCTCTTGTTCTTTTCTCCTTCAGGGGCGCACAGGCTTAAAGCTCATTCCTACGCATCGCTCGCAGCGTTGCAACCCTTTCCTTCAAGTAGGGTAAGTTACGCTCCTTTTTTTCTCCCTCTCCTCTGCCCACCTTTGTCTTCCCTCCTTGCTTCCCTCTCTTCTTCGTCCCTGCCTCCTGCATTTTGTCCTAACCTTCCGCGTATGCTCTGCATTCTTTGCTTTTGTGCATAGGTAACTCGCATCCGTTACTGCGTTTCCTACCGCCTCCACCTACTGCTCTGCTTTTGATCAATCCTGCTCCAGCGTTTCTGCTACTCCTGCCTTCTTACATCAGCTCCACTTTTATATTTGGATATTTGCTTCTTTTGCTAGACACACCTTCTTATTGGAAATTACATCGCCATCCAGTCTTCTACCCTGATCTTCACGTCGTGACCTTGCATAATGAAGACACCATTCTTTTACCGGACCTTAATATGGAACCCCGTTCCAAGTAGGTTTTTCTGCCTTGGTAGCTTTTCCTCCTTTACTGATCTATCTCCTTGGCAGCCCCCAGATCCTGACTGTGGAAATTACCAGTCGGGCAAGGTGGCTGCTGAGAGGGACAGACCATTTCTCTTCAAGGAACGCAAGAATATGAAGAATTGCCTGTTGTTGAGAGACCTCATAACCAACAATGACTTGATGGTGCGCACTGTTGAGTTCTGCACTGACGACAGGTGCTGCACCTTCCCCGGGATGTCCATCGGCCCTTCCTCGGAGAGGATCACTAAGCATGCAACCGTGTTGAGGCGAGTGCCAAGGAACAGAGCATTCTGCGATGGCTCCATTTAAGACTTATAGTTGATGGTGTGTTGGATTGCTAGCGTGTGGGAGCAGATCAGCCAGTCATCCAAAAAAGGGTACGCAGCCACCGGAGCCAAACACTTGGTGAACACCCCAGGCGCTGACTTCAGACTGAAGGGCTGGGCCCTGAACTGACAGTGTTGCCCCTGGAACACGAACTGTAGGAACATCCAATGTTTTTCATGTATGGTGACTTGAAAGTAGATATCCTCCAGGTTCAAGGTTGTTAGGAAATTCCCTTCCTCCAGCTGGCCGAGCATGTGCTGCAATCTGACCATCAAAACCTCTGGGATTTCAAGTATTTGTTGAGGTGTCTCAAGTCTTGGATTGGCCGCCACCCTCCTGACTTCTTCCGTACCAGGAAGTATCTGAAGTATACTACGGAGCCCCGGAGGTACTGAGGGACGGGCTCTATTGACATGCCACAGGAGGAATGCGAGAACAGTGTGTTCCAATTCCAAGGTTTGTCGCTGGTGAAGAGTGTCCAGCACCCATTTGTCTGTGGTGATGGTCTTCCACTTGTGGACAAAGCTTGCTAACTGACCGCCCATTGCGGTGCAAAAGTGGGGGCCCAGATCTGAGGCCGGTGCAGGCCTGCTTCAGCATCTGTGTCCTGGCCTGTGGGCAACGACAACGCTGTCCTCCGCTACCAAAGGCTTGGAAGTACGCTCTGTAGGCCTCCTGGGTGGTAGAGCGTGAGGGCTGGTAACAGGGCGCAGAGTAGGCCTTAGAAGATCTGCCAGATTTCCCTCTTGAGGAACTAAAGGACGATGATCTTCTTTGCCTCAATATCCCCAGTGACATTGCAGTCTCTGTGGAGTATCTCGTCAACTGCATATCTAAACAGATTGTTCCTGTCGAAAGGTGTATGCACCACTTTGGACTGCACAGCCTCCCCTTCACACCCTTGTCCTTAGAAGAGGAACAGTGCTTCGAAGGGGTCAGGAACCTTCACACAGAAGGTGGCCCCCCCACCAGCAGGCTCACTGTGGATGGAGACGGTGAACGTCTCCTTTACGAAATGGGCCTGTGTCCACTGTGACCCCTGTGGGATTCTCAGCATGAAGTCTAGCCTTCTTTTGGATCCTCTGGCCAAGGGCATCATCAAAGTATCTCAACCTCTTTTCAGAGTGAGCACGCTCGTGGAATCGGCTAGTACTGGGTGAGGCATAGCTGTGCCTGGGGGCCGAGTCAGAGGCTTTGCCCACCTTGAGCCATGCTGCTAACCTGCGGTAACAGTTCTTTCTGATCTTCAACGGAAAACCACAGCAGGTCTCGCAGCCCTCCTCATAATGGTCCGGATGCATGCAATATAGGCACTTGAGGTGCCAATACTCAACGTAGACGTTCTGCAGTCCACACTTGGCGCAGAGCTTGAAGAGACTCCTCTTCTCTTCCGACATCATTGAGGTGCGAACTAAGGTCCAATCCTGGGCCTTCGAAATCTTTGAAGAGAAGATCCGGAATGGACAGTGATCTTCACCGACAACGGGTCCCTGCTGCAAGTAGTCGAGTGACGGTTGAAGATGGAACAAACGTCAGTCAAAAGAAACTTTTTTTTAAAAAACTCGAAATATCAAAAAAGGCTCAAAGAGCGATATGAGAGGACTCCCAACACTGAAACATGCAGTAGAAATCTGAAGATGGGGGAAGTATGACACAAACGACAGTGATTGGTTATAGAGCAAAGAACACGTAGCTTACCAAACTGGTAATGCACTTTTGTTGGGATGTTCCTCTGACGTATTCCTTATCTTTGATAAATCCACTTCCACCTTGCTGGCCTCGGAACCTTTTCCCAGTAGAGGGTGCTGCGCGTCAACATCCCTCGAGTCGGGGTCCATCGAAGGCCCCCGTTTTGGCGCCGACATCACCAAGAGTGCAAATAGTCTCGTCCAGCGTCCGTTGCTCAGTTCCATTTTGAGATGTTGTTTTGCTTTGCATGAATTGGTTAATAATCTTAAAGGAGCGTAAGCTGCAACTACAAGGAAAGTTTTACTGCAGGGAAGGATGGGAGGGGCGATCAGGAATACGTCGGAGGAGCATCCCATCGAAAGAACGTTACCAGTTTGGTAAGTAACTTGTTCTTCGAGGGGATTGTGTCCTCCGACGTATTCCTTATCTTTGATAGACTCCCAAAGCAGTAGTATACAGAGGAGGCGGGAGCAAAATGGAATGTATCCCTCTAAGGATGCACAGAGTGCAAGACAGCTTTCCCAAATTTCGTCTCCTGGCTAGAGGAGGAATAAAGACTGTAAAATTTGGTACAAGTGTGTGAGGACGACCATGTGGCAGCCGCACATATGTCCTTAATTGGAAATCCTCTTTGGAGAGCTGAAGAGGCTGCAATACCCCAGGTTGAATGACCACTAATATGTTGAGGGGGCTCTTTTCCTGCTAATTTATAGTATTCTATAATAGTTAAAATAATCAATCTTGAAATGGTTCATTTTGTAATGGGCAAATCTAATTTGTGCCTGCATATGCCACAAACAATTGGTCTGCTTGCCTGATCCTTGCAAGTCTGCTAATGTAAAAGCTTAAGGCACGCCTTGGATCCAGCTGAATTCTGAATTCTGAGACCACCTTTGGGAGAAAATTCGGCTTCACTTGTAGAACAACCTTATCTTTGTGAAAGATTGTATGTGGAGGTTTGCAAGATAAGGATTGTAATTCGCTCACTCTTCTGGCAGAAGTTAAAGCCACTAGAAAGATTGTTTTAAGAGTAAGAAATCTTAATGAACAGGAATGAAGGTGTTCGAATGGAGTATCCATTAAAAATGTTAAGACTAGGTTTAGGTACCACAATGGAACTTGAAAGAGTTGGAGGAAAAACATTAGTTAACCCTTTCAGAAATTGAATCACTAAGGGCAATTAATATGAAGGCTCCTCAGCAGTACGCTTAAAGATTGACAGCGCTGCCCTTGATTGTTCCAACTTGAAGACCTGAATTTGCTAAATAAAGCAAAAAAGATAACACCATCGGTGTATTACATGAAAAGGGTTCAATATTCTTTTCTCTACACAAGCTGCAAAATTTGTTCCAATGGCAGTGGTATAAAGACTTGGTTGCTGGCCTTCTGGCTGAAAGCAACACCTCCATTACGTCATCCGGGAGATCCCAATCCTTGTATCTCAGCCTTTCAGAAACCAGGCGTGAAGGTTGAGGGTCCTGATATCCAGATGGAGAACCTGACCTCCCTTCTGTGAGAGAAGATCCTCTCTTTGTGGAAGACAAATCGGAGGACAGATGCCATGTCTAGAAGATCTGGGTACCACGTTCTCCTGGCCCAATCCGGGGCAATTAGGATCATGGGTTTCCGGAATCTTCTCAATCTCCTGATCATTTGAGGAATGACGGGGACTGGAGGAAACGCATACAGAAGTGGAAGTTCCCAGTCCACTACGAACGCATCCCATAGAGCTCCTCTTGGGGGAAATTTCCTTGAGCAATAATGATCACACTTCCGGTTGATACTGGTGGCCAACAGATCCACTTGAGGGGTTCCCCAAAGCGGCGAAGATCTGTTGACGGACTTCATGAGCTAGTTCCCACTCGTTGGAGCCTGTTCTGCCTGCTCAGAGGGTCCACCATCAAATTCTTCTCTCCGGCTAGCTGAACTGCCGATAGAGAGATTCCTTCTTGGATTGCCCAAAGCCAGAGCTGCATTGCCTCTATGCACAGTGGCAGTGATCCTACGCCTCCTCTTTTGTTGAGGTAGTTCATGGCCACTGTGTTGTCCGTCATTATCAGGACATTTTTTCCCTGTACTAATGGCAGGAAAGCTTTCAGCGCTAGTCTGATCGCTCTCAGCTCTAATAGGTTGATGTGTAGTCTGGACTCCGATGGAGACCAACGGGCGCTGATGGTCAAGTCGTTGGCATGGGCTCCCCATCCCGTGAGTGAGGCATCCGTGACTACTGTTATCTCCGGCCATGGTTGCTAAAAATGTTCTCCTTTCAAGATGCTCTCCCGACAGGCCCAACAATGAAGGTCTTGAGCCACTCTGTCCGGGATTAGTAGGAGCTCTGACATTCTCCCTGAGAATTGTGACCACTGGGTCCTTAGTGCCCACTGGAGAGATTTCATTCTCAGGCGAGCCTCTGGCACAAGGAAGATGCAGGATGCCATGAGGCCGAGCAACCTCAAAAAGTTGAAGGCTGGTAGACGTTGGGCATTTTGAAACCTGGTGACCATCTATAGAATATCTTGAGCCCTCACCTCTGGTGGCGAGGCATTTCCCAGGGATGTGTCCAAGACTGCTCCAATGAACTGGAGTCTCTGTGATGGCATCATCTGTGACTTCTTTAAGTATAGGGAGAAGCCCAGGTTGTGGAGGAAGTGGCAAACAATCTAGATGGATCTGAGCTTGTTCCGGGGATACTGCTCTGATCAATCAGTCGTCCAGGTAGGGGTAGACGTGAATTCCTTCCTTCCTTAGACTTGCAGCCACAACCGCCATTAGCTTGGTAAAGACCCTCGGGCGGAGGTCAGCCCAAATGGCAGAACTCGAAATTGATAATGAGAGTTGCCAATTGCGAACCTCGGTATTTCCTGTGTTTGGGATGGATTGGCACATGGAAATAAGCATCCTGAAGGTCTAGAGATACCAACCAGTCCTGAAGCTGGAGGGCTTGAAGGATCTGAGAAAGGGTTACCATCTTGAACTTTTCTTTCCTGAGGAATTTGTTCAATTCTCGCAAGTCCAAGATGGGTCTCAATCCTCTGTCCTTCTTTGGTACTAGAAAGTAGGGGGGTACCAAACCTTGTTGCTCTCCGCTACAGACCAGTTCTATGGCACCTTTCTCTAGCAGGTCTAAAATCTCCTACATAAGGAGTGGACTGGAAACTTCAAAGAGTTGTTCCCTGGTGGATGGCTCTGAGGAGTTTGTAGGAAAGGCAGGCAGTAACCTTGGGCAACTGTCTCCAATGCCCAAGCATCTGACGTAATAGCCTGCCATTCTGCCATATGTTGAGTTAACCTGCCTCCTACTGGTGTCTTGTGAGGGAAGACCTCAGAGGGGTTTAGAAGCAGGTGACGCATATGCCGAGGGTAAAGTAGCACTTGCTGGTGCGGATTTGGTTCCTTTGACCCGTCCACCACGGGTAAATCGTCTCTGGCCCCTTTGAGCTGGCTGTCCTGTGCCTTTTCCGAATGCGGAGTAAAAGCAAAAAGGACATACCCCTCCAGGGTGTACCTGTGGGGCGATTTGGAGTTTGACGGATTGCAGCCCCAAGAGATTTCACTGCCACTTTGGATGTCTGCAATTTCTCCAGGCTGTCATCAGCCTTTTTTCCAAATAGAGAAGTGCCGTCAAAGGGCATATTTAGAAGTATGGCTTGAACATCAAGAGCAAAACCAGACTACTGCAACCACGCAAATCTGCGGATTGTGGTACTAGCCGCCATGGCCCTGCTGATGTAGTCAGCAGAGTCAATGCCTGTTTGAAGGGACTCACACATTGCATCCTTCCCATCCTTGATGATGTTCAAGAATGCTTCCCGTTCTTCCCCTTCTGGAAGACAGTCAGCTGCAGATGAAGCACACTCCCAAAGGATGTGACTGAATCTTGCTAGTGTGCAAATGCGTTGATAGATTTAAGTGCCATACTGCATGCCGAAAACATTTTTTTTTTTTACATGGCGTCAAATCTTTCGTCATCCCTGTCTTCTGGAATAGTGGGGTATGCCGATTTACTGCTAGATGAAGTCAACTAGACTCTCTGGAGTTGGATGCTTGCTTAGATATTAAGGATCTGAAGCTGACACTCTGTATTTAGCAGAGAGTTCTTTTATTTACTGCAGGGATAACTCCAGGAGTCTCCCAATTTGCAGATATTTTCCTTGCAGTGCAGCAGGAAAAGGGACGATGGGATCCTCTTGGGGTCCTTTATCTAATATATCAGTAAGGTCATCTTGCTGAAAAGAGGGTGCAGGAGTAGTCCACCACATAAATTGCATTATTCTAGCCATAAGGGCCCTGAAAGGTATCTCTGCATGTTCTCCAGGTTCTGGTCTAGAAAATTCTGCATGGAGAGGTATCTATACCACTGGCCTCCTGTAGAGACTCTTGTAGATCTTTCTATGTTTTCTTCAGAAATTAATTCCTCTGGAATGGGTACTGTTCTTTGTAGTCCAAAAGTACTCTCATTGTCAGAGTCCTCCACTTCCTCATATATAGAGGCTTAAGCTCTGAAGTAATCAGATCTTGGACAGGGAGTAAAACTCAATTCTAAAGAGGAAGGAGCCAAATTTGTGGTTACTGCTTGTAAAAACATTGTGGTTGTCGACGTGGACGTTGTAGGCTTTGACAAACCTGTAAAAGGCGTTGAAAACATCAAAAAAGGCCTTGATAAACTCGAGAGGATCGGAATCCTACTCTGCGTTGTCGAGATTGTCGATGCCACTCTCGACGTCATGGTCGGGGCTTTCGACACCTCTGGTGCCCGTGGTGTAGTAGAGGTTTTAGGCTCATCTTTCATCGGCGTTGAAGACGGCGTCTGTTAGGGAGAATTCTCTTATAAGGCTAATTTCCCAAACCTAGTGAGTCCCCCAGCAGCTTTGCTGGATTTCTGGGGGTTGTTTGTTTTCTCCTGCTAAGAGCGAGACTCTTTTTCTCCCACTCTTAGGCATGATTTGAGGTATGTCTTTGACTTTTTGTGTGCTTATGAGCTATGGGGTCTTTTACTCCATAGGGTATCATCTGTTTTTAATGTATGCGTTACACAGCACCCTCAGTGCAGTAACACAGGGGTGTCATAGTGACCCCCAAACATAGACTCCATACTCTGGGACTGACTACTGTCTCCCAGGGCATGTAAAGTCACCATTGACTTTACTAGTCCAGAATTGTGCACAGAACCAGTACAAACCATCATATTGTGGAAGTACTGGAAGGGGTTAATTAGATTGACCCTGGGTCTGTTTCCAAGGGGGCACTGTCCAGTCCCCCCTTGTCGAGTTTCTGGCTGGTGGCAGTGGTTACCACGCAAAATATTCCACCGGAATATTTCCTATGGGATTTTCCCATTGATTTTAAACACACCACTTTTTGGTGTAATGTTAAAGATACCGCCGGTTTATTTATTTAAAATTAAATTACTGTTTGGGTCTTTTTGCCAGAACTCTTTTCTAAAATGGTGTTCGTGTCCGTCTCTGTAACTCCAACCAAGGTTGGGCCCTTTGTTCCACTTTTTGGCGGGCTTCTCCACAGAAGACTTCCAACTGGTGCCACTCTGTGTGGGTTCCACGGGATGTATGGGTGGGGGAATTGGCACCCTGGTCTGCGTTGCCTTAGCAACCCAAGTCGCACTCTGTTCTGATTGGGCCAGTGGTGAGCCGCCCGGCTCACCACTTAGCATGTTTGAGTGACAGCTAGGCTGTTGAATGGGGGTTTTTCTGCATAAAAGCAGGGCTTTTGGGACTGGAACTTCAGAAGTCGCCACAGGACCTAACAAATCTGAAGAGGGAAGAAGCTGAGCCATCTGCAACGACGACACCACCGGTGGAGCCCTGCTGCACCGACCTCACCACTTTCCCGACGACAAGAGGAGATCTTCTGCTGGAAGAGTCTTCTCCCTCTGAGCTGGTGGGATCAACCAGTTCGCCATTTCGCCTTCCAGGACGTCTCTTGGTCGAATCGCCTGTGCCAAGCACCCCGGCGGCCGGATAGCCAAGCTACACCAACTGTGCGGCTGGTTTCTTCCCTGGGCAGTGCAACGACTCCAAGTTTCCTCCTCGACGAGATCATCTCTTCCCCTGGTCGAAACCACGAACTGCACCCGCTGCCAGGAACAACTGCCAATTCTGGAGCTTCCTCACTCTTTAAGGTACTGTGTACTACCTGGCCTCCCTTTCTTCGGTTTGCCCAAGGTGACCCTTAAATCCTTGGCCTTCCAAGTGGGTTGGCCCCCAGACCTTCTAACTTTGTCTTTTGAATCACCCCAACCTCTTTTGAACACTTCTACAAAGACTTGAATGCATTGCTAAGCCGTGTAATCTTGGGCACATTTCGCCTTGCTCCATTCAAAGTGGGCCTGGCCTATGAACTTTGGCTCTACAGTATACCCTGTATACCCTGCCTTCAGTAACTTGATTTTGTCTCTTAAAAGTGTTGGGAACTGTTTTATTTTTATTCCTGTCTTTTTCTCTCCCTATAACCTAATTATTGGAGTGCCATCTAAGTTACACGCTCACCTCTGTTTTGACAAAAAGTGGTGTTTTAGCTTTGACTTGTCTAGTAATTGCTAAGGAAGGTGTAAATACTTTTCTGATTGTGTTGGAACTTGCTTTTGATTAATAGTGCTAGTGTATTTTCTAAAGTGTGTGTTAAATAAATAATGATACACTTTTGATACAAAGCTCTGGTCAGTGTTTTCTTGTTCTACTGTGTTTTTGGCCCTATTGTGTATCCTCTGTATACTGCCTAACTCTTCTTGAGAGAAGTCTGACTGCTCAGCTACAGCTACCAGGTAAATCTGGGTGGTACAGACTGCTACCAATTGGGTTTACTGCTTACTCCTGTAGTCTTAATCTTTTTGCAGTGATCCCCAAGGGAACTGCACAGGATTCTGCCTAACAGCGCCGATGATACAGATTTGTGCGTCGAAGGTCCTTTCGACAATGGCGTCAATGACGCATTTTTATCCGATTATGTTTTGCCTTTACTCGAGGGTTCATGACGCTCTTGAGTATTTTTGCTCGCCAGGTTCAACGACTCTCAGCGTTTTAGTTTTTTGGGTCTTTCACCCCGGGTATCACCTCTAGGCATCTCCGAGCGGGTTGAGGCTGCTATCTCGAAGACCCTAAGCATTTTTTCACAAAATTCTTCCCACTTAGCCAGAGAGCTGTGTTTTGTAGGGTGGGTGACCCTTTCCGGGGAATTTGAGGGAGATCTATGGTGCCTCTTCTTAAGAGTGTCTCGATCACAAAGAATGATGGGAACTGCTTCGAGATCTCGATTGAGAATGTCTCTTTTGACGGCGAGGAGACGAATGTCTCGACTCAGCCGAGGAAAGTTTTGAAGGGGTAGAAGTTTTAACAGCCTTACCTCTTTCTAACTTCCCCTTACGCTCCTTCAAGGCTTTCGCCGTCATGGACATGCAGTTCTCACACTCTAAACACTGATGCTCTGATCCCAGGCACAACAAACAGATCCTGTGAGGATCCGTTAGAGACTTCTTTGCACAGTCTCGACATTCTTTAAAACCGGATCGTGGAGTCGATGGTTCGGATGAAGAGGCCATCGTTAGAAACTTAGATTTTTCGAAGAATTATGAAGATTTTTTTTGAAGAAAGGCTTGCGAAGTGCGGAAAACCGGAGCTGAACAAAGGACGCTGTGCAAGACTATTTGTACTCATGGTGACTTCAGCGCCGATACGAGGGCCTTCGAAGGGATGCCAACGTGCAGCGCCCGCTATTATAAAAAAAATTCCTGAGGCCAGCAAGCTGGAAGTGGATTTGTCAAAGATGAGGAATACGTCGGAGGACACAATCCCTTCGAAATACAGTTTTCAGGCTAAAGCAAAACTTTTTCCTATAGCAAGGATTGCCAGCCTGACGGGGAATAATCTGGAGCATGTGAATCCATGCCAGACCCCATGCTGGAGAATAAACGTTTATCATAAGTGTCAATTAAAAGCTATGGGTTTGGTAAATAATCAATAGACAGTCAAAGTGTGGTTAGAGGCCTTTTTAGCGGGAACAGGATCATAAACCAAACTGTGGAGAAAAGGGGCTGGGCACAAGTGCAGTTTCCACCTGCTGAACAAAGGAAATACACTTAGAGGTTTCTCTGAAACTCTGTGCCCTCAAGCGGAAGTAAGGTAGAGACCAAGTATGATGGAGACTCAACAAAGCATTACCAGCTCTTCCTGGGTTTTTGTTGAAAAGGTTTTAAGCGGAAGAAGAAGCAAAAGTGTGAAAAGGCACTTCTGAAGGTAGAAACAAGATGCAAGGGTCTCATATCGATGGAGCAACCTTTTCTAGTAAATTATTGGAAAGAGATGATCAGAAAGGGATTTGGCTCATGGCAGAGCCTGGAGGCAGACGGGTCAAAAGAGTATCAGCTGCTTAAAATCGGTTAGAGGCGACACCCAAGACTTGATATTTTTTTTGAAAGGAAAAGTTAATTGGGCCTTAATGCATTTGGTGGGCGAGAATGGCTCACGGAAGTTAATAGGACCAGATCAGTGAATTTAACATGGACGAAAACATATTTACCAGTAATTTTCTTTCTATGGCTTCTCCTCCCAGAGATTCCTCATCTGAACAGATATTCCCTGTGCCAGCTGTTCTCTGAACATTCCAACAGAGGCCATAGTATAGCTCGCCAAACACCCTCTCTGGCTCTTGCACTCTGACATGTCAACAATGCATGTATAGCACACAATATGGTAGAAGTAATACTCCTCTTTTTATTTTTTACGGCACCTCATCTTCCTCATCCCTCACATGAAGAGCAATCAAGAAGACAGAGTCCCCTCATTCCTTTACCTCAGTAAGCTTCATCAAGGTACGATGGGATGGCAATAAGAAATCTGTGGAGTAGAATCCACAGGAAGAAGATTACTGATAAGTAATGTTTCCTTCAAGCAAGTGTATCCTACCACAAACAAATCATGTGGATGGACACCTAAAGCAGTAAAAGCAAGAATTGGAAGGGCTGAAAGCAAACTAAACGAGAAAACTCTGCAAAACTGCCCTTCCTAATCGAGCATCTGTGCCAAACAACAAATGTTTTCTATGGTATTTAGAACAAGTGTGTAAGGAACACCATGTTGCAGCCAGACACATTTTATTCAGAGGAACACCCTTTTGCAATGCAGAGGACGCTGCCACCACTCTGATAGAGTGAGCTAGGAGCCCCAATGGCACTACTTTCTCAGCTTTCTCATAGCACATGTTTATGTACCAGACAATCCAGCTTGAAAATATCCGTTTAGTACCTCCACTTCCCTATCATGCCTGAGAAAAGGAGACAAATAACTGCCCGTCTTGGAGAAACTGAGCTATCCTGGTCATAAAGAACAAATTGCTTACGTTTCCGTAATGAGGAAAGTCATTTGTCTATTGGATTCCTTCCTCCAACTGATTCCTCATCTACGTTAGACTCCCACAGCAGCACATAGATCTGGAGAGCAGGAGGACATCACCTAAAGCAGAACTCTCTTGTGGACTGCTGTGCCGAATTGTGCGTCCTGTCCCAAAAGGGAATCCAAACAGTAATGTTTAGCAAACATGTGCAGAGATGCCCACATAGCTGCTTGGGAAAATTCCAAGATCCACCTTGTTAGGGCAGAGGTGGCAGTCGGATTTCTGACAGAATGAGCACACACCTTCAGGCACATCTTTTCCAGCCATATTATAGCATTCCAAGATGCAGAGAATGTTTCACCTTGGCATGGTCTGTTTAGTCACAGCCTTGCCAGCACAGCACAGACAATGGCATAAGCTATGGAGAGCTGTCATCTGTCCTAGCATGGCTCATCCAAACGATGTAGTAGCTGAGAGCCTGCACTGGATTGAGCCGATGGAATCGCTCCTCTGCCTTGGAAGGATGAGATGGAAGAAAATCAATGGAAGATGGATCTTTTGAGGGAGAAGTAAGTCAGAGACCACCTTCAGGAGTAAAGCAAGTCTCACTCTCAATGTCACCTTCTCTTTGGAGAAAACAGAACTGAGAGGTTTAACAGATGAGGTCTGGAGTATATTCGCCAGGGAGGAGTGGGTGTTGGGGGAGAGGGGTAATGGAAACTAGGAAAATAACCTTAAAGGTGAGCCGTCTAAGAGAAAGTGCATATTAGTGGGTGTGACAACCTGACAGAAGCTCCAGACACGGAAAACCCAAAGGAGGGTTGGTGGGGACAAGAGACGGAAAATAAAACAGTGCTGGATCATGAAAACGAAACACACACAGGTCCTGATATTCACGGCTGCGGCCGTACAAGTACAGACTTCATAAAAGCACCGGCTCAGGCAGCTGTGGGAAAAGACATGACTCATGTAAATAGTTTACACATCAAAGGCAAAACTTTCGAAGTCAAACCGCAGTTATAATGACCGGAACAGAAAACCTTACGAGCGTGTTAATAAACAAAAGAATGCGCCACAGAAAACTGTAGAAAACAGCATTATTGTATCACAGAACTTACCGTGTACTTTTACAATGAAAACCAGCGTTCTCCACAAGGCACCAGTGCGGGCTCCATTATGGCGACCAGGATCCTCCAGGGAAGAGGGTGGGGCTTGGAGGGGCTTTTCAAACTTTCGGGCGGGGAAGCATCCTGATTGGGTGGAATTGTCCAAGCCCCTATATAAGGGAGGAGAAAAGGAAAAACTGACGGATTCGTTTCCTTTCTGTTGCAGAGGTCAGCAGAGAGTGAGGAAGCAGCCGAGAGGTTCCAGTGGGCGTACGAAGACTAAACTACGGTTTTCCCCTTATGCTCTAACCAAGCCTGCCGATAACGAACTTTGGACTCCAAACAGGGGTTCTTACCAACTTAATTTTCTTTTGTTACCATTTTCGAAGTCAATAAAGACAAATTTTCATTAACCTAACTCCTGCTCATAGTGATCCATTACAGTGGGAATTGTGAAGGAAGAGTATTGCTCAGGGGTCCTTTTGAAAACCGAAATACCAGCCAGGCACCTCTGTATAGTACCGATCTGCAGACCAGTCCGGGTATGGGAGAAGTGAAAAGTGAAAAGGTACAGATCCCTCTCCTGGAACCACGCCTAGAATTTGCACAATCTGCAAGCATAAATACACTTTGTGGCGGGCCACCAAGCGGTCAGAAACGCACAGTCAGGACTTCTAACAAGTCACACTCTTTGTATCTCAGCTTCTCAGCATTAAAGTTTAGGCCAATGAGGTTCGGGGGAGGGCTCACTCCGCCGATTGGAAGAGCATCTCCAATCTCTTTGGGAGGTGCAAGGGTGGGCAGATAGACATGTCCAGCAACTCTGGGTATCACATTCTCTGAACCATGTTGAGAGCGATCAAAATAAACTTGGACCCTAACAGTTGTAGTCTCTTGAGAACCAGCAGAAAGACGGAATCGGCAGGAATGCATAGCGGAGGTTGAACGTCCAGCTGTCTGTCGGTTCCTCCCCAGAGCACCCTGATGAGCAAATTCCCTGGAACAGAACAATGAGTACTGCCGGTTATTATTTAATTTTTTATATAGCCCCAGTTGCTCGTGGGGCTTAGGGTGCACACTGGAAGCCAAGAGCTCCTTCCGAAGAGTCCCCAACCAGGAATACATTTCCTCCAGAACTTCCTGCAATATTTTAGAAATGGTGGCTTTCACGAATGCGCTTTTAAGTCACTCAAATGCCTAGCTGATGTGATGGCCATTAAGAATGCGGTTTTCAGAGTAAGAAGTGTGATGGGCACCGAACATAAAGGCTTAAAATGAGCCGCCAATAGGAAAGAGAACCAGATTAAGGTCCCAAGCCCGAACAATGGGGTTGGGAGGGATCATATTCACGAGACCTTTTGAAAACTGGGCCGCAATTGTAATAGATAAAAAAAGATCCTTGCTCGGGCAGCCTCTCAAACAATGACAAAGAGGCTATGCATCCTTTGCTTTTTTTAAATAGAATTTTATTGAAGATGAAATGTTCAATCACAAACAGCTTATTACATATCATGCCGAAGACACATGTAAAGTGCATCCTCAGTGTACAGGCTTTTCCCGCCTTGGGCAGTCTCAATAATTCAGGCATCAAATATACATCCATGAATTAACAGTGAACGTGTCTCAGGCGATTTCAAACATTCCATGCTTCTGTTTTTAACATCCAACTTTCCCTTCCACACTCACCCATTCTGTACACACCCCAAATAACACCAATACATTACACGGGAGAACAACCAGGGCCGCCTCTGGGACTTGTGTGGCCAAGTGCGGCAAATTAAGTGCAGGCTCCTTAATTTGCATTTGATGACATCACAGCAAGTGACATCACAAGATAATGACCACTACGTATGTAGGTAGGAGCGAAAACATGGTAAAAAAAAAAAAATATATATATATATATATATATATATATATATATATATATATATATATATAAATAATCCGAGAAGAGAATTTCCAATAACTGCACTAGCAAAATATAAAAGGTGGTCACCTTTTAAGCCCAACAATTTATAATGAAATATTCCAAAGAAAACAAAATCCAAGCATGAGGCGTGCGCTTATATGGAAGTTTTATGTGTTCTTGTGGGTAGGCTTCTGCATTGGATACATGACCACCTGGTGTGATATTTTAGTAGCTACACACTTGAGCAAGCAAACTTTTTTTTTATGCTGGCCTCAAAAACACCTAACCGGGGTAGTGTCCACCCATTGAAAAAGTGGGCAGTTTTGTCCACCCACATGTATGGACTTGAAAAATCAGTACAGGGCTAGAACCAGAGAAGATGTCCCCTCCAGTCTCCAGGATGACAAACTCTCTTGTCACATCCTTGGTAAATATTCATGGCTCACTTGCATGCTTTATATACAATGTGAGGAAAATGTTACATTTTACTTAAAGGTTTTTTAGCTTGGTAAATATAGGGAATAAGGCGAATAGCTAAAGTGGATTTGTGCAATATGTTTAGTTGCGCTGGAAGAAGGCACAGATTTTAGGCAGCTAACTGCTGCTTTCTTTCATTACAAATACCCCTTTGCAGTTCTTAACGTGTTAAGAGCGCCTTGTCCACAACAAGTCTCTTAAATAGTCCATCACTAGTAAATCGCACCCATTTTTAAAGTGATCAGCTGTGCTTACGAGGGCCGCACGGCATATTGGGCCGCTTGGAGGGGGGCATTCGTCTCTCCAGCATGACAGCAGGAGGTTCACCCGCAACAAAAAGTAAGCTTCCCCTTTATGCAGGCTGCAGTGTGTGCTGCCCAGGTGCTCCGAGTGGACTGCAGCAAGCATAGGAACTCTTGAGCGCATTGCCCACGCTGCAGTCTGCAAGAAGAGGGAGTCAACAGCACCCTCTGCACAGGGCCCCAGCAGGCGCGGGGCCAAGTGCAGCTGCACATGCTGCACGCGCCTAGCGCCGGCCCTGAGAACAACTTGAAACTGCAACACGATATTCACTGCATGTGGCTCAGGATGCTTCTCCATAGGCAGGTGACGCATTGTTTCAGCGTGGCACTTGGTTTACTGCAATTTCAGAAACAATGTTAGATTTTTGGCGGCCTGCACCAAACATTCTACGAACATGCTGGGTCCCTCATTTAATTCAAATCACTTGAGCTTCCTGCAATTGATATCTCAGCCCTACAAAACTCTAAAAAAGGGGGGCCATGCTAGATCTATGTTGGAATGAGTCTCTAACAGTGCTGCATTAAAGCTTTACATTTCATCTATTTCATGCTTTGCGCAGCCATTCAAGTTTCGTAGGGACAAAACATATTTTCAAATTAATTGTGAGGCATACTCGGGCTGCTAGCAGTAGGTTTCTGGGCATAAGCACCAGTACAGTATGGCACCCTTCTTCTGATTCCACTCCAAACAATATCAACTGTGGGGCCAGCTCTCTTCGTATCCCATCGATCCAGCCTAACACTTCTTTCCAGTAATGTTGAATCACGGGGCATTCCCACCATTGGTACCAATAATCGCACACCATTGTGCAACCTCTCCAGCAGGAAGAGCTGAAAGGAACTCATCGTGGCAACATTAAAGACGGACACAAGTGATCACAGTTCAAGGTTGTTTATTAAACTATAAATGCAGGGTGGAAAAACGCCTAAACTAAACCTAAATCTAAGATGGGAGCAAACTTCGACCATCAAATGAAAATAAGGCAGTCAGTGTGGCGTCTTGTCAAAGTAAAAGGCCTATGCTAAAGAAAAACGATTGGCAAATCCTTAGAACTAATTACAGAAAGAGTGTGAGATAGGGTTTTCAATAAAGGAAGAAGTGTTCACAAATAATGAGTCAGATGTGATTGCCAGGGGTCTCCCTTCCCCACGTTTTGAGCATTGGACAAGGCGGATCTCCTGAGCACAGTAAACGCTCGAGCTTTCCCAGCACGAGCCGACAGTTCCGTTCCAGCCATCAGGATCTTCAATGGTTTAGTCTCCTTTCAATGAAAAGTCTGTTGCCTTTGAGGGCCTGATGTGTTCAACAAAACTGACAAACAAAGGAACAAGTTACTTACCTATAACTGTTGTTCTCCAGCATGGGTCTGGCATGGATTCACATGCTCATGAATATTCCCAGTCATCAAGCTGGGAATCCTTGGTAAAGAATAAATCAGTTTTGTTTCTGAACTGTCTTTCTACTAATAACCAATTACTGGTCTCTGGGCCCCCAGCCAATGACTGCCCTCTAACTAAGCCCCTCCTCTGGCAGCCATCTTCAGATTTGGTAGCACGTTAAGTGGCAGTAGGACCAAGAGAAGAGCCACAGAGGTGTAGGAGGGAGGGTTCGCATGTGAATCCATGCCAGACCCATGCTGGAAAACAACAGTTACAGGGAAGTAACTTGTTCCTTCTCCAGCATGGGGTCTGCCATGGATTCACATGCTCATGAATACAAGAATACATAGCAGCACACATGCACAACCACGGGAGGTGGCAAGGCTCAACATTAAGCATTTCTTACCTCCTCAACAGGCTCACCTTCATGCGAACAGGTTGGGTAGCACTGCCTGGCCGACTCTGGACTCCTCCCTGGAATCCCAGTCGACGCAGTAGAATCTCATGAAGGTGATTGTCGACCTCCACGTAGCAGCCATGCAGATGTTCAGCAGGGGCACACCAGACAGGAACGCCGTGGTAGCAGCGATCGCTCTGGTTGAATGGGCTCTCGGATGGCCATTCAACATTCGGTTTGCCAACCGGTGACAGTGCATGATGCAGCCGGAGAGCCATCTGGAAAAGGAAGCCTTCGAGCGGGCCTTCCCTTGGTTCACAGGTCCAAAGTTCACAAACAGCTGTGATGTCTTCCGAAGGCTCTTTGTGCGGTCCACGTAGAACTTCAGCGCTCTAGCCACATCCAGCGAGTGCAAAGTCCTCTCAGCGGCGACAAAGGCGACGGGAAAAAAACAGGTAACGCCAAGGGCTTGTTGAGGTGGAAGTCTGACACGCTGTGGGCAAGAAGGAGGGGTGCGTCCTCAGCACTCCCCTCGTGAAATGTCAGGTATGGAAGTTTACAGGAGGGGGCCTAAATCTCTCCCACTTGTCGTGTGGAGGAGATGGCCACAAGAAAAAGCTGTCTTCCACGATATTAACTTCAGCAGTGCCGAGTGTAGGGGCTCGAATGGGGGACCTGTGAGCCTGGTCAGCACCACGTTGAGCTCCCACGCCGGGGCCGGAGCCTTCACCGGCAGGAAAGAGTGGAACAGTCCTTTCATGAACTCCTTCACCAGGCTGTGAGACCACAGCGATGACCGCCCCGGAGTTCTGGTGTAGCGGGAGATAGCCGCCAGGTGGCTCTTGATGGAGGCATGCACCAGCCCCGTCTTGGCTAGTGACGGCAAGTACGGCAGCACCGAGGGGCCATAATCCGTAGAGGGTTGATTTTCTGTGCACTGCACCAGACAGAGGACCTCTTCCACTTATGCCCATAGCACTTCAGAGTCGAGGACGCCCTGGCCTTTGCAAGTACCTCCTTGCAGTCCGCTGGGATATTGTAGCCTCCGAACTCTAGTGCTGCAGGAGCCAGGCCTGAGGTTCAGCGATCCCGGGTCGTGATGTCAGATGGCGCCCCCTTCCCTGGCGATAAGATCCGCGTCCATTGGATGTTTGACTGGGGGGGACGCTGACAAGTCCAGAAGGTCCGGGAACCATATCTGCCTCGGCCATGCCGGTGCGACGAAGATCATCCTGCACTGGGACCGTCTGAGCTGATTGATGAGTCGCAGAAGCAATGGCAATGGTGGGAACGCGTACAGGAACAGGCCGTCCCAGGGGAAAGAGAATGCATCGCCCATGCTCCCCGGCTGGGACGCCCATGCTCCCCGGCTGGGACAACCTGCTGGCGAACCTCTGGCACTTGGTGTTCGCCGCTGTCACGAGCAGGTCTATCTGGGGACTGCCCCATCATTGGAATAAGAGATCCACTTGGTCCTGCCGAAGCGCCCACTCGTGGCAAGAGCGCAGCTCACTGCTGAGTGAGTTGGCGGCTATGTTCACTCCTGCCGGATGAAAAGGTACCAGGAACATCCCCTGGGCGACGGCCCAGTGCCACAGATCCTGCGCTTCCTTGGACAGGGCTGGGGGATCTGATGCACCCCTGCTTGCGGATCTAGAACATCGTGGTGGTGTTGTCAGTGAAGATCCGTACCACCTTGCCCCTGAGGGACGGAAGGAAAGACCTGAGGGCCCAGAACACGGCCCGGAGCTCCAGGACATTGATGTGTAGGGACCTCTCCTCCGGGAGCCACAGGCAACCTGCGTGGAGATCTCCGGTGTGCGCTCCCCATTCCTCCAGGGAGGCGTCTATCGTCACTGTCTCCGGAAGTCTGTGCCCGCCGCGAGGTGCACGTGGGTGCCCCACCACCGGATCGCTTGATGGAATGTCTCGTTGAGGGAGATCTTGTCTTCGAAGCTGCCCGCCGCTTGTATCCAACGGGCGTAGAGGAACTCCTGCAGTGGCCACATCCACAACCTGCATATACGCACGAGGTAGATGCACAATGACATGCCGAGCAGGGACTTGATGGACCTCACCCTGGCCACTTCCATGGTCAACAGCTGTTGTACCTTGCCCAGGATGGCCTTCGTCCTTTCCTCCAACGGTGAAGCCAACCGCGCCACTGTGTCGAGTCTGGCTCCCAGGAACATGGCGTCTTGCGACGGTACCAAGTGGGATTTCGTGAAGTTGATCGAGAATCCCAGATCCATGAGCAGGTGGATGGTCTTGTGTGTGATCGACAGCGAGTTTCCTTGACTTTGCTCCGATGAGCCAATCGTCCAGGTAGGGGTATACGTGGATCCCCTGCAGACTCAGCCACGCCGCCACTGGTGCCAGGCACTTGGTGAAGACCCTTGGCGCCGACTTCAATCCGAAGGGCAGGGCCTTGAACTGGTAGTGTCGCCCTTGGACCACGAATCGTAGGAACTTTCAATGTCCTTTGTGTATGAGGATGTAGAAGTAGGCATCCTCCAAGTCCAGCGACGACAGGAAGTCGCCCTCCTCCAGCTGTCCCAGCATGTGCTGAATGGTGACCATCCGGAACTTCTGGGACTTGATGTATTTGTTGAGGCGGCGAAGGACTAGGATGGGCAGCCAGCCGCTGGTCTTCTTTCGGACGAGGAAGTACCACAAGTATACTCTGGAGCGCCGCAGCCTCTTTGGGGTGAGTTCTATCGCGCCCTTTTTTAGCATTGATCGTACCACCAGAAGCAGCTGTGGCACCTGGTTTTCCTTTCTGGCCACAGGTGGTAAACGGGGACACTTTCTTTGGAATTCCAGAGTGTGCCCATGGGCCAGAGCATCTAGCACCCAACTGTCGGTGGAGATGGACTCCCACAAACTGACGATATTCGCCAGCCAGTCTCCCACTGGGGTGCTCGGGTGGGGGCCCGACGTCACGGCCGGTTTAGTCTTGCTTCGCCGAGGCCTTGCCGCCTTGGCCTCCATGGCGACAACGACAATGTCCTCTGGCCTTGCTGCGGCCTCTGTAGGCTTCCTGCGACGAGGGGCGGGCCGCCTGGTGGTACGACGCAGAACCACCATGGAATCCGTTGGAGGCACCTTGAGACTTGCCTCCGGAGGTCCGAAAGGACAGCCGTCGTTGATGGAGAACCCAAGGCCCGGGTCGTCTCGGTATCCGCCTTGATGGCCTGCAGTGACTCGTCCACTGCCTTGCCGAACAGGTTGTTCCCGTCGAAGGGCATGTCCATTACCCTGGTCTGTACGTCCTGACGGAAGTCGGTGGCCTTGAGCCAACCACGCCGGCTAAGGCAAACGCAATTGCCCATCTGGCGAAAGCCGGTGTGGGCGATGTCTGTGGCCACCGTGATGGCGTGGTCTGAAGTCACCTCGCCTTCCTGTAGGATTGTCGTCTGGCAGGAAATCCAGTAGGGGAGTGATCTTGAACCACAGCTCCCTGTCGTAGCGTTCCACGATCGTGAGGGCGTTGGTCGCTTTGATGGTGGTCACGGCCGACGAGATGACCCATCATCCCATGGCTTCCAGCTTCTTCCCCTCGCCGTCTGGTGGGGAAGTGGAAGTTGATGCCGTCGCCCCTGCCGATTTCTTCTTGGCCGCGGCGGAGACCACTGAATCCGCGGACGGATGTAGTCTGAGGCACATAGGGGGAGTCTGGGACCCGGTACTACTTCTCGTACCGGTCCCTCTTCGCAGGAGCCGTGGACGGGTTCTTCAGCAGTGACAGTCTTTCGTCCCAGATGTCGTCCAGTAACGGAACTGAGAGGACGGTCTTCCTCTTGGCCTCCCATCGTTGGTAGATGAAACCCTCCTTCTGCCCTTCGAGGCAAAGCTGTAAAAGCTCCGATGCCCTGGCAATCATGGCGTGAAAGGAGCCAATTTCAATTGGGGGGTGGGGGCGTGGCCCGGGCAGGGGGTGATGGGAGATCCGTCCCGTCGTCACCACTGTCGTCGCCATCTCCGTTCCTGTCTCATCCCCCGTTGGAGGGGATGGAGGTGAAGGCTGGAAGGGAGGGGGAGGATGGATTTGCCTCTGCTTGTTCGCTTGGCTCCCCGATGGTCCAAGCGCTGCAGGATCGTCCACTGGGGGTAAGGGAAACCTTGTCCTTATCTCCGTACACAGGGTCTGGATAGCCATCAAGATTGCTCCTGAGTTGTCCTGTGGCAGAAGCATTGGTTGCGACGAGAGCAACGGCTGGGGCGCAGGGACCTCAGTTTCCTCCGCGCCCCGCTGCTCCTCGCCAGCCCCACCGCTGCTCTCTTCGTCTGCCTCGTCGGGATCTGTCCCGTAGGACCTGACTTCCAGCCAGCTCATCCTCAGAGGTGGTATCTGTGTCCGTTATGGCTAACGTGCACCCCCCATTCTTTCTCGTCCCGGGGTTTCGCAGGGGTTTTCTCGATAGGCTGAAAAGATGATTCCCTCCAGGGTGGCAGGGAAACTCTAGGCACGGGAGTCGTCTCCACTGGGGTAGCCTCCACAGGCTTCGCCAGGACTGCCACAACTTCTTCAATCGAGTCCTTCGCCAGGGTGAATCAGGGCCTTCAAGACTTGGGCGCATCTGGGGCCTTCACCTTTGGGGGAGGGTCACCGCCTCACCCCCCCCCCCCTTGGCTTTCTCTGTCGGGATCGACCGGGGCTTCTCCCAAAGGTTACCCGGGTTCTCCGACTTCCTTTTCCCAGAGCCACAGAATTGGCTCGTGGATGATGGCGTCAATGACATTGCGCCCTGCCTGGTAGCCGAGGAGCCCGAACCAACGGCGCTCCCGGTGCCAGCGGACTTGCAGTGCTTTGCCTTTTGCTGGGCCCCCATCGCTGGAGCGCCCTCAAAGGTCTTAGAAGACCGCTCGGAATTCCTCTTCTTCTCACCTGCTGCTGGGATCTTCCCCTCCAGCCAGTTAGTGAGTCGAGTCTGACGGTCCTTCAATGTCCGGACAGACATGTTCTTACAGAACGCGCAGACCTCTTCCATGTGCGACTTGTAGACGTAAAGGCAGTAGAGGCACCGGGAGTGCTCATCCTCCTTGAGGACATTCTGTAATCCACATCCTGGGCAGATCCTAAATATCTTGGATCCAACGGGCGTTGTGTCTCCTTTGTCCTGGGTCATGTCCACGTGGGGTAGGCCTCAAAGATCTTCCGGAATCCTCCAAGAAGAGAAACTTGACGAAAATTCACCCTTGAGGGGCGTAGAAAAATTCCAAAACGGGTCCTCATTGATCGGAAGAAGACTCAGTGGAGCTTGAGGCTCAAATTGACCGAAAAATAAGGGTAAACTCTTAGGAAAAATGCAAAACGCAGTAAAAGCTCGAGAGCTATAGCACGAGGACTCCCAACACTTGAACGTGCAGTAAAAATCTGAAGATGGCGGCCAGAGGAGGGGCTTAGGTAGGGGTAGTCATTGGCTGGGGGCAGTATGACCCAGAGACCAGTGATTGGTTATTAGTAGAAAGACCGTTCAGAAACGAAACTGAAACTGATTTTTTCTTTACCGAGGATTCCCAGCCTGACGACGGGGAATATTCATGAGCATTTTGAATCCATGCCAGACCCCATGCTGGAGAAAAGTTATTTTCTCAATGGACTTTGGGTGATGACTTTTCACCCCTGGATTTCCCTCGGTCAGGCTCGGATTCAAATGCCAAAGGGGACAATCCACTTCCCCTGGTTTTACACTCGTTCTTGCTCTCACAAATCTAAATGTCTTTGTTAACCACTCCTCAGGCTTAGCCCCTTTTTGTCAGCCTCCCTCTGCCGGGTTCACTCTTGCCAACTTTTTCAAAACAGTTCACTGTGGACATCCCTCTGTCGGGTTTACTCCTGTGAACATGCTGCTCATGGGACTTCAGGCTTCGTCCCTTCTTGTAAGCATCCCTCTGATGGGTTCACTCTTGCCAACCTGTCATTTGTATCTTTCTCATTAATTTCTTGTAATGCAGGACTCACTTCCCTTCGTTTCACACAAATCTGTCGGCCAAATACTTTCAACTGTACAGAGGATTTTACAAGATCCCTGTACGACCACTTTGACCCCCTTTTGCCTTTTCCTAAGGCCTTCTGGGTACAGTAGTTTCTACCATCAGGTAATCGGCCAGAGTTTCCTGCGTGAGCACCCATGTGGTGCTAGACTCCTCTGTTGCTGGTTCCCCCCTTTTCTACTAATCGCTCTTTAAGCCTTTCACTGTTCAAATTTGCCGTTGGCTACTTTTCAATCAACTTTTTCGGTTTCTTCTCGACTCTTCCCTCGACTCACCAGCTGTGTTGAACCGCTTGGCTTTCTTTCTCTTTGGATTCAAGGTTGGTACCACAGAGACAAGCATCTCTCCTCAGCTTGGTAATCAGCAGAGAGTCTTGTGTACCGTTGACATCTGGTGCAACACACGCTGGGTATTGTTTGCAGTCTTATGATTCTTTCTGCAGAGGTTTCACAGGCTTTGGTCGGAAAGGACAAGGTCACTTCTCTCCTTGTCACCCTCTCGGTACGCACTGTCTTTCTCCTCCTCTTGAACAGATAAAATGGTTAAATGCTGGATAAAATGGTTAAATGTCCTATAGCACTCTATGGGAATGGGGGCTAACATTTCACTGGCGCCTGACTTCCTGAGCTGCCGGACTTGTTATCTCCCGGTGGCACCGGGAAGTTAGGCACCGATAAAATGTTACAAGTCCGGCGGCAGCCCGCTGGTAGCACTGGCAAGGTTACTGCCGGACTTGTAATGAGGCCCTAAGTGTTCTTTCTCCCTTGCTTTTTGAATGACCTCCATCTTTTGTTTGAAATAGTGGTATTTGGCTAGAACAGATCTCGGGACGTTCGGTGGACCACCAGCTTTATGGACTCTATCCAACTCAATATCTGGGATTGAAGGGGTTTGAAAGAGTGTGGATATCTGTGTTTTCACTGACCTCTCCAGTGCTAAAGGCATTTCCCCTGATGTTTCCTTCAGCCCCATTACGCGTAGGTTGGACTGCCGTTCTCGATTTTCCAGGTCATCAATCTTCGACTCTAGGTCTGCTTCTCTTTGCTCTATATCTTGGAAGCGGCCTTCAGTCTTCATCTCGACAAGGTGTGCTGAGAGTTGATAGTTTTGCAGCACCTGAATTTTGGTCCTCTACTTTGCTCACCCTTGATTTGAGTCTGTTACCGCTGCTGTGATGCTTCCTTTCATAGCTCTAATTTCTTCTACCAGCAAGTGGATGTCAGCTTTAGTAGATGTTTCTTGATCCTCACCTGGTATGATCAGTGAGCCCAACAGCGTTTGCTGTTCCATGCTGGGAGCGTTAGGATGATAGCTTTGTAACTTTGCTCCTGTGCTGGGGTCCAGTTTTGGAGATTTCTTGTAAATTACTTGTAGGGGCTTTGTGTGTGAGGTTTGGTTTGCCCGTCATATGTTAGCACCCCGCCACCCAGCTATTTGAAGAAAGCCCTGATCGACTTTTCCCCTTACATCAAAAGCCCTGTGGGATTTCCGGCTTTCTTTGACCTATTGACTGTGCGCACAAAAAAAGCCCCAGCAAAGGGATTCAATATTTGGGTGAGTGTTAATGCAAGGTCTTGCTACACCAATACAGGGTCTGATAACCTGACTTTCCTGTATCCCTTTCTTTCTTCATTTCCTTTTTCTGCTTTCCTTCCTGATTTCTTTCCCTTCCAATCACCTTTGGATTTTTCGGCTCACGATTCCAGAGCTCTCTGAGCCCTTGCCATTGATTAAGTACTTAGTGAATCTGGCACCACCACCACCTGCCTGTGTTGCCAGCAGTCGTGTCCCCCTGTGCTCCGTTCTTGCTGCTGCCTTGCTGTCGTTGGTAGTTGTGCTGTGGGAGGTGCCCCTCCTCCTCCTGACTCTCAAAATGACTTTATCCTTGTGGAAAACAGTGTGAGGAGGCTTGCAAGAGAGCGCCTGCAACTCACTCACCCCGTGGGCTGGTGTTAAAGCCACTAGTACAACAGTTTTTAAAGTTAAAAACCTTTAAGGACAAGAATGTAAAGGCTCAAAGGGGGCACACATAAGAAATTTTAAAACTAAATTTAAATCCCAGATAGGAACTTGAAAAGGTTTTGGAGGGAACACATTCATTAGCCCTTTCAGAAATTGAACAACTAAAGGCATTTTAAAATAACAAATTTCTTCGGAGGAGCGCTTGAAGATAGATAGCGTTGCTAAGTATCCTTTAATAGTGCCAACTTGGAGCCCTGAGTTGGCTAGATGTAAAAGAAAAGAGAGCACCATAGGAGTGCTACATTGAAAAGGGTGCACATCCTTATCCCTGCACCAGTTACTGAATTTCTTCCAACGACATCAGTACAAGGATTCTGTTGCTGGCCTTCTGGCCGAAAGCAAAATCTCCATAATGTCGTCCGGAAGGTCCCAATCCGTATACCTCAGCCTCTCACAAGCCATGTGTGAAGGCTGAGAGTTTTGACCTCTGGATGGAGAACTTGACTTTCCTTTTGCGAGAGGAGATTCTCTCTTTGTGGAAGACGTATTGGAGGGCAAATGGATATATGTCTAGAAGGTCCGGGTACCACGTTCTCCTGGCCCAATCCGGGGCAATGAGGATCATGGTCTTCCTGAACTTTCCCAACCTCCTGATTACTTGAGGAATCACAGGAACTGGAGGGAATGCATATAGGAGTGGAAATACTCAGTCCACTACGAACGCATCCCCTAAAGCTCCTCTTGTGGGAAATTCCCTTGAGCAGTACTGTTCGCACTTCCGTTGGTCCCAGTCGTGAACAGATCCACTTGAGTGATTCCCCAAAGGGCAAAGATCTCTAGAAGCGCTTCCTGAGCTAATTCCAACTCGTGGGAGACAATGCTCTCCCTGCTAAGAGCATCTGCCGCTGTGTTCTTCTCTAAGGCTAGATAAACTGCAGATGGAGAGATTCCTTCTTGCATTACCCAGAACCAAAGCTGCATTGCCTCTCTACACTGCGGGAGTGATCCTACGCCTCCTCTTTTGTTGAGGTAATACATAGCCACGGTGTTGTCTGTCATTATCAGGACATTCTTTCCCCGTACAGAGGGCAGAAAGGCCTTCAGCGCTAGTCTGATTGACCTCAACTCCGAAAGGCTGTTGTGTAGTTTGGACTCCGATGGAGACCAACGACTGCTGATTGTCAGATCGTTGGTATGGGCTCCCCACCCTGTGAGTGAGGCGTCCGTCACTACTGTTATCTCCGGCCACGGTTGCCAAAAAGGTTCTGCATTGAGGATATTTTCCTTGTAAGCCCACCATAGAAGATCTTGGGCCACTCTGGCCGGGACTTGCAGAAGATCTGACATCTCTCCCAAAAACTGGGACCATTGAGTCCTGAGGGCCCATTGAAGGGATCGCATCCTCAACCTGGCCTCTGGCACCAGAAAGTTGCAGGATACCATGAGGCCTAGCAACCTTTGAAACCTTGTTACCATCTGCAGAATGTGGTGAGCTCGGTCTTCGGAAGGCAAGCTTTCCCTGAGGTTGTATCCAGGACAGCTCCGATGAATTGGAGTCTTTGGCTTGGAATCATTTGTGACTTCTTGTAATTGAGGGAGAAGCCCAGCTTGTGTAGGAAGTGACAGGTCATGGTTCCCGGGCTCGTACGGGTGAACTTGCCCTGATTAGCCAATTGTCTAGGTAAGGGAAGATGTAAATACCCCCTCTCCTAAGACTTGCTGCCACTACCGCCATCAGCTTCGTGAAAACCATTGGGGCGAAGGTCAGCCCAAATGGCAGAACTCTAAACTGATAGTGAGATCTGCCAACTGCGAACCTCAGGTACTTTCTGTGCTCGACATGGAATGGCACATGAAAGTAAGCATCCTGTAGGTCCAATGATACCAGCCAGTCCTGAAGTTGAAGAGTCTGAACGATCTGAGAAAGGATCACCATCTTGAACTTGTCTTTCCTGAGGAATTGGTTACATTTTTTTAAGTCCAAGATGGGTCTCAATCCTCTGTCCTTCTTGGGGATGAGAAAAAAAGGAGAGTACCAAACCTTGTTCCTCTCCGCTACAGGTACATGTTCTATTGCACCTTTCTCTAGCAGGGTTGAAATCTCCTGCGCAAGGAGCGGGTCTGGCATTTTGACAGAGCTGGCTCCCGGTGGATGACCTTGAGGTCTTTGAAGAATTGGAATGCAGTAACCATGGGTCACTATCTCTAATGCCCAGGCATCCAACGTAATGCCCCGTCATTCTTTCAGATACCGAGTGATCCTGCCTCCCACCGTTTTTTTGTGGGTAAAGACCTAAGAGTGGCTTTGCAGCGACTGCAGAAGCGGCTGAGGAGGAAGTAGCCGCTGCTGGGGCTGATCTAGCACCTTCTCCCTTTCCACCATGAGGGGGTCTTCTCTGTTGACCTCTTTGACTGGCCTGCCCCTTACCTCTTCCAAAAGAGGAGTAGAAACAAAAAGGGATGGTTTCTCCAGGAAGATGACCCTGCGTATTAATGTTCTTGGGGCTGTTTTATAGCGGCGCTGAGTGATTTAGCTGCTGCTCTTGAGATCTGCAGCTTCTCCAAACTCTCGTCCGCCTTGCTGCCGAACAGCCTCAAGCCATCAAAGGGCATATTGAGTAACCTGGACTGTACATCAGATGCAAAACCAGATTTCCTCAGCCAAGCAAATCTGCGTAAAACAATGCTAGACACCATGGACCTGCTCACACTATCAGCAGTGTCGAGTACTGACTTGAGGCACTCCTCCATAGCCTCCTTTCCATCCCTTACTATGCCAGGAAACCATCCGTTCCTCACCCTCTGGGATTTGTTCATTCGCTGCGTTCAAACAGTCCCACAAGGTGTATGTAAATCTAGCTGAAGTACAAGTTACATTAGTAGATTTAAGGGCCATACTGCCCGAAGTAAAGACTTTCCTTGCCCAAGCATCAATCTTCTTGTCGTCCCTGTCAGGTGGCATGGAAGGATAAGCTGATTGCCTATTTGCAGTCGCAGCTTGAATCACCAAGCTCTCAGGTGAGGGATGCTAAGAATGATATTCTGGATCTGAAGATGAAGGTCTTTTATTGACAGCAGGTAAAGATTCGGGGTTTTCCCAATTCGCCATTACTCTTTTTTGCAGAGCTTTGTGGAAAGGAAGGATCGGGTCCTTATGTGGCCCTTCATCAATAATATCTGTCATGTCATCCTGGTCGTAACTCGGGGACACTGTCTTCCACCCCATGAAGTCGACGACCCTTCCCATGAGGTTCCTATACCCAGGTTCTGCATGGTTTGCAGGGTCTGGTCTTTCAAATTCTACCTCTCGGGAGGTATCTAGGCCACTGGCCAATTGAAGGCAGTCATAAAGTCCGCTATTTTGGTATTTGGGTCCATTAGTTCCTCAGAAACTTCTCTTGTCCCAAATTTAACAGAAGCTGATGTAATATCCTCATCAGAGGAGTGTTCCTCAAAGATAGAGGACATGGATATAAAGAATTCCTGCCTGGGCTGAGGATGGAATATTTTATCTGGTAAAGCTGGTGGCATTGATCAAGATTTAGTCATAGGTGTCACTGTGGGTATTGGTATTAAAGATTTCTACGACAAAGGCGTCGATGGAATAGATGCTCACTTCGATATATATTCAAGGAAATTCTCGAGGTCATCAAGGAAGGCTTTGATGTTGTCGAGGGAGGCTTCGACACTGTGGCCGAAGGTATCGATGCCATCTTGGGTAATTGCTTTGACGTAGTCGTCGAAGGACGTGTCGAGTCGATGCTCGACTTCGACGACAACAACATTTTGTCCTCTGTCAACCTTGATTTATGCAGCAGAGGTTTTTGTTTTCTCTCATGAGGCGCCGGAGAATCTTCCTCCGAGGACGTCTTCGACTTTTTGTCGGATTTTGCATGTTTAGTTTTAGATTTCCCTCTGTCACTCTTGGAGTGGACCGGGGCATGCTCTTGGGCCGCCTTCTCAAAATGTGTTAGTATTGAAGCCCTAAAGGCCTCCCATTTTTTAGAGGAATCATGCTTAGAAGGACACGAAATAAATCTTCTCTCAGGCGAGGAGGAAGAAGAGGAAGAAGATCTGTGACGTCGCTTCTTTGATTTTTTAGATGAAGAGGAGGAGGATTTCCTCGAGCGACTCTTCGACCTCGACCGCCTCGACTCGTGTCTAGATTTTCTACTCGACTCTCACATGTCTTTTTGCAGGCTTAAAAGACTCCTCTGCCAAAGCTAGCTTACCTTGGCATTCCTTAAGAGCCTTACTCGACATCGCCTAACATGAACCGCACTCGTCGACCCGATGGTCAGGGCTGAGGTACAAAAGGCAGTTGCGGTGAGGATCGGTAATCAACATCTTCCTTCCAAACTTCAGACATTTCTTAAAACCCGTCTTGGGTGTGGTAGGAGTTGAAGATGAAGACATATTTTCAATGAAAGAACTGACGTGCTGTTTTGAAACACAAAGCAGAAGCTCGGAAAAATGGAACTGAGACCAACGGGCGCGGCTCAAGCCGTTTATACGACGGTTGACGTCAACATTTGACAGAGGCCCTCGAAGGATTACGACTCCACGGCCTCGAGCCGAGCGCCCTCGGGTGAACATTTTCCAAAGAAGCAGCAAGGCTGGCAGACAATAGCTAAGATCTAAGATGAGGAATACGTGGAAGGACTCAATCCATTTAAAAGTGGGGCACAGCAATGGATCTGCACCCCTTTGTTTACACCAGAGCACAATCCATCGCCACATACATACATACATTGACCCGTTAGAAGTCCTCCTTGCAGCCCCTCTAAAACCTTGTCCGTTAGGTCCCGGCTCTCATAACTCACCTTTCAAGAGGCACAGATGTAGATTGAGAGACTCTGCACTCGGGTGAAGCAGCCACCCTTCTGACTAGTACAAAAGATCCGGCCTCTGAAGAAGCGAACAATGTGGGCAAATGGACAATTCCAGAACTTTCGGGTACCACGTCCTTCTTGCTCAATCTGGGGCGATTAGGGTCAGATGAGCCTAGAACCTCCTCAACCACCAGAGACCACATAAGATTATTGGAATCAAAGGAAATGCATAGTGAAGGTTGAAGACCCACTCCACCATGAAGGCAACTCCCAATGCCCCCCTCTCTGGGGCTACTCCCTTGAGCAGAACTATTTGCGCTTTGAGTTGTCTTTCGTTGCAAACAGGTAAACTGATAGGATTCCGCAAGGGAGAAGATCTCTGGAATGACATCCAGGCACATCTTCCACACATGAGACTTTCTGCCTGCTCAGAGCATCCACATAACTGGTTCTCTGTCCCCACGAAATGAGCCGTGGGGTTTGAGATTTTGTTCTCAAGCAACTAGAACTAAAGACACATGGCCTCCCTGAACAGGGGCAGCAACCTCCCCCTTTTAGTTGAGGTAGTGCATGGTCACTGTCTTGTCGGTTAAAACCAGGAAATGTTTTCCCTGAAGACAAAGCGCAAAAACTGTTGCAGTCAACCTGACCGCTCGCAGTTCCAGCAGATTGATGTGCCAACACTACTCCACCTGGGTACAAAGCCTGCTACCCTGCAGGTCCCTGCAATGAGCAGCAGAGCTTTTCAGGGAAGCATCTGTGATCACTTGAGCATCAGGCCAAGGACCCCAGTACACTGCTCGCCATCATGTTCTTGCTGTTGGTCCACCAAGATAGGTTGTTGGCCAAAGTCCTCGATATCTGGAGGACATCCATCATTTTACCAAATTATTGTGACTACTGACCTCGGAGTAGCCACTGGAGGGAGCGCATCCAAAGTTTGGCCTCTGGCACCACGAAACTGCAGCAAGCCATGAGGCCCTGGAAGCAAAGAAAGGCTGACGCTGGTAGACTGCTAAAGTCCTGGAATCTTGCAAACATTTGTCGAATGCTGAGGGCTTCCTCCTCAGGGAAGGAGCCTTCCCCACCCAAGTATCCAGGACCCTTCCGATAAACTGAGCCTCTGTGCTGGTGTCATGTGCATGTCTGAACATTTCAGGATAAGCTTGAACTGTGCAGTAGTGAACAGGTGTCCCTGGAATGTCTTGAAACCTGCTCTGGGGATCAACCTCGGATGAAACAGTCATGCAAGTACGAGAAGACAAAGACCCTGAATCTCCTGATGTGCACCGCAACCACTAGTTTGGTGAAGATCCTGGGTGCGAAGGTCAGGCCAAAGGGAGTACTTGGAACTAGTAATGAGTATCCCCAATGACAAATCTCAGAAAGCACCTGTGCTACTGTTGGAACAGGACATGAAAATAGGCGTCTAGCAACACCAATCTGTGCACCGCAACCACTACCTCAAGTTTGGTGAAGATCCTGGGTGCGAAGGTCAGGCCAAAGGGAGTACTTGGAACTAGTAATGAGTATCCCCAATAACAAATCTCAGAAAGCACCTGTGCTACTGATGGAACAGGACATGAAAATAGGCGTCTAGCAACACCAATCTGTCCACGTAGGGGTAGAATCTCAGAACACTTTCTTTTAAAATTATAGGACATTCCTGTGTCTAGAATGGGGAACACAGTCAAATTAGTCCTTTATACCCAGAAAACTAGGGAGGGGTGACATTCCTCAAAAATCTTTCTCTTCCCAAAGATAAGCCATCTCAGTATGTAAAAGTCTTACCATTTTATCTGATAAACAGTAAGATAAAAATATCAAGAAGTGGCATTCAAGAATCCGATACAGACTATGTATAACCATTCATAACCACACACAGAATTCTTGAGTTTAGAAAACAAGGATACGATTATAATACCACAAATAAAGCATTCTTACCAGTACTTTTGGTGTTGGTGGCAAGCCGTTAATTGTTGATTTCTGTGCAGAAAAACATGGAGAAATGCCCATTAGATAATTTAACTTTTGTAATTGTACGTGAAAAGAAAAGTTTCAAAAATAAAACTTGCAAAACATTTAAGTCAATCCAACAGCTCACTTTATTTTTTGACAATAAAGCAATCTATTTACGGCAGAATAATTGCCAATAACAAAGCTCACTAAGCCCACATTCACTAGAGGCGAGGAGAAAAAAGTCAAGAGCCAGCATCGATAGGTACATAGCAAACTAGTGCCATCCATCCAATTCCTGGAATTGGACTGACATAAAAAAAGCTTACATCACCATTGCAACAGAAACACCCTCCTCTTCATTTTTCCAATGTACATTTGATTCTCCCTCCAATTCCGCCAGCAGCTAGACATCCATCCATCCTCTCAATAAAAGGAACAGAACTACGTGATTCAGCAATTCAACATGATAGCATCACATATTCTCTAACAAACAGCTTGAGACTACCAGAATGGCTCTGGCCCAATAGTCAAAAGAGAATTAGTATGCCTACACAAGCTAGACCATGTATTCTGGATCCATGAGAAAGATGCCATAGTAGTTCTTGGTTCTCTTTCAAACATCAAGACTTCTTTTGGAAATAACTATCCAATAGTTATCTTAATTTGGAGCCTCACTGATTAATCAATACTTACATTTCATTAAAATGAATGCAATTAATCAACCACAAATACATATACTCAGTACGCTCACACAAGTCATATCAAGGGAATTAAGTTTTGAATGTGAACAATTAATATATAATTAATAAATAATCAATTAATAAACAATTCCCAAAGAATTGGTTGCGACTAGTAGCTTGCAACTTGAAAATGTAAGCCCTCGTCTTAGAATCATGAGAGGAATTATGCAGAGAAGAAGAATATTACTTCTGAAATAGGACCTTTTTTGCATCCTCTTCCACTTTTCGACAAACGCCTTCTCAACATCTGCAGGAAGTGAAGAATCGTACCAGAGTGTAGAAATAGACCCTTAATCGAACAAGTGTCCCAGACTGCAAAGAAGACATAAAGACTAGATAAACTCTTGACCAAATGGAAAGGTAGAAAAATACCTTGCTGGCAGCTTGGAAGGGAAAAGGGAGCTGGTCATTAGAGAGGGCAGTAGGGCAGATTGGAACTGAATCTTTGAAGGGAGATGGCCGTAGCTAAGGCTTAATCTGTTTCAAGTCATACTATTGGTGAAGCTTGACAAGCTGTAACCTATTCTGGGTATGTTGTGTGCGTATGAAGCAAGGGTGCACTGATGTTAGCCTTGCTGTGAGAGCAAAGAGTGAAGGGGGGAACTGGATGTCGGTGAGTAAGGAGGGCGTGATGGAATGTAGCTTATCAGGGTAGAACAGTAGGGAGGACTGTTGTGTGCTGTAGGTTCGGAAAATGGGCAGAGGGAGCCACTGGAGAGTGTGCATAGGTTAATGAGATGTGTGTGTGGAGGTGGGTATTACTCGCTGTAAGGACTACTGTACTCCTAGTCCATAGTCCCCTTTTTGCCATACGTAATGGGAGTTCCTGCAATACGGGGACAGGACCTGAGCCTTAGTACATCTGAGCACAATTCCTTCTAAATTTGCATGCAGAGACAGGGTTACATGTGTGCAGCCCTGCCCTTGCCACACGCTCCTTCCTCCTCTCAGACCCTTTGCCTCCTGATGGGACTGGGAGGAGGAACTACAATTTTAGGGGGATGGAAGACAGCCGTACAGAGGAAAAGGGACTGTGAACTAGGAGTATGGTAGTCTTTACATTAACGTTTCCTTACTCCTTCGTCCTATCCCCTTTCTTTTAGACTTATGGGACAGTAACAAGCATCTCTTTACCCACAAGGTGGAACCTAATCAAACAAAAATGTTCATGAGGACTGCCTGCCAAACTGAGAACCCGCTCTCCCACGTCACTTAAAGGATTTTGGGCCCGCAGCTGGAGATGGCTGAGCAAAGAATCCTCTGAGGATTGGGTGAGCCTGCCTCTTCCATGGAGCACTGTGAGAGCTGTCTCGTCTGCTACAGTGATTAAGAAATCTGCAACCATCCCCCCACCACCACCACATTATCTGTAGAAATGGACTGCCTCTGAGCCGAAGAAGGACCTGATATGGCAACAGACTTTGACAGAGATGCCAAGGACTTGTTTTGGCACTAGCCTTTTTCTTACTAAGTTATTCATCCATATTGTAAGGGTGCAATTTGGGGCTAAACACTTTTATTAAACAATGAAGCAAGAGAAACCTATCTTTTCCCTATTTCCCTTTCTCTAAGAGGGGTTTCCCTGCCTCAATTAAAGATCTACGGGAAAGGTGAGGGTGTCTGTTAAGTAAAAGTGGCCACCATCCTGTGACAAGAGAAACTTACTTCGATCTCTTAAACTATAAAATAAAGAATAAAGCACAACTGTTCTAGTCCCAGGAGAATGCCTGCCATCTCCTGGTGGTCAATCTCAAATAGCCCAAGGGGAAGGACTCCCTTCCCCAGGCCACAAAGTTTTAAACAATACTTTCTTGGTGGGCCAGGAGAATGCCTCCCTTGTCCTGGCATTCGGTCTCCGTCTCAAATTAGCCTGGGGGAATTACTCCCTTTCCAAGGCCTGATGGACCTTCCTCCCGGTCCGCGTTACCACGAGAATTACTCCCTTCTCCTGGTAATCATAAAATAGTCTCTTACAAGCAGGGGGAATGGCTCACTTCTCCCGGTATTCTCTGCACTAGGTTTCACACCTAAAACACCCAACTCTGAGTGTTCGCGACCCAGGCTTCTCTTTTCTTTGATTGGGCCAACTTGGTTCAATTCCCTGCCAAATACTGCCACAGGGAAGATGACTCGTATTACTCTCTGGGGTTGGGTCCCAGAACCTGGCTTTTATTCTTCTTTGACTGGGCCCACTTGGTTCACTTTCCTGCCAAGTATTGCCATAAGGAAGATGACTTGTATTACTCTCTTGGTTTGGGTCCCAGACCCGGGGTTCTCTTCTTCTTTGGTTTGGCCTTGTTGGTTCACTTACCTGTAAAGTACTGCCACGAGGACGATGACTCGAATCACTCTCTTGGTTTTGGTCCTTGACCCAGGTTTCTCTTCTTCTTTGGTTTGGCTCACTTGGATCTTAAGTAAGTTTGAAGTGAATGGAGAAGCTGCTAACACCAATGAGGTCCAAAAGGATGACCCACAGAAGTAATGACCCTGGACACTACTACCCTGGGCCAGCCCTGGAGGGCATCAAGATAGACGGGGCTTTGCGTCCAATGCAAACCTAATGTGGAGAAGGGCGTTTCAAAATATAGAAGCTATCTAAGGCCCCCGAACCCTTAGAAAGTTAAGAATGGTGTCAGTCAGAAATCAAGGGAAGTTGTGCCTCACCATAGTTGTAATCATGCAGGTTCACCAGGTAGTGGGTTCAAGGCGATCACCACTGGTTGTTTCTAGGTTCCTGTGAAGACCTTGGACACCCAATTTCACTCCCTTGACGAAAAGTGGACCATCCAGGATGAGTTCAAGGATGCATGTCTTGGATTTTGCTATGCAGGATCAGGAGGTACTCAGCATTGGATAAGATTTTCTTTTTGCGCCTTTCCCTCCATAGATTTCTATAGGACAACTTTTGATTTTGCTTATTTTGAACACCATCATGATTTTTGGGAGGTAAGTAAAGCCATCTGATTTACTTCCCTTGCCTGTTTTGCTCATTCTCATGGGGAAACTGACTAGTCCCCAAGACTGTCAGTTTTAAGAGATGTCTGTCTTTATGAATTCTTGTATTTTACAATGGCACATATTACCTTACAGTGAAGTGCAATTAGGATACTTGGTATTCTTTTATCTTTCTATATAATAGCTTTTTTATTACTTTTACAATGTACCTAAAATGGGCTGGTGGCAGCTGTGATATGTTTAGTTCTTTTACTTGTGCACTTTTGTATTTACCATGAATGGCTTCTAAAAGGTGGCTAGCACCCTAAGATGACCATGCCCGAAGGTGTTTCGCTTGTTCTTTTGCCATATTGTACTTTGCCCTTTTTCCTTCATTCTCAGGTCAGGAAATGCCTTATATGGATATCCCCTTCCGGGGAAAAGCTGTGGTTTTCGCGGGATAAGGGGTGTTGTGTGAGCCAGAGGAAGGGATTGGGACTGTCTAGTCCCAATATATATCTCAGGTCCCTGTAAGTCTGTTGCTTGGTAGATCTGGTGACCAGTGGCTATCCATGGCTGTTTGAATGGTGCAGATCCTGACCATTGGTGGGCTTGCTCCTAGCCTGAATCCTGGATAAATGGAGGACCCCTGCAACTGTTCGGCAGATCATCATTGGAACCAAGACTTCTATGAAGTGCAGCCCACTGGTGACCCAAAGATGACTTCTTTTTTTTTTATTTGCTTTTAATCAATAAAAGATTTTCACAAAATGGCTTTTTGTCTATTGGCTAATGAGCATACTTAGGACACCGCTTTCAATTTCTTTCTTTCAATGTTCAGATACCCCACGGTTTTCTTCAGACTGGTCAGTGTCCATTTGAAGAGCAGGGTTTGCCGGGTTAGCGTGTTTGACCCATTGGCCATCTATGTGGACCGCTTACTTCAACCCTTAATCCAGGAAATACCAACTTACCTGAAGGACACTACAGACTTTCTCAACTGCCTACAGGAAATTATAGCCCTAGACACCAGCTGCATACTTTTCAGAATGGATGTATGTAGCCTCTATACCTCGTTTCCTCACATCGATGGGATAAATGCTGTACTTTGGCTCTTGTTGAATCACACATGTATAAGAGGGAACAATGAGTTTGTTGTGGAACTATTAGAAATAATACTCTACAACAGTTACTTTCGTTTTCAGGACCAATACTATGTACAATCCTCAGGAACTTCAATGGGGTCGGCCATGGCTCCGGTTTATGCGAACACATACATGTATAAATTTGAAAAAGAAAATGTATTGGATCATCCACTATGGTCACTTAAGATCTTGATCTGGAAACGATACATAGATGATATCTTCGGTATCTGGTGCGGAACACGAGATGAATTGGATCTCTTTTTGGAACATCTGAATTCAGTGAATAATACAATCAAATTCACAATGGAAGTAGGAGAACCTTCATTACATTTTTTAGATGTGAGCTTGCAGATTAAGGAGGGCCACATCAAAACCACGGTGTATCATAAACCAACAGACGTGAACAATCTTCTACATTTAGCAGTTTCCATCCGAAACCTATGCCAAAAAGTCTCCCATTTAGTCAAATGTTAAGATTGAAGAGAATTATCTCAGACCCAGCAGGCCTTGACTCAGAATGTTCACTCTTGGTTGAACGATTTGAATCCAGGGGTTATCCAGATACAGTCACAGGAGAAGCCCGTAATAGATCAGCTACCTTCACGAAGGAACAACTCCGCATTCCAAAAGTCAAGGATAAGTCCACACCACTACTTTATATCTCTAAGTACTCACGTCAGAGTTTCCAAATCAGTAAAACTTTGCGTAAAAACTGGACCATTCTACACAACGACCCTGCTCTTTTGAAATTATTTCCCAAAGCACCGATGATGGCTTTTAAACGTGGGCACAATCTCAAAGACATATTAGTGAGAGCGGAAAGACCTCCTAAGGACAAACAACTTGTATTGAGCACTAGAAAGAAGGGCACCTTTCCCTGCCTGAACTGTACGAACTGCAACAATGTCATAAAAGGGGAAACGATATCTCACCCACAAACTGGGAAGAAACTGAAAATCAGACACTTTGCTACCTGCCTTTCCGCAGGAGTCATTTACGCATTAAAATGTCCCTGCTGGAAATTATATATAGGTCAAAAAACAAGACCCGTTAAAGAAAGATGGTCTGAACACAAATCCACCATCAGGTGTAAGAACCTCAGATCCCCAGTGGCAAGGCATTTTATCGAACACCAGCATACGATTGCACAAATTAAATTTCAAGTTGTAGAAATTGTCAAACAACCACACAGGGGTGGTAATTATCAATCCCTACTGTCGCAGCGAGAGAAGTACTGGATTCACACACTGGATACTCTTCAACCTAAGCGTTTGAACGAGGAATTCTCTCCGAGTTGCTTTTTATAGGTAACTGCTAAACTATAATCACAGGTCACACCATCAACCACTGTATGTAAGTGATTGTAACCCATCCCTTGTTTTTAACTATGTCTTTCACCATTTTTCTCCCTCTAACCATAGTGACTCTGCTAAGCATTCATGGGAGGTGTGATTTCCTCTGTATGACCTGTATATATCCTCTTAACTGTTTGTATCTGCTCATGAATGACCAATTGAGGTAACCCTCTATCGGCTCGTACTTTGTATTAGTCATATGGTACACTGCAATCTGTTTATTTCTGTTTTCAATCTCCTTGTTACTGACCAAACTTGATTGACTATATAATGAGAAGCCTCTTGGCCCTGTATGATTTGTTCTGTATCACTAAGAGTAACCACCTGTGCTATTTGCATTTTCTATCATGATTACAATGAATGTTGTTGTCTTTACAAATTTCTGTTTCATTAGGACTAAAGCAATATGATGCGATGCGGTGGTGAACATAAGAATTTCTATGGTTCACCATGGATACTATTCACTCTATATTTCTTTATATTTTCCTATATCTGTCCAGTTCTTATGAGCGCGTCTATATTCTTCACCCTTTCAAGATGGCTGCCCATTTTCTTACTGATCGGCATCTGCGCCTTTTTCTATGTCGATACCCCGATTCTTTTTCCTTCTTGGCGGCTTGACTCCAGCGCAGCATATTTCCTAGGTAACGACCGCGCTGAGTCACTGTCTGCCGGGTCCAGTTTGCATACACCTTGTTCCTTGAACTGAACAGGTAAGCGACCGTAATCCGTTACTCTCTGCCCGAGCGGTAGGCCCATGGCATATTGCTAACCATAATATCAGACATACATGTGTTTTTATTTAGGTGCTAGCACTATGTGGTTTCCAACAGACGCCCTGCATCTGATCTTTGCTACCTCTCGACATTCGTTGTCCACGCGGATGCCTCAGTTGCCTAGGTTATTCGCCATGCAACCTGAGTGAGTGTATACATTAATCCGTGCCCGGTTTGAATTTAGCATTTTCTTCGAAATCTCATTGAGCACATATAATGCTTTTGATTAACTACATCCATACATAGGCGGCTTTTTGCCACTCTTAAATTAGCTCCCTATGCACAATTTTTCCGTGTCCAACACCTGTTCACGCCGTATTGTATACCCCTCCCCACAGGTGGACCTTACTGAACTCACCTCTTTTGGAATGGGTTCGTTTATAAGCACAAGGTGGACATCTTGAATATATCAGTTCACTCTTTTTACTACACTGGGACTTTAGTATTCTGCTCTTTACCATCGCCCCAGCATCTTGTGATATGTATTGATGTTAGTATTCTACTGGCATTGAAATTAAATGTTTTCTTCTGTCTCCTTGAGTTGTTGAAAATAGTCCAATTAGGCCCTTTTGAAGAAGAGGGACTCCTCGAAACGCATCGGCTACCCCATAATTGGACAACATTCCTTCTGCATCATCTATTGCTTCTTCGCAGTTTTTAATATGCTAAATGTTACCAATTATTTCTTGCAACTGAATGTGCCTCTAGGCAAATGTTCTTCTTTTGCCAAATAAACTTATGTTTTCAATTGATAAACTACTGTTATGTTTACATGTTTGAATGCCCTTTGTGGCATCAGAAATTAGTGTGCAGGGGACGGGAGGGCCCCACCTTTGGGTCCTCTTTCATTTCTCTCAGGTGATTAAAGCCTCTAGTGTTCCACGATGCCATGACCAGTTCTTTTTTTGCCGATTTAGAGGCCAATTTCGGTTCGGTCGTAGGATGGTTTTGATTGTTTCGTGTTCGCTGCTATTTCTAATGGGATCGTCCAAATGTGTCCGCCAGCCAGTTCCAAGGTCCTTTTGAGACTTTCGCCTTCTGCTGAGGGGTTTGGTTTGTTGCGTATTCATCCCGTGTGTACGAGGAATGGGTTCTCTCTGAAGGACTCCGGGTAGTTTTGTAAGGTTTCTCTTGTGGAGGGTCCTACTGTTTCTTTCCCTGTGAGATGAAAATTTGGTCGTTTCGTCATCACTTCTCCAATCGGATAGTTCGTGGCCATTTGTCGGAAGGCGATGTCTGGTAGTTCTGCTCCTCAGTTGGTCTTGCCAGCGGTTTTGATTATACAATACTTCTGTTCTTGAGATGTAGTGTGCCCTGGCAGGAAGAGCCCTCGACTTTGCTTCGCTTTCGGGCTGATTTTGTGCTGGTTTGGTTACTAGGAATAGATTGAATCCTAGTTTTTGAAGATCTTTAACCACTTCTGAGGAAATTTCTGCGAGAGCTTAATTTTTTATGTGAATAAAAGCTTTGGCTCTGTGGTCCCGATGATAGGGTTCGACTAACTTGACATCGTTTGTCGTTAGGTGTTGTAACTTTTTGATTTTTGTTAGGGTTTTAAGAACCATTTTTCTATTTAGGACCATGAAACCTTCTTTTGGTGACACTTGTCCGAGTTTAAAGATTGCCGCTCCAGCAAGCTTTTCGTCGAGTTTCTTGGGTCCTTTGGCGGGCCAGACGTTTTGTGTATGGTTCGAAGACCTCTGATCGTTCTCACATTGATCTCTTTTGTTTTTTCCCCGGGATCAGGGGCCTATATTTGCTTTCCTCTCCAGAGATCTTGGTGGATATTTTGGCTTCTGTTTGGTCTTCGCCAACCTCAACTTGTCGATGCCTCGGTTTGGGTGCCTCTTTATCATTTCCAGCATCATCGCGGCGATTTGATGAAATGATTTTGTTTACAGCTGCTTGTGTTGGTTTGCCTTCTAGTTAAGGTGATATGACTATGACTTGAGTATCTTCTAAGTTATCATAGTGCTGAGACAAGTTCATTAGCTCACTATTTTGTTGAAATTCTTCAACCGTTTTAGGATATGTAAGCACACGCCGATGCTCTGAGTTCGAAGGTGGAGTGATTTGTGGGCAATCAGTCACCCTACCTTGCGCCTCTTCTTGTTTCTTTCCTTTTGTTCCAACACCTAGAATCAATAGAGGATGGGGTACCTTAGGTTCGGTTCTCTTTACTCCAGATATCAAGGTTTGGATTGGTTGTTGAATTTGGGTTTTATTTAGCTTAGTTGTTTGGGACTTCCAGTCTGTTTGCTCTTTTGAAGTCCAAGGTTCGCTTCTTGGGGCCAAAGTCCGCGATGACGCGGCACAGAAGATTGGAGCCAGGTCAGCAGGGACGGGCCCTTCGATAGTCTGGGACCCAGTAGAGGTTGAAGAGGAAGGAGCTTGCGCTACCTGAGCCTTTTTCAAGGTCTGGGCTTCCAATTTGGCAATTTTGGCCTCCATAGTTGTCTGTAATAACGTAGTTTTAGTATCCAGGGCTGTTATAAAACCTTCAATAAAGGACAATTTGGTCAGCATTTGGGATGAGGTAGAAGTATTATCTTTCAGAGTTTCGTTAATGGACTCAAAGTTTGGCGAAAGGGTTTAGGGCAATTGTGAATGACAACATTATGTGTAGCAGATCTATTTTTTTGCTGGGAGACTCCTTCTGCGCCGATGATGATATTTCACTATGTCTTCGACTAGCGATCGGTATGTGAAAGCTTTTATCACCGGTATAGGCATGGACTCTGTCCATATATATTCTGTCTGCAGACAGTAATGAATTTTGTGCACCACTGACGTCCTCCGCGTGACAACCTTTAGAGTGTCGCAAGGGTTCTTGTATATGAACTTTAGTCCATCCGTGTCGATCTTCTGTTGAGGCCCCTGCGGGTGTGGCGAGGCTCCGGTCTCCTAATGTGGTATTTGATGCTGGAGGACTGACTGCCCCCTGTATCTGTGGAGGCACAGGTGTTTGCTGTGTTTTGCACGTCAGAGGGCTCACACTGATTCTTTGGGGGTTTACAGGGGCCGACGAGTGAGAAAGTCTCTCGACGCAGGGGCCCAACACTGGTAAGTTTACCAGTTTATCAGCCGTCGATTCCGTTGTGACTAGTTCCTTTATCTTCGGGTCCTGCCTTGGGGAAACTTGGTCAGTCTTTCGGGCTTTATTTACAGGCGAGGGATCTTGTACCGCCTCCAAGATCTCAGCATCGGAGAGCTCCTAGTCCTGGTCTAGTTTCCTTTTATGTTGGTTAAGAAAATATTCTTTAAAAGAGGACGAAGCCAGTGAAGTTGGAAGACACTTTAAACTTCCTTGACTTTTGGATCCCAGCTTTCTTTGTTTTTTCGTGAATAATTTGTTTGGCGTTGGCTTTGTTTTTGAGATTCCTTTTGTATTTGGATCTGTGATGGCAGAGTCGGCAGTCTCATTTCCCGGAACCCTGATACGGGATATTTCCCCATCTGGGGTTATGACCTTTCGGGAGACCTCTTTGCCCGGTTCTTCAATTGCCTCGATCCTAGACTGTGCAGGAACAGCAGTCACATTCAAAAGCCTGTTTTTGTTTGTCAGAGAGGCTTCAGACGCTTCGTCGTCGGAACTCCTCGGGACGTGAGTTATGGATAAGTCCTCTTGGTCCGAGATCCAGGAGTCACTCGAGGCGATTCTGATGGGACAATTGGGTGGAAGGGAGGATATTTGAATTCCATTGGGAGGATTGAAACTTCTATGAATCTGTGCAGTCGTTTGAGCATTAGTTCTAAAAAATGCCTGAGCATGGCTGCCTCCAAGTTTCTGTTTCTTTAAGTCCATCCCATTGTCCGCACTTAAAGGATTTTGTGATGAGTATATTAGTGCCTCCTCAGATGTAGGGGGCACATTTCCCAACCCCCACCGTTCAGGCTCCAGCCGCGGCCGTCCTTTGACTGCCTCGGACAAGAGACCACTCGACAATACGGTGGAACAGATGGGGGCCTGGAGATCTGTTCCCTCGATCACTGTCACTGGTCCCTTATTTGCCACTTGCATTACGACTTCGGCCAGGCCGCCGCCGTCACCAGACACCCTATGTTCTCCCAAGGGCGGAGAACTCACCTGGGCCGATGTGTTCACGTCACCACCCGGTTTTTGGGCTACGTCTACTCCTTCATTTACCTGAGTGGGAAATGATGAGGATGTCTGTGATTGCCGGCGTTTTGTTAGTCATTTTTGGTTTACGGAAAGTTTTTGGGCCACGATGTTCTTGGGTGAGTTTGTCACAGGCGTGGCCACATGTGGGCTGCCAACCGAATCGTCAACAAGAGTACTTGGAGATCCAACCGATGAAGAACACTCACCCCCAAGTTCATTTACCAGGGTGTCACTTCGGAGCCACCGTTTCTTGAGAGGTGGTTCTGACGGAATAGGTGGCGCCATAGATAGCAGTACAGCTCGAAGGTCCTGTAGTGCGAGGACCAGAAAGGGACACCGGGACCAATATATAGGAGAGGCGAAAGACAGCTGAGTTCGAAGGAGAAGGTTCCGGGTAAGAGGTAGCGGGTGGGAAGAGGTGGGAAAAGGAGCAGCGAGAAATGTCTAAGGGGTGTTGTGTGAGCCAGAGGAAGGAATTGGGACTGTCTAGTCCCAATATATATCTCAGGTCCCTGTAAGTATGTTGCTTGGTAGATCTAGTGACCAGTGGCTATCCATGGCGGTTTGAATGGTGCAGATCCTGATCATTGGTGGGCTTGCTCCTAGCCTGAATCTTGGATAAATGGAGGACCCCTGCAACTGTTCGGCAGATCATCATTGGAACCAAGACTTCTATGAAGTGCAGCCCACTGGTGACCCAAAGATGACTTCTGCATCTAACCAGCATCGACTCCAGTGTTGTCCGGTTGAAGCGCTGCTCCTCTGTCTCATCTGAAGAAGAGCCTCATTGGTGCTTTAACACCTGGACCAGTGGGAACAACCAGTCTCGACTGATGCTCTTGGATCTGTGCCTTAAAAAGTGTCACTGGACCAACCAGTGGACTGACCAGAACTCTCCTGGCCATTTTGATTATATGGTCCTCTTAAGTGCATTACTGCGGCTGAAAAGCCAACACTTGATAATGCCCCAGAAAAAGGGAAAAATATAACTACTGCAACCGGACTGTTAATAAAATGCCTGGAAAGTTGCGACTTTGCGGGGCACAGCACACCATGGAAAATAGCTTCCACTTTAAAGGTAAAAACACACTTCATAATAAGGAGAGGACTACTCCTACACTGCTAAACCTAGGGGCAACAAAGCGCACCCAAAACATTACAAAAGGGGCCCTAATGGACCCAGGCAGCACACCACCTAAAGAGGGGGTGCTGCCATGGGAGAAGTATGGATGCCACAACAAAGTAGAGAGGTCTCCCCTTGCTAGAACCTTATAAAGAGGGTATAGTGTTGCCAAAACAAAAATGAATGCAAGAGGTGAGTGAGAAAGTCTCCCCTTCAAAGTCAAAGATTAATTCGCAGTGAGCCCAACAGTAGTGCGGAGAGGCTGAGAACAAAGAAGGTAAAATGTGCAAAAAGAAACCCCACCAACTCCCCCGCCTGCCCCACTAAGGCACAGGGTGATCTAATCCTACCTTGGATGTGTCTCCTGTTCCGGTCAGTTGTACTTTCAGTTCATCCCGGCAGCATAACTATGTTGAGATCTTGACCTTTGCTCTATGGTGAAGGTGAAGGCCTGAAGGATTATGAACCACCTAAGTAGTTTTGGATTTCACCCCTTCACATTCATTAGCCACTAACATGCCGTATGTCAAAGTAGACCCTAACAGAAAAAGGCCTAAACTTCTTCAGAGAACACAGAATGTCAAAACACCCTTTTTTCCACTCCGGCCCATCTCAATGCATTATCTTTCAGCTGCTTGTTGATTAAATGGATATAGTGCTCCTTACTCTAGTCATCCAGTTGACTCAATACTGCATTAATTCCTGCCTCCCAGGTATCTGTCTAAACTACTAAGGGTTTGTGGTAATGCAAATGGTACCTTTCAATCCTTGAAAGGCTTTCTGGCATACTTCACTCCATTCTATCTTCTTAGGCGATTTGGATGACAAGTTGGCCGTAAGGAAATCGGCTATGGCAACATAGTCGGCTATAAAGTTCCTATTCTACAGTTCTTACTGTATGTTCCTATAGTACTGTGCTGCTTGTACTTTACTATGGAGAAGCTGAGTTTTAACCCCTCTTACCTCATGCTCAAGGTAGACCATAGAACTCTGATTAATCTGGCACTTGCTAGCATTGATGGTCAGATTGGCCTGTTGAAGGACCTGCAACACCTTGCTGAGGTGGGAAAGATGTTCTTCCCAAGAGGAGGTGCAGGCCGCAATGTCATCCAAGTATGCCATGCAGAAAATTGTCTAGCCTATTCCACACATGATTCACTAATCTCTGAAAGGTGGCACGTGCATGCGTTCGGTCTAAAGGCATCACACTAAATTGGTGGTGACCTTCTGGGGTTGAGAATGCCATCTTCCCCTTGACACATTCAGTAAGGTATTTTTGGCAAAGGCCTGAGCAGTGGTCAAATGTGCCAAGGTACTTACTGAACTAAGCTCATCTGTCCTTGGTAAAAGCTGAGCATCAGTCTTAGTGACTGCATTTAAGGCTCGGTAGTCCACAATGAAACCTGGGTCCTTAAATCCTGCCTTTGGTAAAAGTAAAACTGCACTACACCATGGACTGTTGGTGGAGTGTTGAATTACTCCCAGTTTGAGGTGAAATCGGGTAGCTCCAGATTTTCACAGGCATACTGTCACCAGTGATTATATCGTGTTACCTCTAAGGAGTGGACACTGGTGTAAAAGGAAGCAGAGGGGCAAACTGATTTAACAAAGATTTGCATTCACTCTGCTGCTGCTTGTCAGTTTTGCAGAGAGAGAACCCCATTCCACTGAGCCATCTAAACAGCTAACCCATTATGAGATCAGGTAAAGGTTCACTCTCCTCTTCATCTCTAGGCTGAGGCCAGGGGAAGCGGATCCTAATTCGACCCTAGGGACGAAAGCATTTAATATATTGGTGTGAATGACCGTAGGGGCCTTTTTGAGGTTACCCAAATCCAGCAAATAACTGACCTCTCCAAGTTGTTCAACAATCATGTAGGGGCCAGTCCACTTGTACTGTAAGGCTACTAACAGGGCCTTACTCGTAGCATGACAAACACCTTCTGTCCTGGAGTAAACTCTACCTAAGAGGCCTTCTGGTCATGTCAGTGCTTTACTAGTTCCTGACCAGCTCTCAGTATTTGACTTGCCTCTCTCATAGTCATGGCTATCCTGCTCCTGAGACACATGTAATCTGCCACATGTAAGACCAACCTTCCTTAACCAGGGCAATAGGGCCTCTGATTGCATTACCAAACAGGAGCTCAAAAGGACTGAATCCTACACCCTCTTGAAGTACTTCCCTCTAAGCAAAGAGAGGGCATGGTAGGAGGATATCCCACTTCCTCCTTAGTGGCTCTTCAAGAGCACCCATCAAGCTCTTCAAGGGTCTACTCAAACCATTGGTTTTAGGATAAGCTGTTGAGGACGTGTAGGAGACTCCACAGATCGTTCACATGGCTTGCATATAGTGGGGCATGGAGTTGGTCTCCCTGTCGGAAGCAACTTATTTAGGAAATCCCCACTTGTGTAATAATACCCTGTAAGGCCTTGGCTAATGCCTGAGCAGACTGTTTTCATCGGGATTTCCTCAGGATACTGTGAGAAGCCAGGAATGAGACTCAGACACAGGGGAGCCATGGTTTGGTCAAAGACTTATTAAAATAAAAGGGGGTGGGGAAATGCCTCTCTGTCCCTGCTCTCTAAGAGATGTTTCCCTACCTAAAACCAACACTAAAGGTCTGTCAAAGTCGAATGTACAAAGCAAGCCTGTCCCATGTGCAAAGTACTATTCTGGCCTCACATTCTAATAACTTAAACCCTAAAGCGAAAAGGGTAATGCCTTTTGCCTTGAGTATTTCATAAATGTTCAATAAGGAAAACAATTGTAATTCCGACATAAAAGTTCCAACAGGAGGAATTCCTTATTCCAGAGAGTGGCTCCCTTCCCCTGGATGGATTTCTCTTCCCCTGGCTGCTTATTCAACAATGTCAGTTACTTGTGGTTCTCTTGATGAAATGTACAAAACAAACTTGGCTCTCTGTCTTTGTCTTGTTATGATACATGATCTACTCTCATGCCAGTTTTCCACTCCTCTTCTTGTGATCAGCACAGCCTTTTTGCTAGTCCTGTTAAGTCTTTCTCGGGATCTTTCCAAGTTTGGTATTTTCCAACACAATTATCAACTTGTCTCTGCCTGGTGTATTTCCCTACCAGGGCTTTCTTTTATACACACAATTGCAACTGCTCGGTACTCTCCTGCCAGGGCTTTCTTAGAGGTACACACTTGCAACTGCCTGGTATACTCTCCTGCCAGGGTTTTCTCATGTATATGTCCCTTTTACACTTTCAATTGGACTGGTATACTTCCCTGATAGGGCTTTTCTCAGGTGGGTTCTGCGCACCCCTCAAACATTTTAGTCTCTTGTTTCTACATTTTCACATATGTATTGCATACACTCACAAACTGTAAAGTCTCGTTTCCCATCCGTTCTGTAAACATTCTCTTGCTCTTTCTCTCTCATATGCTTCATAAATACCCATTTGGTGTTGGCATGGCTGCCAATACGCTCCAGGGGTCCCCACTTCTCCTGGGTAGACTCACCGGCTCTGGCTGGCATATCCTCCTTCTCCCACGGTAAGCCGATAATGGTTGTTCTGTGTTTACTCATTTGTTGCTGCATCCGTTTCTTGGCTTCTCTTCGTTCCATGGTCCCTGCTGTGCTCATCTGCTTCATGTCTTCTGGCTGCGGTAAGGAGAAGGCTGCCTCCAAAAACCTCCAAACAACCAGGAGCACTCTGTTGGTTTCTGCCATTCCTGCAGCATGTTCCTTCTCGTGATCAGCTTCCCGGTCTATGCTTCCCGAGTTGGTTCGCTCCACGGCCCTTTCTCCAGCATCGCGGTCTCTTGGCTTGTTATAGAAGCAGCTTTATTTCTCCAGCAGTGCGCCTCCGTCAGCTGCTTTGCTGAGCGTAGCCTGTGTTCCTGGCCTTCTTTGATCTACATTACTCAGTTCATCTTCCTCTTGTAGTTTTCTAGTAGTTATGGGAATGGAAGTCCATTCTTGAAGTTTTACAGGAAAGGTTTGTATAATTGTTCTTTATAGGTAGGTCAGTTGTACATGACTTGTAGGTAGAGGCTGAGAAGATGTTTTCACTAATTTTTTAGGGTAAGTCGGATGTTGATGTCTTACATACAGTTCTTATTAGAAGATCTTCAGTATCTTTCCTAGGTGAACGAGGGGAGGTGTAACTGTATGCCATTAAGGCATTAGGCAGGGGTGAGGTATCCCCCAAAGAAGAAGGGGGATACCATGTCTCATCCGATGGTGCCATGACATTCTTCTGGAAGTTGTCTCCCCCCATGTGATCTTCCCTCATATAGACGCCCCCAGGGTCAGGACCAGGTAGCAGCTGCCATCCCCTGGCCACATGGGGAGAGGCTACCGCCAGGAAAAGAGTGATGGCATCATCAGATTCATCACAGTACCTAGTGATATAATTCACTACAACAAGTCTAAACCGGCTGCCTAAGATGTTGGAGGTTCAAGGGACCAATGCTATTGATCCCTAGCCTCTCACATAAGACTCCCACAAGAAGGAGAGGCAGAAGGGGTGCCTTGTTCTTGCTATTATTTCTACCAGCTAACTGGCACAACTTTTTCAATTGTCTGCTACCGAAAGCCCCATATTGGGCTTTAGATTTCCAAGATGACCTGACAGAGGCACCCCATGTGCCAACTGCAATAGGAGGGTCTAACAGCACAGGGACCACCAACCTCCAATGCTCCCAATGAGTAGACTCAATGGGCTCAATGTACTGCAGCCCATTCCCCCTTGGTCTGGGGAGCTACCTGCGTTCTCAGGCCTTCATGGAGGGATAATCCCTGTGACTCTTACTAAAGTCTGCCCTGCAGGAGCCACCATCTGACAACAATATGTACAGGTAAGGATGGTCTCTACAGCGTCTCCTCATCTTCTCTGTCAAGAGTTGGAGGATCTTAAAGAGGCTCTGTCACCTTAGGCAAGCCTGGAGGTACCACCTTAGAGGACTTTCTAGATGCTTTGCGTTTAGGACATTTTTCTCAGATTTCTCTCCTTAAGGCTTTTGACTGGAAGATTAGGCTGAGCTAACGCTTTAGCCTCCTTGGTCTGAGACCTTGTCCTATTGTCCAGATGGATATGCAATGTCAGAGACAAGACAGACCTAAAGCCTTTAAGTCATTACTCAGCAGAACTGTTCCATGAACCGCAGGAAATATTACAGTCACGTAATTTAAAGTAAAAGGGACTGGTAGTATGGGAAACATAAGGATAGGGCCTCCTGCAAGATTAGTAGGGGCTAGAGGAGCCTTGGGTACTTTCTCTCGGTTGAGAAGAGTCATATTCAATACTGAGATACTGGCCCCAGTGTCTATTGCCAGTGATTTCCTAGCCATTAATAAAACCACTGCCCTTAAGATAACAGTTTGTATTATCTGGGATACAGTGATACACATCCTGACATAGTTGCTCCTAAGAGCCTATGGACATAAGTGTAAATCTTTCTTGAACACCTATGGGCTCTTGCGCAACAGAGTGAAAGGCTGCACCAGTCCTCATACTCCCATCCTCTGGACAGAAGGCTAAGCTGGTAAATGGCACTACCAATGGTTTGCCCTTACATCTAGGATCCCCTTTCAGATGGTCATTATCCCTACAGACCACCCATCTACCAAATGTTCTTTTGAATGGAGGCGTGCTATGACTAAATAAAAACCTGTTTGGCACCATGAATGCTAATAACCCTGTTGAACCTCCCATGTGGCTTCCCCCTTATTTTTGTCACCCTATTTGGGATGAGATTCTTCAGACCCTTATTTTTCATTTTGCGGCTTCTTCCCCATCTCAGTCTTATGAGGAGCTCCCTTATATTTATGGATCACCCTATTCACTAGCCATAGGTCAGCAGCAACTGCTAACTTATTTGGGTCTAATTCTTTTGAATCAGTCAAATGTGGTTTCAGTTCCAGGGAAGAGGCATCAAAAATATTCTTGAGTATGACCAAGCTTCTCATTCACTCAAATGTTTTCACTGTGTAGCCTTCAATCCACCAATCCAGGTTTTTCAGTGAGTCACACACCCCAGCAACTCAATGAACAATATCTATCTTTCTCTCCTCCCTAAACATTTTCAAGTACTGGGCAGAAATATTCCCAAACTTGGCAATCAGTACCTGCCTAACCTACTCATGGTCCGCCTGATCAGCAGCATCCCTTTCCTGGAAGGCATTGTACCCACCATTGGGGAGTCTACTAAGAATCCAGGGAACTTGGTCAGGGTACACAATGTCTGCATTCTACTTGTCAAAGCAAATTTCTGCAACCAATACACAATATCATCCTACATACTCACCATGTCCTTGGGCAAAATGGGATGATTGAAAAACTGGAGCCATTTCCATTGAAAGACCCTGAAAAAGAGCCAGAGACAACCAGAGAAATGTTTTTCCTTCCTTGCTATCTTTCTAGGAAGGCTCTTCCTCTTTCTTTATCCTCCCTTTCTTTGTCCTCCTCTACCATTTAAGCTTGCAGTTTATGGGCTGAGAGGGATTTTTCATCCACTTACAATATATTTAACTATGTTGCAATTTCGTTTCCCCTGAGATTTCTCTTTTTGTTTGCCTCTTCTAAGAGGAGTTTAGTAGAAATTATAAGTAAAACATCAGTACACAGGGACAGGCATAGGGGAGGAGAGGGGGGTGCCCGATCTTCATCCTCATCCCACCCAGCCACTAAAGGATATGGTAGTAAAGCTTGATAAGCTATGAGGGATTTATTTCCCCCCATATTTTGAACTGAGACCATTATCCTTACACAATTCTCCAAGTCTTTTTACTTTAAGAGGAGCAAGGGCCTCTACTGTCAAGTGTTCCATATTCTAATGTATATTAGTGTTTCTTAAAACAAATAAGCTAGCCTAGTGTAGCAAGGTCTGGGTATTTAGCTACCAGACATTGTAGTGCTTCATTGCTTCCATCCACACACCTGATCCCACCGCTGCCACCAGGTGTTAGGAGGGTTTCCCAAAGTCACTACCTGTGCTTGCACTTGGAAAAGCTAACATAGGGATAGTAAGGTTGGATATCCACAACCTCAGTTGAGTAAGGAACAAATTACTTACCTTCAGTAGTGTTCTTTCGGATGTATGTTCTTCCCACGGATTTCTCATCTTCGATATATATTTCTCCTTCTTTAGAAGATCTCAAACTATTTCAACAGCTAAGGGTGCTGGTGATATTGCCGTGAAGGTCCTTCGGGGCTCTTCATTGTGGAGGCCGGATGAGATGTCGAAATCAGTAAAAGTAGGTTGTACCACAACCCCTCATGGACTTGAGTTGAATTGTTTTTCCCTGTGCTCTGCCGTGCTTGGAATTGATTTTTGCACAAGGTATGATTTGTTAGAAACTAGAAAGAGTGCTTCATTTGAGGGGCAGGACTTAAGGGTGATGAGGAATCCGATGGAGGAACATACATTAGAAAGAACATTGCAAAAGATACGTCATTTGTTTTTTTAATGGATTATGTCCGCCCACGGATTCCTCATTTTAGATGGACTTCCAAAACATTACCGAATTTAAAGGAGATGGGAAGAACGAAACCCCATTGATATTATACGAAAACCTTTTTGTAAGACTGCTCAATGAAAGCAGTCGTCCTGACCTGACAGAATACCTAGACAGTATTGTTTTGTGGAAGGGTGTAGCTAAAACCATGTTGCTACCTAATACATTCCCAAAGTGGTTATTCCACCTAGTGCTGAGGTGGAAACTACTCTCCTAGTGGAGTGTGCTCTGAACCATTCAGGGATGTCTTTTCCTGTCATAGTGTAACATTCTGAGATGAACAAAACTATCCATCTTGATAGTGGTTGTTTTCTTACTCCTTTCCCTAATCTAGGACTGGCATAACTGACTAAGAGCTGGTCCTCCATTCTGAAACTACTTGTTCTTGCAATATAAAAATGTAAGGCCCTTATTGGATGCAATCTCTCTTCTTCTTTGGAAGGGTGAGGAGGAGGGTTGAAGGCTGGTAGATCATGGCCAGCAGTCTTTTCATGTACGGAGGAGGAAGACAATCGGGGCCAACCTGATTGCCTGTAGCAGCAACAATTTGAAGTGCTCCTGTGTCTTCTGTTGATGACCAGAATCCGATCACCCCAATGTCTAGCAGGTGAGTGCCCGAGTCCTTCAGGCACACATCCGTGACCAAAGAAAGTTGGGGGCAGGGTTGCAGAACCACGCCCCTCTTAGTAAGGGATTTTGAGTTTCGTAGGGACCAACTCAGAAAATCTTGAGCAATTGCCAAGACCCGCAATAGGTCTCAGATGGTGCCCTGGTACTGTAACCACTAACAACAGAGTAGCCACTAAAGCAACATCATGCACAATCAGGCTTCTGACACAATTGGGCTGCAGGAGGCCATAAGGTCAAGAAAGGCAGAGGCTAGGTGCAGCTTTTGGAATGGAAGATATATACCATCTGAAGGATGCTCAAAATGCGATCCTCAGGAGGGAAAGCTCTGCCCAGACGGTTATTAAAGGCTGCATAAAATATGCATCAAAGGGACTAGGATGGCAAAACATTTGGGAGAACCTCAAACTGTGAAACAGAATACAATTGAGGTACATAGGTCATAACACCGGGACCGGCGTGTGGGCCCAAATGAATCAATCATCCAGGTAGGGGAAGACATGAACACTTTCCCTCCTGAGACAAGCCGCAACTACTGCTAGCAGCTCGAAGTGTCTTGGTGCAGAGTAAAGACCAAGCACTTTGACTCAGAACTGATGATGAGCATTGCCAGACACACATAGCTTCTTGGATGGCCAAGAAGAGTGGCACCTGGAAAAACCACTGGATGACACTGACCTCTTCCTAAGCTTCCTTTTCTTCTTTTCTGGAGAACAATTAAGCTCTTCAACAGCCGGCTTCTCAGATCTGCACCTAGGGACCTGTAAGGAATATGCTTTCCACCCGTGTGGAAATAAGTCAAGTGTTACAGCACATTTCTCGAGAGCCCTGGAATGCACAGAATGACAGGAAACTCAAGAATCTGTGCTGTGATCCTCCCATGGCGGTATAGAAACACATTGAGGGGATTCGACACACACATATCACTCCTTTTGTCAGAACATGGATTGAAACCCAAGGCCTTAGAAGGGTCGGAGGGAGGGGTAGCTTGACACATCGAGCTAGTAAATCTAGCGGCACGTTCCACAAGATTACAGAGTGTGTGGAAAAAAGAAATGAGGTCATGAAGGGCAATAGCTCCTTATATACTGACCTGATGCATGTCCCCACGGGGCACACATCGGCACTGGGTGGAGCAGATGCAGAGCTGTACTGCGTCCCCTGGTGGCAAAAACATTTCCAAAGACAGCTGGCGCTAGAGATAGAGCATCAAAGATGAGGAGTCTGTAGAGGGAAGGAATCCATTAGAAGTGGCCATACTGCTCCTAAACTGCGCATGAAATTCAATCCAGGAATCTTTCTTTGCTTCCTATAGTCATTCTTGTTGGCTAACCAGGGTGTCCAGTCAACTGGTCGAAAAGAAACTGGTTGACTGCAATTTGGTCGAAAACCAAATGGTCGAATTTTTTTTTTATTTATATATTTATTTTTCGGGTTTTCGTTTAGTAAAAAAAGGGGTTTTTAGAGAAAAAAAAGTGGGTTGGGGGGGACCCCCCCAAAAAAATGAAAAAAAAGGGTTAAAATAAAAAAAAAAAAACGACCATTTGGTTTTCGATCAAATTGGTTCGACCATTTGTCTGGTCGACCAATTTTTTTCGACCAAATGTCTGGCAACCCTAACCAGCTGTTCCTGTGTGGGACATTACCCTTGCCTGCAGTGTTGCCTCCCTGGAAAATCTCTCTGGTCTAAGTTGCAAAAGGTAGAGTATCCCTGGCCTGAAAGTCGAGTGGCTTGCTGCTGCTCAGCCTCAGCTCGGTTTTAGGACATCCTGGGATTCTTCCTGCTGGTGGGACTGTTTCCTGCTGGCTAGCTGTACCCTGCAACTCCCTTGTGTTGGCCTGTGACCCTTGCTTAGATCTTCCACGGCCTTGTCACTGTCTTCATTGCTGCAGAGTCCATCTTCTGTTTCGTGGGTTTTCATTACAGGTGCATTTCTTTGGGAGGTTTCTTTGTCTGGACTTTTACAGGTTTGCTGGTTCGAGTCCCTTTGCTCACTGCCCCAACCACTGACAGCCAGACCGAAAGCAGACACTCAAACCACCTGTGCACCCAGTTTCTTGGCCGAATTTGGTGCAACCTGTGCTGGGAGTACGAGTCCCAGGGTAATGGGATCCTTAATTTGTATTTTGTTCCATTTGCAGGGGTTCCTGGCTCTGAGACATGTGGGGATATGAAGCCCCTCCTACCAATGATCTTCATATTTGGAGTGGGCCTTGTGCTACACCTGCAACCATCTTTTCCTGGCCTGTTAGTTCTGAAGCATTAGCTAGAACTCTTCTTTGTGGGCCCCTCAGGCCCTGGGGATAAAACCACTGCAGGACTACAGGATTTCTCCCATTGATTTCTATGTATTACTTTACAAACATTTGGAACTCTTCAAAAGTGTCTTACAAAAGGCACCTACCTGAACTCTGGCATTTTCCCTAAACCCCCCTGCCGCCCCCGGGAGCCTGGCGCATTAAGAACAGAGACTACAATTTTAAGTTATACCAGTGATTTATTATAGCTTTTAGTACAATGCACAATTTGCACCACATTTTGTCCTATGGGATTTGAGGCATTACTGTAACTACTTTTGGTTACACGGTTTCATACTATTCTTGTGGAGTGCACTGGGAGCTATTTGGTCCCAGTGTTGTATTTCTAATTTTACTTGTTGCCTGTTGAACCACTGGCTCTGTTTCCAAAAGTGCATTAACCCTTCTCGCCTCCTTTTTAGGAATTATATAGACCTAGGGCTTACCGGTTAGGTTAATGCCCTACGTTGGTTCATAGAGAGGGGTGCGATCAAGGTCTTAATCCTTTACTGTGTTTTTTCTATTTATTTGCGTTGTTAGTTTAAGTTTTCTAACCCTTACTTGACTGTCGTCCCTAATGCAATATTAAATAAATGTATGTATGTATATGTGATATATTACTCACCGTAATCATATTTCTGATACTTGTATCTGCTTAGATTCACATGCTTTGCATAAGCCGACATCTAGTGGAAGCGGCAGAGTATTTCACATGAAGTTTTTCGAAGTTTGAAAAAGGACGTCGACTGGGCCTGTCTGTAATACTATCCCTATTGTGATGATCGCTGTACCCATGATTCCTCATGCACTGAGGTCCCTCCGATTATCTGTTTCTGACAAAAGGGAGCGTAGCTAGAGAAAAGAGTAAACACTGCTGCACACCTATGTTAATGGGTATTATCCAGAGTTAAAATAAGTAGTGAGGTGCAGAGGAGAAAGACACAACCCTGACACTAGGTTGTGATAGTCACAAGAACAAAAGGCAAAGGGTGTCCACGGGCTGTGGAACACTCACGTCCCCTGCACACTGGAGTATTGTCAAAAGGCAAACAGTAATTAATAAGTATTTCACTGATAAATTTCACATCTGATTAGGTTTCCCAATAGTTATGAGAGCGGACCCCGCGCTCGTCACGTGTTACTATAGTCAATTAGTTATGTATCTTAAAAAATTATTCTAGTGATACAATTTCCACAGTTTTCAAAATGTATACAATTTATTTGTACATGCTTCTTCATGCTGTAATTGACACGTAATTAATTGATAGTGCTATTGTACACCACTCCACATCTATTGCAACAATATTACATGCATATTGTATTATACAGATATCAATCTCTGCATCTTGTGGTTTTTAATATAAATACATAAGCTCAACGCGTTTCGGGAATCAGGTTCACTTCTTCAGGAGCAAAGGCAAATGCTTACAAATGTTCATAGATTCTAACATTCTTAAATTCTTCTGAAAAATCTCTCATCGGTGCCCCGTGGCGGTCTTTAACTGGTGATTTTTAGGTGAAGATTTTTAGGGAGTGAAGAGCAGACAGTCATTCCCCCATCCCAGAGTAGCCTCCTTGTGTGGTTATTGTCACATACTACAGTGTATCTTAAAATGGCCAGCTCTTCAGAGGTTATCGTTGTCTGACTCAGGTTAACTTTTCAAAAAACTGACAGGTATTTAGTTCCAACTCTCCAACGCCTGGATTTCGCGGATTCTACGAGCCGAGGTAAGGCCGACTAGTAAGGCCGTCTTGATGGTAACCAGCCTAATGTCCACAGACGCCATTGGCTCGAACTGTTTGTGCTCCAGGGCGCCCAAGACTATGTTAAGGTCCCACACCGTGTGCGGCCTCCTGACAGGCGGGTAGAGCCTTGCGAGTCCCACCTGATGTTTCTTGACGATAGGGTTGGAGGAGAAAATGCCCTCCTCAGAGTTCCTGTAAGCCCCAACAGCTGCAAGGTACGTGCCGCAGGTGTCCACCTGCAAGCCTGAATGAGTAAGGTATGTCGAAAAGGAGAGCTTGTCGTCCAAGGTGCACGCCATGGGGTCGATTCCCTTGGAGTCTGCCCAGCGCAGAATCTGGTCCATTTGCTTTTTTACTGGGCCCTAGTAGCCTTGCTCCTGGCACCCTGTATGATCTTCAGATTGGCCTGTGAGAGGCTAAGGTGGTGCAGCGTTACCTGCTCAGGTACCATGCTGTGAGGGCTAGTTTCCATGGTGCAGGGTGGTTGACTCTGCCCCCCTGCTGAGCCACAAGATGTGGTGGGCCTGTCGGGAGGTGAATCGGGGGCACTTCGTCTGAGAGAATGAGCAGCTCTGAAAAGCATGGCCTGGCCGGCCACCATGGAGCTATTCGAATGATGAGGAGTTAGCGAGAGTCCTTGATTTTGCAAATTACCCTGTGAAGCAGGGGAGTGGGCGTAAAGGTGTAGACTTTCATGCCAGTCCACTGGAGGTGAAATGCGTCGCCCAGAGAGCCGGGGCCCTGACCTTGCCAGGATGCGAACTGGGGGTACTTCTTGTTGTGCCAGGTGGCAAAGAGATCCACCTGGGGGTGACCCCACCTGTTGAAAATCTCCTGAATAACGAGGTTGTTTAGCTACCACTCGTAACGGTCCACTCCTAGTCTGCTGAGCCTGTCCGCCTCCAGGTTGGATTCCCCCGGGAGGTGGACTGCCGTGAGGTAAATGTTTTCCAGGGCCCACTCCCACATGCTGATCGCCAGCCTGCACAGAGGAGGGGATCTTGTGCCTCCCTACCTGTTGACGCAGTACATGCTGGTCGAGTTGTCTGTCTGGATGAGGGCGACCTTGCCCCTGAGAAGTGATAGGAATGCTCTAAGCGCCAGCCAGATGGCGTTCAGCTCTAGCCAATTGATGTGGTATTCCTGCTCCTGTCGCGGCTCGGTGCTGTGGACTGATAAATCGTCCAGGGTGGCTCCCCAGCCCTCGAGCGAGGAATCCGTGGTGATGGTGGCCTGCGGAGAGGGCGGCCGGAAGGGCTTGCCCCTCCACAGCTTGCAGTCTCTGGACCACCAAGTGAGGTCCGGGTGAAGAGATGGAGGAACGTTGATCATCTCAGATTGAGAGCCCTGCTCCTGGTTCCATGAGGCCGCAAAGTGCAGCTGAATCCTCCTCATCCTTAGTCTTGTGTGCGGAACGGCTAATAAGACCGGTGCCAGAAGACCCAGGAGATGTTGGTACCACCATGCCGTGGTCACATCTCTGCTGAGGAAGTGGTTGGGGGCCCTCTTGATGGGCGACATTTTGTCCTCCAACGGAAATACTTTCTCGGAGCACGTGTCCTAGATGAGGCCCAAGATACGTCGGCTGCAGCTGTGACTTCTTGAGTTTGAGCGAGAAGCCCAGATCGTGTAGTGTGTTCATAAGGGCATGGGAATAGTGGTGAACCGCTTCCAGAGATTTAGCTGCGCTCTGAGGAGGGCCACCACTGCATTCATGAGTCTGGTAAATACCCTGGGGGCCGAGTTGAGACCAAAAGGAAGGACCTTCTATTGTAAATCGTAGCCCATGATCCTGTACCGTAGGAAAGAATGATGGGGCTGCCAAATACGAGCGACCGGATCTCCGCCAAAAGAGTTGCTGTCCAAACCTGTGGGAGAGGAGGGGAGGGGATAAGGGGGAGGGGCTGGGATAGGAAGGCGGTATCCCGTGGATAATACAGAGAGGATCCAGGGGTCGGTGAAATTCTGGCGCCAGAAATGTGCATGGAGAACAAGCCTGCCCCCCACCGGAGACACGTGGACCCGAAGGGGTGTGTCATGCCTTCTTTCCCTCTGTGGCTGTCTGTGAGGAGGGGGACTGGAAAAAGCCCTTACTCCCCCCCCCCCACCCACCCTTTTGATTCTATGAGGTCATGCGTGACCAGGTTGGCCTCAGGTAGCCCCGCCTTAAAGTGTGATTGGCTCTGGGTGGGGAGTTCCGGGAGGAAGTCCGCAATTTCCCGCTATAATCTTTGGTTGGCGGCTGCCAGCATGGCATTGGCGTTGGCCTGACGGAGATGTAGAGGAGTTGGAATAGAATTTCTTGCCATACTCCTCCAAGATCTTCTCCTCCTTGCCTAGCAGCGCCGCCGAGGAAGAGGCTGAGGACGACTGGGGCTTGGAGTATAGTGATGCTGCAGTGATCACTGAGGAGTGTGGCTGAGAATGGGCCAACAGCAAGTGTATCCCCCTCCACCTGCCTGTACTTGGCGTCAAGGCATCGATTGAGCTGAGTGGGGTTTGAGCCAGCCCTTCTTGGCCAGGGAGAGTACATCGGTCTGCCTAGGAATCCCCAATTTGGCAGAGGGGCGTTGGGTGAGGACTTCAGCCAGAACCCCCTCTGCCAACTGCTCAACCTCAGCTTGTGGTAGGCCCAGGTACTCCGCGAGCCCCACAAGACATTTGTGAAAGGCACTGGCTGAGGATGGCGTGTCCCAATCCTCCTCCTTGTCCGTATCCTGCGGGTCTGGAGGATCTTGTGGAGGAGGAGGAGGAGTAGATGGCGCCGGAGGCTGGGGTACAGGGACCGCAGCCGGAGGCTGAGGAGGCGGCAGAGGCTGCAGAGTCGACCCTGGAGCCGGAGGAGGTGGCTGCACCGGGGCCCGATTGAGGCGTCTGCGGTGCCGCTAGCACTCGGGAATGACTTCCCCAACTCCGTCTCTGAGGATAACACCTATCCGCGGTGTCTTCATGAGGCTGAGGAACCTCTCGAAGAAAACCTCCTCACCGACAGAAGCGGTGGCAGGGGGTGCTGATGGGGTAGCAGGGGGCTGCTGAGGTAGCTGCATACCTTGTCCATATGGACGCAAAGTAAAACTGCCCTGTGCGTAAGAAGGGTAGGCTGTAGGCCACGTATCTGGTTGAAGCCAGTCCCACCTTGCCACTCGTTCCATGCTGAATTCCTGGAATGGCCTTGGACGGTTCCTCTTTCTGGCGCGGTGGCCATTTTGTCAGGATGCCTGCCACGTGCCTGCGACGTGTTGCTCAGCCCGGCCTCCACCAGGGCTCTTGTGTATGGATCACAAGGCCTACCCTGCTCCTCAGGCCTACGCCAGGTAGGTGTGACACCCTCGACCCGAGGGTCGGTAGAGCTGCGTTTAGGCGCCCCCTCTGACATATTGCCGGTGATAGTGCGTAGCCCCTCGGCCATGGTACCAGTACAAGGGCAGAGCCCCTCGGGTGAAGACCCGGTAAAAGAACCTTCCGGTCCCTCAACACTGTCACTGGGAGGATCCGAGGATCCCGCGACCCGACGGCTGGTAGCTGAGGCAGCCTCGGTGCACGTGCGGGTGGAAGGACCTGAACGGTCCCTCCCGTGCGGGAGAGTCCCTGGAAGGAGTATCCCTTGCGGGGTGTGATGGAGAATATAGGCCCTACCTTGGGCCTGGTTCGATGCTTCACGCAGTTCTTGAGATCCTCTGGAGGCGACTTCTGGAAGAGCTCCCTCCACCTGGCTAGTCTGCTCTTCAACGCTTTTGAGGACAGCGAATCACATGCTGAACAAGATTGCCAACCGTGGTCTGGGCCAATGCAACATAGGCAGAGGGCATGGGGGTCTGAAATTGGGAAGAGCCCGTTGCAGGATGGACACCTGCTGAACCTTGTAGAAGTCGACATGAGCCGGGGAGGAGCGTGACGCCTGAGGACCGAGTACCTCAAAATAAAAATACAAAAAAGACAGAGAAGAAGTATCCGTACGTGGAATTACATGGCCGAAGCCAAACCCAGGAGTGCTGGTGAATTCGGGCCGTTCCCGTCGACATGGAAAAGGGGACTGAGTTGTGGCGCCAGAGGGCGAAATCAGAGCAGCGCATGCTCACTGGGCTGCACCCCCGCGCGTCTCTAAATTTAAAGGGGAAGAAGGTTTTTTCTGGTGAAAAAGGTTCCGTCTCCCGTCCCTTGTCGTCCTTGTCCCCTTTCGTCCATACAGTATGGACGAAAGGGGACAGGACTTAAAGAATACTTAAGAACATTAGAATCTATGAACATTTTATAAGCATTTGCCTTTGATCCTGAAGAAGGGAACTTAATTCCCGAAACACGTTGAGCTTATGCATTTATATTGAAAACCACAAGATGCAGAGATTGATATCTGTATAATACAATATGCATGTAATATTGTTGCAATAGATGTGGAGTGGTGTACAATAGCACTATCAATGAATTACATGTCAATTCCAGCATGAAGAAGCGTGTACAAATAAATTGTACACATTTTGAAAACTGTGGAAATGATATCACTAGAATCATTTTTTAAGATACAGAACTAAATAGCTATAGTAATAACACATAAGACGAACGTGATGTCCGCTCTCAGAACTATTGGGAAACCTAATCAGATGTGAAATTTATCTGTGAAATACTAATTAATTACGGTTTGTCTTTTAACAATACTCCGAGTGTGCAGGGGACGTGAGGGGACACCCTTTGTCTTTTGTTTGTGAGCGTAGGTAGAGACCATGAAGTGTGAAAGATCTATGTTTTTCCCCTAAGAACCTTCAACTCCAATAGGAGAGGAATGGTGGGCGCATGTGAATCCAAGTAGACAGAAGCATCAGAAAAATGATTACAGTGAATATTGTATCCCTTCTGAGGCTTCTGGATCTGTTTAGAATCAAATGCTTTCCATAGAGCAGCGAGCAGTACTTGTAGAAGGAGGTGGGCTGTTTGAAGGTAGCGCTGCAAAAAATGTTTTCAAAACTGTTTGGCCCGCCTGTGTATCACCCTTGGAATGTGTTTCTAGACGGTAACGTTGGGTGAAAGTGTGTTCTGAACTCCAAGTGGCAGTGGGGCACATTTGCTGTGAAGGCAAGAGTTACCCCTGTGCTTCGAGTTGAGTGCGCTCTAGGTTTAAAAGGGCAAAGTTCTCTTTGCAAGAGAATAGCAAAGTTGGATGCAGTTAACAAATCCATTTAGAAATTGTTGCCTTGGAGATAGGGTCCCCTTCTCTTCCAGTGGCAGTGGATACAATAAATCCTGTCTTTCTGGTAGGTTTAGTCTTCTGAAGGTAGAACATGACAGCTCTATGTGCATCTAGTGTATGAAGGCTTTTTTCTGCTGTGTGTGTTGAGTTTTGGAAAAACACAGGAAGTTCTATAGTCTGGTTTACATGAAATTTATATATACATTTCGGTGAAAATCGAGGGAAAGTGCGTAGCACTACTTTGTCCTTGTGTATGATCACAAAGGGGTCTTTTACTGACAGAGCTTGTAGTTCACTGACCCTTCAGAGAGAGGTAGTGGCTATAAGAAAGGCTGTCAGATGTTTAAGTCTAGCCTTGTGCATAGGCTCGAAGGGAGCCCCAATGAGCCTTGTGAGCACGATATTAAGGTCCCAGCCGGGAGTAGGATTAGAAACTGGATGGTATAGTTTTTTAACACCCTCCATGAAGGCTTTAAAATACTGACACCTTCCACCACGAAAATGTACTTTGAGGTGTGGTGTAAGCGCAGAGACCCGATAGGTGTACTTTTAGTTAGTTAAAGACTAACCCCAAGTCTAGTAGATGTAGAAAGCAGTTGACTACGTTAAACGGTGGAAAGTCATTTGGATTTGAGAGACAGTGTTTGGCACCATAACACAAATCATAACACAAATCACTTCCATTTGTTAAACTAGAAGTGTTGTGTATTAGGTTTACATGCTTCTTTGAGTAGTTCCATGCACCTTCTAAGTCTAGGTTTAGGTGACCAAATTCTATGACCTCATGTGCCAAGTTAAGTGTCTGAGGGCATGGGTGTAGTGTTGCCCCTTGGTCCTGAGTTAACATTGTCTGGACAAGTTAGTTTAATGGGAGGACAAAGGGACATTATTTGAAGGCCGGAGAACCAGGTTTCTCGTGCCCACATAGGAGCTATTAGGATCCTTCTTACTTGTTCCAGGTGTAGCTTGTGGACTATTTTGTTGAGAAAAGGTGTTTGGGGGAAAGCGTACGCAAATCGCACTGACCAATTCTTTAGTAGTGCGATCCCTTTGGAACATTTCTGTGGAAACCTGGATGCGTAATCTGGGCATTGTACGTTCTCCAGAGTTGTGAAGAGGTCCATTTCTGGGAACCCCCAGATTGAGAAGATGTTGTCTAGCATGTCTGTGTTTAGTTGTCACTAGTGCTCTGAGGGTAGCATTGTACTTCTACTTTGCATATCTGCCAGAGAATTGAGTTCCCATGGAACATGTTCTGATTTAGTGCCAACAACCAGATGTTCTGGGCTAGTTTGGACAGGCCTGGAAAGTATGTCCCCCCTGTTTGTATACATAAAACATGGCTGTGGTACCGTCTGTAAGGACTAGTACTGTTTTGTGTGCTGAGTCTTGAAGCCATGAAGTGCTTTGAGGACTGCTAGCAGTTCCAGAAGGTTCATATGCTTCCTGGTTAGTGCTGGTATCCACACCCTGTGAGAAGTGTGATGGAGGTAGTGAGCTCCCCACCAAGTCATTGATGTGTCTGTTGTAAGAGTGGCTTTGATCGCTAGTGTGCCGAAAGGCTTTCCCTTTAACAGGTTGTTTCTGGTCCACCACTATAGCGATTGAACCAAAGGTTGCGGAACCACCACTAGATCGTCCCACATTCCGATTGCTTGTGACTATTGTTGCGCTAACCACTCTTGCATTGGACGTCTGCGCAGTCAGGCGTGTGGCACAAGGTACATGCAGGAAGCCATCATTCCTACCAGGCGCATTGCCTTTCGTACCGTCACCTGACGGCCGGCTACATACTGGAGGTGTTTGAAACAACATGTTTGGACCCTCTCTTTTGCGTGCTGTCAAGATTGAAATATGAAAGTATGCATCTTTCATGTCAAATGTTGCCATGTAATCCCGCAGTTTTAGTACTGGGACGAATTCCTGCAGCGTTGTCATCTACAATGTTTGGGCTCGACATATGTGTTTGCAGGGCGCAGTTCCAGCACTGGGTGCATTGTAAGATCTTTATTTGGAACAAGGAAGTACACTGAATAAATACTTTCATTCTCTTCCAGAAATGGCACCACTTATATCACTCTTTTTTGAAGCAGTATTTCTATTTCTTCTTGTAGAATTCTCACTCGTGGTGGATGGTGGTGTGGTGCCTCCAGGAACTCTATGAAGTATCCTTTGGCCACTGTGTCGAGTACCCATTGCTGGGCAAAGAGTATTATGCGACCCCTGATGGGGGGGGGGGGGGTGCATGGGTGGGAATGTGAATCGGCCTGTCATTTGGCGGCAGGGGTTGCTGAGCCTCTAGAGGCTGCAACCATGCCTCGCCCCTATCCACGACGAAAACCCTCTCTGCTGGTATTGGTAAGAGGTTGATTGCACTGGGGGCTGTAAAAAGAGATACCAGATGTTCCTGAACCAGATAGGTTTGACCTGTTGAAGCCTTGCGCACAAAAAATTGGCGCACATTAAATAACCATCTTTGTACAAAAGAAATGTTTGAAATCGGACCCAGTGTTAATAATGGTTTCATGTTTTTTCTTGATAGTCTCCAGCTGTTCATCCAAAGCCTTAACAAAAATGACTGCCTCTTCTGTAGGCATATTAATGAGGGTTGCCAGCATGAGCCATGAGTGTCTTTTGAGGAGTTTTCCTTCTGCAATAACCCTTCCCGAGGTGTCAGCAGAATCCAGTACATTCTTATTAATATTTTGTGACACTTGATTCCCCTCTGTGGTGACTTTAAGCAAGTGTGACTGTGTAGGTTCCGGCATGGTGTCTAGGTTCTTGATAAACTCATCCCACTAGGTGCTGTTATAGCTGGCGAGCAGGGTAGTATTGTTTGCTATTCTGGTCATAACCACACCAGCGGTAGTAATACGCTTGCCCAATGTGCAATGCCATTTACATTCATTATGCGAGGGCGCCTCTGAGGTGGAGAGTGGAACACCAGCTCTATTCCTGGTGGTAGTGACTACCAGTGAATCTGGCTTCACGTGTCCTCTGATAGAGAGACCATTCCGAGGATCTCAAAAGGGTGACCAATCTCATCAGTGAGATGGCCAATCCAATCAAGCAGAGCAGGTCATCTGGGTTTTCGATCAGGATGATTTTGAACCGGATCCTGAAGATACTTACCTACAGATCCAAGATGACCGGGGTCTCACTATTATAGATCCAACTGTTGACTGCTTGTGTGCTTTTCCACACGCAGAGTGTACTTTTGTCCTCCGCCTTTTATCCGTGTGGGGAAGTGCGATGGAAGTCAGTCAGATGTGTATGTAATGATCAATAAGTGCCTGACCTTGGCGGACAATGGCATTGGGACATGTCAGGTATACGGCTCTGGTGTTAGTCCGTTGTCGCTCACGGTGAACTGTCAGTGAGAAAATGTTTGTGTCAGGAAAGGGAGGGGGGGTTGAGTTCCTAGATATCCTACCTGGTAGGATGGGGAAAAGGTGTTACAAAGAAGGGGATACCGCGTCCCACTGTCCGGTGCCCCACTTCCAGTCCACGAAGACACCTCGTCCAGGTGATCCTCCCGCACTGGTCCACCCTCAGGAACTGGATCCTAAAGCGTTGGCTGTGTCCTGGCCACTTGGATGACAGATCCCCAGGGGCTAGTGGGTGAGACACCTTCAGGTTTCTCACATACCCTTCCACTATGCAATGTAGCTACATCTGTTTCGCGGGGGAACCGAGAGAGGAAATCCATGTTCTCTTGGTCTTTACATTTTCGGTGCTCCACAGTGAAACAGTAGGGTTGCAGGTCTAAGAACCATTGCATGACTCGAATGGTTGGTGACAAGTGTGAACTTTCTTCCTAAGAGGTAGTATCTAAGGTGGATAATGGCCCACTTCAAGGCAAGGGCCTCCAATTCCAGAACAGAGTATTTTTTTTCACGTGGGAAAGATTTGCGACTTGTAAACAAGATGGGATGTTCCAATATGTCACAAATTTGTGATAATACTGCTCCTAGCCCTTTAAGGGAGGCATCTGTTTGCAATAAAAATGTCTTTGAGAAATCTACTACATTTAGGATCAGGTCTGCCACAGGGTTTTTTTAGGTTGTTATATGATATGATAGGTTAGTTATAATGCACTTAATACCCAGAGGTTTCTAAGCGCAGACCCGGGGATCGAACCTGCGTTGCTCTGTCGTCTTGCTTCCAAGGCGAGCAAGTTGCCCCTGAGCTATCATCCCGAGACAGTTGGAACATATATCATCCTTGTCAGTCCAATGAAGCTTCTGGGGTTTGGCTTTCTTTAGTTTGTCTGTCAGCCTAGCTGTCCTGTCTGAGACGTTTGGGATACACCTATGGTAATAATCGATTAATCTGAGGAATGCTCTGAGATCTCTTTTAGTTTTAGGTTTAGGGGTATCTAGGATGGCCTTCACTTTCTCGTGCTGAAGTTGCACATTACCATTACCTACAAAGTAGCCAAGGTGTTTCACAGCTAACTGGACCAGTCTGCATTTGGATGGATTGGCAGTTAGGCCAGCTTCTTTGAGGGCTCTAATAATAGTAAAGAGATGGAAAAGGGGGTCTTCCCAAGTTTCACTATAAATGACAATATCATCAGTGTAAGAGCCGCAGAAATCAGAGTAGAGCTGTAATATTTTGTCCAAAAGTCATTGGAAAGTTGCTGGAGCCCCGTTTAAGCCAAAAGCGAGGACTTTGAACTGAAACAATCCTAGGGGCATTGAGAAAGCTGTCTTTTCCTGATCAGGCCCATACACTGGGACCTGTCAGTACCCTTCTGTTAAATCTAGGGTTGATAGAAAAGTGGCGTTTCAGAGTTTATCAATTACGTCATCGATGCATGTTATGGGATAGGCATCAAAGTCGGAAATGGCATTAACTTGGTGGAAATCTATGCAATGCCTCTAGGAATGGTCAGGTTTGGTGACCAATACTACAGGGGAGGGACATGGGCTTGAAGAGGGTTTCATAGTATTAATTGAAAATTATCTATTTCTTTTGGTGCCAAACAGGATAGTATCGCGGCATTGGTGGCAGATGGGTTTTCTTTTCACTCTTAAGAGATTTACATGATATAGATGGCCCTTCTGTTTCCGGTCAGGTTGGGCTAACTTATAAGTACAGTTTTCTGTTTGTTCCAGTATTTCATTAGGCCCATGCCACTTAGAGGCAAGATGTTTTCCAAGGTTGGCAAGAGGACTAATACTTTTGTCCCATGGAAAACGATCTCAAGTTTACCTTTTTGTCGTAAGTGGATTTTTGTTGGATATGGGCTTTTTCCATATGAGTATAGACTATATTCCGAACAAGTCTTGTATGCTCTCACAATCTGGTAGCAGTTTGCGAAAGGGGAATAGGTGCCTCTTCTTGTTCTTCCATGGTCTCCCGGAGCATGTCCAGGACATCTCTAGATTCTCTGCCACAGAGTAGTTCAAAAGGAGAGAATCCAGTACATGCCGGAGGTGTTTTTCATACTGCAAATCGTGCCCCGGGGATCATACGGTCCCAGTCTTTCCCGTCTTTTATCTACCAAATTTCTGAGGATCATTTTAAGTGTTTTATTGAATTGCTCTACCAAACCATCTATTTGGGGATGGGACACTGAAGTTCGTAACGTGGTAATATGGAGTAGTTCCTTGACTTCACCCATGAGTTTGCTCATAAAATTTGCATCTTGATCCGTGAGGATTTCCTTAGGAAAACCAACCCTGGAAAAATACAGCTGGGTGGTGGTGTTCCGCATAGGGAATGCCTCAGGGTATCTGGTTGCGTAGTCAACAATCACGGGGATCATATTTGTTGCCCAGTCTAGATGTTTCTAAAGGTCCAATGATGTCCATTTCAATTCTTGAAAAAGGGACTTCTATGACTGGTAAAGGAATCAGAGAGCCAGGCCATGGGATGTGAATACTAATTTTCTGACATATTTCAAACGTCTGAAGGTTTTTATGTCAGCATGGATACCTGGCCAGTAAAACTTCTCACTGATATGTGCCTGGGAGTTGGATTGTCCCAAGTGTACCCTGGTCAGATGGGGATGTGCACTCTCATCATTTGGTGGGTATTGTGAATTGCTAGCTGAGCCTTCTGTGGATGTTTCCTTACTATATAGTAATCCTTGCTTTAAGAAGAACAAAGGACTTCCCTTCTCTAGACCTTCTCCTTCAGCAATAGCTTATAAAAAAGCCTCTACGAGGGCTGGGTCATTTCGTTGGGCGAAGGCCAAGTCGGGATAGATGGTAGGCTCTTCTCCCTTTTTCTCTTCAGTGTTAGATGGTTCACCAGCTTCCCCAAAGCCTAAGCTACCTCTGTTTCTTGTGGTTCACTTTCTTTAAAATTTGGCTTTAGCCTTTTCAAGAATCCCTTGGGCAATTGTGTCCCAAAATGTACTTCAAACCGGATTTCACCATGGTTCCGTAAGAGAACTATTAGGTCTCCCTCGAAGTCGGGATCGATGTTGCTGGCTAGAAAGTCTATACCGAACTTCCAAGCTAGGCCAGATTTTGGGGCCAATCTTATATAACACCCAGGAGGGGGTATCAAAACTAAGTCTGTGGGAATCATTCCTCTTTTCTCAGGAGGGATAGTAGCCTCTCTACTGCTACACATATCGAAGCCTATAGTGTTGGAGGCTACGAGTAAGCTTCTGGAATTGTAGGGTTAGCTAATTTGTAACAATTACATCACATCACACTCCTGAGAGCACATGTAAGAAAGGCATGGTATCAACAGTAAGACAGACAAGTGACCACAGTTCAAGTACGTTTATTGAACTTTCACAGGGGTTGGATAAACGCCAATCCAAACCTAAATCTACAGATGGGAGCAAGCTACGACCATCAAATAATAATAATCCAGTCCTAGTGGAGTCTTGTCAAAATAAAAGCGCCTATTCTAAAAAAAAATAACTATTGCCAATCCTTACCACTACTTTACAGATAGTGTAGAGTCATGTTCATGAAAAAGAAAGATGTGTTCCCAAAATGATATGTCAAGATGTTCGGGCTGTTTGCCTCCCTTGCCCACGTTTTCAGCAAAGGGCAAGGCGGTTCATTTGAGCAAAGCACACACTCTGGCTTCTTCGACACAAGGATACAGTTTGCATTCCAGCAATAGTGCCTTCTGTTCCCAAGTCCATTTTCTCATCAAAGACTCTTGATTCAGAGGGCCTGATGTACAGAAAATACGATACACAGTTCTTTTCTTCTTATAAGTATTTAACTCGGGTGCTCCACCCTGGATCACCTTCAGCCAGGCTCAGATCCCTGTTATTTTACGATTGTTACTGCGGAGCCCCCTCTTGCAGGCTCAGATCCCTGATTTTACAACTTTCATAGAATATTCGTTTTCTTGGGTGACTCACGGTTCACCCTGGATCTCCCTCAGCAGGGCTCAGATCCTTCCCTTTTTCCAAATAGTCTCCCTCAGCCGGGCTCAGACCAATTGTAGTTCAACTTGGTTTATTGAATACTTTTGAATATGCACAGGATTTAGCTTGACCCGTTCCAGGACATTGATATTGATATTTAATTTCTACTGTGCTCATACACAAGTGTTTGAGCACGACAAAGCAAAGGGAAGGGGAACAGGGGAGAACAAAAACAACGATCTTACTAGGCCCAGTGACATTGAGAACGTGCAAGTGCATGGGAGAGGGAGGGGTGGGGGGAGAAGTGCATGGAAGGGGGGAGAAGAGGGGAGTGCAGAGCAAGGAGAAAAACAGATAAATAGTAATACATTAATAAATAATGAAGGCAACAAACAATGGTAGTGCAGCCAGTAAGTGGCAGGTGCTGTGTTTAAGGTAGCAGGCTGGGTAGGTCTGATAAGTGCAGGAAGAAAAGGGGGGGGGCTGATACAGACCCCAGTGCAAGGGGTGGCCCGGAGGCAGTGCGTGAGGGTGGTGGGGTGAGCAATAACTTGGGCATGGAGGGACAGAGGGTGGCCAGGTGCACGGTGCCGATGGTTCTCCTCACGTTTTAGAGTGGCAGGGAGGCTGTTCTAGAGGGAGGTTCCAGCCTAAAACATAGATCTACCCACAGCTTGTTTCTTTGAGAAACGACTGACCCTGAGGGAGTTAGAGGAGCAGAGAGTTTGAGATGGGAGGTATTTGCGGAGGGATAGCTGAAGGTATGTTGGACCCAGGCCCCAGACAGCCTTTTGGAGAATGCAGAGGGTCTTGAATTTAAGCCTTGCATCCACTGGGAGCCAATGGAGAGATTTCACTTTGATACAAACTTTTGTTTTACAATACAGTTGCCATTCAGTTGGATACCTAACAGAGACCTTCGAATGAGCACCCACGTGGCGCCAGAACCACTCTGTATACAGTATTTCACTTGGCCTCCCAAAGTTCATTCACTCCTTTGCCTTCCAATTATATTTGTGTCGTTCAAACATGCGTTTCACACACGGTCGTCTTTGGATTTCTTCATACGATGCTGCCGCTTGCAATCCTGGTTCAAACACAAGCGGGTTTGGTATCAGCCTCTCCGACCCACCCGCTGTGCTGTCCCCACTGGCGCTGCTTTGTTGTAGGAGTCGAGGACAGTACCACAATCGATCCTCGCTGCCTTGGTCATCGCTGCGAGAGAGTCCGGATTCCTTTGGTGCACAGTGTAGGTTTGTTCAGCTTTAGTTCAAGGTCTTCGCTTCTTACTTTCCAAGGTTTGTGAAAGTAACAGTCTTTAAAGGTCAAGGGCACATCCCTCCTTGCAAACTTCTCTGGTTTCACTGTCTTTCTCCTTGTATTAAACTGTCATCTTGGAACTGCTGCCTCCTCATCTGCTTTTCCTCGCTCAGAGTGTGCTTTCCTGTTCTGTCTTTTATCCGTGTGGGGAAGTGTGATGGAAGTCAGGTGTGTGCAATGATCAGTAATTGCCTGACCTTGCCTGACTATGGTATTGGGACGTGTCAGGTATACAGCTCCTGTGTTAGCCTGTTGTCGCTCAGGGCGAACTGTCTGTGAGAAAATGTTTGTGTCGGGAAGGGGAGGGGGGGCGTTTTTGAGTTCCTAGATAGCCTACCTGGTAGGATGGGGAAAAGGTGTTACAAGGAAGGGGATACCGCTTCTCACCATCCGATGCTCCACTTACACTCCCTGGAGACCCCTCATACAGATGATCCTCCCGCTCTAGTCCACCCCCAGGAACAGGATCCAAAAGCGATGGCCGTGTCCTGGCCACCTGGATGACAGATCCCTGAGGACTAGCAGGTGAGACACCTTGATGTTTCCCACGGAGGACATCTTCAATCATTCCTTCCTTCAACCTATGGCACCAAAAAATACCATCCCCTTCTTGGTTATGATGGTACAAATTAGCTTTCCCTTCAGCCAAGTCTTGGAATTTAATATGGTTTTGCACAATGGTTAGTCCCATATATGTCATCATGGGGAATGGTGGAGGGAGTTCCTCAGCGGAATGGGAGTCCATGTCCCTCAAGAGGGAGTCTCTCCCAGTGCGGACTATAAGCAAGGCATGTTATCAACAGTAAGACAGACACAAGTGATCACAGTTCAAGGGTGTTTATTGAACTTCAATTGGGTTTGAAAAACACCTATCTAATCCTAAATCTAAAGATGGGAACAAGCAACGACCATCAAATAATAATAACGCTGTCCTAGTGGGGTCTGTCTATACTAATAAACCTATTGGCAATCCTTACTTCTAAATACATATAGTGTGGGAAACAATGATATGCAAAAGAAAAGTGTTCAAGAAATTAAATGTCAGGATATTCAAGCCGTTGGCTTCCCTTCCCCACGTTTTCAGCACAGGTGCAAGGCGGCACACACTCGAGCTTAGTACACTCTATGGTTTTTCTGGCTCGAGAATGCAGTTCAAAACCTCAACATCAGGGCCTTCTGTGCCAAAGTCTCTTTGCCAGTCAAAGTCTCTTATTTCAGAGGGCCTGATGCAGCATGACAAAAATTAAGTTCCTTTCGTCTTAGGATTTCACAGAAACAACTCCTTGGGTGATTTACTGTTCACCCCGGGTCCCCCTCCACCAGGCTCAGACCAAATGTATCTACTTTTTCAAACTTTCTCTACATCATCAAAATTGAACTCTTTCAACTGTGCACAGGATTTTGCTTGACCCGTCGCAGGACCGCTTCGATTCACAATTACTCGTTCTCTTCTTGATGTAACCTTTTCCTCACTTTCTTGTTTACCACTCCTCAGCTGGATACCACTTCTCAGCTGGATAATTTACAGAGACCTTCGACTGAGCACCCACGTGGTGCCGGACCACTCTGTCAAAGGTATTATAACTTGCTTTTAAAGTTCAATCAATCAATCCGCAGTTCAATTTTACTTGTGTCTCTTATCACACGTGTTTCAACAATGTTCGTCACAGCGCTCGCCATACAATGTTGCTGCTTGCAACCTTGGCTTCAACACAGACCGGTGTTGTATCAGTCTCACCCAACTCACAGGCTATGTTGATTTCACTGACGCTGCTTTCTTCTTGGAATCAAGGTCGGTACCTTTTTTTTTTTTTTTTATTTATTTGTTTTTGGTTTTACAAGAAAACCTTTACAAAAGCATAGTGCATTTCTTTAGATAAAATTACTAACGGTTCTCGGAAGCCAGGGAGTAGCTAAAAATCCCGAAAGGCCAATGAGTGACCACCAGGCAGCTCATTAGAATGTGTCATCTTTTGATGCTTTGTTAGAATGGTGAGTTCCTCTGATACTTTTACTATCGCAGCAGTGAGCATAATTTCCTGGCCGGAGATCAGTCTGTTCCAGAATGCATCTTGGATTAGGCTCTCTTCTCTGCTGACGAATCTCCTCAGAAAAGACACTCTTATGGCCCATGTGCCTTCGCATTCCAATAGCAAATGTTTCAAGGTTTGGAGGTTCGGAGTTTTGCAGATTTCACAGAATTTTGTTGCCTTCTCCCCCTGGTTTCTTTGAGCCAGTATTTCTCCTGTATGGGCTAAATTCAGACGTAGTCTGAGAAAACTGTTTCTTATTTCACGATCTGGGAATTTTTCCAGATAGCGTGGCATGGTTCCCAGTTTCCTGTCTACTATCAGGAAATAGTTCAGTGATTTTAAGTTTCTGACTCTTGTGATTGTGTCGATCCAGTCAGCCATTTTTAGGTTTTTTTTTACTTTCAAAGGGTTTTGTAGCAGGGTTTCTGTTGTTAAATCAAGCTTATGCAGAATCTGTCCGATCTTCTTTTCTAGGCTCGATAGCTGGTTTGATTTTGCTTTCTTTAGATGTTGATTTATGTCGAAAAAGAGGGTGGCCTCACTGGCTGTGATTATATTACGGTATAGTGAGAGGAGTTTCCACTCTGCGTAGCAGCTCAGTGAGGTCAAGCCTAATTCGAACCTCAGACTAGCTGACGATGTACACATTGGAAGCCTAATGGAGGATTTCCAAATAAGGCCCTCGATTTTGTACCAATCATAGTTCCACAGCAGAGGTTTTGCCTCCAATCCATAGAGGAGGACAGGAACTACTTTGCCTACATAGAATTTCTTGAGTGGTAACAATGAAAATTTACAAAATTTTCCATTTAGGTTTTTCATTTGCGCAATGATTTTCGAGGTCTTGTTGAGAATGGCTGAATTCGCCTTGTTTACAGTTGGATGGGCTAAGATTTCGTATCCCAGGTATATTAGCTCATCTACTCTGGGAATTTCCTCGTTATCCAAAACCCAGATCCTTGATGTTACCTTTTTTCTTGGATGTTTGAAAACCAGGACCTTAGATTTTAGTGGGTTTATTTTAAGGCCATTTAACTTGGCATATTCATTGAGTTTAGATAAGAGATGTTGCAGTCCTAATGCTGATCCATCCAAGAGAACGAGATCGTCCGCATAGGCCAGCCAGTGAATTCTTCTGCTGTTGATCCTGGGACAGATCAGCGACGCCGGGGCCAAAAAGTCTCCTATGTCTGAAAGAAAAAGATTGAAAAGCAAAGGTGCTCCCAAGCAACCTTGTCGTACCCCTTTTAGAACCTGGATTGCTTCTGAGAGGTTGCCGGCGTCATCCAGCCTCACTCTGATCGTAGTGTTTTTATGTAGTTCAACGAGCATAGCCAGCAGGGGGGCTGGAATTCCCCGTTTGCTCATTTTCTGCCATAAGAGTGATCTGTCCACCATGTCAAATGCCCTGGACAGATCTACCCATGCCCCATACAACGGCGAGCCTTCTTTCTCATTCGAGCTTTCGCTCAACAGGTTCAGTGTAAGGCCATTGAGGCTGGTAGAAAGACCCTTCCTAAAACCTGTTTGGTGCGGGGGGAGAATTTCATTTGAGTCTACCCAAAGGGAAAGTTCCCTCGTTAGTATTCTCATGAATATTTTGCTGTCTATATCCAAGAGGGCTATGGGTCTATAGCATTTTGGACTTAGCCTGTCACCCCCTTTAAAGAATGGGATCATCACTGCATTCTTCCACGATGGTGGAAAAGTTTTTTCCCTCATTATTCCTTGAAAGAGATAGAATAGCAGTTTTGACCAAAGTTTTGGCTGATTTTTTAACACCTGGTATGTGAGGCCATTCGGCCCTGCGGCTTTCGAGGTAGAGGATGATGTAATTAATTCTTCAATGTCTTCTACGGTAAAATCCAGAGACCAGGTGATGTTGCTGATATTACTGTCTCTTGAGCCTGTTGCTTCAAAGTTCTTGGCCAGGTGTTCTACCCACCTGCGTTCCGACACTAAGTTGCAAAGAGCACTGTTTTGGCCAGTTTCAAGTTGAATTAGGACTGCCCAAAAGTTTCTGCAGTTATTTGTGCTAAGAAGCGAAAGCATTCTCTCCCCATCCTCTTGTATTTTTAAATGTTTGTGATTCTTAGACCAGTTTCTATAGATTTGTTTGGTTTTTTTGAGTTTTTGAATACAGCCAACGGGATCTTCTGCTCTGGTCTGTCTTATACTTCGCAGTGTTTGTCGCAGGCATCTTTTCCTTTTGAAGGTTTCCTCGTCGAAGTGGTGGAGATGTGTCTGTTTCCCCACTGTTTGTACTTCGCTTGGTCGGCAGGTGGACCATATGAACTTTCCAAATTTTTCTGGATGACACTTTTCGGCCACTATTGAGGGATGAATAATTGCTAGCTGATTATTCAAGTTTACCCCCCCATGTCTGTACTTAAGTACTTTCAGTTTCCCTTTAAAGCCCTCCAGTTCCTGTCTAATGCGTGGGTTTGCTGAACTCTGAATTTCGGGAAAGTAGAGTTCCATCCTCGCATGGTCACTTTCCCCTTCCCAATCTAAGTTGAGATGATGTTGGTGCAGGGTAAGTGATGAAGAGGTGAAGATATAGTCTATTGTTGATTGCAAACTTCCTTGCCGCCATGTTGGTCCGATTTTGTCCTTACTGCTGTCGTCAATAGATAGCATGTCAAGATCCCATGATTGGAAGAAGTCCCGCCATTGTTTGCCTTTCTGTGTAGTACTGTGTTTAGGTGAGCTGTTTTTCCTGTTCCTACACTAATGAGATCTGTGTTTAGGTCTCCTGCTCCAATGATCTGTGCTCCTTTGTGGATCATCTTAACCCTAGAGAAGAGTTCATTTAGAGTTTCTATGAAGTCTCGGAGTTTGGTAATGGCTGGGTTCCAGTAGATATTTACCAAAATGAGATTGGCCTGACAGTCATTCTGTCTTATCTCTGCTTTAGTGGCCTGAATGCCCACTGGATTATTGCATAGCGTGACCACGTTTTTAATGGCGGAATTTTTAGTTGCTATTAACATTCCTCCTGCTGGTCTACCTCTGCTGTTTCTTCCCGTCTTGATTATTGACACAGAAGGGCCCAGGCATCTCTGACACACAATGCAAGATTCTTCAGCCTGGTTTCCTGATCTTATGGTTTCTATTCTCAAGGTTTCTGGAAAGTAATGGTTCCTGGTCGAAAAGTTCAAGGTAACTTCCCACCTTGCAATCCCCTTTGGTTTTGCCATCTTTCTTCTCTCGTTCAGCTGATGTCTTGAAACTGCTGTTTCCTCATATGCTTTGCCTCGCTCAGAGTGTGCTCTCGTGCTCCACCTTTTATCCGTGTGTGGAAGTTTAATGGAAGTCAGGTGTGTCGGATGGTCAGTAATTGTCTGACCTCGCCTGACCATTGTATTGGGAAACGTCAGGTATACTGCTCGGGTGTGTTGTTAGTCTGTTTTCCCTCATAGCGGGCTGTCAGTGAGAAAGAGTTTGTGTTTTAAAAGGGAGGGGCAGGGGGGGCTGGTAGAGTTCCTAAATATCCTACCTTGTAGGATGGGGTAAAGGTGTTATAGGGAAGGGGATACCGCATCTCAACCTCCGGTGTCCCACTCCCACAAGACCCCTCACACAGGTGATCCTCCCGCACTGGTCCACCACCAGGAACCGGATCCAAAAGCAATGGCCGTGTCCCGACGACCTGGATAACAGATCCCCGGGGCCTAGTGGGTGAGACACCTTCTGGATTCTCAAAGGTCCCACTTGCCCAATCCCCTAGGGAAAGTCTTGTGAAGTGGGCTTACCTCCCTAGCCTCAAAGTGGGAGGCTCCCTTTTGAGGAGAAGGGACTAATTCTCTCGATTTGTCACAAAGGTCCCATAGGAATTTGTAAAGAGGTTCCTTTGTCCGAAGGGGATCCAACATGGTACTAATTCCTCATGTAGGGTTTGTTATGTGTTTCTAAGACTGTTGAAAGTCCCTGTGTTTTAAACGGGACAGCGATTCTGGTATGGGAATTCCTGAAATTAGGAAATCAGTGACAGTCTGGATGCTAGCTGCTGGTTATGGGTGGGTTGATGACCTTCCTTAAAGCAGGGTCTCTCTAGATGTAACTTAAGTGTATTATCACTGTAGCCATTCCTATAAGTATGGAGGGGGGGCTAGGTTTGAGTGATCAGGGGATCCTCCACATTCCTACATGGGCCCATTATCCTCCAGCAGGATTATCCAACCTGCTCCCTAAGTCAACCAACTAGATTCCCCCCAAATTTGCAAGAGACTGTCACAGTACATACATAGTGACCCACAATTCCACAGTAAAATTTGCTTTCTCGCTTCATGAAGGACATTAATACTCTTGTTACCCATTAATCAGTGGTCCAATGTTTGAATGTTTTCTTCCATTACTAAGGGCATTCACACACAGTTCCCCACATTTTAGTGGTAAAATCCTCATGCTGGCTGCTTTGAAGGGGTAACCATATTCAATTTCCCCAAAATTCAGCACATAGTTGTCAGCTGCTTAATAGTACCCGCTAAAATGCTTTGGCTCATAGTCTCCATCCACGCTTATGAGCTTTACTCCTTGTTTATTTTTGTCAGCGATTCCTCTTTCCTGTGCTTTGCCTGCAAGATTTCCCCTCACAGGTGCTTGCAGCGCTGCAAGCATCCCTTCTATACTAGCATAGCAGGCAGCATTATTAGACATTTCCACCTCCTTTCTGGGGACCGTTTTAGTATCAGGCACCATAGCTTTGCATTTCAGCTGCCGTTTGGAAGACAGGGTTGTCCCATGGACAGTGTCAATCAATCAACATGTTAAAAATAAAAAGACTTAGCCTGCAGGCTCAGTGCTACCACCCTGAGTAATTGTTTGCACAATTAATAAACCTCTTTAGCAAGATGAATAGACGGACTAGGATCCCTGAATTTTAAATCTGAACTGTCAGAAGACCTTCAGTACTCTATGCCTAAAATGCCGAGACATATACCTAGATTACACATCTTCCTTTTGGATAAACTTGAAGAATTGTAGGACCAGTGACCTAACAGTATTGACAGTATATTTACTTCTTGTATTTTTAGAACAGTCAGAAAGTGTACCATATCCCGGTATTAGGTACCATTCGTGTCAACTCTGAAAGTTGGGTTGCATGAGAGGTGTTTGTCTTCAAGGTTCAGTCACGTTTTACAGCGAAGTAATGTCTGGGAGATTGAAACCCATTTCCCTGTTAATTTCCAGAGAGAAAAAAAAACATGCAACGCAGCTCATGCACAGTTCAGCTCAGCTTAAAAGCATAACGTCTCGAAAAAATAGTCCAATGAAATGGACAGGATCAAGCATGTGCAGGCTCATTCATGTATTTTATTATGAGTGGTGGAGAAAGTGTAATTATGTGAGAACAAAAACAATAAATCATCAACTTAAAAGTTTAAATGATCAGTTTACAATATAAAACATGAGTGAAGTTCAAGTATACCTGGATGTTCTCTCACTTCACACGCCCTGGTACACAGTCTTGTCTAGTAGGAAGGGTATTCCAAACAAACAGGGTGAGGTTATGTGCAATGTTAAAAGGGATGGGGGAGTGGGGTAGTAACTACAAAAGAGAAAAAAATACAAGGTCTAAGGCATCTGACTCAACCGGCCCGGGAGATAAGCAGTGGATAGCTCCAAAGTAACAAAAACAAGTTATCACCAAGAGCCGTGTAACAGGCACAGACTGGCCCTGGTGCATAATTCACAGTCATAAACCTGGTCTTTATCTTTGGGTTGTGGGCCATACATTTTCTGAATTCCCTTAAAACGTTCATTGGTATCTACAGACAGAGGCCTTGCTCACAAAGGTCCAGGTGTAAAAAAGTGTCTCAATCAGGGGGGTTAGCCCTCCACAATGCCTCGGTGAGCACAGCGCAGATCCGGTACTTAGGAGTCCACCATGTTCTTCTGGCTTTTTCTAGGATAGGTCTACTCCTGAGTCCTTCCTCTAGTAGCTTACCTGTCCCTCCTAGCAACAGCACTGATTGGAACTTCCAGACACTTCGACCACCTGCCGTAGACCAGGATGGCCCGCTGAATATTCCCTGGGATGTAGTGGCCAGGGTGGTCTCTACTCTCCTCCTTCCTCAGGGTAATATGGTGGATCTCCACCTCAAGTTGCAACTGATATGCATGGTTCTGTTGGGTAGTTGTAGCTCCCCTCCTTCAACTTCAGATCTCAGCTTTCTGTGGACAACCCTCCTCTCGCAACAACTTCTTTCCAAGATGGACTTTCCTCTGATTCCCCCTCTTTACTCCATCCTCCGTTTACTCCTCTCACTCCTCTTATCTCTGCTCCGTTAGATGATACGCCTCCTCCAAATCACTCCTGTTCTTTTTCAATAATTTGTTTCCACTTTAGGCCTTTTCTCCAATATTCTCTCTCCTAGATAGTACCCTTACTCCTCCAATTTTTCTTCTCCCCTCTCCAACCTGCTGCAGTCTCTCCCAGTCCTCACTTCTGATGTTACAACTCCTCACATCTTCCTTCTTTATTCCTTCAATAACTCTCCTGCAAACTCTATTTTCCAATCACCAACCTCCAACAATCTTTGTCCACCTCCCATTTCAAAGCACCTCACTTGCCAACTGTCTCCAAACTCCTTCCTGCAGCCCCTCTTCAAACCTCTTACACCAGAAAACTGGTGAAGGAGCATTTTATAGGCTGGCTTTCACTTCCCATTCATGATGCTAGTTGCTATAGGCGTCACCTGTGGCTTGTGGGTCAGGCGGTGTTGTGATTAGGCCATGTGCATGTTGGCCATTGGACGTATGACTTGGTTATAAGAGGGCAGGTGGTTTGCCTCGTTTTGGAGTCCCTGCTCCTTTAGCTTGCTATTACATTATGACAAACCCTGTAACTGCTTGGCTCTCCTGCTCATATTGATGGTCATGGGGGGCTAATTGTTCTGGTCTTCCTGCGACTCAAGTATCTGCAAGCACCCATTGCCGGAGTTGCTGGCTTCTGTACATAGCATGTGTGGAAGGTCCTCATACTCAGCAGCTTGTAAGCCCAAACAAGTTTTTCGTCTGGCCTTGGAGCCAGCACTCTCAACAATCTGACAAACACAATGAAAAGTGTGTGCCTCGTGCGGGGGAAGGGGGCGGCAGGATGGGGGACATGGGGGGGTGACGCTAAAAGGGGCAGACTCATTCCCCTCATACTCTGTGTGGATTGGACTGGCAGGACAGACAAAAATACCAGCTTGAGGGCATTGGTGGTTTTCAAAGGTGTTTGACCTGTTCCCATCCCTAGCATCCCTATTTGGGAGAACTGGTCCGTTAAGAGCCCTAGGACTGATCCCAGGGATTCAGTGAGGATGCCCCTTACACCACCTCCAGTAAAGCAACGACGACCTTGGGTTGGCCGGTCCCTTGCAATACCCCATTGTCGATCTCTCGAGTTAGGCAGGGGACAACATCATACTTTCTAAATAACACTACCCTTTCCAAATGACAGACTGAAAGCTGGAGGGTTTCTCTAGCCCAACAAAACTAGCACTTCAAGGTCATTATGCATTAAATCACAACCGCTTTTGGTCCGCATAACGGCTCATTTGAGGTTTTGTGTGCACACACAGGGGCACGCACGAAGACACGCACACATTTGTACTAGCCGGTCAAATAGCACAGCGAGTACAGCGCTCGCTTTGGTATCCCGTGTAAAGCCTGCTGACGCAAGTTCGAATCCCGGCAGTGCCAAACTCAGCCTTTCATCCTTCCGAGGTCGATAAATGAGCACCACACACCGTGGGTAATAATAAGCAGCGCTCAGATACCTGAGGGTTTGTAGAGGGTTTGTAGCGCAATATAAATGCTAAATTATTATTATTATTATTAAATAATAAATGCTCACCAAATGAACTAGGGCTCTTCAACATTATGAAGTCAACCGTTTTAGAGAAGGTTTTGATGCTTTTTTAGTTGAGATTTAAAATCACCCAAAATGCAAGTTGGTAAAGTGCATTCACTTTTAAACTCGCACAGATCTTTTTGATATAACGGTGGAGAGTGAAAGGAGTAACAAACAAAAAAACACACACTGGACCATTTTTTCTCATAGAGAGAAAATAATGAATGTTCTGTTTAAACTTCTTTATAGTGAAGGAATAGTTTGCTTAGAACGGCCACCTTTTCTAAAGGACTATAAAGAAGTACAAAGGACCTGCTGCCAGATTTAAGCTCATTTAGATAAGGTAGCCATGCCAGGCCTGCATTTAATGTATACTATATTCCTTCACCCACAAATGTTTAAACTAAACATTCTCTTTCTTTCCTCCATGAGATAGAACTGTCCAGTGTGGGGGTGTTTTTTGGTTACTCCTTTCTCTTTGCAACATCTGATGAAGAAGGCTATGTTACCTAGAATGATAATGCACACTATTTCCAGTTACTTCAAGGAAAAATATCAAAGCATGCGTTTTGTATGAATAAACCACTAAAATGGCAGTTTATAAAAGGGGACCCTTGTCATAAAAAGAATATACGTGCATGTTCCCAATTCAAATACTGTCTCCAACTGCCCAGAAGCATTTGCTCCCACAGGCGAACTTTACACAACAAATGCAGGGAAATGTATCTCAATGAACGAACCAAGTCTATAAAGAACCATACATACTGGAAAATCTTTCTTTTCTTTTTTACGTGGTAACTGTGGTGCTTGTTTACTATTCTCCGTCAATTCACAATCAATTTTTTGAGAAACGTCTCCAGTCCCTAAAAAAAAATGGAATTTTTATTACAAACAGTTTTGATGCACAGTCAATATATTTGGCACATAGATAAAATGACTGCTATTGCAAACTTGGAAACATTTTACATTGCTAGGGACGACTGCCCAGTACTGTGTTTGGTACGGGAAATGGTGATGTTAGACTCACCTTTCGGTAACATCTTTGCCTCGCTGATGGATAGGCCACAGAATAACACTTACAAATCTTTCTTGTTTAATGTGGAAGGCACATCAGATGGCAATACCATTTCCCAATATTCAGGATTACTCTTAGGCTTCATGAGCTGTTACAACATCAGAACAGACGTATTCCCTCATGCCTGACTCCTGCAATGTTCCATCCCTAAAAGCAGAGCATCTCTTTGGGTGCAGATTTAGCACACTTTGAAAATTCTCACATCCAGTGGTAGCCGCATGGTATTGCATCTTGTCTTTCGGGGATCGAAAGGTGACGTTGGCATAGGCGTGTCTGTAACACTATCCCTATCGTGAGGTGTAGTGTACCCAAAATCCCTCACGCGCCGAGATCCCTCCGATTTTATTTTTTCTGCCACGAGGGAGCCCAAGGCTATTGTGAGTGAGTACATAAAGAGAGAAAGTAGTAAGACGTCTACGTTCCTTCCATCCGAGCAGGGAGGAAGGGTGGGCGCATGTGAATCTAAGCAGATACAATCATCAGAAATGCTATTACGGTGAGTAATGCATGTCTTCTGATGCTTGTTAATCTGCTTAGAATCACATGCTGTGCATAGACAAGCGAGCAGTACCCGGAGTTGGAGGTGGGTTGTGAGAAGGAACAGTGGTGAAAATATGTCTTAATACTGCTAGTCCCACCTGAGTATCAGATCTAGAATGAGTGTCTAGGCAATAGTGTTTTGTAAAGGTGTGTACAGAACTCAGGTTGCTGCTTTGCAAATGTACTCAAGGGGAACATCTGCAATGAATGCTATGGAAGCCCCAGTGCCCCGAGTAGAGTGTGCTCTAGGCTTGAAGGGCAGTTCTATCTTAGCAAGAGTGTAACAGTGTGATGCATTTGACAATCCACCTAGATATAGCTGATTTAGAGACAGGATCCCCTTCTCTACCATCTGCCAATGAAACGAAAAACTGGTTAGTATTTCTCAGTGGTTTCGTCCTTTCCAGGTAAAACATGTTTGCCCTGTGCACATTTAGTGTGTGTAGGCTTCTTTCGGCCATGCTAGTGGGATTCTGGAAGAAAGTGGGTAGTTCGACTGATTGGTTCTAATGGAACTTCGAGATGAATTTAGGCGCAAATCTGGGATGAGTGCGCAGAACCACCTTATCCCTGTGGACTGTAACAAAAGGGTCTAGAACTGAAAGGGCTTGTAGTTCGCTTACCCTTCTAATAGAAGTGATAGCCACTAGGAAGGCCGTCCTATAAGTAAGGTCTTTTAGACTTACTTTATGCATTGGTTCAAAGGGAGACCCCATGAGTCTGGTCAAAACCACATTTAGATCCCATCCGGGAGCTGGGTTAGAAATCGGGGGGTGAATTCTCTTAACCCCTTCCATAAAAGCCTTAATAACAGGTATTTTCCACGACAAAACTTTCTGTTGTGACGTAGTGTAGGCTGATAGGGCAGCTAGATGAATCTTTAGGGAATTAAAAACCAAACCTGAGTCTAACAAATGAGTTAGGTATAACACAATGTGTGTAGGCGAGCAGTCAATGGGATTGACGCCCTTGGTTTTACACCAGATGACAAAGCGTTTCCACTTACTGGAATAGCAATAACGCGTGTTAGGTTTTCTAGCCTCCATGAGTATGTACATGTATCTTTGAGGAAGTTGAAGGTGACCAAACTCTATGACCTCAGGAGCCAGGCCGCTAAATTAAGAGTTTGCGGGCATGGGTGTAGTGTCTCCCCTCCGTCCTGAGACAACATGCTGTATGGGCAGGGTATTCTCACAGGGGGTGTGAGGGACATTTCCATTGGATGAGCGAACCAGGATTGACAGGCCCACATGGGGCCACCAGAATCATGGTAACTGGTTCCTGGTGCGTCTTGTGCACTATCTTTTGAGTAGGGGAGTCGGGGAAAAGCGTAGACAAATCTCTCTGACCATGTTATCCAGAGTCCGTTCCCCTTGGAGCGGTTCTGGGGGTACCTGGAGGCATAGTCTTGGCACTGGGCATTCTCCTGAGTTAAAACAGGTCGATCTCTGGGAAGCCCCATTCTGCGAAGACGTTGGAGATGATGTCTTCGTGTAGATGCCATTCATATTCAACGGGCAGTGGGAAATCTCTGCTGAGCAGGTCTGCTAGAAGATGGAGTTCTCCTGGAACATGTTGGGACAGTAGGAACATATTGTGTTTGAGAGCCCACATCCAAATGTTCTGGGACAGCTTGGATAGCCCTGGAGAGTGTGTGCCCCCTTGTTTGTTTAGGTAATACATGGCTGCGGTGTTGTCTGTCAGGACCAGCACTATCTTCCCCTGTGGCTGCGTTTGAAAGGCTTTCAGTGCTTTGAACACCGCTAGCAGCTCCAAGAGATTTATATGGTTGGATGCTACTTGTGGGGAGTCTGGGACCACACTCCATGCGCTGTCTGTTGATGCAGATGAGCCCCCCGCCCCGTGAGAGATGCGTCTGTCATGAGAGTGGCTTCTACTGCGGGGGTGGTGAAGGTTTTCCCCTTCAAGAGGTTTTCCTTCGAACACCACTGGAGAGAGAGAATGAGGGCTGGCGACAACTAACAGATCTTTCCATTGTCTGCTGGCCTGGCACCACTGGCTGTTGAGCCACTCTTGCATGTGACGCATGCGCAGCTGCACATGGGGAAGTAAGTAAATGCATGACACCATCATACCTAGCAAGCGCATGGCCTTGCGTACTGTCACTTCCCGACTGGCTACATATTAAGGGATCCGAGAGAGCATGTTCTGAACCCTCTCGTTGGAGGGGAAGATGAGGCAGTCTTTTGTCCGGATTAGAGCCCATTGGAATTGCTTGACTTGACTGGGGTCTAAGCTGGATTTCTTCTTGTTGATGGAGAACCCCAGATTGAACAGGAAGTCTATTGTCTTCTGAGTATTCAATAGGCATGTTTCGTAAGAGTCCCCTGTTATGAGTCAGTCGTCAAGGGAAGGGTAAACCGGGACGGATAGTCTGCGCAGGTGTGCTGCCGCTACTGACAGTACCTTTGTAAACGCCCTCAGGGCCGAAGCAATGCCGAAGGGGAGGACTTTGAATTGATAGTGCTTGTCCTCTATCACAAACCTTAGCTATTTTCTGTTCGCTGGCAACATTGAAATATGAAAGTATGCATCTTTCATGTCCAGTGTTGCCATGTAATCCCCCTGCCTTAACAGTGGGATTACTTCCTGCAGAGTTACCATACAAAACTTTTCAGGTTTGACAAATTTGTTTGCCGGGCGCAAGTCTAGTACAGGGCGCATGGTGAGGTCCTTTTTGGGTACAAGGAAGTATACTGAATAAATACACTTTTTTACCTGAAGAATAAGGACAGCTTCTATGGTGTCCTTTTCCAGCAGTGTTTCCACCTCTTGTTCAGGATTCGCAGATGGTCTGGCGTCAGGCGTCTTGTCCTGGGCGGTCTGAATTGTGGGGGTCGGGGGAATTCCACACAGTACCCGTGGGCGACCGTCTTTAAAACCCACTGGTCTGATGTAACTCCCTCCCATGCTGAAAGGAAAGATGTTAAGCGCCCCCCCGACCGGGGTGACATGAAAGGGGACCTGAACCCGTAGGTCATTTCTGACCAGCGGCTGTGGCTCCCCTGGAGTTGGGGCCTCTGCCTCTACACTTCCTGCGTCGCTGACCCCTAGGTGGATAGTTGGCAGGGGTGCTGGAGGCCTGCCCTAAGTTCCAGTTGTTTCCCGTATTGTACATGTTCTGTGTGGAATGGGATTGGGATCTAAAGGACCGACGGGAACCGCTTGCCCCCTGGGGGGAGTGCTTCTGAGTTATTTGTTGAAGAGACTTAAGAGTCTCATGCTCTTTTTTGGCAGTCTCTAGAACCTCGTCGACTGCTTTACCAAAGAGGTTTGATTCCTCAATAGGTTTATTTATAAGGGCTGCTTGGGTCTCTGGCTTGAATCCCGAGTTTCGGAGCCAAGCGTGTCGTTTGAGCAGGGTGCCCTGAGCTAGGGACCTTCCTGCTGTCTCTACAGTATCCAGGGTGTTTTTATTACATTTGTGTTGACCTGCCTGCCCTCGGCCACAATAGCGAGTAATTTAGTTCTTGCGGGTTCAGGCACTTCCTGGAGACCTTCTTGTATAAGGTTCCACTGCGCATCGGCATAACTGGCAAGCAACGTGGTGTTGTTTGCTATGCGTGTGGTAAAGGCAGCTGCCGTGGTAATACGTTTACCCAAGGCATATAATCTTTTTGACTGCTTATCGGGAGGTGCCTCTCCCGTAGAAAGGCGTACTCCCGCCCGTTTCTGGGTGGTGGTAACCTCTAGGGATTCGGGGGTGGTGTGGCTTTTAATATATTGGGGGTCAGTAGGCGATGGCCGAAATAACTATTCCACCCTTGGATTTACTGCCCTGGTCTGGGCTGGTGTGACAAGAGAAGGAGCCAATCTCCTTTAAATGGAGTTTAGGAGAGGAATGGCTTGACTGGAGGGGGGTTTTCTTTTAAGTATGTCCATGAACTCTTGTTCAGGTATGGCTTCTTGGGTGGCGATCTGAAATTAATCAGCTGCCTTCCTTAAAATGGCATTAAAGGCCATCTGATCGTCTATTGGTGAAGCCTGGCGGGCCGGGGTGGAAGGAGCGGAGTGCACACACAGGACATCTGTGTCCTGATTGTGAGTAGAGTGTCCATGGCTCCGTCTCGACTTGATGAGTGTCCTTCCAGTTGTCTGTGGCATCAGCCTGGTCATCTGCAGTGTAGTCCTGTAGGAAGGTAGTATACTTGACTAAATAAGAACAAGCCCAGCGCTGTCGTCGAACACCAAGTACGGTTTTATTTGGATTGAAAGTCTCAAATCCAAGAAGTGCATGGAATTGACTTCTCTTCAAAGAAACGTTTTTTGTGTCCTAATGAAGGCCCTTTATCAGAGGCGATGCTGGGGGTGGGGCTGAGGGGGCTATAGCCCCGGGTCTTTTGGTTGTAGCCTCAGATAGTTGCTCAGTCACTACAACCAAAATGCTAACTAACCCCGAATCGCGCCAGTCTCAACATTAGCTTAGCCCCTGATCTTTTCCAGACCTGGCAACACCCCTGCCCTTTATATCAACTGAGGAGAAGCCACGGATGAGTGGACACCATCGTATAAGACATCAACACCAGGGGGGCGTGGCTTGGAGCGCCATCGATGTGGTCGCTCCCTTGAGGCCGCCCGTGGGATGTCCGCCACCGCCGTCAAATTCTGGCGGTTCTGATCGAGCATCCGAGTCGCCAATGCCATCTACGGCGATCGGAACCGATATGGCACAACCTGGCCTAAGATAACCTCCGAACGCGGGAGCGTTCTCCTAGAACTTAGCAGCCGAATCCCTCCCCCGTCACCATCCGAAGAAACCAAGATGGCGGCCTCGCCAGAACTCAGCAACATATTACGCATCTGGTGGTGACGGGGCTCTGGGGCGCCGAAGAAGAGGAGCGGACGGATCCGCCAACACGGAACCAGCCGTATCATATCAGGGTTGCCCGGAGGGCACGTGAGAGCTTCCTCGGGGGCTGCTGCGTGGAGCCTTCTCCTTCGTCGCTGCCTGGCGGGCCCGGGGCCTAGACCTCCCCCGCTCTGAAGCTTGATTCCGAAGTATCACAGACCCCCCCCCCCCAACGATCGACATACGGTGAGGACGGGGGGGAAAATACGGAGGCCACAAGATAATCCCTGTTACCCAGAGAAGCCTCGAACTCGCGGGCCATACCGCAGCGACACACCCCCTCCCTCCACGCACCGATGGGTCGTCCTGCTCCGATCCGGTCCCACTGAGATCCTCCATGCACTAGTACTTCCTGGGGCGCCCCGGCCCATTCATCCAGCCATCGACCTAGACTACTGCGGGATCATGGCTACCCCACCGGCTTCTCACTCACACTCTTATGCTTGAACACTCCTGGGCGGCTGGCGCCTAAAGCACACAACCTCCCACCCCTACAACGCACTAAACTCTGCGGACCTGAAGGGGGCTGAGTGCCGTCTCCCACAGTTTTGGTCCCCGCTGCAACTCTTCCAGCCAAGTCCGCCCAACACGATCATCATGTCCAGGAAAACAAAGGTTAGCAATGGCGCAGATATTTCCACCATGCTTACTGCATTAGATAAAAGCAAGAAGCAAGAGCCCCCCAAACTTACCCCACAGAAACCGCAGGAGGACGGGGGAGCCCTCGCTACCAAAGGGGACCTGATAGCCTTCATGGCGGACATTAAGTCGGAGTTTCGCTCATGCCTCTCAGAACTCACCACCAAAGTCGAACAGACAGACCAAAGGGTTACAGAGGTCGAACAGAGGCCCGGAGAAATCGAAGACCACTCTCGGGATCACACTACCACTCTAGGAGAAATGCAAAGAGCCATTGACACCCTGCATCACAAATGCGAGATCCTGGAGTTTAAACATGAGGACCTTGAAAATAGGGCACGCTGCAACAACCTTCGCATTCGGGGCGTCCCAACCTCCGTCCCTGACAACAAGCTAGCGGACTACGTGGGACGCTTCTTCGAGGCCCTCCTCCCGGACCTGAATAAATCTCAGCTCTTGCTAGACTGGACCCACAGATTCCGCCCGCGCCGATGGGCAGACTCGGACCCCCCCCCAGATGTCATTACCAGGGTCCACTTTTTCACAACCAAAGAGGCGATTTCGGCAATTAGCCGCCAAGGGGAGGAAATCACTTTTCAGAGCACGCCACTTCAAATTTATCAGGACCTCTCACCACTCACCCTTCAGAATTGAAGAGCACTCCGACCCCTGGCATTGTTCCTCCAGGAGCAGCAAGTCCGCTATAGATGGCTGTTTCCAACGGCTCTACAATTCACATATAAAGGCACCCTACACCGGATCAGTCACTTGGAGGATGCGGAGAGGATCATGCATCCAATCTCGCCCCAGGAACTTTCCACGCCAAACCCGGAGGGATCTGAGGACTTTGGGCCGCTTCCCTCCCCAAAACCTAAACGTTCGCCATGGTCGTCAACCCAGCGGAGCAACAGAAAGAGATGAACAATGGCGCTCCTGCGCCCCTAGGTTCCAACAGCATCTTTCCCTGGTCTCTTCTGACCTGACCTAAACTCGGTTCTGCCACATAACGCTTAGACTGATGTGCCCTGAAGGCGGAGACGGCGGACCATACCCACGGTTCATACCCACTCCAAGGATACTTTCCAACTTTCGTTCCTTGGAAACCCACAGTACTCGATACGCGATGGGACAATCGGCCCCGTTGGCCAAGGGTACGCCCGTACTTACAATGTCGGTCTACCCGCCAGTTAAAGTTGTGGCCCCCCGTTGGGGCTCCACGTGAAAACCTCAAGTGCAGGATGGTATCACGAGATCTCACGACAAACATGGCAGCTGAATCACCGGCTCAAAACCCCCCTCCAATCCAAGAGACAGAGAATGGGACACCACTGGACCACCAGGTTCTGCGAATCCTCTCTCTAAATGTTAATGGACTGAACTCCCCTAACAAACGAAAGGCAACTCTATTAAAACTTCAGGACGAAGACCAGGCGATAGCTATGCTCCAAGAGACTCACTTGCTGCCGGCGGACGTGATCCGGCTTCGCTCTCGGCTATTCCCGCTTCAATTTCTTGCCTCTGGCACAAGCAAAAAGGGAGGCACGGCGATCCTCTTTAGGAAAGACTTGAACCCGCAAATCCTGGAAACGAAAATATGCCCGGAAGGCCGATACACAGCAGTCAAATGCCTCCTGATGGGAGACCTATACACCCTCATCTCGGTGTATGCCCCTAACACTGGACAATCACACTTCTATGACTTCTTGGGCACGACTCTCGCTAGTTTTGTGGAGGGCCAAACGATTGTCGGAAGGGACTTCACTGCGGTTCCCGACCCTATTAAAGACCGGTCACACCCCCCGACTCCAAGCGATTTCGCTCAAGCACTTAGCCTCCTCCGGCTGTTCAGGTCCTTGGAGATAATAGACTCATGGCGGGTGTTTCACCCCGACGAAAGAGACTACTCCTTCTACTTGTTCGTCCACCGCACCTTCTCAAGGATCGACCTGTTACTGATCTCCCCGCAAACCTTCCCCTCTGTCAAAGAGGTTTCCATCGGCACGAGAGCCATGTCCGACCACGCTCCAGTGATCCTGGAACTCCGGGTTCAGAACCCCAACCTCAATAACCCACGTAAATGGTCTCTATGCAACCCCGATCCTCAATGACATGGCTACGAGAGACAAGATCGCAACGGGGATAAGACATTTCTTTGACGAAAACCCAGCCTCGGACACTTCGCTAGCGAATAATTGGGATGCCATGAAGACAGTAATCAGGGGTTCCCCAATTGCTCAAGGAGCGGCCTACCATCGGAACAGACGCCAGACCCGGATAGCTCTAGAGGATGAGCTAAGAGAGGCCGAGGCAATCCACAAGGAAAAAGGCTGGTCCCCTAAAACGCAACGGATTATATGAACAGCGAGGAAAAAGCTAGAAGCCCACTATGTGGAACAAACCGCTCTACTGATGGCGAAGGCCACACAATCATATTACGCGAAGGGAAACAAGGCGAACAGGTTCCTGGTGGCCAAACTAGCCAAGCGGAGACGCGTCAACACGATCGCAGGTCTGCGTGATTCCAAGGGGGTCACATGGTACTCAGAGCCGAAAAGCAACAGCTCGCAACAGACTACCTGGCCCAAATCATGAAGGCAACCCCACGGAACCTACCGCAACAGGTGGAATATCTGCAGAGGGCAGCGGTACCCCGTCTCGCCGATACAGCGAGAGACGAATTGGAGGAGCCCATTACAGGGGAGGAGGTTGAGGAAGCCATTAAATCGCTTAAAACACGAGCCCCAGGACCAGACGGCTTTTCAACCAGGTTCTATAAACTATTCAGGCCACAACTGACCCCCCACCTGGTGACCCTGTTCAACTCCTTCAGAGAAACAGGATCAGTCACCCCATTGATGCAGGAATCAACCACCATCCACCTGCCGAAACCAGAAAAGGACCCAAGGAGTCTAACCTCCTATAGACCGATTGCACTCTTAAACATCGATGCAAACATATATTCAAAAATTCTGGCAAACCGCTTGAATCGCGTCCTCCCGAAGATCATCCACCCCGATCAAGCAGGCTTCATCCTTCACCGGTCAGCAGGTGACAACATACGGAGAACCTTGAACCTGGTGGACCTTGCTTCCCGGAACTCCCAGAAACTAGTCTTAGTGGCTCTGGACGCAGCCAAGGCATTTGATCGGGTAGATTGGACCTTTATGAAACACACCCTAGAGGCCTTCGGCTTCGGGTCAACTTTCCAAACAATGGTTCTAGCCAACTATAATAGCCCAAGTACTAGCCTGAGAATCAACGGACACAGCTCAGCTCCGATCCACCTGTCATGTGGAACCCGGCAGGGCTGCCCGCTGTCGCCCTTACTGTTCGCACTCACCATGGAGCCTTTGGCCCAAAGGATTAGGGGAAACGACCAAATCAAAGGGCTACAGAGCGGCCCCATGCAACACAAAATCGCCCTATATGCGGACAATGTTCTACTCACGATCCCAGAGGCCCACTCATCATTGAAACATGCGATACGAGAACTTACCACCTATGGTGAGGTCTCAGGCTTCACTATAAACTTTGACAAATTCTCGGCTTTGGGCATCGGCCTCACCCCAGCAGAACGGGAGCCACTGACTGCGATGTGCCTGATGACATGGGTGAAGAAGGCCATCCCCTACCTAGGGGTCCACATCCCGGCTAACCCAAGAGACACATACAAAGCCAACTTCCCCCGGCTACTGAAAGAACTGGAAGGCGACTTGAAACGATGGGAGATCCAAGAGATCTCACTGCTGGGGCGCATCACAGCATGTAAGATGAACCTACTTCCGAGGTTCCTATACGCCTGCGCCTCCCTCCCAGTAGCGATTCCCACACCAACCCTCAGGGACATCCAAAGGAAAATGCTGAAATTCATCTGGAAAGGTAAGAGAGCGAGAATCCCTCTCAGAACGATGCTGGGGGGGGCTCCAAGCTAGGAGAACTGGGGGTTCCGGACTTGCGGGCCTATAGTGTGGCAGCACAACTAGCACAGGTTCAGGCATGGCAAAATATAACAAACCGCCCTAGATGGGTAGAGCTGGAACAATCACAAGTGCCCCTACCCTTGCGATTTCTGCCACACATCCCGCCCCCCCCTTAGAACACAATGGGGAGACCTCCTATCAACTAAACATACCCTTAGCTCCTGGGACTGGGCGCTAAAGCAAAAGGGATTGCCAAGAGGACTGAGCCCACGCTCCCCGGTCTTCCATAACCCATCCTTCTCACCCGGAGCGAACCCCCGCAATTTTCGGAACTGGATAAAGGGCGGGCTGGAGACTATAGACCAGCTATATATGGGAGGGATACCCCTCACTTTCGTCCAATGTAAGGAGAAGTTCCAACTCCAGGAAAGGGACAGATTCACTTATATCCAGCTGCGCGACTGGTGCTCACACCCCCAAACTCTGCAGGCAGCAACACGCCCGCCCACCGCCTTGGAACTTACACTGGGGGACCTTTCGACCCGGGGCAGGGTATCCACCCCATATAGGCGCTTCTTAAGCGACTTCCTGGCCACAAAGACCCGCTGTATGGCCCAGTGGGAGGCGGACCTAGGTCATCCAATAGAGGACCAAACCTGGGTGGACATATGGACCAGAACACACACCTCTTCCACCTGCATTCCCAACAGGGAATGTGCGTACAAGGTGCTGCTGCGGTGGTATTACCCGCCCCTTCGACTTCACCACATGAACCCACAAGTGGATCATGCCTGCTGGAAAGGATGTGGCCACCCAGGCTCCTTTTTCCATATGTGGTGGGCTTGCCCAAAGATTCAACAGTTCTGGAGGACATGCCTGGAGACCATCACGCAAATCACGGGAACAGCGATTCCTCTGGAACCAGAACCAGTTTTGCTGGGGGCCCCGATCCCCGCGATCTACCCGCGCTCCGGGACCAGATCAAAACTATTGACACACTGCCTACTGGTGGGGAAAACGGTGTTGGCCCGGGCCTGGAAATCCCCAGAAGGCCCTCACATAGCCCAATGGTGGTCTAAACTCTGGGACATCCTGATTGCGGAGAAGGTGACGGCAGCACAGACGGGAACACTCCATCGCTTCCAGAATATTTGGGGCCCAGTGCTTGAATACGACCAGCGCTTCCCCGCCCGGACCTATAAACCGATCAGGGCACGATGGATCCTGAAAAACCAAGAGAACCCTGAGGAAGACACATAGACGCTAAGGCGCGAACTGGGTAACCCAGGAGGAAAAATTCTGCCTCCAAAACTGAGGGGTGGAGAGGCCAGAGGGAGGTGGGAGGGAGGAAGCCTGGTGGGGGGAATGAGGACTGGGGATCAACATGCCTGGAAAAGCATTGCTTGTAATATGTGTATTTACCATCCTGCCTTGATTTAAAATAAACAAAGTAAAAAAAAAAAGACAAACACCAAGTGTCCACACCCACATAAATTTAGACATAGGACCTCATCACAAGTTGGGCTGTAGCCCTTTAATGCAGTGGTAACGGTATTAACGCCGCATTTAAGGGCTGGCCCTATCACGTGTTGGGTGCTAAATCAGCTGTTTCACCTCCAGCTTTTTTCTGGAGGTGAAAATCCCTGTTTTTGGCGGTATTACTGCCGGCTGTATTAGCCCGCAGTATTAGCACCAAAAATTCCCCATTGGATCCAATGGACCCAATCAGGAATGGGGATTTACCGTGAAGGCCCAACCCGTGATCCGGTGGTAATACCACCGGACCAGTCAGTGCTAGGGCTATTACAGTCAGCGGGAATACAGCAGAACTTGTGATGAGACCCATAGTGTTCATGTCTATATGATGTCATCTGATGAGGGACAGTAATATCCTAGACGGGCTAAGATGGTTAACACCACCAGAGAATAGAATGTGATGATGCACGAAATGCATAGCACGACCAGTGGTAAAGGTTGTACCCATGTGATGTGATTAGGCTCATGGTATTGAAATCGGTTATGTACTATCCATGTTGCCCACAAAAACCAGTTTGCCAAGGTTGTTTTTCTGATAGCACTCTGATGCACCTGCACTTTCTTGTGGTCCTACACACTATTTTGCACATGTTTTGTACTTTGTATGGAGACAAGTTAATGAAATATATGTTGTTTGTTATATATATGAATATTGATGTACAAAAATATGAATCAAATTATATGTGTTCATTTTATATAATTTACTACTGTCTGAGACATTTTGATGGGAAAAATGAAAACATGAATGAATATGACAGTGTGTCACTTGATTATTCAGTATTAAAGGAAGTAACAGGTGATTGTGCACATTCAAGCTATAAAAGGGCTGGGTGTCCTGCTCTAGTTGTTAGATGTATCTAGTCTCTCAACCTGAATGAAGAGTAGATGTCCTTTTTAAGGTAAAATACACGGGTGACCCATTTGTAGATTTTGTGTGTGGGGTCAGAAGAAGGACACAGGCTCTGAGCACATTGACCTTCTCTTCATTAAATAAATAAGAAGGAAGCATCTCTTTCCCCCATCACTGTGTGGTGTTCCCTAACTAGTTTACTAACTAAGGTGCTCGTCAGTCGTCTCTGAATGTCCAAAAAGAATAAGTCCACCCCCCCCAAAAAAAAAATACTATCTAACCTTATCTGTTATAGAAGCAAAAATAAGGGCAGAATAATGAATCCCTTCTCTTGCTGGGTGCTTTCCACACTTGTCTTCTAATTTGCGAATTACTTCTTCTTAATATACGTATTTTCAATAGTCTTTGGCGACTCTTCTCATCAGTTTGTGTAACTCTTTCCTCAGGTTGGTATATTTACTTTCCACTTTAGGAGCGCCTCTCCTTGTCTCAGACTGATTTATCATAAAGGCTACCTGAGCTTTCAGTGCCTCATACTCTTTCTCAGCTCCCACTCTCCTGCTTTTGATAAAGGATTTGACTTCTCCTCTTGCCAGGGAAGAGATAAACCTGCTTTACTATTCACTCTTTTGGTTATATCTATTATTCGCTTTCCCTCATTGCAAGTATTTAGATGAATTAATGTTGGTTATACTTTCTTCTCGCTTTCATTGAGATCATTTGTGATTGATATTTCACTTTCATTCACCGGTCCTCTAGGGAGCGTTATTATTCTCTTTCTCATGTTATCACAGTTCAGATGTGGCAAGGATATTCTACCTCCATTCACATCCGTTCCAGGGAATGTTATTCTCTTGCTCATATTATTATAGTTCATATTTATCAAGTTTACTTTCAGGTTTCTCTCATACGTACCTAGATGAGTATCCCGATTCATATAACAATTGTCAGTTGGCTTCCCGTGCCTCCCACGTCCCCCTTCCGTATTATCAGGGCACATCTCTGGGGTTCTAACCTGCTTTGACTCCGTTCCCTTTCTACACTGCAGTGTCAAGCCGTTCTCTTTGCCATCCTGGTTAGGCAGCCCTAGCTCTTTCTCTCGGCTTCTCCAATTTCAAAGGGAAGCCGGGCTGCTTGTTGTGGGATCCCTACAGCAGAATTATGAGGGCAGGCTGCCCACCATGATTCTCTCGGGGTCGCGCCACCACCAACTCTCAACCCCCACTTGGCCCAGCTTTTCTCAGGCTCTCGGCTATGCTGGTCTCTCAGCGTTCTGTTTGCTACTTTCCAGCGACTTCGGATTCTGCAGGCTCAACGCCCTGCTGCGGCTCTACCTCCTCCCAAGTTCACGCTCTCAGGGGGACCTCCCCTGCTTCGACAGACATCCCTCTCTTTCCTTTCCCTCCTCTCTCTCTACCTGACGAGTGGTCATCTTTTAATCCACTTGTCACAGTGAATTGGTTACTTTAAAGAGACAGTTTTGCTCTTCTGGATAATAGCAGCTGTTAGCTTCTTCTCCTGCCCAGTCGTGGTATTTAACATTATTTGATAGGTTTGACAGTCCGATATATGGGGAGGAAGGATAGCTCGGGCCAATACATTTGTCTTGGAAGCAAGACAATGCAGCGCAACACAGGTTTGAATCTCGATCCCCCGCTTAGAAACCACTTGCTGGTATTAAGATTATTATATAAAAAAAAGAACAATTATAAATGCCATCATGTTCTTGTTCCAGGGATTTCCTTGCAGGAACAGGAGTTCTTGTCCCCTAAGAAGGCGTCTCTCCCAGTGAAGTCCCACTTGCCTTGACCCCTAGGTAGGGTGTTGTGGAGCAGGCTCACCTGCCTATAATCACAGCTGGGGGCTCTCTCTTGGGGAAAAGAGACAAATGCCCACAAATCGTCACAGTATGCATGATTGGGAATGATTGTGTCAGCTATGAGCACGCACTTGTCAATGTGTGCTTGTGTGCAATAAGTGACTGAGTGCAGTAGCATATGGGGTAGGGCTAAGCAAAGTCCTGGCACAGCCAGCCTATACTCGAGCCGGGAATACCACAACCCGGAGGGCAGTGCATAGGAAGGCAGGGAGTCAGACTGGATAACCAATGTCTGCGTCGCTTGGGAAGAGCATGAGCCTCCTTTACAAACACAATTGCAGTCTTGAAACACAACTGGGGTACTGAGTACACAACATCTGGCTCTGATCAATGCTGAAAAAAGAGCCTGGAGTCTTGAAACCTTATTATTGGGTATGGAGCATGCTCTCTAAGAGCTTTCAAGAATGGAGCATTGTATCATGGAATTCACATATAGGAAGTCCGACCACACGCACTCCTCGCTCTCCCCAATGGCTGCCCCAATCAAGACCATTGTGGAAGCTGACACGCCATTTCGCTGTAATTAACCTCTCCTCCTACGTCTACGTCTTCTTAATGGCACCACTTGCGCAATGTGTTGTCAGTAATTTCCAAGACTGCAGAGCTGCTCCTCATGTTTTACTGTCAGCAATGCATAAACCAGCAAGGTACACCTCAGTCAACAGCACACTAACACCCAATGTGGCAGAGCTGTCTCAGGTCCCAGGTATCACAATGCAGCGTGCTGGTCGAACCAGAAGGAGGAGTCAGATTAATGACTGACCTGTTCTAGGCTGTTTATTTAAAACAAAATTTAAAAAAAAGTCTGTCTACCACAACTGGTATGAGGGAAGTTCCCTGCCTACCAAACTGAAACGAATGGTGCTCCTCAAAGTCCAATAGAAAATAGTCCTTATGTGAGAAAACTGAGGGTATTCACCCAAGCAGACCTCAAGAATCCCTTATTCAGGTGGCCAGGGAAGGACTGGCACTCTCAGATCCCAACCCTGGGTGTGGACGGGCGAGGGAGGATGACCTGGGTAGGGGAACCTGGGGTTATGCTTGAGGAAATGCCCCATGCGAGACGCAGTATTACACTAGGGAGAAGGACGAAGTCCTTCAGGCCTTCATAGGCTATTCCGAATGGAAACCCCCACAGTCATTCTCCCTTATCAAAATCCAACAACCCCTCCTTGTCTGTGAAACCAATTAGGAACCTGAACAACATTAATGTGGGTAACTACATATCCCAGAGTCTCTATTTTCCAGTTACCTATACTGAGTACTCCTAGACATTCTTCTCCCCGTCCCTCCGATTATCATTTTCCGAACTCCCAGTCGACTGTGACAAAACACTTTAGTTCCCACAATCTCCCCTACTCATTTCACAGACCCTACAAAACCCATGCTTCTGAGCTCACCACAACATCTAGGATGAGGGATATAAGTTCCTATAACACCTTTTTCCCCATCCTTCCCAGCAGGATATTTAGAAACTGTACCCCTCCCCTTTTCCGACACAAACACTTTCTCATACCGTGAAAGACAACAGACTAACAATAAAGCCGTTTACCTGACATGTCAGGCAGAGTCAGGCAATTGCCAACAATTACACACATCTGACGCCCCTTTCTCTTCCCCACAGGGTTAAAAGGTAGAGCATAAGAGCACACTTTGAACGCACAAGGAAACAGCTACACCGGACCGGCAGGTCAAACGGAGGAGAAAGGCGGCAAGACCTGGAGGGACGACGAGGGGGGGGAACTGTCCTTGCCCTTTTCAACTCAGACCCGCAAAGCCTCCAAAAGGGAAATTATAAGACTAGGAAGTCCAGCCGGCGGGTGGTGTGACAGGTGTCAACGGCACACTGGGCCCTCCCACGCCGATAGCCAAAGCGGGGAGAAGCGCTTGCCGGCGTGGTGCCGTCCTTGACTCCCGAGACAAGAAACTACCAACAGTTCAGCACAGTCGTGAGTCGGAGAAGACAGATAGTAAAACTGAACTATGCTGGCCCCAAGGTTGCAGGCTGCAACCTTGTTGAACAAAGAACAACCAGTTGAATCTGCCGACAGGCGGAAGAGCCGTCCTCGAAGAAGGCCAGAAAAAGGCCCCGTTTGCCCCTACAGCATTCAGTAGCACCATCGCCACAAGGTCGAGTTGCCAGGAACCCCCACCACTGCATCGCCGGAGCCCCCACCATCATCTGGAAGTGGCCGCGTTATACTTGGAACCGCTGCTACTTGTAGCCCACGCACACCAGTCTTTGTGCCTTCAGCTACGGAATAGATAAATGGTTTTGAAAAAGCCATCCCCCCACTCACCCACCGAAGCCTGCCAGCCACCATCAGTGCCAGCATTTGTTGTCCGTTTCTATCTGCCTGATTCTAAAATGTTGGGCGCGACGCAGCGTCAAAACGAGGTTTTGTGTACCTCGTTGCCTGGTTACTGCTTGCTTTAATATCTAGTTGAATCCTCCGGCAGGCAGAAGAGCTGGCCTTGAAGAAGGCCAGGAAAAGGCCCCGTTTGCCCAGGGGCACCACTAAAACCAAACAAATATTTGTAGAGCTTCTTTGCACTTGAACTCAAAAACCTATGTGCGATCCCCACGTTCAGTAACACGACGCCTATGATGGACCCTGCTCTTACGAGGCTTCTACCGCTCGACTGGGAACCATTCGGCATGGTACCTTCTTCTCATCCCGTTTCTGTTTCCAAAACCCGGTAATTACGGTCAATGCCTACACACGTGCGCCTCTTATGCTGCATAAAATACTTATCGCTGCTTACTAATTCACTGCGCTCTATTTAACCAGCCCAGTCCTCAGCCAATCTTGGGTCCTCTGCTGCCATAGGCACCCAAGCCTAGTGTTTAGCACTGCATATCCTACGGTTGTTGCTGCCCATTGCTTTTAGCCTATTGTTATCACTAAGATAGCATATTGTGCTATTGCTGCTGCTACTGTTTAATACTAGTCCAGCCTATCCTGCTGTTATTGCTGCCCACTGCATATTAGCCTATTGTGCAATACCAGATTAGCCTAACCTGCTGTTGTTGTTGCCCACTGCATATTAACCTATTGTTTTCCATCCCTAGCTTCATCACCGCTCTCATGGCTTCCCTCCGTAGGATCACACTAACCATGGCTACCATTCTTCCACTGTTCAACTCTATTGCCCCAACCTACTTTCTTCCTGTACTACTACCACCCCCATCACACACAGCACCTACTACTGCCCACAGCAACCACACTACGGGCAGCCCAAACAATCTAATTAGCCCAGTAGAATGGATCCACCATCTCTAAGCCTCACCTCCTACACCATGGACACCTGGCCCAGTGAGCATCAGAACCCTGAGACTAGGCTCTTGCTTCCTAAATCACAAGACACCCACAAGACCCCCTACACGGCCTCCTGTTATCAAACCTAAAATTAACACCTCCCAGCTGACTTCTAAGCCTACCACCCACGAAATAAAGCCTCAGAGGCTACTGCCATTTCCAGCCCGCCGCCATCCACTCCCCAACCACCGATTGACCTTCAGCCACCTCTCCTATCCATGAAAGGAGCACTCAATGCTCGGTCCCTAGTCGCCCACGCACTTGATGTTGCTGACCTCATCTCAACTAACGGCCTGGACTTCCTTGCCATTACTGAAACTTGGTTACACCAGGCTGCAGGCCCAGCACTAGCCTTAGCCATCCCTGAGGGCTTCACAATCACAAGATCAGACAGAGATTCAGGCAAAGTAGGCGGAATAGCCTTCATGGCTAAAACACACCTGCGTTTTAGAGCCAGCTCCCCTGCCAGCATCCCGTCTGCGGAACTACTAGTTACGCTTCCTCTCTCAGCTATGCAAACGATCCTCTTGCATCTCACCTACCGACCTCCAGGTCCCATCTCCTCTTTCGAGGAAGATATCACAACCCTGCTAACCAACAATACTAAGCCATGTTCGCAAATTATTTTGCTTGGTGACTTTAATTTAGGTCTCCACAACGCTAATGACCACAAATCTATTGCATTGGAAAACTCAATTTCACAACTCCGATTCACTCATCGTATCACAGGTCCCACACACAACAAAGGTAGAACGCTGGACTGGCTGGCAGATCAACTGCTCTACCCCCAACCTCCACAATTAACCTACTGCATGGTCTGATCATCACTGCATCTCCTTCTCCATTCAGGTGAATGCACCACCCACCGTAAACCCCACCATCGCACCCCAAATCCTCTCTAGAAACAAGAACAAAACACTACAAAATCTACATCCTCTGATCCAGGATCTTTTGGACCTATCTAACTACAAATACCTAGATTCAAACAATCTAGTCAACCTCTTCAACAACACACTAGACTCAGCTATAAACATCATTGCCCCTATCAAGTTAAAAAAAAAAAAGCCAAACCTACAGCTCACCTGAACAAATGATTCACCTCTGAGCTAAAGAGCCTCTGGAATGCAAAAAGAGCGGTCAAATCCACATGGAGAAAATCCTCTACCCCTACCAATAAGTTGCTATTCACCTCTGCTGCCTCTACTTACAAATTGGCCATTCACAACACTAAGAAAGAGACCTAAAACAATAGAATACAGGTATTTCAAGATGGCCGCCGGCATTGGAAGTCACGTTTGAATCGCGTACCAGCCGGGCCGCAGATAATAAAGCACTTCTTGAGCAAAATCTGAGCATTTTCGCTAAGGAAAACCTAGCAGATTCTCCCCAGACACAGCCGGCACAGAAGTAAGGGGAGATGGCCCTGGTGGAGCCATCAGAGGAGACACCGCTGCCACGGGCCTCGGGCGCCCCTCCCCCTTCGAGAACCTCATGTGATCCCAGTCAAGCAACGAGGCGAGGCAGAGGGTGGGGAAGAGCCGGAGACGCAGACGGGGAGCCCGGAAGCTGGAGGCTCGCAGCCCTCCTTCCGTGGGAGGAAACTAGAACACTCTTGGCCCGAAGGCGCCCAGCGGCCGGGTGGTACACTGCCCTTGGGGCAGGGCGGCTGCGCGGGCACCGCCGTAGACAACACAGATGCTGGGGCTGCAGGCACGGGCGACCCTCCCCCCCTGAAGTGTGCATGGCACCTGGACGAGCGGAGGAAGGCAGGGGGCGGAGGGGAACCCCAAGGTGCAAACGCCAGCACAGGCAAGACGGCTGGTAATTTCGACCAGTAGAGCCAGGGGGACCTCGCCGACTTTCAGGCGGTGCTGGACAGGACGCTGAGTGCGGAGGAGGATTGCGGGAGGAGGAGACAGCGATTTTTGCACCAACACGCTGAGGCACCAGCTACAGGAGCGAGAGAACTCAAGGTGAGCAGCTCCTCCCTGGGCACCCCCCTACCCACATCGCATAGAGTCTGAGGGTTGCATACTCACATAAGCACCACACCCCGGACATGGGTGCAACCCCCCCCTCATCCCCATCAATAAAGCTAAACGCTGAGGGGTGGGAGTGCAGCCAGGAGTGGAGGAGCCAGAGTCCATTTTGCCAACAGTTAAGAAGCTCAGGCCAGCGGGGAGCAGGAGAGAAGGTACATCCTCCCCACAGTGACAATTAACCACAAAGCCTGCAGCCCACTAGCTCCTTCACTACTCAACAGTGGGAGGTGGACCATAAGGCACACTCCATGGAGACAGCTCAGCTGCCCCCCCCATATGTCCTCTAGAAACACTACAGGACCGCCACAACTGGGGGACAGTGTCCAAGGCAAAGGGAAAAGGGGGAGCCAGCCAATCAATTTCACAAACGGCCAGACAAGACTCAAATTTGCTACAAATATGGTCATCAGATACCCCGGTAAACACCAAGGGAAAGTCAATGGAAGACCCCACAGCGGACGGCATTCCCCCCCCAATCCATGCAGCCTTCCCCCGACAAAGGATGACATGCATGCTTGGTTTGTGGAGCTACAGGAAAAGTTCATGTCTACTGTGCAGGATCAATTCACCTCAATGAGTAATGAAATGAAGCAGGCAGTCCAAGAATTGAAACTTGATGTAGCCAAGTTTGAAGAAAGGACAGATACCCTAGAGAGAATAGTACAAAATGCAGAAGATGAAGCATGGCAGAACAGTAAAATGCAGGAGCACCTGGTACGTTTAACCCATAAGGTAGAAATCCAATGTGAAGACTTGCAAAACCGATCCCGCAGATCAAATATCTGCATAAAGTGTATGCCTGAGTCAGTGTTGGACAAGGATCTCAAGAGTGCGGTTCAAGAAGTATTTAGAGCCATTATTGAGGTGCAAGAAGCGGAAAGCATCGGATCGACAGAGTACACAGAGTGGGCCCGAAAAGAACTGGTGCCCCAGGGGAAAGACCTAGAGATGTGCTGGTGGCCCTCTCCTCATACCCGCAAAAGGAGCCAATCTTAAGGAGAGCGAGGCAAGTAGACCACATAGGGATGAACGGGGTGGACATTCAGTTATACCAGGACCTGGCATCAGTGACACTGTTAAAAATTAGAGTGATGGCCCCATTGGTAAAGGAGCTAGTGGTGAAAGAGATAAGGTACAAATGGACGTTTCCATTCGGTTTGCTGTTCGAGTGGGAAGACAAACAGAGAAGAGTGACTACCTGTGAGGAAGGGCTACACATAATGGACCTGCAGGTAGAGGAGGCTGTAACAAGGGGCGCTAAGGCTAAGAGGGAACAGTATAAGAGGCCGAGAGGATGGGAAGAAGTGCGGCAAAAAAAGAAACAAAATGGAAGAGGAAACACAAGGCAGCCTACAGTGGAGTAGAGGAGAAACTTAGACAAATGGGTCGATAGTGACCAGTCTCCGAATATAGAAGGCTGGAGAGGAAATCCTGGAGGGACACTCGGACAGCTGGATACCCTGCGCCCGGCTGGGAAACAGAAACTGATAAGTACCAAGGTCTGAGGGTGAAGCAGGGTATAGGACTCCCCGCAAAGTTCACCCCGAGTCATTTGAGGGCAGGGAGCGATAGGCGCAAAGCCCTAGCATACTTAGGTACCCGGGCCCTCCTCGGGACCAAAGTTGGGTTATTGTTAACAGTTGGGGGGAGTTTGGGTGTTTGGGGAGGAAAATGGGGGGAGATACTCCGGAAGACAGGTGGGGCCACAACACTCGGGATCGTAGACAGCCACAGTAGACTACACGGGATGGGGAAGCTCAGAATTTTTTCATTTAATGTAAGGGGTCTGAATTCTCCAGTGAAGAGGAAAAAGGTGGAGGCCTTGCTAAGAAGGGAGAAGGCGGACATCCTGCTGCTACAAGAAACTCATAAGAGCACAGGATAAAAGGAAGGTATGCCTCAGAGGGTACACTGTCTGGGCGCAAGTGAATGCTGGGGAAAAAAGAGCGGGAGTGACGATAGCCGTGAAGGGGGGAATGGGCGCAACCCTCAGACACGCAGACGGATAGGGATGGGGATGGGAGGTTTGCGTTTGCAAGCGTTTCATTAGGTGGTCTCTGGTTTACCCTGGCGACTATACGCACCGAACACGGGGCAGGACGGCTTCCTCGGGGACACGGTGGGGAAACTAGAGGGGTTTGCGAAAGTAGAGGTAATTATGGGAGGAGATCTGAATATGGCCTGACAACCACGTTTGGATAGGAGTGCGGGGGGAATCCAAAGTCAGGGTGCTCCATCCAAGCATCTCAGGCAAAAGATGGAGCAGTTGGCGCTGTTTGATGCTTGGAGGGAAAGAAAAGTCAAGTGAGTGGCTTCACGTACTACCTGCACGTGCACAACACGATGTCGAGAATAGATTATTTCTGGGCGTCGGTGGGATTGATGGGCAAAATCCAAGGAATAGAAACAGGCCCAATAGCATTATCAGACCATGCCCTGCTTTGGTTGGACGTTCTGATTCCAGGAAAGGGGGGAGGCCTCTGGCGTTGGAAGTTGCCACAAGATCTTCTCTCGGACCAGGTGATGGGAGAAGCAATAAGGGACGAAATCAAAGAATATTTCGAGCAAAACGATACAGGGGAGGTTCCTCTGGGAACTGTATGGGAGTCTTTCAAGGCAGTGATCCGGGGACATATGATAGCGCTGAAGGCCACTAAAGACAAGCAGAGGCACGACTGGGAAAGAGCGCTGGAAAAGAACATAATGGACATTTAAGGGGAGTTGGTAGCTCATTCCACTCGAGGTCTCAAGAAGGTGTTGAAACATGTGCAAGGACAGCTCGATAAGATTTGCAACAAAAAGGCAGAGAAATCCCTCCTCTTTCTCAAGCAAAGATACTATATCAAGGCCAATAAGACAGACAGATACCTAGCAAGACAACTCCGCGAAAAGCAAAGATCAATGACTATCCTGAACGTCAAAAATGCACAAGAAGAGACTCAAACACGCACCAAAGAAATAGGGGAGGCCTTTAAAGCATTCTATCAAGAGTTATATGTGACGGACCACCCGGATGACGGGAACCAAGACAGGTTCCTACAATCTCTCCGCATTCCAAACATTTCTGAGGAAAACAAATTGGCATTGGATTCATGGATCACAGAAGAAGAAGTGCAGAGGGCAATCGCTGGACTCTCAAAGCACCAGGCCCGGACGGCTTTACGACTCCCTTCTACAAAAAGTATGCGGACACTTTCATTCCAGTTCTGACAAGATTGTTGAACACACTTAAGGATTGCAGAAGCGTAACCCCTTCCATGAACGAGGCAATGGTGCTGGTGTTCCATAAATCAGGTAAACATCCCTCCCTCCCTGGTTCATTTTGCCCTATTGCTTTGATAAATTTGGACGCTAAGATCTATACCAAAATTCTGGCCGCCAGGCTGTCCCCGCTCCTCCCTACCCTAATAAACTCAGATCAATCAGGCTTCATCCCGGGCAGTCAAACGCATGACAATTTAAGAAGAATAATTCACTTGGAAGAAAAAATAGGTATTACCCACACACCAGCAATTTTGCTCTCACTAGACAGCGAAAAGGCTTTTGACCGGGTTCAGTGGTCCATTCTTTTCAAAACACTGAAACACCTGGGATTTGGGTATCAATATATAAACATGGTCAAAGCCAACTACAATTCCCCATCCATAAGAATTGCGATAAACGGGGCGTCACGGACAAAGGAGATAACCAGGGGAACCAAACAGGGATGCCCCTTTCCCCCCTCCTTTACGCCATCTTCCTGGAACCACTCCTAATTAAAATCAGGGAATCTTCAGAGGTAAGGGGGATCGAGATGGCAGGCAGACAGCACAAAGTCATAGCTTACGCAGATGATATGCTGCTGGCCCTTGAAGACCCGGGGAGGTCCCTAACTCAAACCTTAAAAGAACTAGAGGCATTTGGGGAGATCTCCTGCCTAAAAATAAACAGGAAAAAATCAGAGATTTTGCTCTTGCAGGGGAGAAAGGAACACTGGAAAATGAGGCAGGCCTGCAAAGGCTAAAAATAGCGCAGGAGGGAATCAAGTACCTCAGAGTAACACTCACACATAAGGTGGATATGTTATATAGAGGTAACTACCCCCCGCTCCTGGCTCGAGTGAAGAGGGACCTAGATCGCTGGTGCCTGCTACAGGTCTCTTGGTGGGGCAGAATTCAATCAGTGAAAATGAACATACTCCCCCGGATGCTGTACTATTTCCATGCCCTCCCAATAACAGTCCCAAAGACTTTCTTTAAAGCACTGTCAAATGCAATCTCGACCTATGTATGGAATACAAAACCCCCAAGGGTTGCCAGAGCCACCCTCACGGAACCTACCAGAGTAGGGGGAATGTCACTCCCACACTTCAGGAAATACTACCAAGCAGCGCAACTATGGGTCCTGAAGGAATGGCTGGGGAAGGACCAACAAACAATATGGGTGACCCAAGACAGGGCGGTCGCCAGGACCCCTTTGGAGGACCTACTATGGAAGTACAAGCAACACAGACACCCGTATCTCCGCATCAGTGAGGTCATGAAAACCACTTTAGACGCCTGGGACGAACAAACCCGGAAGGGTACCATGACCACACCATTGGGCCCTTTCACGACCATCTGTAGGAACCCCCAATTCCCACCGGGACAAGACTCAGGGGCCTTCGAAAAATGGGAAGCCGCAGGGTGCAGGAAAATAGGGGAAATGTTCCAAGACAAAGAAATAAGAACATTAACCGAATGTAAAAAAATGTGGAATCTAACAGAGGCGGACAGGTATAAATAAGAGCAAATCAGACACTGGCTCGCTACCCCACAGATCACACAAGCTGCCATCAGGGACTTAACTCCATTTGAAAACTACCTAATAACCAACTCAGGGGCTAAGAAACTGGCTTCAACAATATCACTTTATCAATACACAGGGTGAAGAAATCAATTGGGCATACATGAAGAGATGGAAAGGTACGCTTGAGGAAGAGTTACCAAAACAACAATGGAAGGAACTGTGGGCTGGTATCCCAAAACTCACCCGAGCACTGCAAACCAGAGAAATGTGGTTAAAAATAATTATTCAATGGCACTATACACCAGAGAGGCTCAACACTACGTACCTGGAACGTCGGATCGTTGGTGGAGGGGTTGCCTGGATCTGGCACGTGGAGGCACATCTGGTGGGACTGTCAGGGGGTCAAGGGATTCTGGATGGAAGTGCGAACGGAAATGAAAAAGATGTTCCCTGAGGTCGATCAATTGGGGGAGAAAGTATGGATGTGCGGCTTCAAGGACCAACAGGCCAGGAGTCTTCACAAAGCACATTGGAGGAGTTATGAGCCTGGTCATTGCGGCATGGGCAACAGTTGCCCAAAACTGGAAAAAGCAAGACCCACCCCTGGTATTCACGTGGCTACAGAAGGTGTGGTTGCAAATGACCATGGAAAAGATCACGCACCACCTGCAGGGCCAGAAGGAATCCTTCACAAAGGAATGGGAGGGAGTGCTGGAATATTTACAGTCAGACTATATGGAACAATGGTGCCCGCATAATATTAAAATAATAGATATATATGGCGTATAGACTTTCCCGAAATATAACTGAATGGGGTCCATGACTTCCGGGGGGGAGGTGAGGGATGTTTTGTGTTGACTGCTTATATATGTGAAAACAATAAAAACATGTTTAAAAAAAAAAAAAACAATAGAATACTAAATGCTAAAATTGAGCACCAAGGAGCTCTTTAGCATCCTAAGGGAACTTGAGTCCCCAGCCCCACCTACCGAAGCCTGTGTGAAAGACGCAGACTGGTGCGCCAAAATACTAAAAGCTCTCACCAATAAAATCACGCTGCTTCAAATCAAAATCGAAGCAAAAAAAGAACAGCTTGATCAATAGCTCCAACCCCCTCACCCCCCACTCATCGAACTCTCATTCCCCATCTTGTCCACCTTTCTCCTTTTCACCAGTCACACCTAATGAGGTTGAAAAAATTATCAAAGTCCTTAAACCCTCTAGATGCCAAGGCGATAGCTGCCCAGCCTCAATCATCCAGGAAGGCGCCAAGGACCTGGCACCATTCACTGCTACCCTCATTAACTCCTCCTTGAAGATTAGCTCAGTCCCCAATAACCTCAAGGAGGCATGGGTTATGCCTCTTTTAAAAAAACCTAACTTAGACCCAAATACACCTACCAATTACAGGCCCACCACTACCGTCCCCTTCTTCTTAAATTACTAGATAGAGTGGCCTAACTACAAATCCAGTGCAGCGTCCCTCAAGGCTCCTGCGTCTCGCCGACACTTTAAAATATCTTCACTAAGCTCCTCTTCGACCGTCTAGAGAACCCGAGTGTCACTCACACGAATTACGCTGATGATACCCAGGTTCTAATCACACTGTCAGGATGCTACGAAGACGATTCTAAACTGATCAATGACATATATTTGGAGATCCAGGTTTGGATGGCCAACCACAGCCTTTGCCTCAATGACGAGAAGACTGAGCTCTTGATCATTGGATCCCAGGTACGGCTAAACAAACTAGACCCCCGATACACATGCTTTGACATCGATGGGAACTCGATTAAAGTAGCCAAGGAAATCAAAATGTTGGGAGGTTACTTAGACTCAACCCTCTCACTCAAGAAGCAAGTGAGCACCAACGCCTCTGCTACCGTCTACACCAACAAGCTTATAAACGCATGCAAATCATTTCTTTCTCCCAACAGTTGCATCACGCTAGCTAGAGCCCTAGTACTATCTAAGATCGATTATTGTAATGCCTTGTTCGTTGGCTCCTCAGAACGGATCATCAACAGGCTTCAGGTCTTACAAAATAACGCCCTAAGATCTGGCAGGTGAAAAAAAACACACGTTCTCCTGATCCAAGACTAGCGCAGGTTGAATCACAGATCAGAATGCCTACTTTCCAGTCAGTCTTGTGCTTAGCACCGGCTACTTAAAAACAATGGACTACACTACAGCACTGTAATGTGGCCTGCCCGGCAACTCATAATCTAGTACTCGCCTATCAGGGGGCAGTTCCCCCAATCGATACTGGAAGCATTGTGTTGT